>NC_092153.1:66361629-67051629 GCF_045791955.1 Oncorhynchus clarkii lewisi
ATTCTTACCTCCTGGCCCATCTCCATGGCACACAGCTTGGCGGACTGGTCCTTTGCATCCACCATCACATTGAACATGGTGCATATTGCTGCCGAGATGCGGAAGTCTGTTCCCCTGCTGCTCTTTGCCAGCTTGGACTCAAATGCCATCTTAGTGCTGCAATACACATCAGTGAACATCTCTATGTAATGTATCATATTTTGTTTGAGGCAGAGGCTCATGTCCAGCCACATGATCGAGAGACACACACACACACCAACACCGACACGACACAACACCGCCTCGCTTCGCTTTCTTAGGAAACTATGCAGTTATTTCTTACACTGTTACCCCAGGAAATCTTCATTCTTATTACATACAGCCGGGGTGAACTATTGGATATAAGAGCAACGTCAACTTACCAACATTACGACCAGGAATAAGACTTTCCTGAAGCGGATCCACCACCCAGGACAATGGATCCCAGCAGGCGACCCAAAACAACGAGGCAAGGGGCAAAGGGGCAAGGGGCAAACGGAGCGGTCTTCTGGTCAGGCTCCGTAGACGGGCACATCGCCCACCGCTCCCGAGTAAACTACTCGCCAATGTCCAGTCTCTTGACAACAAGGTAGATGAAATCCGAGCAAATGCTGCCTTCCAGAGAGACATCAGAGATTGTAACATTCTCTGTTTCACAGAAACATGGCTCACGTTATCAGAGTCGGTACAGCCACCTGGTTTCTTCACTCATCGCGCCGACAGAAACAAACATCTCTCTGGTAAGAAGAAGGGCGGGGGTGTATGCCTTATGATTAACGAGTTGGGGTGTGATCATAACAACATACAGGAACTCAAGTCCTTTTGTTCACCTGACCTAGAATTCCTTACAATCAATTGCCGTCTGCATTATCTACCAAGAGAATTCTCTTTGATTATAATCACAGTCGTGTATACCCACCCCCCCTCCCAAAGCAGACACCTCGACGGCCCTGAAAGAACTTCTTATGACTCTTTGTAAACTGGAAACCACATATCCTGAGGCTGCATTTATTGTAACTGGGGATTTTAACAAGGCTAATCTGAAAACAAGGCTCCCTAATCCCTAAAGACCCGGGCTGGCAAAATTCTGGATCATTGTTACTCTAACTTCCGCGACACAAACAAAGCCCTCCCTCGCCCTCCTTTTGGCAAATCTGACCACCACTCCATTTTGTTGCGCTCAGCATATAGACAGAAACTAAAACAGGAAATGCCCATGCTCAGGTGTATTCAATGCTGGTCCAACCAATCTGATTCCACGCTTCAAGTTTGCTTCAATCACATGGACTGGGATATGTTCCGGATAGCGTCGGACAACAACATTGATGTATACGCTGATTCGGTGAGCGAGTTTATTAGCAAGTGCATCGGTGATGTTGTACCCACGGAGACAATTAAAACCTTCCCCAACCGTGGATTGATGGCAGCATTCGCACAAAACTGAAAGCGCGAACCATTGCTTTTAATCAGGGCAAGGCGAACGGAAACGTGACCGAATACAAACAGTGTAGCTATTCCCTCCTCAAGGCAATCAAACAAGCTAAGAGTCAGTATAGAGACAAAGTAGACTCGCAATTCCATGGCTCAGACACAAGAGGTATGTGGCAGGGTCTACAGTCAATCACGGACTACATAAAGAAAACCCGCCCCGTCGCGGACCCCGATGTCTTGCTCCCAGACAAACTAAACAACTTCTTTGCCTGCTTTGAGGACAATACAGTGCCACTGACACAAACCACTACTCAAACCTGCGGGCTCTCCTTCACCGCAGCCAACGTGAGTAAAACATTTAAACGTGTTAACCCTCGCAAGGCTGCCGGCCCAGACGGCATCCTTAGCTGTGTCCTCAGAGCATGCGCAGACCAGCTGGCTGGTGTGTTTACGGACATATTCAATCAATTCCAATCCCAGTCTGCTGTTCCCACATGCTTCAAGAGGGCCAAGATTGTTCCTGTTCCCAAGAAAGCTAAGGTAACTGAGCTAAACGACTATCGCCCCGTAGCACTCACTTCCGTCATCATGAAGTGCTTTGAGAGACTCGTCAAGGATCATATCACCTCCACCCTACCTGGCACAAAAAACCCTCTCCAATTTTCTTACCGCCCCAATAGGTCCATAGACGACGCAATCGCAATCACACTGCACAGTGCCCTATCCCATCTGGACAAGAGGAATACTTATGTAAGAAAGCTTTTCATCAACTACAGCTCAGCATTTAACACCATAGTACCCTCCAAACTCGTCATCAAGCTCGAGACCCTGGGTCCCGACCCCGTCCTGTGCAACTGGGACCTGGACTTTCTGACGGGCCGCCCCCAGGTTAGAGAGGGTAGGAAACAACATCTTCACCCCGCTGATCCTCAACACTGGGGCCCCACAAGGGTGCGTTCTCAGACCTCTCCTGTACTCCCTGTTCACCCATGACTGCGTGGCCATGCACGCCTCCAACTCAATCATCAAGTTTGCAGACGACACTACAGTGGTAGGCTTGATTACCAACAACGACGAGGCGGCCTACAGGGAAGAGGTGAGGGCACTCGGAGTGTGGTTTCAGGAAAATAACCCCACACTCAACGTCAACAAAACAAGAGATGATCGAGGACTTCAGGTAACAGTAAAGGTAGCACCCCCCCATCAACACCAACGGGACAGTAGTGGAGAAGGTGGGAAGTTTTAAGTTCCTCGGCGTACACATCGCGGACAAACTGAAATGGTCCACCCACACAGACAGAGTGGTGAAGAAGGCGCAACAGCGCCTCTTCAACCTCAGGAGGCTGAAGAAATTTGGCTTGTCACCAAAAACACTCACAAACTTTTACAACTGCACAATCGAGAGCATCCCGTCGGGCTGTATCACCGCCTGGTACGGCAACTGCTCTGCCCACAATCGTAAGGCTCTCCAGAGCGTAGTGAGGTCTGCACAACGCATCACCGGGGGCAAACTACCTGCCCTCCTGGACACCTACAACACCCGATGTCACAGGAAGGCCAAAAAGATCATCAAGGTCAACAACCACAAGGACACTGCCTGTTCATCCCGCTATCATCCAGAAGGCGAGGTCAGTACAGGTGCATCAAAGCTGGGACCGAGAGAGTGAAAAAGGCCATCAGACTGTTAAACAGCCATCACTAACATTGAGTGGCTGCTGCCAACATACTGACTCTCATCTCTAGCCACTATAACAATTAATAATTGGATGTAATAAATGCATCACTAGTTACTTTAAACAATGCCACTTTATATAATGTTTACATACCCTACATTGCTCATCTCATATGTATATACTTTATTCTATACCATCTACTGCATCTTGCCTATGGCCATCGCTCACCCATGTATTTATATGTACATATTCTCATTCATTCCTTTACTCTTGTGTGTATAAGGTAGTTGTTGTGAAATTGTTTGATTACTTGTTAGATATTACTACATGGTCGGAACTAGAAGCACAAGCATTTCGCTACACTCACATTAACATCTGCTAACCATGTGTATGTGACCAATAAAATGTGATTTGATTTGATTTGACACACACATGCACCGACCCCCACATACACTGACAACACCATTACATCGAATCCAGCACAGAAACATACACACAACACACACACACACACACACCGTTTGACGCAGTTCTCGATCATGTCGCTGGACATGAGCTTCATGCGGTTCTCCAGGTGTTTGGCAAACTCCTCCTCGGGCCAGTGCAGGTCCCTGATGAAGGTCTGCAGCGCCTCCAGCTTCCAAAACAAGTCCTCCGATGTCCCAGAGCCATTGCTGCACACCAACGGCACACCAAAACACAAACAGGTCAGAGGGCAAAGGTCACAGAAGACAGAGGGGTCAGGTGGGTGTAAAGGAGGATGCTGGTCCTCCACACCTCAACTGCTGGGGTCAAAAGTCCTTTATTCTAACCACACACCGACCGACTGTTCCAGAGTAATGTCCTTCATATTAACTCAACTTATAAATATCAGATCTTCTCTTTAGACAGACAGTCAGTGTGTGGGGGAAATAAAAGGTCAGGGTTGACTCCAACATTGAAATAACCATGCGCTAGCACATGGTTATTATTAACCCTTTAGGTGTGAAGTGGAATCATGCAGGATTGTCACTGCAGATATCTCACAGGCGAGGGAGCGAGGGAGTAGAGAGGTAAGGGAAGGCGTGCCTTGAAACATGGCTATAATTTTGTGTTCAAAAGTAGGTTTAATTGATCTCTATTGAACTTAGTTTGTTTTGGGTATATACGATCAATCACAGAAAATAAAACTCTTGAAGAGCAGCCCCCTCTCTCACCCCCCATGTCCTCAGGCTGGTGGTACTGGGCGGGTATACTACAGTGTATTAGCTATTAAACACACCATGCAGTCCTGTCTGAAGTTGCTGACATCCTGGGTAGAGCTGACTGAGATAGGGGATGCAGGAAAAGCAGTAGGAGGAGGAGAGGAAAAGAGGACAGGAGAGGGGGCAGATCTCTACTATATTGGATGCCAGCTGCACTGAAGCGGTGGTTGCTTCAGAGCATTCAGCTAACAGTTCACCCACCCAGTTACAACCAGGTGGACTCTCTACCCACCGCTCCACATCCCAACCATAGAAATAGAAACACTAGAATGAAAACACCCGCTAACCACCAGCCCCACCCACCCTATCCCACTGGCCATAGACAGTCATGTGAGCCAGGACCAGTAATATTCATACATAGTGCTGATGCAACTGTGTTTTCTATTAGCAATCAGTGGTATAGTCAACTGTTCACGAGCACTATGGACAAACTACTTTCTTCTCTACAGCTAGTGCAATTATGAAAACTGTTAGAGAGAGGAGGAAAGATACACATTGGACAGAAAATTCCAGATGAATTATGTCCACTGCTGCAATAGAGTTCAGTGCAACAAACCCCAACACTTCCAGTGAGAGATGGTTTGAATCTGTATCTCTGTACCTCGCAGCTCAACTGCATGCATGTTGAGGGGAAATGAGAAGGCATCAGATAGCCATTCATTTCAAGAACAAACAAGTCTAAACTCTAAACAAGCCTAAACTACTGTATTTAACCCCTTTGCAGTGCTCTTGGCATGAACATGATAGGATCGGTAAAGACCGGTCTGCTTTAATGTTTACCCCAGATTTGATTTGAGGAACGTAAAGTAGTCATATCTGGAATGTGCGTGCCATGCTCTAGCCTATGGAGTTGAGAAATAAGCTATTTTCCCTTACATAATGTCTAAGCAGGTCGCTGGCAGAGATATTTCAAAATGTAAATCAATATTTTAATTGTCAATGACCTGTGACATGGGGACCTAGGGGACATCTTCATACCAAGGCAATATGTTGCTTATGCACATAAATCTAAGGTGAACTAGTTGAATACACACTCAGGGACATAGATAGCAGCCATCCATGACGGGGTGGAAAAACTAGGCATTGTTGGAAGGTTAACTGATAGTCCTGCTACTGGCGGCAGATTTGGTACTTTGGGAATTTGGAGGTTGACATTTGGTATTTGGAGATTCACATTGGGCAGATTACTTGTTAAGCTCCTGCAGAAGAGACAGACAAAAAGAACAAAATAAATCCAGAACAGTGGTAATGTAGACACTGCTGCAGATCAAAGCCATGTGACACTGTACAGTAAAAGTAATCAAATCCAGAACACAAGAGGAAAAGTCACAAAGAAACCGATCATCTTCTGACATGATACATGGTATGTAAATACCACACATAAACAAGAGCAACAGTTAGAGAAGCAGATGTTTTCTGAAGCACATAGAAAAAGAGGACCTACTACATTCAGAATAAGCGGTGGATTTCAGAGACACAGAGACACATAGAGTATAAAAGCAGCGGTAAGACAAAACAGCAAAGTTATATAAACACAAGACCTATAGTCTAGAAATATGCATTTTCTTTTGAGGTTTAGAGCTTTGTAAAGAGCTTCCTTTATGAAGAAAGCAAAGCTAAATGTAAATGGAATGACAAATCAATAAGAATTACTTACAAAGTGAAAAAGAGCAAATTAGAAACAAAAACTACACCGGAGAGCTTCTGTCCCTAGCGACATTTCAAAGCACACACTATGAACGTTAGACCATGAAACAAAAAGGATGGAAATATTGGAGATTGACTTCCATTAAACAGAACAATATACTCTAAAGCTTAGAGCTTCTGACAATAAAACTAATAGTTTTAATAATACCTTATCGTCGTACCATCATATTCAGGTTTAATTTGTTTCTGAAGTTGGAATCTCTAATCTCCAAGGCCTTTGTATCCTAATAAAAGTTGTATTAAAGCCTATCGGGATATGTTTTTCTCATCAGAAAAGAAACTCTGACTGAGGAGTGTGGTGAGGCAGTCAAATTTCATTAAGGAGTGAACAACATGAGGTATAGTAGTCTTGTAAGAGTGTCTCTCTCCTGGCCTCTCTAGCCATCCTAAAATAGCAGACAGTTAGTGAGAGGGTGGATGGTCCCTTACTTTACAGGCACCCAGGACTCTCCCTCACACCCCCTGGTGATAGACTGAGCGATGGAGGACTCCATCAGGTCTACATATCTAACCACCAGGGGAGAATAAAGGTCCTGCAGGTGTTTGTGGAATTTCCCGTTGCACAGGTGAACTAGAAGCAGAAGAAGAGAGAGAGAATAAAGAGATTATAGCAATAAACATTGTTTAATAGTTATATTGTTAATAAACATCATAGAAGAGCAGTGATTTAGGCAGAAGACAGAGAGAGAGAATACAGTATTGATATTATAACATAAATGTCACAAAGGGGCAGGACTAAGGAGTGTTAGTATAGCACAGAACAGTACATGTTTTTGAAAATAATCTGTTCTGAATCACTGTTTCTAAGGTGCTATTCCTGGAGAAATGCCACAGCCACCTTTAGCTGTTTAAGATGGGTGAAAACTGGACTTTTGAGTGGGTGGTTAACCTCTTTCACATTCCAAGATATGACAAGAATCTAACTTGTTCCTTAATGTTTATTGGAGAAGGCCATTGGTGTATATAGGAAGAGAAACAGGAAACGTACAGTCCGTGCGGAGGAAGTCGTTAAGCAGCTGGAAGAGAGGGAAGCTGTCCCAGCTCTCAGGAGACTGGATCTCCAGGGCAGCGTCCATGTCCACAGCGTACATGGCCAGGAAGGTCTCAGCGTGCTCTGTCATCAGGTCAGACCACCAGGCAAAGGCCTAGACACACACACACCACGGACAGGACAGAGACAGAACCAGGGAGGGGGTGAATGTTGAACACAAGCCCCGGTGTGAGGATATGGGGTAGAGCAGGCTGGACAGCGAGAGGGCAGAGCAGACTGGGAAGGATCACACACGTACTGGAGCTAATCAGAGCTCTAACAAACCCCACACCAGCAAAGCACTGTGGACTGATATTATGTGTAGGTAAGTAGGCACAGTGTACTTGGATTGTTGGCTGTTAAATGTAGTGACTTTATGTGGTTAATTATAGTAATGGATGTCTGTAGCCTTGCAAACCCATGTGTTCTCCAATAATGAGTAAAACCAATCCATAGCTCTTGCTGGTGAAGACTAAAGGGATCTGGGCTGCTTAAAACCTTAGCTAGCCTCCCACCTATGTGAGAAGAACTTTACAATACATGTATACACAAAGCCAAAAATAGCATGATGATATCATAAAGCTGAGTAATTATGTTGTATTCAGTGATTATTGATAATTAATCTCTAGATTGAGGGAGGGTCACAGCCTGGCGGGGGGAGGGGGGTGCCTTAGGTACCTTTTCTCATGCAGACTGATGTGGAAAACTCCCTACATGCTTTGCTCTCCAGGACCAGGAAGGAGCTCGGGTTTCCACCATTCACATCATTGCCATACCAACAGAACACTCCTCTGTAGATGTGAATGTGACACAGGTCATGTCCATGCACTGCACTCTGCCATATAATAGGAAGTAGGCACACTGACCGAAGACTGCAGCACATAGCTTCTCTACTAACTACAGGGTCTTCAGAGGGACAATTTGTGAACAGACCAAGGTACTTGATATGGGTCTCCCCAGTGATTTTCAGGATGACTAGTTAGGGGGAACAATGCTACTTAGTAAGTCAGAAGGAGGTATTTATCCATGTCTGTTTTCATTTACCTTTCTGTTGATGTTGCTCCTGTGCTCGCAGTCTTGGCTCTGCTTATATGCTCATCTTTGGAAAAACTTGACATTTGACAAATTCCAAGAGGGGAAACTGATTAAACTGTGAAAAGCTTAATCCTTCCAGTTATGTTGCATGCTTTTATTCTATATCGAATCAATATCCCCTGAAAAACATCTGCCATAGGGGGACTATAGCTAGCCCAGCGCAGTGGTACGGCATTGCAGTCAAGTCCTCACTTACCTACTGTCTGCCCAGTTACCTGCCCACCCCATCCAAGACTATTTACAACACTATAAATCATTGGTGCTACAGTACACGCAGCAGACCTGTGCAAGCTCCATCATCATACACAGGGCAGGGGGAGTGAGTGTGGACTCAGGTAATAGTTCCAGGAAGGAGGGATGGACAGGTAAATTGGGGGCTCCATCCTACTGTATGTTGGGGGAGGGGAACTCAGGCAAGGCCCAGGCCTCTACTGCACACCCAGGCTCAGTGCTCAGGCTCAGCCAGAGAGGGTACAGGCTCTAGTGCTGCAACAGGCACCATCGTTCAAAACAGGCTCAAAGGAGAAGTCCTGGAGGACTGTACCAACACTTCAGAGAAAGGGGGCAGGGCATTTAGTGGACATGCACAAACCATTACAGGGTTACAGGGGGGAGGGGGTTCTCATTCAACTTCACCACATACCTCTTTGCCCTGCAGGGAGCGAATATCACCGATCATACAGACAGTGAAAACACAGGGAGATGTACAGGATAGTAAACAGTAGTGTATCTACAGTATCAGGCATTCCTATAAAGGGTTTCTGAGTGGTGAAACAATTCTAAGACGGGAGGAGGGATAGAGCGGAGAGATGGAAGAGGAGAAGCCGGCAAGAAGAGGAGTGTTCTACATTTTCAAAGAGTGTGAACCGTAATTTGAAACCCAACTCAAAGCTGGATGGAGGGAGGAGAGGAGAGATTCATGGTAGAGTTTTGGATTGAATCAAACCTTAAAAGAACCACAGAGAGAATACTGTGGTATATCTCACTTCAACATGCTGCTAGAGAAAAGAAGACTAGTCTTTATGGCCCCATGGACATGCTCTATGATCAAAGTGATGTTGTGCAGCCTATAGTATAGTGGAGCTTTACAGATTCAGCATGTTAGCTGATGTTTCTGCACCAACACACAACAGCCACCCATCCCTCTCTAGTGTATTCCCCTCAGCCTTACAACACTAAGGGGCCCTTAGTCAGCCCTAGTCTCTGTGCAGGTCAACATGCGATAGATAGGGAGAGGAGGTTTGTGATGGGACTGAAGAGAAAGGTAAATAATTATACTGTACCGATTGATCTCCAGAACTTGTGACTGCAGCCTGTCAAGCATATGTCAGAGAGATAGAATAAATCTGCTTATCTGGATTCATCTTACCGATCCCATAGGATCACCTATAGATATGCTATACATGCTCATCATGCTGTTTGTTTACATTAGTTTATTATACTTTTAGGAAATACAAAGGAAAGGGAAAAGCTATTTAGTGCTGTTTCTATTTCATGATCCAATTTCTCAGCTAACACGGAATGAGCATGCATCACCTACAGTTCAGTACGACTAGGAGCACCTAGCCTACATTAGAGCTACCTATACTGTTCTGTTCTCTACTCTACTGTACACACTGAGCTGAAATCACGAAGGCATTACCATCTTTTAAGGCAACCAATGTTTTATGTAACACTGTACCACCAGGGTTATGAATGATGAATAAGTGAAGGGAACTGCATACTTCCTACTTTAAAATGCCTCCTCAGGTAGAAATAGTGCCCTGGTACAATGTTAACGTTCATTTCCCATGAAGGATTTCTGGCTTTGTATTAAATATTTGATAAAAAATGCTTCTATACACAAAGACAGCATTATATATAAAGGTGTCAGGAAGGAATGGACTAGCTCCCTCCTCCATGCCACGAAGGAGGTGTCAGAGGAGGTAAAGAAGTGACATAGACAAAGAAAGGGATGAGAGAAGGAGGAGAGGAGGGGTTACCCACTCACCTCCGCATGATGTTCCTGGTTCTGCTGGAGGACCTCTATGACTAGCTCGGCCAGGCGAATAGTGTCCTCCAGTTTTTTGGCGGGCGTGACTAACCGGCCTACGTTCTCTGGAGCAGAAGGATGGGGGGTGGGGGGTGAATTAGTCAGAGTGGGGTAGCTAACAGAATCTGTTAGAATGTTTTTTCCCATCGATATCGTTAACTCCAGAGATATTTTAAATGAAAGACATAAGTGCTCTGGGTTCTCTCTGGCGCACACAGACCACACTGACCAACAGCACTGAAGATGAGAGTATCATGGTTTCTAAAGCATGCCCCCAATGAACTGGTACTAGTACATGGTGTGTACACAGTCAGTGTAAGGTGATATGGGACAACACAGTCAGGCAGAAGTGATGGACTAAATCAATCCCATGGAGAAAACACATGCATTGTTACACTCTCATGCAAAATGCTCTTGTGCTCTTTATGCTTTTGTTGCTTGGGATTTTCACTGTTGAGTTTGTAACAGATATCACTGGTAAGATCTAGGGTGTACCTGGACACTTTTTTCATACACATATTATCTGCTGACATACAATTGAATAGACAATTGATTATGGTGAAATTAGGCATTCAGAACATTAACAATAATGTGGCAAAACATCAGGACATTTAATTGGATGGTTCAAATGAATTTGAAATAAGGAGATAGAACTGTACAGAGTTAATATTGGTAAATTATCATTTCATCATATCACGTTTATCATATCTGTCTAAATGTTGAAATGATACTTTCAGTGTAGCCTATTTATTCTCATAATGTTTTAGTCACACGTCATATACTCTATGCCAGGGATCATCAACTAGATTCAGTCGCGGGCCAATTTTCTTCTGGAGCGGATGGTCGGGGGGACGGAACATCATTTCAAATAATTTGTAGACTGCAACTTGACCGCAAGAAGCCCAAACAGATATAATATTTGACTAAAATGTAATCATTTCAAACCTTGCTTACATTTGTATACGATCACGTGTCTCTCTATTATGCCTGGGAAGACTTGGAAACAGATTTCTTCATTTAAAATCACTTTCCTGGTGTTTTTACAGTCTTTTATTTCAACAATGAAAAATTTATTAATTTTTTTCTAAGAAAACTTAGGGGCAAAATAAAACCAACTATTGTCGGGATGCCAGTTGGGAAACCCTGCTCTATGCTATGTACTGCCTTGACCACTAAGTAGCCATGCAGCTAGAAGGACCTGGAACCCCAAGACACAGTGAATAAGGCTAACGAGAGACCATGCAGAGGATTCCTTTCAGAGCCTTTATGTTGGTCCTTAGACTTTACACTGAAGTACAATGAGCAGAATGATCATGTGGTGATTATCATTGTCAAATGTATCATACTTCATCCATATCCAATGTGTTCATCTGTTTGATTAAATATATCGTGTTATCAGAGAATGCAATCTCATTGTATACAAATGTAATAATTTGTAATCATTTTCCTCATTGTGTACTTGAATACTGATAGCAGATATATTTAAGCAAGCTCGTATTGCATTATTTCTCTCAACACATTGGAGATGCTACATTTTGTCTGCATATTTGTGAGAGATTGTTTTGCTTATGTTTCTGAGGTATTTTGCTTTATTCAATACATGTATCATAGTATCAGGAAAAACAATGGAAAATCATTTCATGAATGCATCTACAGGATATATTATCCCAGTATGTTGTTATAAAGTAATACAATCACTCCACAAATATTAGTGTGCTAAATGTTGCCATGCCAAGACATGAGGACGGATTTGAAAGGGGTTTATGTGTGTTTACATGATGTTTGTATTGCATGTGTTTAAGTGTGTGTGTGTGTGTGTGTGTGTGTGTGCACGTGCGTGCATGCATGAGTGCACCTGAGTGTGTGTATGTGTGTGTTTAGGGTAGGTGTGTATTGGGGCTAAGCTAAAAGTCAAACAGGGCTTCACCTGGATCATTTGGATCCGGCTTTTTATCTTTCTCAACTAGAAAGAGAGAGCGAAAAGAAAGACAAGAAAGAGAAAAGAGATATTTAGGTTTATAACACCATCGTTATTAGTTTATCTTCCAGAAGAGAGAAATAAGATGTCATGCTTTACGCTACTTTACACTACAGTAGTTGAATGTGTTAGGTAGCTACAGTAGTTGAATGTGTTAGGTAGCTACAGTAGTTGAATGTGTTAGGTAGCTACAGTAGTTGAATGTGTAAGGTAGCTACAGTAGTTGAATGTGTAAGGTAGCTACAGTAGTTGAATGTGTTAGGTAGCTACAGTAGTTGAATGTGTTAGGTAGCTACAGTAGTTGAATGTGTTAGGTAGCTACAGTAGTTGAATGTGTAAGGTAGCTACAGTAGTTGAATGTGTTAGGTAGCTACAGTAGTTGAATGTGTTAGGTAGCTACAGTAGTTGAATGTGTTAGGTAGCTACAGTAGTTGAATGTGTTAGGTAGCTACAGTAGTTGAATGTGTTAGGTAGTTACAGTAGTTGAATGTGTTAGGTAGCTACAGTAGTTGAATGTGTTAGGTAGCTACAGTAGTTGAATGTGTTAGGTAGCTGCAGTAGTTGAATGTGTAAGGTAGCTACAGGAGTTGAATGTGTAAGGTAGCTACAGGAGTTGACAAAACATACAGATTGGCACAGACACTCTGAAACGCTGAGACATTAGCCTGAGGAGAAGTCAACATTAAAGAAGCAACAACAACAGGATGCAGTTAACAGTAACAGACAGACAGCTTTAGACCGTCATGAACTTAGACATAAGACAAACAACAGCTGCTTGAACCAAAGACAGGACACATTGACCCGTGGTGAGTTGAGCTGAGTTAAAACACATATTATAGGAACTCAGTCTGCGTACACACAATCCTTTCTGTCCTCCTGGTATTGTAGATCTGCCTGCAACTGTAGCTCTGTTCTACGGCCTCCATCTCTGTCTCTGGCAGTGACATAGCATCATACCTGTCTGTCCCAGCGCACAGCTCAGCGTTGCGAGCGTACCAAACACTGACACATGATCAGACGACTGAAGAAGGTAACACAGAAGCAATGTAAAAAATGCATTCAAGTCACATGAGTGGGCATGGGCGTATGTCCAACCAAAAGAAAGAAGCTTACAGACCAGACCGACAGATCATTCATGTGGGTCACAGACATATGGGTAACTGTAGGCCCCTAGTAGTACTGGCTTCTCAGACAGACCTCCACAGACCAGACTGACTCTCTCTCTCCCCCCACTCGCTCTCACAGACATGAGCGATAGACCAAAAAAAAGCACTAAGGAGGAAGGAGGAGTGGACATCTCTGAGCGGAGTGAGGAAGGGAAGGAGGGAGGGGTTGATGTGGTCAAAGAAGGTTGAAAGAGGGAGGGAGGAGAGACAGGGAAAGATGAGGCAGGTACTCACGGATGGTTAAATCCATCACTTGTGACGCCAAGCAGAAGACAGGGTGCTCAAACATTTCCCTCTTTCTCCCTACAAAAGAGGAGGATTGGGACATGCAAGAGGCTGGGGTCAGAGGATAGGGTGAGAGGTTAAAGGTCAGAGGAGATGGGAAGGTAGAGAACTGTCCTGGGTCATGTTCATTAGGGCACACCATAGCAAAACTTTTTGTAACAGAAAACAAAACAAAACATTTCTTATTGGACATGTCCAGGTAGATCTTCGCTGTTTCAGTTTGTTTTCCTCCATTTGGTGGCCTAATGAACACAACAATGGTGAGTATTGACTTGGGTTTGGACTATGGATGACTGGGTCCAATAATGATTGTTTTAGGACTATTTTCTTGATATTGGACCAACAGCATCACAAGGACAGGGGGACAAAGTCTACTTGGTATATTTTCAAGATAGTAAGGGATAAACACCCTAGTACCTTTGGCACCCTAGGAATGTCGTTCTATGTAATGACTACACATTTTGGATCAACCTGTTGACATGCATGTCAATGCAAGCTATGCATATGACTTTATAGAGAAACCAAAATGTTATGTTAAGGTGTTATGCAAGCAAGAATAGAGTACTGTATATGGCATTTGCAAAAGGGCTGTTTTTAAAGGTAAAGTGTGATATGTAGTGGCTAGTCCATGCCTATAAAGACAAACCTTTCCATAATGTCCTGTAGCACATGCAGGTGACAGATGCTGGGTTGTCTTTGTCCAATCCCAACATTCTTTTTCATTGGCTTCAAAACCAAGTATCACAGAAATGTGAGGTGATAAATGTGGTGAAGCCAATAAGAGGAGAGGGAGGAAGAGGACAGCAGTAGACTAGGGAGAGGAGGGCAGTGGTCCGCCGGAGGAATAAGACAAAAGGGAAGGAAAGGGAGAAGGAGAAAGAGGGCAGAAAGGAAAGGGAGAGAAGGACAAGGGTCCCTAGGAAAGGAGAAGAAGAGAGGCAGGGCCAAGTAAGATTTATTTGTATAAATCTTAGATTGTAGGCCCTGGAGTCTAGGGAGGGAGGTTCTCTTCAGGGGAGAAATGATTCTAGCTACTGATTATCTTTATTGCATAATGTAGATCTATAATATATACTGCGCACTATACTGTTAAATCACCATATGCCATAGGCCAGGATACAGCTAGAATCAAGGTACAGCGAGATGGGGGCCAGGCCAGTATATCAACAGGGCATGAATCCAAAACTTTGGATTTGAATGCATTTTTACTCACAACACCTATACAGAAAGCCAACTTCACCTACAGTACAGAACAGTACAGTAGAGTACAGTAGAGTAGAGTACAGTTCAGTACAGTACAGTTCAGTAGAGTACAGTAGAGTAGAGTACAGTACAGTACAGTAGAGTACAGTAGAGTACAGTTCAGTAGTGTACAGTAGAGTACAGTAGAGTACAGTACAGTACAGTACAGTTCAGTAGAGTACAGTAGAGTACAGTTCAGTACAGTACAGTAGAGTACAGAAGAGTACAGTTCAGTAGTGTACAGTAGAGTACAGAACACCACAGCTAAAACAGCCTGCCTGAAACAAAAGGGAGAGAAATGGCTGAGTGACAAACAAGTGACAACCAATCTGTCAAATGAAAAAATACTGTATAGGCTGCTCCTCTTGAATTCATCATGTGAGAAAAAATGTAATCCACATCTCTGGTATAAAAAAAAAATAAAAAAAAGATATATCAGTAATTTTTCTTCAGTACTTGTTTTCTTGTCCAGGTTAATAATTGAAATGATTCCCACTATAGGATGCTAAAATATGAATCAAAGTGTAAAAGACACTTCTGAAAGAGAGCAGAATGGTTGACACGCCTGTTCCACATAGACACCTCCAGAATGACTCAAAAGTCACTAAAGCACTGAAAGAGGTCATTATTTAAGTTACAATCATCAAAATAAAAACTATCAGTTACATGTTTCAAAACAACAACAACCTATAATTTACCAACAGAGGTAAATGCTATTGCATTCTGAAGGTGTGTGTATACATGTAAATGATGGATAGTTACCTTCCATTTGAGCGTATTCTGTGATTTTAGCGTAGTTGAGCTGAGCAGCCTGCTCCAAACATTTACGGATGACTCCCTTCACTTCCTCTTGTGGGACGGGAGTCACAATGTCCTTCATCAGCACCTGAAAGTGAGAAAAAGGGCAGGACAAGTCTTCCTTAGAGTCTCGCCACTGAATTACAGTTGACCTTACAATAGTTTTCATTTTCTATTTCCTTTTTTAAGCGTATATATGAGATTATATGAGCGATGAGATGTGAATCGTTCATGACCTGCAAAGTTTCTGTAAAATGTGAAGAAAAGATTGTAGTCATCTAAATGTACAAACCCTTTCCAGCAAAGACAGAGTGGCCTTCAGCGCTCCCTCTGGACGGCCGAACGGGAAACAATATCTACAGGAAGATAAGAGAGTAGAATCACAATGAAATTAAACTCACTAGGGAAAAATGAACAATGATGAACAGAACAATAGATGAGGCCGGATAGTTCGATGGATGGATGACCAGTAGGAAGCAGTCACCTGAAGTTAGTGATCTGGTGTTCCAGGATCACCCGCAACCTCTCTTTGATTTCTTCAAAGCGCTCCTTCTCATCCACCTTCACTGTTCCCAGTCCATCAGGCCTGAGGATGACATCATACAATACAAACAAAACATAAACACAATGCAAACACAACATTAGCCCAGCCAATCATGCAGTTGCAGAGCCACCAGTTAGAGCCCCTACAAAAAGGAACTATACAGCAATTTACACCAAAACAGTGTCATAATTTAGGTCTCCATGATTGTACTGCTGCTTGTGTGAGTGAAACAGAATCATTCTTCAGCATGTTTACTAACCTTCAATGTTTGTTATTATACAGTACAGTATCTTACCTGGTGGGCTCTTGGATGATTTGGATTATCTTTTCTTTCTAAACCTCATATTTTTTCTTCCCCGTTTAGAGCCCACAGCCCCTGGTCCTAGGTTCTGGTGGACGCCAGGGCCCCAGGGCCCCAGGGTCCCTCACAACCCATCAGTGGCCCCCAGTAACCTCTGCCCTCTCTGACTTTAAAGGGATGCATGGGAGGATGAGCAACATCTACATAATGAGACTGAACAGGGCAGCAAAAGACGAGGACGGAAAATAAGAGAAAGAGAAGAGGAATAGTGGAAGACAAAGTATATGTATCTGGTTAGTAAGAAAAAGAGATGACAAAATTATAACATGATAACATACAGGACAAAATGATAACATGCAGTACAACATGATAACATGATAACATACAGGACAAAATGATAACATGATAACATACAGGACAAAATGATAACATGATAATATACAGGACAAAATCATAACATGATAACATACAGGACAAAATCATAACATGATAACATACAGGACAAAATGATAACATGCAGTACAAAATGATAACATGATAACATACAGGACAAAATGATAACATGGTAACATACAGTACAAAATCATAACATGATAATATACAGGACAAAATGATAACATGATAATATACAGGACAAAATCATAACATGATAACATACAGGACAAAATGATAACATGGTAACATACAGTACAAAATGATAACATGATAACATACAGGACAAAATGATAACATGGTAACATACAGTACAAAATCATAACATGATAATATACAGGACAAAATGCTAACATGATAATATACAGGACAAAATGATAACATGGTAATATACAGGACAAAATGATAACATGATAATATACAGGACAAAATGATAACATGGTAATATACAGGACAAAATGCTATGAAATATACATGATAACATGGTAATATACAGGACAAAATGATAACATGATAATATACAGGACAAAATGATAACATGGTAATATACAGGACAAAATGATAACATGGTAATATACAGGACAAAATGATAACATGGTAATATACAGGACAAAATGATAACATGGTAATATACAGGACAAAATGATAACATGGTAATATACAGGACAAAATGACCAAAATAGTAATAAATCATATGCAAAACATTAATGATAACAATGGGAAATCCCAAAACAATAAGAAAAGATGCTCGGATGCTTTAGAGGACTCTGACCCTTGTCTTCTCTCACTATGGCCAGCTCTTCTTTCATTCCTTCCTTCTCTTCTTTTGTCATTTGAAGACATTTGAGTGCATATTTGATCTTTGAAGTTTAGCCATCTCTCTTGCCATGGACTATGGTGGTGATTTAGAATAATGTGAGTAGGTTGCCCTGCCTGAGACATGTAAGCCCAGTGCTGCACTTTGACCTTGAGCATTTCCTCTTGGTCCAATGTGAAGACTGGAGATCCAGGTTGAATGGGGTGTAGACTTTACCTGTTTCCGTGGACATGGGATGCGCAGAAAGCAAAGCTGTAGTGCAGCAAGGTGGGGTCGATCATGGCTCCTCTGTCTGCCCTCTCCAGCAGGTCGCCTAGGTAACCCAGGTGTCTATGACACCCACGCACGCCATTCCTGGAGCAGTACTCATCCAGGACAAACACCTGGCCCGGGCTGAACCATCCCTTTAACACCACGTAAGAGAGTTTTTAGCAGGATAGCACCATGATCTCAATCACAAACAAACACTTGTCCCAAACTGAACCATGACCTTGGCGCTAGCATCCCTCTCTGAGAGAGTTTCCCGATAGCGATGGAACTTAGGCATACGGGTGTTTTAACGATGCATCTTTCCTACAATGGTCGAAGATGTAACATGTGTTTCCCAAAACACCACGCATAGAGACCGCTTACTAAATACGTCATTGAGGCATAGTATCGACGCTTACAGGATCAAAAGAAAGGCAGTGCTGCTTTCAGATCAGCTTTCTCCAATCAAATCTTACCTTAACATTAGAATTATTCCACAATAATGACTACAGATCAGCTCCTAGAGAGATATTATCACCCATGGCTGCACATATTGAGGCAGCTTATTCTAATTCTTACTCGCTACATATTCGTCGCCAGACCCACTGGCTCCAGGTCATCTACAAGTCCATGCTAGGTAAAGCTCCGCCTTATCTCAGTTCACTGGTCACGATGGCAACACCCACCCATAGCACACGCTCCAGCAGGTGTATCTCACTGATCATCCCTAAAGCCAACACCTCATTTGGCCGCCTTTCGTTCCAGTTCTCTGCTGCCTGTGACTGGAACGAATTGCAAAAATCGCTGAAGTTGGAGACTTTTATCTCCCTCACCAACTTCAAACATCTGCTATCTAAGCAGCTAACCGATCGCTGCAGCTGTACATAGTCTATCGGTAAATAGCCCACCCAATTTTACCTACTTCATCCCCATACTGTTTATATTTATTTACTTTTCTGCTCTTTTGCACACCAATATCTCTACCTGCACATGACCATCTGATCATTTATCACTCCAGTGTTAATCTGCAAAATTGTAATTATTTGCCTACCTCCTCATGCCTTTTGCACACAATGTATATAGACTCTCTTTTTTTCTACTGTGTTATTGACTTGTTAATTGTTTACTCCATGTGTAACTCTGTGTTGTCTGTTCACACTGCTATGCTTTATCTTGGCCAGGTCGCAGTTGCAAATGAGAACTTGTTCTCAACTAGCCTACCTGGTTAAATAAAGGTGAAATAAAAAAATAATGCACTAAATCAAGATTTGGCACATCATTGGGCACCTGTTGTTACACATCATTAAATATATTGAGGCAAAAATTATAGACAGCAGTCTACAATTAGCAAAATAGAAGTCAATTGAATGCATCTAACGAAATGACGCACGTAGCAGTTCTACAAGTGGTCTGAGGTAGTCGGTAAATAACGAGCGCTTTCAAGTGCAACTTAAGTAACAATGGTTTTGAGAAACAGTTTGGAGATTTGGTCCTATGAAGGTTCTTACGATGAACTTAGCCTTAAGATGCTTTTGGGAATCCATTTTATTAATGTGTGCATTTATCCTTATTCCACAGTACTGTGGGAATGGAGAATGACACTCACCAGGCAGCAGAAGGTGTCATTGAGCCTGTGGTCCAACGTGAGCCTCTGGACGATCTCGAACAGGGAGGCGTGGTCAAAGCTGCAGGGGTTAGCCGAGATAAACTCATCCATGCCGTGTTTCTGAGCTCTGTCTGCGTCTGTGTGTCCAACCAGCCAACCAGCACAGGGGAAAGGACAGGATTCAGAGGAAGAGGGCATCAGTGAAGCACAGAAAAATAGTATGGCATGTCTCTCTACCTCAACACAGTACAACACACTGGGCTAGTCTGACTAGAGCTCTTGCTAGGGACAATTCTAAACACTTACAGCTTTACATGATCAACTTGCAGTTTTTTGCTGCATGTGTTGTTAACATTTCAATAGCTACTATTTTAGGCATCTTAGATCCAAAACATGTATTGAGGAAGTTGTGGGTTAAATTGAATAGGATGCAAATCTCATTTGTAATGTGTATTCAATAGATTCTGCCATTCGAGAATGATTGGTGAATGTCACTCAGTTCCTGACCAATGATGGGTCGTGTGCTGAAAAACAAAAACAGAAATCAGAGAACAGAGTGATTTCTTAAATTATTGAGATTAACAAATAGCTCTGGTTTAAGGATGAAGGCTAGTCGATTAAAAACTGTAAGAGGAGAGTGTTTTCTATTCTACAGGGAAGAAAGGTTTCATAAAGGTTGGGTAGCGGACACACTAGCGTCTAAGGAACTGCTTATCTTCTTACAAATGCATTCTGGGAGCTGGTCGAGTAACGAGTGCCCATGTTTTGACGGTATTTGATTAGTGTTGTATGATTGTTAAATGTACTTTAAACTGTAGTGTATAAGTTGAGGACAGAGAACCATAAGAAAGTACAGGAGACACTAGCATGTATGACCTTCTGAAATAACAATATGTATTCTGTCTGACATGACAATGACTAGAATAATACAGTCATTGATGAGAAGCCTAAAAGCAGAACATCACCAGTGCCTGATCAAAAATGAGACAGACCTACATATTGCTCCCATTTCCCAGAGATACATAATATAAATAGTCAGATCTCGATCAGTGATGAGATGAGGTGTGCATGAAGAGGGGTACTCAATATAGAGACGAGTGGGGTTGATGTTCATGTTCTCCTCAGGGTGGGTGAGTGACAGATGCTATGTCCAATTGCGTGACACTGAAAGGAGTGAGGATGACGTGAGGGGGGCGGGGCGTGTGGATAAGGGAGTGGGCTTGGCTGGGAGGAGGGTTAATATAGCATCACTAACTGTCAACTCAAGTGACATCTGTCAGTCCCATGTTCATAGAAAGGGAGAGATACAAGGAGGATGGAGAGCCACGGCTGAGGATAGGATAGCTATAGGTTCAATGGCTTCTATAGTCTAAAATTAGGAGATGTTTTGTTTCTTAATCTTTTAAATGAGTGGACTAGACCAAAATAATATGTATCCCTGGTTTCTCTAGGAACTGAATAAAGAGTCCCTACCACAAGTTAAAAGGGAGAGAGGGGTAAGCACAGGGTAAGAGACAGATGAAAGCCGGGGTGAGAGAGGGGTGAGAGCGAGGTGAGAGACATGGAAGAAATTATAGATGTGATAGAAGAAAAATAAATGTTGTAGGGGGAGATAGAGTTCAAAAGTGAAGGGTGTGAGAGTGGGATGAATGGAGTAAGAGGAAACAGAGGGTGAAAAGAGAGAGAGAGAGAGAGAGGAGGAAAGAAAGAAAGGGACTGAGAGAACGTCTGAGACAAAGGGAGAAAAATAGATGAGGGACAATCAGACTACCAGGAAAGTGGGGGAGGAAGTGATTGTAGAAGGGGTGGGAGAGTTACAGGGGCAGGGAAGGGTGAGGGTGAGAGAACGTTTGCGATAAGGGCAGAGTGAAGGTGCGATGTGTGATAGAAAATGCTTGAAGGTGGGCGGGAGGAAGGGGGTGGGGAATATCTCTTCTGTTTGTTTTAAATGAGAAAATGGAGTTTGATTTTGGAATAATAGACTGAATGGGGACTATAGGGGGACATTATCATATTTTGTGAGTTGATGACGTCATCATCTAAAGACAAGATCTAAAGACAAGATGATTGATTCAAAAGACTGGATTGTTTTTCCATACTGAACATAAGCAAATACTGTAATTAATAAATACTCACTGACAAAATAGAACAGTTTGACTTTTCATTGTGCTTTCAAAATGTTAAGTCATGCATCTGCAGATCTATTTTCAACATTTCGATTCCATTTTTTGGGGCATTCCTTTTTCTCTTGGCATTTGCAAGTTGACAATACTTGAGTATGTTGCAGTGTATTCATGATCTTTATAGAGCACAACCAACAGGCATACCAACTACCGGAGTATCTCTAACAGAGTAGCAATACAATTTGATGCAGGTACATAGGTATATAGCATCAAGCCGACAGATGCAAAAACCAGATCATTCTTTTGGAGATGGCAGGGGGAAAAAATATTAAAATCCTGTAATTCCTTCAACGGAATAATACATAACAAAGGTGTTCCCCAATTCAGGCAATCAAAGGGCAATCAAAAGAAACCAAAATTAGATCTGTTCCCTGCTAAAGGTGCTACTATGGGGGAATAGCTGCTGTCTACAGGCCCATCTACTAAGGGGGTTCATCCAGAGTATTGTTTGGGAAGGGGTGGCAATGGCTACTCCTTGTGATTGGCATTCAGAATACTCCGCGTGCATATTTGCCAACTCTCGTGAATAGAGCACTAAAGAAAATAACTAAAAACAATTGAGCCCTCGATAGTAAAGCATGACCCATGTTAGTATAGAGGAATCAGGTTACCCTGCTAAAAGGGTCCAAACTAATCTCAACCAAAATGTCCAACGTCATAGCTTTCCAACTGCTCTACTCTTTGAAAAATGGTTTTAACAATATGGAAATGTTCAATCATTTGTTCATGTTGTGAAAAGATTTTTCTAAAACAAAACAAGCTTGATTACAAGCCCTGAAGTTCTGTTAGGAAAAAATGGGACTGTCCACTACTGCTCTCTGAAACGCAAATATATTTGAAAAATGTATTGAATTTACATTACTGTTGATGGAGTCACAACTAGCAGCCATTTTGTGGAATTTTATTTTCTGATGGCACCATGCCACATTGGGCGATCTCTATGCTTTACTCTGAGGGGTCCTTGAACACCAATAAGATTAAGGAGAGAAGGCAATTATGCAAAAAAATCATAATAATAACCATCATATAAAGTAGAATCATTACTGAGCCAAATTATAAGCCTAAGAATCAAATACATGCATCCTAAACTGTCAAGAATGTAAGCTAATAGGTACTTAAAACTTCAATTTGAGAAGAAATTATACTTAAAAAGACATTATCTACTAATGTCTAAAGACATGAAGCGAGGAGACTTAAGAGGGGGAGGAGGAGGATAGGGAAAGAGGAGAGAAAGCACGTTGCATTTGTCAGATAATCGTCAGGGATTATCTGAGCTGTGCCGGCTACAGGGAAGCACTTACCCTTAAGTCCAGCTAGAAGACAGCGGGGTAAGAAGGGACAAACCAGAATAACATAAAGACTAGCAACAAGGCTGGAGGAGAGCAAACACGAGATACCCTGACCTAGCAGCTGCAATACTAAAGAGGGGTAACAAGCAAAGCATGAGGAAGAAAAACACAACTCAAAAAACAACAACCTGTACCAACATGGGAGAGAGAGAGAGAGAGAGAGAGAGAGAGAGAAAAAGAAAGATAAAGAGAGCGAGAAAGTGAGAGAACAGAAAGAGAGTGATAGAAAGAGAGAGAGAGAATAGAGAAAGAAAGAAAAAAAGAAAGAAAGAAAGAAAGAAAGAAAGAGAAAGGGAAAGAGAGAAGAAGAGAAAGAGATCGATGTAGAGTGAAAAGTATACAGAGGAAGAGTGAAAGAAAGAAAGATTGATTGAGATATATAAATAAAAGAAAGAGAGAGAGAGAGAGAAGATCAAGAGAAGATTGAGAAGAGAAGAGATAGAGAGAAGTAGTTAAGGGTTCTCATCACTCTGCTGCAGTTGAATTAGTCTGGATTCTGATCTAGTTCTGATCTAGTTCTATCTTATTCACAGTACTACCTCTAACATATATTATACATTACCATCACAATATGATAGATTCACTTTGCTTTCTCCAGCTTATACTAACTACTGGAAAAAAGGGTTCCAAAATGGTTATTCGGCTGTCCCCAAAGAAGAACCATTTTTGGTTTCTCGTAGAACCCTTTTTGGTTCCAGGTAGAACTATTTTGGGTTCCAAGTAGAACTCTCTGCGGAAACGGTTCTAAATGGAACTCAAAAGGGTTCATCCTGGAACCAAAAAGGGTTATTCAAAGAGTTATCCTATTGGGACAGCTGAAGAATCCATTTAAGTTCTAGATAGCACCTTTTCTCTAAGAGTGTAGAGGAGCACTAGCCCATACACTTACCAGCTCCAGCAGTCCAACACCACCTACTAGTTCTAAGATGATGATATGTAAATGATGCCAGTATCCTCTTATGAATATATGAGGAAAAATGGATGTAGAGTAATACCATAATATGGCTAACTCAATAGCAATAGACCTGACATATCCATCTTATGTTATCACTTTATCAGAATAGTTTATTCTTATATGGATATGAATATCGGAGTCCGCTGAAAGCAAGGTGATGTCGTCTGGTAATGACTTGCAGTTAGCCTGCAAGTTCTCCTTTAGAAAGACTACTTTCCTATCATTCCAGAATCATTGCATTCTAGAATCAGACAAATAATTTGCAGCAAAGTTCAGAGGAGAGAGAGACACAGAGAGAGACAGAGAGAGAGAGAAAGAGAGAGAGTGAGAGAGAGAGAGAGAGAGAGAGAGAGAGAGAGAGAGAGAGAGAGAGAGAGAGAGAGAGAGAGAGAGAGAGAGAGAGGTGAGTAATGTGTTGTGTATGTTATGGCCACTGTGCCATTCAAGACCACCAAGGTGGGGTGAAACATGTACGCATGGTGTGGCACAATGTTTCAGAGAGGAGGGCGGTAGAGGAAGGAGGTCTGTGCCACTGTGAGGGGGCATTGAATGGCATCAGTATGGCTGGTCTTATATAGAGGAGGTAACCATCTAACCACAAGAACAATCACATACTGGACAAAGAAACCAATGGAGACCACAGAAAATGTATATTTATAGATTATATTCATGAAAACTGTTGAAAACTAGAGCTACTTATTTCAATGTGCTATAGATGAAGAGTAATTCATTAAAAACATAGATTTTCTTTAAATAAAAAAACAGTATTTTTGTCTTACCTAAACAGTGCAATTCCAGTATAAAAACCTATATGGATGTTTTTATTATTGAATTGTTTTCTGGTTATAAAAATGGTAATATTATAAGGAGGGAAAAAAGCTTTTTCTACAACCCGTTGACTGTAACGAAAACGGTTTGGGCTTTTTCTACAACCCATTGACTGTAACGAAAACGGTTTGGGCTTTTTCTACAACCCGTTGACTGTAACGAAAACGGTTTGGGCTTTTTCTACAACCCATTGACTGTAACGAAAATGGTTTGGGCTTTTTCTACAACCCATTGACTGTAACGAAAATGGTTTGGGCTTTTTCTACAACCCATTGACAGTAACGAAAGCGGTTTGGGCTTTTTCTACAACCCATTGACTGTAACGAAAACGGTTTGGGCATTAGAGAAATCCTTAAAATAACTAAAGGAGTTGAAGGAAAGATGCACACCAAAATACATTATCTTTAGTAGTTAGCCTGGTTAACCAGACTGAACACTGCACTCACCTTATTGAAACAATGGTGAGCACAGCATTCAGTCTGGTTTTAAAAGGTGAGTTCTTTAGTGTTGTAAAATAACAGAATGTGTGTTAATTTCCCAAGTTAAGTTAAACCTGTTCAGGTTTCAGTGTGTTTATGAAATGTAAATTAGATCTATCATGTAAAACAACAAGAACCAAGCGTATTACGACATACACTGAGTGAACAAAACATTAAGAACACCCTCCAAGGCCTCCCTCGGCTGGCTTCCGGGTGGCGCAGTGGTTAAGGGCGCTGTACTGCAGCGCCAGCTGTGCCATCAGAGTCCCTGGGTTCGTGCCCAGGCTCTGTCGTAACCGGCCGCGACCGGGAGGTCCGTGGGGCGACGCACAATTGGCCTAGCGTCGTCCGGGTTAGGTAGGGATTGGTCGGTAGAGATCTCCTTGTCTCATCGCGCACCAGCGACTCCTGTGGCGGGCCGGGCGCAGTGCGTGCTAGCCAAGGTTGCCAGGTGCACGGTGTAGCCTCTGACACATTGGCTGGCTTCCAGTACGGCTGGTTGGGTTGTGTATCGGAGGACGCATGACATTCAGCCTTCGTCTCTCCCGAGCCCGTATGGGAGTTGTAGCAATGAGACAAGATAGTAGCTACTACAACAATTGGATACCACGAAATTGGGGAGAAAAAAAAAGGGGTAAAATTAAAAAAAAATATATATATATATTGAGTTGCACCCCTTTTGCCCTCAGAACAGCCTCAATTCGTCAGGGCATGGACTCAACAAGGCGATGCTGGCCCATTTTGACTCAAATGCGTCCCACAGTTGTGTCAATTTGGTTGGATGTCATACGGCCATTCTTGATACACATGGGAAACTGTTGAGTGTGAAAACCCAGCAACATTGCAGCTTTTGACATGAACCGGTGTACCTGGCACCTACTACCAAACCCAGTTCAAAAGCACTTAAATCATTTGTCCTGACAATTCACGCTCTGAATGATACACATACACAATCCATGTCTCAATTGTCTCAAGCCTAAGAAATCCTCTTTAACCTGTCTCTTCCCCCTCATCTACACTGACTGAAATGAATTTAACAAGCGACATCAATAAGGGATCATAGCTTTCACCTGGATTCACCTAGTCAGTCTATGTCATGGAAAGAGCATAATGTTTTGTACACTCAGTGTATTTCTGTAGTCTTACCTTTATATTGCTACTGTACAGTGTCTGACCAGTGGGGATAGGTCTGACCAGTATAGGACCAGTGGGGATTGATCTGACCAGTATATAACCAGTGGGGATAGGTCTGACCAGTATAGGACCAGTGGGAATAGGTCTGACCAGTATCTGACTAGTGGGGATAGGTCTGACCAGTATATGACCAGTGGGGATAGGTCTGACCAGTATATGACTAGTGGGGATACGTCTGATCAGTATATGATCCTTGGGGATAGGTCTGACCAGTGTCTGACTAGTGGGAATAGGTCTGACCAGTGGGGATAGGTCTGACCAGTATCTGACCAGTGGGGATAGGTCTGATCAGTATCTGACCAGTGGGGATAGGTCTGACCAGTATCTGACCAGTGGGGATAGGTCTGACCAGTATCTGACCAGTGGGGATAGGTCTGACCAGTATAGGACCAGTGAGGATAGGTTTGACCAGTATAGGACCAAAGAGGATAGGTCTGACCAGTATAGGACCAGTGGGGATAGGTCTGACCAGTATCTGACTAGTGGGAATAGGTCTGACCAGTATCTGAGCAGTGGGGATAGGTCTGACCAGTATAGGACCAGTGAGGATAGGTTTGACCAGTGTAGGACCAGTGAGGATAGGTCTGAACAGTATAGGACCAGTGGGGATAGGTCTGACCAGTATCTGACCAGTGGGGATAGGTCTGACCAGTATAGGACCAGTGAGGATAGGTCTGACCAGTATAGGACCAGTGGGGATAGGTCTGATCAGTATCTGACCAGTGGGGATAGGTCTGACCAGTATAGGACCAGTGGGGATAGGTCTGACCAGTATAGGACCAGTGGGGATAGGTAGGTAGGTTGCTTAAAGGTGCAAGTAGAGTAACACATAGAGGAATGGTTAACACTACAGAGAAGACTGACAGAGCAGTGGTTAGACCGAGACAGGGCCAGGGTGACCAAGAACTCAGAAAGCCAACAGCTGTTGTTTTCTACCATACAGAAGGCTGGGGTCTGGGGTGATTATGCAATACTCCCTGACTCCTTAGCAGTATCATAAAAATAACACTTACAGTAAGTACCACGGTTATCTCAAAATGTTATAAAAATATTTTTAAAGCTTCAAGAGGATTCAAAAGGCTAAAGTCTGACCTAGATAGTTTGAGTGTTTGCATTGATATGTAGGCTACGTGTGCCTTTATTTTTTTTTATGTAGTTCTGTCCTTGAGCTGTTCTTGTCTATTGATGTTCTGAATTAAGTCATTCTGTATTTTGTTTAATGTTTTGTGTGGATCCCAGGATGAGTAGCTGCTGCTTTTGCAACAGCTAATGGGAATTCTAATAAAATACCGATGCAAGTTTCAAAGCTTGATGTTTCATGGCCTAATCATCTTTTTGGTGGTTGAATCTAGATTCTACCTCATCGGGCGTCATTTAGTCTTTCTCTCTTTAGTTTGTCAGCTTTGTTGATGTTTAGACAGAGAGAGAGAGAGAGAGAGAGAGAGAGAGAGAGAGAGAGAGAGAGAGAGAGAGGGAGAGAGAGAGGGAGCGAGATAGCGAGAGAGAGAGAGAGAGAGAGAGAGAGAGAGAGAGAGAGAGAGGGGGGAGCGAGCGAGATAGTGAGAGAGAGAGAGAGAGAGAGAGAGAGAGAGAGAGAGAGAGAGAGAGGGAGGGAGAGAGAGAGAGAGAGAGAGAGGGAGGGAGAGGGAGAGAGAGACAGAGAGAGAGAGAGACAGAGAGAGAGAGAGAGAGAAAGAGGGAGGGAGAGGGAGAGTTGCACCTTTAAACATGTCAAGTGTGACTGGTTGGTGATGGTGAGTGGAGGCCCGAAGGATGCCGAGTACTCTGTGTGATACAGCAACGAGGGTGGCGTGCCTACGTGCGTGTGTGTGTGTGTGCGTGTGCATGGCTGTGTGTTACTGTTAGTTCCACAGAGCAACGTGTAACACTTACAGTATGTGCCTGCAGTGTGGCGTGGGGAGAGAGACGCATGGCGTGGTGAAATGTCATGGATGAGAGCTGTCACGGGATTGGGGGGATGAAACCTGACACTGCCTTCTGATTGGTTGATCTGATGGTGAGGTTTTGTATTGGTTTACTCACAGAACTGGGAGATGGGCGCATCCATCTGGGCAGCTGCGCCCCCCTTGGAGTTGAGTTTCTGGACCTGGGTGGGGGGCACGGGCTTGTGGGACTGACCGGTGGCCCGGTACATGGCCTGGACCCACAGGATGCGGTCTTGCTCGTCATCACTAGCAAAGATCACAGTGTCGCCCTCCTTCACTGCATTGAAGAAGGTCCTCCCACCATCTAGACCTAGAGACAGAGAAGAGGGTTCAGGGACAAGTTGTGTGTGTGTATGTGTGTGTGTGCATAAGTGTATGTGTGCGCATGCATCCATTTGTGCTTGCGTGCGTGTATGTATATACAGTTAAAGTCTGAAGTTTACATACACTTTGGATGGTCATTAAAACTCGTTTTCCAATCACTCCACAAATGTCTTGTTAACAAACTATAGTTTTGGCAAGTCGGTTAGGACATCTACTTTGTGCATGACACAAGTCACTTTTCCAACAATTGTTAACAGACAGATTATTTAACTTATAATTCCCTGTATCACAATTCCAGTGGGTCAGAAGTTTACATACACTAATTGACTGTGCCTTTAAACAGCTTGGACAATTCCAGAAAAGGATGTCATGGCTTTAGAAGCTTCTGATAGGCTAATTGACATAATTTGAGTCAATCGGAGGTGTACCTGTGGATGAATTTGAAGGCTTACCTTCAAACTCAGTGCCTCATTGCTTGACATAATGGGAAAATCAAATGAAATCAGCCAAGACCTCCGAAAAATTGTAGACCTCCACAAGTTTGGTTCAACCTTGGGAGCAATATCCAAACACCTGAAGGTACCACGTTCATCTGTACAAACAATAGTATGCAAGTATAAACACCATGGGACCACGCAGCTGTCATACCGCTCAGGAAGGAGACGTGTTCTGATGCTGGCGGAAACAGGTACAAGAGTATCTATATCCACAGTAAAACGAGTCCTATATCGATATAACCTGAAAGGCCGCTCAGCAAGGAAGATGCCACTGCTCCAAATCAGCCATAAAAAAACAGACTACAGTTTGCAACTGCACATGAGGACAAATATCGTACTTTTTGGAGAAATGTCCTCTGGTCTGATGAAACAAAAATAGAACTGTTTGGCCATAATGACCATCGTTATGTTTGGAGGAAAAAGGGGGAGGGTTGCAAGTCAAAGAACATCATCCCATCCGTGAAGCACGGGGGTGGCAGCATCAAGCTGTGAGGGTGCTTTGCTGCAGGAGGGATTGGTGCACTTCAGAAAATAGATGGCATAATGAGGAGGAAAATGATGTGGATATATTGAAGCAACATCTCAAGACATAAGTCAGGAAGTTAAAGCTTGGTCACAAATGGGTCTTCCAAATGGACAATGACCCCAAGCATGCTTCCAAAGTTGTTGCAAAATGGCTTAAGGACAACAAAGTCAAGGTATTGGAGTGGCCATCACAAAGCCCCGACCTCAAACTTATAGAAAATTTGTGGGCAGAATTGAAAAAGCGTGTGCGAGCAAGGAGGCCTACAAACCTGACTCAGTTACACCAACTCTGTCAGGAGTAATGGGCCAAAATTCACCCAACTTATTGTGGGAACTTGTGGAAGGCTACCCGAAAAGTTTGACCCAAGTTAAACGATTTAAAGGCAATGCTTCCAAATACTAATTGAGTGTATGTAAACTTCTGACCCACTGGGAATGTGATGAAAGAAATTACTATTATTCTGACATTTCACATTCTCAAAAATTAGGTGGTGTTTACTAACTGACCAAAGACGGGGAAATTTAACAAGGATCAAATGTCAGGATTTGTGAAAAACTGAGTTTAAATATATTTGGCTAAGGTGTATGTAAACTTCCGACCTCAACTGTATGTACCTGGCTGGGGGTCAGTGTAATCCACAGTGTAACCATCCAGCTGTAGCAGCTCCTGTGGCTCAGACTTCTTCTCTCTGTAGCTGCACATGGCAAAGGTGTACTGGCTCACCTGCACCAGAGAGGACAGACACGTCATACCCTTCATGTGCTGAGAAACATTACAGGATCAGTCCCCCTTAAACGGAGAGTCAAGACTAAACCAATTCACCTTGGTGGTGTGCAGACTGGTTTAATATTATTCTTAACGACTTCACACAAACAAAAAGCAACAACATGCCTGAAACTATATATTCACAGTATTATGAATGAATTATGGTTTATTTGGTAGCATTTCGTAGTGTGACTGATTTACTAATTTCATTAGTACTGTACAAAGTTAGAGGTGCGCTATTTGATAGATTCCCCCGCTCCCCCTACCTCCAGCTCACAGAGGGGAGCCTTGAGGTCAACCATCTCATACTTCTGAGTGGGTGACCTTCCCAGGTAGTAGCCTGCCTAGCTCACAAACTAGAATCAGGACGCCCACTCCGACAAGGTTAATTGACCCACAGTCCCACATGGTGACATGATATCATTGACATGACGTGCAAATGAGCATTAGAAAACCTATCGCGCAAATGTTACCATTACAATGTTTTTTGTGCGGGTGCCGCCCCCTGCAAGATGTCGCCCTGGGCGACTGCCAATGTCACCTATACCTAAATCCGCCACTGCTTCAGGCACATGTTTCTTAAGGTGTTGGTGGTGTACTAATTTGAATAACCTTTCAATTGAGCAGACCTGATATTTCAGAGGCTGATTATATACCTACCTGCACCAGGACAAAGAAACGCTTCTTCCATCGCTTCCAGACGTTTTTCCCAAAAGCCCACAAATACCTTCCAGAAAACAATGTTAAAGTTTATTACATGGCATTGGTATGAGAATTGGCTAATATTGTTTCCTGTGTTGTAGCAACAGCAGCAGAATGGCCAGGTTTAGCCCACACTAAATGTATAGACAAGACTGTATCCCCTCCTACGTGGAAAGGAGAGGCTCATCTAATCACTGTTTATAATATCTCTTACAGAAAAACAACATGTTGTCACATGTTATCACATTAACTTCACAATAGATCACATGTGAAATGTATGTGGTTTCCATTAGGGATGACAATGATGTTTCATGCAGACTGGATGACCCTGAGTTGACACTGCGAGAATGAGTCACTTTGGCCTTTAAGCTAGAGGCTTTGTTGCTCCCCAAAGGTGAAACAGACAAGGACAAAAGGGCCCTCAACAGGCAGGCAGAATGGTCATAAGACATCTAGTCATGTGCTGCAACTATAATATTATAGTGTATCTACAGAAACACAAGATAATTCATATAGGTTGTCTCAATGAATTCCAACACCTGATGGTGGTCTGAATGGTATGTCAATGTCATACAATATTTATGATTATGGTCCCCAATAATTTGCAGAGCATTCCATGGGAAACTTTCTAAGAGTTGTACAGATTAGATCTGCAGCTTGTCCATGCTTACCCAGAATGCTTCATGTTCTGCGGTTTGTCCATGCGGATGGCCAGTTTGATCTGAAGGTTCTGGTCGGGGCAGGCCTTAGTGATGGCCATCTTATGGAGCTCTGAGGCTTTGGGGCTGTTAGGGGTCGGGTGGAGGACCACCTGGAAGAGAGAAGTATCAAATTAATTCATATTGAAAGAGAGATTTAGAGATGAAGAAAATATGACAATATCTAAACTAAACTACTTGTTTTTATCCCATTGACATCTATATTGCACTCCTCACTGCCTTTTCCCACCTGGACAAAAGGAACACCTATGTGAGAATACTGTTAATTGACTACAGCTCAACACCATAGTGCCCTCAAAGCTCATCAATAAGCTAAGGTCCCTGGGACTAAACACCTCCCTCTGCAACTTGATCCTGGACTTCTTGACGAGCCACCCCCAGGTGGTGAGGGTAGGTAACAACACATCCTCAACACAGGGGCCCCTCAGGGATGCGTGCTCAGTCTCCCCGTGTACTCCCTGTTCACTCATGACTGCACGGCCAGGCACGACTCCAACACTATCATTAAGTTTGCCGATTACACAACAGTGGTAGGCCTGATCACCGACAACGACGAGACAGCCTAGAGGGAGGAGGTCAAAGACCTGGCCGCGTGATGCCAGGATAACAAACTCTCCCTAAACGTGATCAAGACAAATGAGATCATTGTGGACTACAGGAAGAAGAGGACTGAGCACTCCCCCATTTTTCATCCATGGGGCTGTAGTGGAGCAGGTTGAGAGCTTCAAGTTCCTTTGTGTCCACATAACCAACAAACTAACATAGTCCAAGCACACCAAGACAGTCGTGAAGAGGGCAAGACAAAACCTATTCCTCCTCAGGAGACAGAAAAGATTTGGCATGGGTCCTCAGATCCTCAAAAGTTTCTACAGCTGCACCATCGAGGGTATCATAACTGGTTGCACTACTACCTGGTATGGCAACTACTCGGCCGCTGACCGCAAGGCACTACAGAGGGTAGTGCGTATGGCCCAGTACATCACTGGGGCCAATCTTCCTGCCATCCAGGACCTCTATACCAGGCAGTGTCAGAGGAAGGCCCTAAAATTGGCAAAGACTCCAGCCTCCCTAGTCATAGACTGTTCTCTCTGCTACTGCATGGCAAGCGGTACCGGAGCGCCAAGTCTTGGTCCAAGAGGCTTCTAAACAGCTTCTACCACCAAGCCATAAGACTCCTTAACATCTAATCAAATGGCTACCCAGACTATTTGCATTGCCCCCCTCCACACACCTTTTACACTGCTGCTACTCTCTGTTGTCATCATCTATGCATAGTCACTTTAATAACTCTACCTACATGTATATATTATCTCAATTACCTAGTCTAACCGGTGCCCCGTACGTTGACTCTGTACTGGTACCCCTCAGTATATAGTCTCCACATTGACTCTGTTCCGGTACCCCCCAGTATATAGTCTCCACATTGACTCTGTACCGGTACCCCCAGTATATAGTCTCCACATTGACTCTGTACCGGTACCCCCCAGTATATAGTCTCCACATTGACTCTGTACCGGTACCCCCAGTATATATTCTCCACATTGACTCTGTTCCGGTACCCCCAGTATATAGTCTCCACATTGACTCTGTTCCGGTACCCCCAGTATATAGTCTCCACATTGACTCTGTTCCGGTACCCCCCAGTATATAGTCTCCACATTGACTCTGTTCCGGTACCCCCCAGTATATAGTCTCCACATTGACTCTGTACCGGTACCCCTCAGTATATAGTCTCCACATTGACTCTGTACTGGTACCCCTCAGTATATAGTCTCCACATTGACTCTGTACCGGTACCCCCAGTATATAGTCTCCACATTGACTCTGTACTGGTACCCCCAGTATATAGTCTCCACATTGACTCTGTACCGGTACCCCCAGTATATAGTCTCCACATTGACTCTGTACCGGTACCCCCAGTATATAGTCTCCACATTGACTCTGTTCCGGTACCTCCCAGTATATAGTCTCGCTATTGTTATTTTACTGCTGCTCTTCTTTTTTTTAAACTACATTGTTGTTTAGGGGCTCGTCAGTAAGCATTTCACTGTAAGGTTGTATTCGGCGCATTCAACTATTAATATTTGATTTATTTGAGATAGAAATAATGTGCACCGGTGTGAGTGTAATGTACCAGGTGTATTGGATATATCTCCATCCAGTGAGTCTGTATTCAACACCATGAGTCAGCATTCTCAACGTTTCTGAACAGTCAATTAATTTCCACGAGCTTCCATTAAATCTTAATCGTGCTCTGGCAGCCTGGGCCCCAGTGTGCGGGTGCTTTGTGACACGTTTGAGCTGGTGGCTCAGCCTATCTGTGTAGCTGTGTAGCCGTATCAAAGGAGAGAGAAGCGCAGCAGCCTACACTCTCCTCTACTCCGCGTCGCTCTGCTCCACACTGCCCCCATGAAGAGGGGGCCTAATCTATCATTGCTGAGTTAAAGAGCTTTGAGGAAGCATTGTGGCCCGGCTGGATGACTGGCTGGCTGATTGACTGACTGCCTGCCTGGTTAACTGACTGACTGATCAACTGACTGACTGCCTCACTTTTTGACTGACTGATAGCTGCCGCTCTGCCACTGCAGAAGGAGACCAAAGAGCCCCTGTCAAAGCCAAGGTCACTACCACAAAGTGATGTCTTACAGCCACTCCCCTCCCCTCCTCTCCTTTCCACAGCCTCAGCCTCAGTCTACCACAGCCACAAATCAGCCCTAGCTAGCCCCTCTGATAACCAGCAGTGAGCCCAGCCGAGCCCGGGGCCATCCGTCACACGGTCACAGGACGATCGATTGCTCTCGCTCTCTGCACCTGAGGACAGCGCCAAGAGGAGCAAACCAGATGATTAAGACATTTCCGCATGACTTTCCTGTCACAGATGATGCAAATTGCATAATTAATATGCAACTAATTAAAACAAGTTAATCAAAGTGAAGAAATATGATAGCTGTGTACAGTATGTGACCCGGGGATATCACTGAGGAACTGTGACGGGGTCACAGCTCAGAGGTAAAACTGGTTGAAATGAAGTTCTGGTTGTGGGGGGTTAAAACCATCACTGACTCAGCCCACCTACAGTACTGTACTGAATAAGCATCAGGCAGTGTAGATGAGACTGAATCAGCCTCTTTTTGTCCTTTTGTCTGGAGTCCAAATTGAAGATTTTTGGTTCCAACCGCCGTGTCTTTGTGAGACATGGTATGGTTGAATGGATGGATCTCCGCATGTGTATTTATCACTGTAAAGCATGGAGAAGGAGGTTTTATGGTGTGGGGGTGCTGTGCTGGTGACACTGTCTGTGATTTATTTATGAATTCAAGGCACACTTAACCAGCATGGCTACCACAGCAGTCTGCAGCGATACACATCCCATCTGGTTTGAGCTTAGTGGGACTATCTTTTGTTTTTCAACAGGACAATGACACAATACACCTCCAGGCTGTGTAAGGGCAATTTGACCGAAAAAGAGAGTGATGGTGCTGCATCAGATGTCCTGGCCTCCACAATCACCTGACCTCAACTCAATTGAGATGGTTTGGGATGAGTTGGACCGCAGAGTGAAAGAAAAGCAGCCAACAAGTGCTAAGCATATGTGGGAACACCTTCAAGACTGTTGGAAAAGCCTTCCAGGTGAAGCTGGTTGAGAGAAAGCCAAGAATGTGCAAAGCTGTTATCAAGCTAATGGGTGGCTATTTGAAGAATCACTAATATAAAATATAGGTGGATTTGTTTAACACTTTTTTGGTTAATACATGATTCCATGTGTTATTTCATAGTTTTGATGTCTTCACTATTATTCTACAATGTAGAACATAGTAAAAATAAAGCAAAAACCTTGAATAAGTAGGTGTGTCCAAACTTTTGACCGGTACTGTATAACAATACAAACATAAGAGTGCGGAAGATGGAGAAAAATACAGAGAGAGAGAAAGAGAGGGACAGGCGACAGATAGAGAGAGAGACTTTAGTGAGAGAGAGGCTGTAGAGAGAGACGGTAGCGAGACACTGTAGAAAGAGACTGTAGCGAGAGACTGTTGAGAGACACTGTATAGAGAGAGACAATGTAGAGAGAGAGACAATGTAGAGAGAGAGACACTGTAGAGAGAGACTGTAGAGAGAGAGAGAGCGAGAGAGCGAGAGAGAGAGAGAGAGAGAGACCGTAGAGAGAGAGAGACTATAGAGAGAGAGAGAGAGAGAGAGACTATAGAGAGAGAGAGAGAGAGAGAGAGAGAGAGAGAGAGAGAGAGAGAGAGAGAGAGAGAGAGAGAATTTTTTTGTTGTGTTACCCTGCCCAGCTCTTTGTCCTCCAGGGCCAGAACTCCAGTGCTTTCTGTAAACAGTTTCACCTTGACAGCAGGGAGGGGGTGTGTGGTGGTGAAGTCTCCCTGGGTCCCCCAGCTGAAATACAACACACACACACACACAGTGGTGTAAAGTACGTAAGTAAGTCGTTTTTTGGGGTATCTGTACTTAGCTTTACTATTTATATTTTTGACAACTTTTACATTTACTCCACTATATTCCTGAAAAAAATAGTGTACTTTTTACTCCTTATTTTCCCTGACATACAAAAGTAGTCGTTACATTTAGAATGCTCAAGCAGGACAGAATTATGGCACCTATCAATATAACGATTTGTCATCCCTACTGCCTCTGATATGACAACTGCAGTGTTTGTAAATCATGTCTGACTGTTGGAGTGGGCCCCTTTCTGTCCGTGATTAAGAATATGAAAATAGCGTCGTCTGGTCTGCTTAATATAAGGAATTTGATGTGTAGCATTTACTTTTACTTTGTACTTTTACTCAAGTATGACAATTTAGTAGTTTTTCTAGAACTGTACTTAAGTACACCTAAAACCAGATACTTTTAGACTTTTACTCAAGTAGTATTTTATTGGGTAACTTTCACTTTTACTTGAGTAATTGTCTGTTAAGTTATCTTTACTTTTACTCATGTATGACAATTGAGTACTTTTTCCACCACTGCACAAACATCAGAAGCAATATACCTTCACTACATTCTGGCATGACTCAAAACATGGGAGCAACTGCAACATCCAAGGGGCTGTAAATTTAGCCCAGGATTCAAACTAACGCAGATAAACAACCTGCACTGAAATTTCATTTGGAAGGGAATTTCTGTTCGAGCTGCCATTCGCAGTCTTTACAGTGAATGTAATTGAATTGAATCCCAGCCTTACTTAACATCTGCCTGGCCCAGAGGTATTGCACAAGATCTAGTAAAAAAACTCTCCGTCCCTTTTCTCTCTCACTTTCTTTCTCTCAATTCAATTAAAGTGCTTCAACGGCCTGTATTGGCAAGGGAAACATATGTTAACATTGCCAAAGCAAGTGAAATAGAAAATAAACAAATGTGAAGTAAACAATAAAAAATGAACAGTAAACATTACACTCACAAAAGTTCAAAAGGAATAGAAACATTTCAAATGTCATATGATGTATATATACAGTGTTGTAACGATGAGCAAATAGTCAAAGTACATAAGGAAAAATAAATAAACATAAATATGGGTTGCATTTACAATGGTGTCTGTTCTTTACTGGTTGCCCTTTTCTTGTGGCAACAGGTCACACATCTTGCTGCTGTGATGGCACACTGTGGAATTTCACCCAGTAGGTAATAGGTATCTCTTTCTCTCTCTCTCCCTCTCTCTCTCTCCCTCTCTCTCTCTCTCTCTCTCTCTCTCTCATCCTCTCGATACCTGCACTCTCAGAAGGAGTGAGTGGTGGTTAGATATAAACTACTAGAAAACCAAAGTGGAAAAGAAAAAGCTAGGTCTGACTGAGTAAGCAATTTACTGTTGAATTATGAGACAGACTGAGAACAGCAGCTGACACTTTCTTTGTCTTGGCTGAACTTGCGGAGAGTTGGCTGCGGGGAGTAGAGGGAGGTGATATGAAATGCATTGTCTGGTCCCAGTCCCACACACACACTGTGCAGCAGCAACATCAATTTATTACAGAGGAGAGATGGAGTGGTACTGGAGCACCAAGTCTAGGTCCAAGAGGTTTCTAAACAGCTTCTTATTTTTCTTAAAACTGCATTGTTGGTTAAGGGCTTGTGAGTAAGCATTTCACTGTAAGGTCTACAGCTGTTGTATTCGGCGCATGTGACAAATACAATTTGATTTGAGACTGAGAAGGAGACAGGCCACCGACCGCACCACGCAGGGAGCACTACCAGCCTGAGGAAACACTACCACGACACAGAGACAAACATACATGCACACTCACGCATGCACACACACGTGCACATTCACAAAGTGACATATACTAACATGTTCATAGGGGTTATTGTGTCTTTAATCATAATGGGATGACACGTGATATCATCATCAAGGAGGCAGAGCCAGCAGTCTGTGTGTGTGTGTGTGTGTGTGTGTGTGTGTGTGTGTGTGTGTGTGTGTGTGTGTGTGTGTGTGTGTGTGTGGGTGTGTGTGTGTTTGTGTGTGCCCGCGTGTGTGAGCGTCTGTGTGTGCTGTTTGTCCTCCTGCTGTGAGTGTCCCTCTACGTGAGCTGCATCTGTGAGTGACGATGTGACAAATGGAGACACAGAAAGGGGACAGGGGAAACGGTGCGTGAACACAGCAAGAGTGTCACTCCTCCTCCTCCTGCTCCTCTCTGACACTACCACTCAGCACCACCAGGGGGGGCCAGTGGTGTCTCATCTTACACGGAACTGTTTCACATTGGCACCATATTTCTACTTGTATTGATCATTTATTGAATATAGATTGTGCTGCCATCCTGTTAGAAGGTAACAGATCATTTTATTACAATGGTTAAGATGGATTTTCATTGTGTTCCATGGTGTTATTCGCCCTCTAGTGGAGCTTTCTGATACTTGGACTGTAAGGAAAACAGGAAGAGACACGCAGAGGAGGAAACCGGAAGAGACCCGAGAAGCAGCTAAAAACAACGCTACGGTGCAGGTCTTTCAGTGCAGTTCTCTTGTCACGCTTCTGCCTCTGAAAATATTTGTTTGTAAGTTCGATTCAAGCATTTAGCTAGTGATGATAATCTTGTTATTGATAGAGTTGCTTACATATCAATGTTGGTTGGTTGCATTTACTCACACAAATTGCAATGCCTTTCATGTATGCCGTCAGCTGTATTACTTTGCTCGTGCGTCATGCAAACGAATTGTAAAATCTACAATACTGTAGTTTTGTTACTGTTTCTAGTGTAATATGCTTTGTTATTCTACAGAGATGGTTGTACATTATTAGAGTAATTAAAGGAGTTAGCCAATTACCATATGAGTAACAATTAGCTATATGGTTTGGCATCATGCCAGATGCATGGTACCTTAGCGCGTGCTTTGTATTCATGCACCTTCAAATGTATAATGTACAGCTACAGTATGTCGGTGTGAATTGAATACTAAAGTATATTATTTTCTCTATTTTGCAGTTTCACAACAAACGTTTTCATTATATCCGTTCAAGAAAAGTCACGCCTTGGGAGTTTTATTGAAGACTTAGTTGTTAGCTATCTGTCTAGTTTTGCATGGGAACGCAATTCAAGGGCAGAATATAGATATGAATATGGATATAATCAATAAGAATGAGAGTAGTACTGTAATATCTTCAAGACAGTTCGCTACAGCAGGAAAATTATTCTGCAGCAAAAGGAAATTATTATGTGGATTATAATTAATGGACATTTTTGTAGGGGAAATCAAGACTGACATTTCTTAGTGGAAATTACAAACTTGAGAAGACTTTTTAAACCTCAAATTCATTACAAGTTTAAAATGTCCTGCATTTCAGGAAAGTTGTCCTGCAACAGGGTGGTCAAATGAAGATCCTACATCTGTATGTGTCTCATCATGTCCAAGGGGTTTGGAATTCTCTTACAACAGATAGGTGTACAGTTTGAGTAAGGTGACTGGACAAAGAGGGAGTTCTATGAGCGTGTGTGTGTTTGGAGGTAGCTGCAGCGTTGTGTGTGGTAGGCAACAGAGGCCATTTGAAGAACAGGTCCATACTCCTACTGTGCAGCATATAAATTAGTGTCTAATTCATATTTGGGTTGAGTGGCTTGGAGTAAGTCTCATGTCAATACAAAGGACAAAACAGTCACCGGTGCTTATGCTGGTCCCTCATCCCAGTACTACATCAACCCCATCAGCTATCATTCACTCTCCAGTCTTCACAAATGGATTTCATTATTGTGTTGTATTTGACCTTGCATCGGTGTGCATCGTGTATATTACAATGGGGGTAGTTGAAGCTTGTCCAGTCAAAGGTTGTGTCAGTGTTTTCCCATAAGTACAGTACGTATACGTCGCTGCAGATTGCTAAGATACACAGTGGCTGTGTATGGCTCACCCATGACGCCCTAGTCAATCCATGCCTGGTGAATTAGATGAGCTTTGTGTACGTCTTGTGTGCATGTTTTCGTTTTTTTGAGTGTACAAACAATGTGTGTGTGCATACGTGGTCATGCATGCTTGTGTATGTGTACCTGCAAGCTTGTGTTATCCTGTTTGTATGCTACGTTTTTGTGTGTAGTGTGTGGGCAGCGTGTGTACAGTGTATGTGAAGCCTGTGTGCAGTGTGTGTGTGATGTTGTATGTGATGGATAAGCAGACACCTAGCTAGCAGCACGTGATGCTTGTCATTTCCATGAGTGCTGGATGGGGACTCTCTCCAGCTCCATTGAGATGCTGTGTCCTAATCAGTCTCTCCCTTCCTGGCTGCACTACAGTAAGAGCACACAGAGAGGCTGCTCTCCCCCTCTCTCTACCTCCATCTCCCCTCTCTCCTTTTCCCTCTCTTTCACTCTCTCCTCTACCTTTCCCCCTCTACCTCTCTATTTTCTCTCTCCCCTCTCTCATTCTTTCCATTTCTGCCCCTCTCCCCTTTCTCTACCCCTTTCTGTCACCTGTCACTTTTTCTTTCCTTGTCTGTCCTTCATTCATCTCTCTCCATCTGGTGGTCACATACACATATTTAGCAGATGTTATTGTGGGTGTAGTGAAATGCACTGTGTAACAGTCTGATGGCCTTGATATAGAAGCTGTTTTTCAGTCTCTCGGTCCCCGCTTTGATGCACCTGTACGGACCTCGTCTTCTGGGTGATAGCGGGGTGAACAGGCCGTGGCTCGCGTGGTTGTTGTCCTTGATGAGCTTTTTGGCCTTTCTGTGACATTGGGTGCTGTAGGAGTCCTGGAGGGCAGGACGTGTGCCCCCGGTGATGCGTTGGGCAGACCGTACCACCCTCTGGAGAGCCCTGCGGTTGTGGGCGGTGCAGTTGCCATTCCAGGCGGTGATACAGCTTGACAGGATGCTCTCAATTGTGCATCTGTAAAAGTTTCTGAGGGTCTTAGGGGCCAAGCCAGATTTCTTCAGCTTCTTGAGGTTGAAGAGGCGCTGTTGTGCCTTCTTCACCACACTGGCTGTGTGGGTGGACCAATTCAGATTATCAATGATGTGAACGCCAAGGATCTTCTCCAATGTGGTCCTGACGATGTGGATAGGGGCGTGCTCCTTCTGCTGTTTCCTGAAGTCCACGATCAGCTCCTTCGTTTTGTTGATGTTGGGATTGTTAGTAATCAGCCCTACTACTGTTGTGTTGTCTGCAAACTTGGAGGCATGCGTGGCCACCCAGTCATGGGAGAACAAGGAGTACAGAAGTGGGCTGAGCACGCACCCTTGTGGGGCCCCTGTATTGAGGATCAAGGTAGTGGTGGTGTTTCCGTCCTTCACCACCTGGGGGCGGCCCATCAGGAAGTCCAGGACCCAGTTGCACAGGGCAGGGTTCAGACCCAGGGCCCCAAGCTTAATGATGAGCTTGGAGGGTACTATGGTGTTGAAGGCTGAGCTATAGTAAATTAACAACATTCTGACGTAGGTATTTCTCATGTCCAAATCGGATAGGGCAGTGTGCATTGCGATGGCGATTGCATCGTCTAGGGTGTCAGGTAAATTATCCTCTCAAAGCACTTCTTGATGACAGAAGTGAGTGCTCTGGGGCATAGTAATTTAGTTCAGTTATCTTTGCTTTCTTGGGTACAGGAACAATGGTGGACATCTTGAAGCAAGTCGAGACGGCAGACTGGGATAGGGAGTGATTGAGTATGTCCGTAAACACTCCAGCCAGCTGGTCTGCGCATCCTCTGAGGGATGCCGTCTAGGGCCGGCAGCCGCTGGTTTGGGTATGTTTTAACAGTCACCGTGGGAACAATATCCCCTATACACTTCCTGATGAACTCAATCACCGTGTCCGTGTAAGCATCAATGTTAATCTCAGAGGCAACCCGGAACATATCCTAGTTTGTGTGATCAAAACAATCTTGAAGCATGGATTCCGATTGGTCAGACCAGCATTGAAAAGACCTTTGAATGGGTACTTCCTGTTTGAGTTTCTGCCTATAGAAAGTGAGGAGCAAAATGGAGTTGTGATCTGATTTGCTGTAGGGAGGGCCTTGTAGGCATTTCCAAAAGGCGAGTAGCAGTGATCTAGTGCTTTTCCTAAGCGAGTACTACAGTCAATGTGTTGATAGTTTGGTAGCGCTTTCCTCAAATTTGCTTTGTTAAAATACACCGCTACAATAAAAGCGGCCTCAGGATGTGTGGTTTCCAGTTTGCAAATAGTCTGGTGTAGTTCCTTGAGGGCTGTCATGGCATCGGGTTGAGAGAGAATATACACGGCTGTGACTATAACAGAAGAGAATTCTCTTGGGAGGTAATACGGCCGGCATTTGATTGTGAGGTATTCTAGGTCGGGTGAACAAAAGGACTTGAGTTTCTGTATGTTATCACAATCACACCATGAGGTGTTAATCATGAAGCATACACCCCCACCTTTTTTCTTCCCGGAGAGCTCTTTATTCTTGTCTGCGCGAATAAAAGGAGAACCCAGTTGGCTCCATGGACAGAGATAGTATATGCCAAGAGAGCCATGATTCCGTGAAACAGAGTATGTTACAGTCCCTGGTGTGTCTCTGGTAGGGAGATGCTCGCCCTGAGCTTGTCTACTTCATTGTCCAGAGACTGAACATTAGCGAGTAATACACTCGGAAGTGTTGGATGGTGTGCCCACCTACTGAGTCGGACTAGAAGTCCACTCCGAATACCTCTTCTCGCCGGCTTCGGCTTGGAGCAGCCTCTGGGATAAATTAAATTGCCCTGTGGGGTATGAACAAAGGATCCAATTCGGGAAAGTCGTATTCCAGGTCGTAATGATGGTGAGTTACCACCGCTCTGATATTCAAAAGTTATTTCCAGCTGTAATACTGTAAAGTTGCTTAGGAGCTAGAAGCAGAGCTGCCTTGTCTGTCGGCACAATCAGTGTCAGAGAAGGAAAGAAGCAGGATGATGAGTCCCTGAAAAAGCTCACGCACGAAACATCACAAGAGAGAAAGACTGGCTTCATAGACACACTGTACTGTTACAGACTGTGTCCTTCATTACAGGATACATGATCATGTTCGACACATTCACCTCCCATCATCATCATCATTCAGACAGGGATGACGAAAGGCTGTAACCATGATGAACATGAACCAACTTACGGTGTTGGATCCTTAGATATAGTTTCAGGATGTATCTATATGGTTATACCCGTAGGTGAATGTGAGGTGTTCAAAGGAGAACCTTTTTGGTATGCTCATGACCTGAGATTGACTCATCAGACCTCCCTCTAAATCCAATGGAGACAGACTGTTCTAAACGGAAGATTACACTGTGAGCCTTCTTTCACAACTTGAACAGCTGACTCAGAAATCAAAGTGTGAAGAGAAGGTGACTACATTCAAATACCATGAGAACACATTAGTAAGTGGATGTTGAGCAAAGCCAGGTTGAGGTGAGAAAGAGAGAGAGAAAGAGAGACAAAGGCAGAGAGAGAGTCAGAGAGACAGACAGAGAGATAGTAGGGTCTTACGTTGGCTTGGAGGCCTCGGCCTGGTCTGTCTGCAGTTTCTCCCCTCCCTCCACCTCCATAGTGCAGTACACAATCCTGTTAGGAGCCAGAGACTTCAGGCCCACCACCTCCATGATAACCACCTGAAGGGCACACACAAACAGCATGTTGTTAAAGGTTCACAATGTAGCAGAAATGTATTAAATATAGAGCTGACATTACTCTTTATTCTACATGAAAGACAACCATACTGTATCTGGTCTAGACAATACATCTGAGCGCTCTGCACATTCCCGAATGGGCCCCAGCCCTTTACACAACTACAACAGTCACCTTGACCTTGTTGATCAAAGGCAGAAACCCACATAGGTAAATGCATACAGAATAACCTCATAAAACCCCCATTAACAATCATTAGTTTAAAACTCATTATTAGCCGTAGCTCTATTGGTCAACAACATTTACAGTATATCTTAAAGTACCTTAAACCAATGGAGCGTGCTGAGTGGAGGACGGCTTATAATAATGTCTGGAACGGCGCGAACAGAATGGCAACAAACACATTGAAATCATGTGTTTGATGTATTTGATACCATTCCACTGATTCCGCTCCAGCCATTATCAAGGTGCCCTACACACTGAGAGAAAGATGATAACACAGAGACCTACTCAAGCAAACTGAAACTCATGATAATTAAAATGGGAAAGACAATGGGGGGCAAAACCCCCATCACTAAATTCCATGACAGAAGCTACAAATCAGGCCAGCCTCTCCAATCTATAAAGCAGTAGTTTCAGTTTTAGCACCATAATCATCTTCTCTTCTCAACACTACAATCAACTGCTGGGAGGGCAACCTGGACTCAGGGGTAGACGTAACATAGTAAATGTAAATCCGAGACACTCTAATTAGTATGATATGCTACATTTCGTATGGTATGTATTAGTCGACCGATTAATCGGAATGGCCGATTAATTAGGGCCGATTTCAAGTTTTCATAACAATCGGAAATCTGTATTTTTGGGTGCCGATTTGCCGATTTCTTTAATATTTTTATATTTTCATTTAATTTTTTTATACCTTTATTTTATACATTCTTATTTTCAATGACGGCCTAGGAACGTTGGGTTAACTGCCTCGTTCAAGGGCAGAATGACAGATTTTCACCTCGTCAGCTCGGGGGATCCAATCTTGCAACCTTACAGTTAACTAGTCCAATGCAATACGACCTGCCTCTCTCTCGTTGCACTCCACAAGGAGACTGCCTGTTACGCGAATGCAGTAAGCCAAGGTAAGTTGCTAGCTAGCATTAAACTTGTCTTATAATCAATCATAATCACTAGTTAACTACACATGGTTGAAATTACTAGATATTATCTAGCGTGTCCTGCGTTGCATATAATCTGACGGAGCATACAAGCATAGAAGTATCTAAGTATCTGACTGAGCGGTGGTAGGCAGAAGCAGGCAACGGGTAACGCTGCTTCGATGGTGGCTGTTGTCGTTGTGTTGCTGGTTCGAGCACAGGGAGGAGCGAGGAGAGGGACGGAAGCTATACTGTTACACTGGCAATACTAAAGTGCCCATAAGAACATCCAATAGTCAAAGGTTAATGAAATACAAATGGTATAGAGGGAAATAGTCCTATAATTCCTATAATAACTACAACCTAAAACTTCTTACCTGGGAATATTGAAGACTCATGTTAAAAGGAACCACCAGCTTTCATATGTTCTCATGTTCTGAGCAAGGAACTGAAACGTTAGCTTTCTTACATAGCACATATTGCACTTTTACTTTCTTCTCCAACACTTTGTTTTTGCATTATTTAAACCAAATTGAACATGTTTCATTATTTACTTGAGGCTAAATTGATTTTATTGATGTATTATATTAAGTTAAAATAAGTGTTCATTCAGTATTGTTGTAATTGTCATTATTACAAATAAAAATAAAAAAATCATCTGATTAATCGGTATCGGCTTTTTTGGTCCTCCAATAATCCAATAATCGGTATCGGTATCGGCGTTGACCTCTAGTATGTAATCGTTTGTGGATGTTTGCAATTGCAATATATTGTGACTAACGTGAGCTAGGTGGCTAGGTGATGAGATTCGAACACACAACCTTTGGGTTGCTAGACTTTCACGTTATGCACCTATCCAACCACCCTACTTTCATTTTTTACTTTAGCATCCTTCAGTCTTATGTAACGTACCAAACGTAACATATACTAATTTGAGTGTTCCAGATTTACATTTACTATGTTACATGTCTTTGAGACCAGGCTGGGGAGGGAGTGGTGTTAAGGATCAGCCCCTTTTTTTTTAAAATTTTTGCCTAAAATGACATACCCAAATCTAACCCTGCAGCTCAGGCCCTGAAGCAAGGATATGCATATTCCTGGTACCATTTGAAAGGAAACACTTTGACCTTTGTGGAAATGTGAAAGGAATGTAGGAAAATATAACACATTAGATCTGGTAAAAGAAAATACAAAGAAAAAAACAACAGTTTTTCTGTATTTTTTTTGTACCATCTTTGAAATGCAATGGAAAGGCCATAATGTATTAATCCAACCCAGGTGCAATTTAGATGTTGCAATTTAGATTTCAGCAATATATGTGCAAAGTGTTAGACTGATCCAATGAACTATTGTATTTCTGTTCAAAATGTTGTATCAGGACTGCCTAAATGTGCCTAATTTGTTTATTAATAACTTTTCATGTTCAAAACTCAAACAATAGCTTGGTATTCTTTCACTGTAATGGCTTCTGTAAATTGGACAGTGTAGTTAGATTAACAAGAATTTAAGCTTTCTGCCAATATCAGATATGTCTATGCCCTGGGAAATGTTCTTGTTACTTACAACCTCATGCTAATCCCATTAGCCTACGTTAGCTCAACCGACCCGCAGGGGACCCACCAATCCTGCTGCCAGTGCTAGAACTTCCTTCTCCTTAAGTAGCTAGGGGAACAGAAATGGCTCTTCTGAGTATATCGTATTCTCTTAGATTGTTCATCATAACCAGAGTTACTATAATGAGTTATTATGAAGTTTGCTATGAAATGTAAAAAAGGAGGTATTTTATTTCACTACATTACCTAGGTATACCTTGTGATCTGTTATTTCACTCCTTCTTTGTTCATCTATTTTTTCTTCTCTTTCTTTATGGCTGGAGGGCAACCTGTTTGCAATCTATCCTGGGTATATATTCACAAGCGTCTCAGAGTATGAGAGCGGATCAGTTTTGCATTTCAAATCATAACTAATGAGAGGGAAAACCTGATCCTAGATCATTCAGCACCCTAACTCAGAGACGGTATGTGAATACGGGCCCTGGTCTAGATTTATATACATCTATCAAGATAGAAGAAAATTAAAGCAGAAGCGCAAACACTCTGGGACTTCGGCATGGAATGTATCCATGTTCTAAAATAACCAATAGACCAATGAAAGTGCAAATCAGATCTAGTTAATCAAAGGGCCGGCTGAGGTAAAAATCTGCTATATCATCATCATCATCATCATCATCACCACCACCACCACTACCACCACCACCACTACTACCACCACCACAGACCTCAATAGAAACAGTGTTTTCCTTGCCACAGAACACTGATACGTTGTAAATAAATAGGTTGATCATGTTTTTGATGACTTATCCTGCTTATAAAGACAGAGGCAGGTGAATGGTAACACTGTATTTAGGATATTCTGTCATAATGCCAAAATGCTGAGGTTTTATCCTTCCTAGACAGTGTTAGGGCAACATCAGAGTTGTACTTGGTTAGTGTTAGTGTTACTGTTGAGATGGGTTAGGGTGATGGTCAGGGCTAGGGTTAGACAGGATTAGGGTACCTACCTCCAGAGTGAAGGAGAGCACCACGTCAGATTTAGACAGTGTGTTCTCGTCCTCCTGGCCCATGTCCATGATGGAGGTGTTGTGTCCTTTCTTCAGCTTCTGCAGTTTGAACTCTCCTCCCTTGGACACGGGCATGCTCTCCAGGTTGGCCATCAGCTGGTTCACCGACGCCTTTAGCTCCTCTATGTACATGTGCTCCATCTCCTTTGACACAAACTTTGGGAACTTGCCACCCTTTGAAAAAAATAATAACATTTACCAAAAATTGTTGTACAAAACTGTTTTTACTAGATTTCAAGTCAGCTTTTGTGTCCATGTTGACTAGTCATCCTGAAAATGAAAGACACTTTACTTATAAAATATATCCAAATTGTCAACACTAATGTAAATGCTTGTCATTCAATAGATTAACAGATACTGTATGTAGCCTACAGTATTCATTGTGACGTAAAGCTGTTTCTAGAATAGGGAACTCGCATAGTAAAGCCATTTAGATTCTTAGCCTACAAACTGAGGTTCTTATGTAGCTCAGCACAATGTTACAGCTGTAGGATCTTACTTCAATCACCCTGACGCAGGAGAAACTTTTTTACTTGGAGTGTATTAAAAAGGCTTGATTTTCCCTGAAAAAGATTTTTTTTTATCAACCCATACAAAAATATCCATTCATTATAATCCACATAATAATTCACATTTCCTGCTGCTGCAGGATTATTTTCCTGCTGTAGCAAACTGGCTCAAATTAAGATCCTACGTCTGTAGGCTATCAGACTCACCCTGGCAATCTGATCGGCCATCTGCAGGCGTCCATCCAGCTCCCGTCTGATCTGAGCAGCCTGCTCGTCCAGGTTGTCCAACTAGAGTAGGGTCAAACACAGAAGAGGCAGGAAGAAGTGTTGTGCGCACATACTTAAAAATAAACTTGTCCCAGGAACTTGATTAGAGAGAATCATTATGCTCTCAAGTGTTGGTTTAATCAAGCAACGATTTGACCCCAACTGTGCCTTCTTCAGTACAACAGGAAAACGGGCCAACGAGATAGATGAATCAGCCTGTGATGGTCTCACTGGTACCCAGGTGTGGTCTTGGATATCCATGACCTTGGAGCTATGTAAGCCTATAGGCATTACCTCACCCATCACCACATGGTAATAATTAATACAATATCCATTATGATTCTACATGGAATAAGAGTCGAATCTGTGTTCATAAAGTGTCTCAGGGTAGAGGTACTGATCTAGGATCAGGTCCTCCCTGTCCATGTATCTGTATTCAAGATCTAAAAGACAATACTGATGCTAGATCAGCAATCTTTGTGAATACTGGCTATGTCCCAATTATCTCTCCTTTCTCCCACAGTGTGCACTTTTCACTTCTCTTCACTGTTTTGAAAGGAAATGACTGTTAGAAGAAATATGGTGAAAACTCCCATAAGACCATGCCCCCACTAATTCAATTATTTTAGATTTTTGTGGGAAGTATTAAACGAGGGCAGGAGAAAGGGTTGGTTATTGGGACACACAACAAGGGCCCAGGAGGACATCACCACTGAGCTGGGTAATCAATACATTCTCCATTATGTTCCTAGATGACCTGATGGGTTACAGGTCAACATCCATCTCCCATGTTGATGATTTATCTCTTTTGATTTCAGGATGGGTGATTCGATTCACACTGTCAATAAATACTGTGTTGTTATACGGACATAAGGCTGACTTTACTTGAAGGGTCACTTTCCCAGACAGATTAAACTTAGTCATGGACGGAAAAGCTCTTTCCATGGAGAATCTGGAGAGCCGGCCATAGGTTTCTGTGTAGACAGAGAGGGCATAGCTCTAGTAATTGATACAATACCAAATCAAATCAAATTGTATTAGTCACATGCACCGAATACACCAGGTGTAGACCTTACAGTGAAATGCTTACTTACAAGCCCTAACCAACAATGCAGTTATAAAATACGAATAAGAATAAGAAATAAAAGGAACAAGTAATAAAAAATAAAAAAATTGGTGCTCCCAAGCGGGGCAGTTGTCTAAGAAACTGCATCTCAGTGCAAGAGTTGTCATTGCAGTACCTGGTTCTAATCATGGCTGCTTCACATCCGGACATGATTGGGAGACCCATATGGTGGCACACAACATCCGGGTTTGGACGGGGTAGGCCGTCATTGTAAATAAAAATGTGTTCTTAACTGACTTGCCAAGTTAAATAGAGGTTAAAATAAAAAAAGATCAGTAGTAAAATAACATTAGCGGGGCTATATACAGGGGGTACCAGTACAGGGTTAATGTGGAAAAGATCAGTAGTAAAATAACATTAGCGGGGCTATATACAGGGGGTACCAGTACAGGGTTAATGTGGAGGCTCTATACAGGGGGTACCAGTACAGGGTTAATGTGGAGGCTCTATACAGGGGTACCAGTACAGAGTTAATGTGGAGGCTCTATACAGGGGGTACCAGTACAGGGTTAATGTGGAGGCTCTATACAGGGGGTACCAGTACAGAGTTAAAGTGGAGGCTATATACAGGGGGTACCAGTACAGGGTTAAAGTGGAGGCTATATACAGGGGGTACCAGTACAGGGTTAATGTGGAGGCTCTATACAGGGGGTACCAGTACAGAGTTAATGTGGAGGCTCTATACAGGGGGTACCAGTACAGAGTTAATGTGGAGGCTATATACAGGGGGTACCAGTACAGAGATAAAGTGGAGGCAATATACAGGGGGTACCAGTACAGAGTCAATGTGGAGGCTCTATACAGGGGGTACCAGTACAGAGTTAATGTGGAGGCTCTATACAGGGGGTACCAGTACAGAGTCAATGTGGAGGCTATATACAGGGGGTACCAGTACAGGGTTAATGTGGAGGCTATATACAGGGGGTACCAGTACAGGGTTAATGTGGAGGCTCTATACAGGGGGTACCAGTACAGGGTTAATGTGGAGGCTCTATACAGGGGGTACCAGTACAGGGTTAAGGTGGAGGCTATATGCAGGGGGTACCAGTACATAGTCAAATTGGAGGCTATATACAGGGGGTACCAGTACAGGGTTAATGTGGAGGCTCTATACAGGGGGTACCAGTACAGGGTACCAGTACAGGGTTAATGTGGAGGCTCAGGGGGTATACAGGGTGGAGGCTACCAGTACAGTACAGAGTTAATGTGGAGGCTCTATACAGGGGGTACCAGTACAGGGTTAATGTGGAGGCTCTATACAGGGGGTACCAGTACAGAGTTAAAGTTAATGTGGAGGCTCCAGTACAGAGTTAATGTGGAGGCTATACAGGGGGTACCAGTACAGGGTTAATGTGGAGGCTATATACAGGGGGTACCAGTACAGAGTTAATGTGGAGGCTGGAGGCTTAATATACAGGGGGTACCAGTACAGGGTTAATGTGGAGGCTATATACAGGGGGTACCAGTACAGGGTTAATGTGGAGGCTATATACAGGGGGTATACAGGGGGTACCAGTACAGGGTTAATGTGGAGGCTCTATACAGGGGGTACCAGTACAGGGTTAATGTGGAGGCTCTATACAGGGGGTACCAGTACAGAGTTAATGTGGAGGCTATATACATGATGTACCAGTACAGAGTTAATGTGGAGGCTATATACAGGGGGTACCAGTACAGGGTTAATGTGGAGGCTCTATACAGGGGGTACCAGTACAGGGTTAATGTGGAGGCTATATACAGGGGGTACCAGTACAGGGTTAATGTGGAGGCTCTATACAGGGGGTACAGTACAGGTTAATGTGGAGGCTATATACAGGGGGTACTATACAGGGGGTACCAGTACAGGGTTAATGTGGAGGCTCTATACCAGTACAGAGTTAATGTGGAGGCTCTATACAGGGGTACCGGTACAGAGTTAATGTGGAGGCTATATACAGGGGGTACCAGTACAGAGTTAATGTGGAGGCTATATACAGGGGGTACCAGTACAGAGTTAATGTGGAGGCTCTATACAGGGGTACCGGTACAGAGTTAATGTGGAGGCTATATACAGGGGGTACCAGTACAGAGTTAATGTGGAGGCTCTATACAGGGGTACCGGTACAGAGTTAATGTGGAGGCTATATACAGGGGGTACCGGTATAGAGTTAATGTGGAGGCTATATACAGAGGGTACCAGTACAGAGTCAATGTGGAGGCTATATACAGGGGGAACCAGTACAGAGTCAATGTGGAAGCTATATACAGGGGGCACCAGTACAGAGTCAATATGGAGGCTATATACAGGGGGTACCAGTACAGAGTCAATGTGGAGGCTATATACAGGGGGTACCAGTACAGAGTCAAATTGGAGGCTATATACAGGGGGCACCAGTACAGAGTCAATATGGAGGCTATATACAGGGGGTACCAGTACAGAGTCAAGGTGGAGGCTATATACAGGGGGTACCAGTACTATATACAGGGGATACCGGTACAGAGTCGATGTGGAGTCTATATACACAGGGTGCCGGTAAAGAGTCAGTGTGGAGGCTATATACAAGGGGTACCAGTACTATATACAGGGATACCGGTACAGAGTCGATGTGGAGGCTATATACAGGGTGTACCGGTGCAGAGTCGATGTTGAGGCTATATACAGGGTGTACCGGTGCAGAGTCAATGTGGAGGCTATATACAGGGGGCACCAGTACAGAGTCAATGTGGAGGCTATATACAGGAGGTACCGGTACAGGGGGCACTGGTACTATATACAGGGGGTACCGGTACAGAGTCAATGTGGAGGCTATATCTAGGGGACACCAGTACTATATACAGGGGGTACCGGTACAGTAGGGAGGCTATATACAAGGGGCAAGTAGGCCTACTGTACACGAGGGTTGTGGAGAATTCCATTTCAGTTGAGTCAAAATGTCAATTGACTTCCTGAATTGACTGAATAGAAACGGAAATGACCTCTATCCTGATGTATCCTGTGTCGACTTGACTGATAAAAATAAGTCCTTGAGAGTTTTTTTGTTTGTTCTACTTTCGATTGTAGGTTGAGAGAGTCATTCATAAATATGAATATAGAGCAAATGTGGCTAAACAGTGTGTGCGTGTGTGTGTTGTGTGTCTGTGTGTCTGTGTGTGTGTGCGTGTGTGTTTTTGTGTGTATATATGGTACATATGCAATAACTCTTTAAATCCCTATAATGGAGAGCCACACTCCCTGAAACTAGCATTGTGACATGTCTACCCTCCAGCCCACCCATAGCCCGCCCACATCCCGCCCACAGCCTGCCCACACAGAGTAGCAGCAACGTGATGTCTAAGCCAGGTTGGCCCTGTAGAGAAGTCACTTCCAGTCCTGTCACACATGCAGTGTGCCTTCACCCGCCCACTCACACATAGTCATACACACACACAACACACACACACACACACACACACACACACACACACACACACACACACACACACACACACACACACATACACATACACACACACACACACACACACACCCTTCAAGGGCTCCATGGTGCTGCCACGAAGCTGAACCGGAACACCACCACCCTGCAGCGCTGATGCACATCCACATGGAGCAGCTATCACGCTCCAGAGAACAACTTTCTAGTGATGTACAGGGAGGGCTGATAGCTACTACACACTGCAGCCTGCACTCCACTTACAGAGAACATGTGCAGAGGGCATAGAGGTGGACCTTCCTCTTTCTGTGAAGACAAATAGGCTAAACCAGCCCTGTTGACAAAACAGGTGGCCTAATGGCAATGTCATGTTACTGTTACCATGGTGGGTTGTCATGGTGTGTGATGCTGCTGAGCGGTTGTGTTGTGGCAAACCCCAGCTCTGTAACGTTACCGCTATAGGGTGAAGGGAGGAAAATGTCTGCATGTAACCACAAGAGAAGAACTAGTGTGTGTGTGTTTGTTTGTGTGTGTTTGTGCGTGTGTGTGTGTTTATGCGTGTATGTGCCTGCATGCATGCCTGCATATGTGTGTGTGTGCAACCACAGGAGAGGGGAATGTTGTAGTGTCACTAGATTTCAATTACAGAGGCCAGGGGCTAACCGAATCACTCAAGCATGACCTCAGGCAGGCTCACAACAACCTGATCACGTGACCCAGGCATCCAAGGCCCTAATGGACACTGGTGGTGGTGACTAAGGTGTGGCATTGTCTTGAACTTAAACAGTGACTAAAACCAATAGAAATGGAATTGCTAGAATAGAAAATTCCCATTGTAGTCAATGGGTCCGTAATTCTATGAATGAACTATCTCTTTGTTCATGCAGCTGTTAGACTACTTTGTACTGACTAACATCATAGACAGAATAAAAAACATTGAAATATAATCTAATCAATTCTATATTCTATTTCTATTATCAAAATAACATTCACCTTGGCCATGTTAAGTAAATAAGGGATTGTAGTTAATTAGAGAGTTCTGTAAGTTTTCATTCCCAAGGTGACTAAGACCTGCACAAACTTAATCAATGAAAAACACAGTGATTCAGAAAGAAAATCTACATTAGTCTGTAAGAGACGCCTGACATAAAGAGCAGTCACCGAGAGATGACCTTGGTGTTTAGAATAATATTCAAGTCGCTATTTCAAATCAAATCAAATTTTATTTGTTACATGCTCCGAATACAACAGGTGTAGACGTTAGAGTGAAATGCTTACTTACAAGCCCTTAACCAACAACACAGTTTTAAGAAAATACCTTTAAAAAAAAGTAGGAGATAAGAAAAACGAATAACTAAAGAGCTGCAGTAAATACCAATAGCGGGGCTATATACAGGGATCCTGTGTGGGTTGGTTCTGGTTAGATAGATAAAAGCCGTCTGAAGGAGGACAGAGAGAGAAGCCTGGCATCTGTTTGCCTAGTTTTCTGTCCCAGAGTAATGAAAAGCAGAGGAATTCACAGCCTCCCTTACATCAATAATGAATGAAGACATATACCTTATATTAGCTGACACAGGCAAAGAAAGGAGTGGAGGGCTGAGAGCTTGGTCTCTCTCTCTCTCTCTCTGGCAAAAGCAGCATTGTTCATCTTTCAGCAACATTAATGCTGTGACTCACTGCCAACCGCTGTGATGACCCTGACTGTGTCAGTCTGCCCACCCGCCTTACTGAGCCCACAGCATACACCCTACAGACTGGGACCTTACAGACAGACAGACTGGCTTGGTCTTGCACATGCTGGAAAGTATTGCATGTTAAGCGGAAGAGGTGGAGGATAGAGCAGTAGAGGATAGGGCTATTATGTTGTATATTGACTGTAGAGTTATGGGGATTTATAGGTCTATAGTGGACTTTTTCATATGTTCTTTCTACTGTAGAATTACAGGCACGCCACACTCTTAGAAAAAAGGCTTCCAAAGGGGTTCTTTGGCTGTCCCCATAGGATAACTATTCTGGTTCTAGGTACTACCCTTTTTGGTTCCAGGTGGAACCCTTTTGGGTTCCTTGTAGAGCCCTCTGAGAAAAGGGTTCTACATTGAACCTAAAATGGTTCTACTTGGAACCAAAAAGGGGCTCTTCAAATGGTTATTCTATGACGACAACCGAAGAACCGTTTTAGGTTCTAGATAGCACCTTTGATATGTAGTGCATTGTGAGTGATTTTCCATCACGGATGTTACAGAGAATAAGGGTTGTTTGGTGTGTCTCTGACCCCCATCTGAGAGCAAATCATCCATCCAGGCAGGAGAAGCTCCAGCGTGGCCGCTCCTGCTGAGTGGGCCTACTGATGTGATGTCTGGTAGGGGGTCTAGAAGCCCTGTCTCAGTCTTCTGCTGCAGAGACATGGCTAGTGTTGACTTCTTCTCTCATCTGCACTGTCCTCCCTTCCCCACTTCCTCTCCTCTCCTCTCCTCTCCTCTCCTCTCCTCTCCTCTCCTCTCCTCTCCTCTCTTCACCCCTGCACTCTGTCCCATATTTCACCTATTCCTACTACATTAACAGGCCTAGTGCGTCTCTGAGGCTTTACTGTATTGATTCCCTGCTCCTTCCAGCAATCCCCTTAAAGAGAGAATGAGCTGCTACCACTGTGGAAGGGAGGGGGGCTTTAAGTGAAAGCTGCTGAACAGATGGAGTGAAGGAAGGGGGTGGGGCTGGAGTGAGAAAGAGAAGGGAGAGAGAGATGGAGAGAAGGACCAAGAAAGAGAAGGGGGAAAAGAGAAAGGGGGGGAAATACAGAGAGGGACAGAGGTAGAGAGAGAGTATGGGGAAAGAGAGCAATAGGAGGGAGAGGGGGAGAGAGAGAGAAGGGGGAGACAGCTTGAAGTACACTGATGGATCTCACTTAAATAATCAAGGAAACAGCATGAACCAGTCCTCTCTTCAGATTGAAAAGGGAAAATAAAGCTACTCTCTGGATGAGGTCTGGCCATCCTGTTTATAAGATCCCCACAATCCTAACGGCAGTAAAAAAGAAGCAATAACTACAATAATTGGGATTCTTTATTTAATCCAAGTATTGGCTATACTATGGATGTCTGATGTTTAATATGATTGTGTTTTGTTAATGCATCCTCTTACCAGTATAACAGTCTGTATTCCTTCTCCATATAAATAGAAAAGATGTCAGTGTGTACAGTACAGTAGTGTATGTTTGGAGTGTTTGGGCCACTGTGCAGCACCCACCCTGCCTGCTGTTTTTCACAGACTACATTCCAAATGGCACCCTATTCCCTCATAGGGTGTCATTTGGGATGCATTTGGGATGAATTCACAGAGTTCCTGGTTAGTAGACCACATAATCAGAACTTTGCCACCAGAAGTTCTGCTCTGCCTTTGCACTGTCAGGGCTTCAGCCTTTCAGAGCGTCACACACACTGCCTATTAGGATTAAATACATTTCTCAGACTGGCTTCATGGAATTTACCCAGGATTCACCCAGGCAGTGCAGAGCCATTACTGTGTGTGTGTGTGTGTGTGTGTGTGTGTGTGTGTGTGTGTGTGTGTGTGTGTGTGTGTGTGTGTGTGTGTGTGTGTGTGTGTGTGTGTGTGTGTGTGTGTGTGTGTGTGTGCGCGTGTGTGTGTGTGTTCGAGTGGTTGAATTAAGTGTTTTCCCTGACGCTGGCTGCTGCTTGCCTGTCCATCTGAGTGCGCTGTGCTGAACTGTGGGGCTCTAAGGGACTGGTGTGTGTGTGTCCCTGTGTGTGGGTGTCTGTGTGAAAATCAAATCAAATCAAATTTTATTTGTCACATACACATGGTTAGCAGATGTTAATGCGAGTGTAGCGAAATGCTTGTGCTTCTAGTTCCGACAATGCAGTAATAACCTACAAGTAATCTAACTAACAATTCCAAAACTACTACATTATACACACAAGTGTAAGGGGATAAAGAATATGTACATAAAGATATATGAATGAGTGATGGTACAGATCGGCATAGGCAAGATGCAGTAGATGGTATCGAGTACAGTATATACATATGAGATGAGTATGTAAACAAAGTGGCGTAGTTTAAAGTGGCTAGTGATACATGTATTACATAAAAATGCAGTAGATGATATAGAGTACAGTATATACGTATACATATGAGATGAATAATGTAGGGTCGGTAAACATTATATTAAGTAGCATTGTTTAAAGTGGCTAGTGATATATTTTACATCAATTCCTATCAATTCCCATTATTAAAGTGGCTGGAGTTGAGTCGGTGTGTTGGCAGCAGCCACTCAATGTTAGTGGTGGCTGTTTAACAGTCTGATGGCCTTGAGATAGAAGCTGTTTTTCAGTCTCTCGGTCCCAGCTTTGATGCACCTGTACTGACCTCGCCTTCTGGATGATAGCGGGGTGAACAGGCAGTGGCTCGGGTGGTTGTTGTCCTTGATGATCTTTATGGCCTTCCTGTGACATCGGGTGGTGTAGGTGTCCTGGAGGGCAGGTAGTTTGCCCCCGGTGATGCGTTGTGCAGACCTCACTACCCTCTGGAGAGCCTTACAGTTGTGGGCGGAGCAGTTGCCGTACCAGGTGGTGATACAGCCCGGCAGGATGCTCTCGATTGTGCATCTGTAGAAGTTTGTGAGTGCTTTTGGTGACAAGCCAAATTTCTTCAGCCTCTTGAGGTTGAAGAGGCGCTGCTGCGCCTTCTTCACGATGCTGTCTGTGTGGGAGGACCAATTCAGTTTGTCTGTGATGTGTACGCCGAGGAACTTAAAACTTACTACCCTCTCCACTACTGTTCCATCGATGTGGATAGGGGGGTGTTCCCTCTGCTGTTTCCTGATGTCCACAATCATCTCCTTAGTTTTGTTGGTTATTTTCCTGACACCACACTCCGAGGGCCCTCACCTCCTCCCTGTAGGCCGTCTCGTCGTTGTTGGTAATCAAGCCTACCACTGTTGTGTCGTCTGCAAACTTGATGATTGAGTTGGAGGCGTGCAAGAGAATGTGCAAGTGTGTGTGCGTGCGTGCGTATGTGTGTGGTACTGGTGTGTGAGGCTAAGGCTAGCGACCTCTGACTGGACGGCATAGTGCAATCCAAGCAGAACTGTCACAGTCACAGAGGGATGGAGAGAGGGCCACGGCTCCCTGGAAAGGCCAACAGCAGAGCAGATTGTAGATAGCTGTCTTTGTCTGACTGCATCATGACAACACAAGGACTTGTCCGCTAGTCTAGACATCCAGAAACGAAGACATCCAATTTAGATTAACTGAACACGAGCACAATGAAAAATCCAAGGGTATTTTTCTTTAATTTGTTTATTTCAATAAACCTTAGATGTTAGTGAATCTACTGGATAAATTGCAGGTGCTGATGTTGTTAGTAGTTTTGAAGGCTGTAAGAACTGTATCTCAGTGATAGAACAGTGATGTATGGTAGATCAGTTATATGGGCAGTGAGTGGTTTTGGGCGGTTATGTGTGATTGGTGTTGGAGGCAAAGATGACAAACGCAGGTGACCTTCATTTCCCCGTTATCACCCCTCTGAGAGTGTCAGTCACAGAGGTGGTCTGGTCTGCAACACAATGGGGGGTGCCTGGGGACACGTTAATGAAAGGGCAATCTGACACCCCTCATGGAGACCCTACACAGCCCCACAATCTCCATCCAGGGGTGGCAGGTGGTTAGATCGTTGGGCCAGTAACCGAAAGGTTGTTAGATCGAATCCCCGAGCTGACAAGGTAGAAATCTGTCATTCTGCCCCTGAACAAGGCAGTTAACCCACTGTTCCTAGGCCGTCATTGTAAATAAGAAGGTGTTCTTAACTGACTTGCCTAGTTAAATAAAGGTTTAAAAAATAATATATAATCAGCCCAGCCTAAAGATCACTGCTGTCACCAGCACAACACACGTGGGACACACTCACACGCCCAGCCCTGGCTAAAATGTAACGTTCCCTCAGCATTAGTGAAAGTGACAGCCACACTGCAGCGAACACAGAGGTGAAGATTCCTGAACGTTAGCCGAGGCTGAGAGTAGGTCAGGGGAGAGGTGATGAGTGTGTAGATGGATTGACAAAGAGGGGTGATGAGGGGTGACAGGATGGGTGTAGTTAGAGAGGAATGACAAGGAGGGGTGATGAGGGGTGTCAGGGTGGGTGTAGTTAGTTAGAGACGATTGATGAGGAGAGGTGATGAGGGGTGACAGGATGGGTGTAGTTAGTTAGAGAGATGATGAGGGGTGACAGGATGGGTGTAGTTAGAGAGGCTTGATGAGGAGAGGTGATGAGGGATGTCAGGGTGGGTGTAGTTAGTTAGAGAGGATTGATGAGGAGAGGTGGTGAGGGGTGACAGGATGGGTGTAGTTAGTTAGAGAGGTGATGAGGGATGACAGGATGGGTGTAGATAGTTAGAGAGATTATGAGGGGTGACAGGATGGGTGTAGTTAGGGAGAGAGGCTTGATGAGGAGAGGTGATGAGGGGTGACAGGATGGGTGTAGTTAGATAGAGAGGATTGATGAGGAGAGGTGATGAGGGGTGACAGGATGGGTATAGTTAGTTAGAGAGGCTTGATGAGGGGTGAGAGGATGGGTGTAGTTAGTTAGAGAGGCTTAATGAGGGGAGGTGATGAGGGGTGACATGATGGGTGTAGTTAGTTAGAGATGCTTGATGAGGAGAGGTGATGAGGGGTGACAGGATGGGTGTAGTTAGGTAGAGAGACTTGATGAGGAGAGGGGATGAGGGGTGACAGGATGGGTGTAGTTAGTTGGAGAGGTGATGAGGGGTGACAGCATGGGTGTAGTTAGGGAGAGAGGCTTGATGAGGAGAGGTGATGAGGGGTGACAGGATGGGTGTAGTTAGAGAGGCTTGATGAGGGGTGACAGGAGGGGTGTAGTTAGTTAGAGAGGCTTGATGAGGAGATGTGATGAGGGGTGACAGGATGGGTGTAGTTAGAGAGGCTTGATGAGGAGAGGTGATGAGGGGTGACAGGATGGGTGTAGTTAGATAGAGAGGCTTGATGAGGAGAGGTGATGAGGGGTGACAGGATGGATGTAGTTAGTTAGAGGGGTGATGAGGAGAGGTGATGAGGGGTGACAGGATGGGTGTAGTTAGATAGAGAGGCTTGATGAGGAGAGATGATGAGGGGTGACAGGATGGGTGTAGTTAGTTAGAGAGGCTTGATGAGGAGAGGTGATGAGGGGTGACAGGATGGGTGTAGTTAGATAGAGAGGTGATGAGGGGTGACAGGATGGGTGTAGTTAGGTAGAGAGGCTTGATGAGTAGAGGTGATGAGGTGTGACAGGATGGAAGTAGTTAGGTAAAGAGGTGGTGAGGAGTGACAGGATGGGTGTAGTTAGTTAGAGAGGCTTGATGAGGAGAGGTGATGAGGGGTGACAGGATGGGCGTAGTTAGGTTGAGAGGCTTGATGAGGAGAGGTGATGAGGGGTGACAGGATGGGTGTAGTTAGGTAGAGAGGCTTGATGAGGAGAGGTGATGAGGGGTGACAGGATGGGTGTAGTCAGTTATAGAGGTGATGAGGGGTGACAGGATGGGTGTAGTTAGTTAGAGAGGTGATGAGGGGTGACTGGATGTGTGTAGTTAGGGAGAGAGGCTTGATGAGGAGAGGTGATGAGGGGTGACAGGATGGGTGTAGTTAGTTAGAGAGGCTTGATGAGGAGAAGTGATGAGGGGTGACAGGATGGGTGTAGTTAGTTAGAGAGGTGATGAGGGGTGACAGGATGGGTGTAGTTAGTTAGAGAGATGATGAGGGGTGACAGGATGGGTGTAGTAGGTTAGAGAGGCTTGATGAGGAGAGGTGATGAGGGGTGACAGGATGGGTGTAGTTAGATAGAGAGGCTTGATGAGGAGAGGTGATGATGGGTGACAGGATGGGTGTAGTTAGTTAGAGAGGTGATGAGGGGTGACTGGATGGATGTAGTTAGGTAGAGAGGCTTGATGAGGAGAGGTGATGATGGGTGACAGGATGGGTGTAGTTAGTTAGAGAGGTGATGACGGGTGACAGGATGGGTGTAGTTAGTTAGAGAGGCTTGATGAGGAGAGGTGATGAAGGGTGACAGGATGGGTGTACTTAGTTAGAGAGGTGATGAGGGGTGAGAAGATGGGTGTAGTTGGTTAGAGAGGCTTGATGAGGGGAGGTGATGAGGGGTGACAGGATGGGTGTAGTTAGTTAGAGAGGTGATGAGCGGTGACTGGATGGATGTAGTTAGATAGAGAGGCTTGATGAGGAGTGGTGATGAGGGGTGACAGGATGGGTGTAGTTAGTTAGAGAGGCTTGATGAGGAGAGGTGATAAGGGTGACAGGATGGGTGTAGTTAGGTAGAGATGTGATGAGGGGTGACAGGATGGGTGTAGTTAGTTAGAGAGGCTTGATGAGGAGAGGTGATGAGGGGTGACAGGATGGGTGTAGTTAGGCTGAGAGGCTTGATGAGGAGAGGTGATGAGGGGTGACAGGATGGGTGTAGTTAGGTAGAGAGGCTTGATGAGGAGAGGTGATGAAGGGTGACAGGATGGGTGTAATTAGTTAGAGAGGTGATGAGCGGTGACTGGATGGATGTAGTTAGTTAGAGAGGCTTGATGAGGAGAGGTGATGAGGGGTGACATGATGGGTGTAGTTAGTTAGAGAGGTGATGAGGGGTGACAGGATGGGTGTAGTTAGAGAGGCTTGGTGAGGAGAGGTGATGAGGGGTGACAGGATGGGTGTAGTTAGATAGAGAGGCTTGATGAGGAGAGATGATGGGTGACAGGATGGGTGTAGTTAGTTAGAGAGGTGATGAGGGGTGACAGGATGGGTGTAGTTAGAGAGGCTTGATGAGGAGAGGTGATGAGGGGTGACTGGATGGATGTAGTTAGTTAGAGAGGCTTGATGAGGAGAGGTGATGAGGGGTGACAGGATGGGTGTAGTTAGTTAGAGAGGTGATGAGGGGTGACAGGATGGGTGTAGTTAGTTAGAGAGGTGATGAGGGGTGACAGGATGGGTGTAGTTAGTTAGAGAGGCTTGATGAGGAGAGGTGATGAGGGGTGACAGGAGGGGTTTAGTTAGTTAGAGAGGTGATGGGTGGTGACAGAATGGGTGTAGTTAGTTAGAGAGGCTTGATGGGGAGAGGTGATGAGGGGTGACAGGATGGGTGTAGTTAGAGAGGCTTGATGAGGAGAGGTGATGAGGGGTGACAGGATGGGTGTAGTTAGATAGAGAGGCTTGATGAGGAGAGGTGATGAGGGGTGACAGGATGGGTGTAGTTAGTTATGAGAGGCTTGATGAGGAGAGGTGATGAGGGGTGACAGGATGGGTGTAGTTAGTTAGAGAGGCTTGATGAGGAGAGGTGATGAGGGGTGACAGGATGGGTGTAATTAGTTAGAGATGCTTGATGAGGAGAGGTGATGAGGGGTGACAGGATGGGTGTAGTTAGTTAGAGAGGCTTGATGAGGAGAGGTGATGAGGGGTGACAGGATGGGTGTAGTTAGTTAGAGAGGCTTGATGAGGAGGAGTGATGAGGGGTGACCGGATGGGTGTAGTTAGGTAGAGAGGCTTGATGAGGAGGGGTGATGAGGGGTGACAGGATGGGTGTAGTTAGATAGAGAGGCTTGATGAGGAGAGTGATGAGGTTTGACAGGATGGGTGTAGTTAGTTTGAGAGGCTTGATGAGGAGAGGTGATGAGGGGTGACAGGATGGGTGTAGTTAGTTAGAGAGGCTTGATGATGAGAGGTGATGAGGGGTGACAGGATGGGCGTAGTTAGGTAGAGAGGTGATGAGGGGTGACAGGATGGGTGTAGTTAGTTTGAGAGGCTTGATGAGGAGATGTGATGAGGGGTGACAGGACGTGTGTAGTTTGATAGAGAGGCTTGATGAGGAGAGGAGATGAGGGGTGACAGGATGGGTGTAGTTAGGTAGAGAGGTGATGAGGGGTGACAGGATGGGTGTAGTTAGTTAGAGAGGCTTGATGAGGAGAGGTGATGAGGGGTGACAGGATGGGTGTAGTTTGATAGAGAGGCTTGATGAGGAGAGGTGATGAGGGGTGACAGGATGGGTGTAGTTAGTTAGAGAGGCTTGATGGGGAGAGGTGATGAGGGGTGACAGGATGGGTGTAGTTAATTAGAGAGGCTTGATGAGGAGAGGTGATGAGGGGTGACAGGATGGGTGTAGTTAGTTAGAGAGGCTTGACGAGGACAGGTGATGAGGGGTGACAGGATGGGTGTAGTTTAACAGAGAGGCTTGACGAGGACAGGTGATGAGGGGTGACAGGATGGGTGTAGTTTAATAGAGAGGCTTGACGAGGAGAGGTGATGAGGGGTGACAGGATGTGTGTAGTTTAATAGAGAGGCTTGACGAGGAGATGTTATGCCTGCTGCTACAGAATGTTCTCATACACTCTTAGAATTTTTTTTAGCTGCTATCTAGAACCTAAAAGTGTTCTTTGCCTGTCCTCACCCTTTGAAGAACCCTTTTTTGTTCAACGTAGAACCCTTTTGAGTTCCATGAAGAGCCCTTTCCACTTAGGGTTCTACATGGAACCCAAAAGAGTTCTACCTGAAACCAAAAAGGGTTGGTAACACTTTACTTGACACCTAGTGTCATAACATGTCACTGGGTGTTATGTCATAATACTGTCATGACACACATATTTACACCTGTTGTGACATATAGTAGTAATGTTATGGCTGGATATGACACCTACATAAGTGTGTCAATACTCACATTCATCTCAGTCATCAGCAACAGAGCATTGGGGTAGGTGCATATCTGGCATCAATGTGTGCACAATTACAATGATAATTGAATATGGTCAATAAAAAAAATATATACAGTACCATTCAAAAGTTTGGACACATCTACTCATTAAGGGTTTTTATTTTAAGGTTTTTTCTTTATTCTACATTGTAGAATAATAGTGATGACATCAAAACTATGAAATAACACATATGGAACCATGTAGTAACCAAAAAAGTGTTAAACAAATCCAAATATACTTTATATTTGGGATTGTTCAAAGTAGACACCTTTGCCTTAATGACAGCTTTGCATTCTCTCAACCAGCTTCATGACCTGGAATACTTTTCCAACAGTCTTGAAGGAGTTCCCACATCTGCTGAGCAATTGTCAGCTGATTTTTATTTACTCTGAGGTCCAACTTATCCCTAACCATCTCAAAATTGTGTTGATGTTGCGTGATTGTGGAGGCCAGGCCATCTGATGCAGCACTCCATCACTCTCCTTCTTGGTCAAATAGCCCTTACACAGCCTGGAGGTGTGTTGGGTCATTGTCTTGTTGAAAAACAAATGATAGTCCCACTAAGCACAAACCAGACGGGATTGCGTATCGCTGCAGAATGCTATGGTAGCCATGTTCGTTAAGTGTGCTTTGATTTCTAAATAAATCACTGACAGTGTCACAAGCAAAGCACCCCCACACCTCCTCCTCCATGCTTCACGGTGGGAACCACACATGCGTAGATAATCTGTTCACCTACTCTGCGTCTCACAAATACTAAATAAAATATAAATATTTTATTTTTTATTTATTTATTTAAATACACGGTGGTTGAAAGCCAAATTCTCAAATTTGGACTCATCAAACCAAAGGACACATTTCCACCGGTCTAATGTCCATTGCTATTGTTTCTTGGCCCAAGCAAGTCTCTTCTTATTATTGGAGTCCTTTAGTAGTGGTTTCTTTGCAGCAATTCGAGGCCTGATTCACGCAGTCTCCTCTGAACAGTTGATGTTGAGATGTGTCTGTTACTTGAACATTTATTTGGGCTGTAATGTCTGAGGCTGGTACCTCTAATGAACTTATCCTCTGCAGCAGAGATAACTTTGGGTCTTCCTTTCCTGTGGCGGTCCTCATGAGAGCTAGTTTCATCATAGCGCTTGATGGTTTTTGCGGCTGACCTTCATGTCTTAAAGTAATGATTGACTATCATTTTTTTTTTGCTTAGTTGAGCAGTTCTTGCCATTATATGGACTTGGTATATTACCAAATAGGGCTATCTTCTGTACACCACCCCTACCATGTCACAACACAACTGCTTGGCTCAAACACATTAAGAAAGAAAGAAATTCCACAAATTAACTTTTAACAAGGCACACCTGTTAATTGAAATGCATTCCATTACCTCATGAAGCTGGTTGAGAGAATGCCAAAAGTGTGCAAACTGTCATCAAGGCAAAGGGTGGCTACTTTGAAGAATCTCAAATATAAAATGTATTTGATTTGTTTAACACTTTTTTGGTTACTGCATGATTACATATGTGTTATTTCATAGTTTTGATGTCTTCACTAATATTATACAATGTAGAAAATAGTAAAAATAAAGAAAAACCCTGCAGTGTGTCCAAACTTTTGACTCAAATTGTATATAACATAAACATATTGTTGACATGTCAGTTATGGTGTAAAGGAATGTTTTGCCTTGTGTGGTAGGTTTTGTGGGTTTTAACACTCTTATGTAGCTGACATAAATTAACACATTATATGACACAACAGGTCAACATATATGTCCCATGACAGTGTTATGACCATATTATAAAAGGTTATGACAAGTTATGTCAGCTGTTATGACATATTACGACATGGTCATGACGTGTCATAATGTGTTATGATGCTGGGTTTCAAGTAAAGTGTTACCAAAGTGTGCTACTTGGAACCCAAAAGGGTTTGCCTATGGGGACAGCTGATTAACCCTTTTGGAACCCTTTTTTCTAAGAGTGTATCGATCTAGCCCTCCCTCTCCTCGCTGCTAGCTTAGAAACAATATGCAGTCTGTCCCCCTTCCCCTTCTCCCTTCTTCTAATCTATAGTGCTGCATTATGTCGATCCCATCACCAGCCTTACCACACGCACACAAACATGCACACGCAGGCACGCAAAGAGACACACACAAACACATACACACACACATGTACGTGCACACACACACACACACACACACAGAGGGTTCCATAATCAGATCAGTTTAATGCTGGAAGCAGACATCCCTCAAGCATAATTCACCAGCGAACAGTTGCTGACGAAGCAAGCGAAGGCATAATGGGGAGTTGCCTTTCTCCTCCAACACCAGTAGGAGTGGGGGAGCTGTGTGTGTGTCTGTGGGTGTGTGGTGTGCATGCACAGCACCTTCTCCAGTGTTAAATGTAACAATGTTCCAGTGTCTTTATGGTTCCACTCTTTTCAGTGTTAAAAGAACACATTGCTTATCGTAAAGCAGGGGTCCAATCAAAATCAAATGAAACTGTGTAGAAATGATAATGGACCTACATTCATACAGTTTCTTGACTGGGTCCAGCTCACTAATAATTGGCCAAATTAAATTAGACAGTCAGGGAGCATCAAAAATGGCAAAAAACGATGGATAGGGGACTATTTATTTACATTTTTGATGGTGAGGAAATACAAAATATTTTCAACGCAGCCTTACGGACCTCATTGACAACCGAACACGGCCCTAGGGAAAAAAATGAGTTCGTGCTAAATACGGCTGCTAGAATCCTGACTAGAACCAAAAAAATTGATCATATTACTCCAGTGCTAGCCTCCCTACACTGGCTTCCTGTTGAGGCAAGGGCTGATTTCAAGGTTTTACTGCTAACCTACAAAGCGTTACATGGGCTTGCTCCTACCTATCTCTCTGATCTGGTCCTGCCGTACATACCTACACGTACGCTACGGTCACAAGACACAGGCCTCCTAATTGTCCCTAGAATTTCTAAGCAAACAGCTGGAGGCAGGGCTTTCTCCTATAGAGCTCCATTTTTATTGAATGGTCTGCCTACCCATGTGAGGGACGCAAACTCGGTCTCAACCTTTAAGTCTTTACCGAAGACTCATCTCTTCAGTGGATCATATGATTGAGTGTAGTCTGGCCCAGGAGTGTGAATGTGAACGGAAAGGCTCTGGAGCAACGAACCGCCCTTGCTGTCTCTGCCTGGCCGGTTCCCCTCTTTCCACTGTGATTCTCTGCCTCTAACCCTATTACAGGGGCTGAGTCACTGGCTTACTGGTGCTCTTTCATGCCGTCCCTAGGAGGGGTGCGTCACCTGAGTGGGTTGAGTCACTGACGTGCTTTTCCTGTCTGGGTTGGCGCTCCCCCCTTGGGTTGTGCCGTGGCGGAGATCTTTGTGGGCTATACTCGGCCTTGTCTCAGGATGGTAAGTTGGTGGTTGAAGATATCCCTCTAGTGGTTTGGGGGCTGTGCTTTGGCAAAGTGGGTGGGGTTGTATCCTGCCTGTTTGGCCATGTCCGGGGGTATCATCGGATGGGGCCACAGTGTCTCCTGACCCCTCCTGTCTCAGCCTCCAGTATTTATGCTGCAGTAGTTTATGTGTCGGGGGGCTAGGGTCAGTTTGTTATATCTTGAGTACTTCTCCTGTCTTACCCGGTGTCATGTGTGAATTTAAGTATGCTCTCTCTAATTCTCTCTTTCTCTCTTTCTTTCTCTCTCTACTGTGATTATTATTATTTGACCATGCTGGTCATTTATGAACATTTGAACATCTTGGCCATGTTCTGTTATAATCTCCACCTGGCACAGCCAGAAGAGGACTGGCCACCCCTCATAGCCTGGTTCCTCTCTAGGTTTCTTCCTTGGTTTTGGCCTTTCTAGGGAGTTTTTCCTAGCCACCGTGCTTCTACCCCTGCATTGCTTGCTGTTTGGGGTTTTAGGCTGGGTTTCTGTACAGCACTTTGAGATATCAGCTGATGCACGAAGGGCTATATAAATACATTTGATTTGAGGTTGACACCTCTGGTGTTAAGCCTTATTTGCATATCTCAGGTTGCCTTTCAAGTTATTTGTAGAGTGCTTGTTGCATTCGTTCATTTTCAGTCCTGTGACCTTTATCAAGTGAGAGCCCAATTAAACCTCATGGTTTGCACACCACATCAGGCCTTCAAGTCACATAATGCTGGCTTGCTAAGTGATGTGGAATTCCTATTGGAATCCAGCCAGAGTGGTGCTATCAAGCAATATTAATCCGCAACTTGCATTCAGTATGACTGCCAGGGTTAGGAAGACTAAGATATGAGACTACCTCAAGCATCTAAACTGGAATAACCATTTCAGTAACAGGTGCAATAAATCCAAGTAACAGATTAGATTCATTTAGGAAATCTATGTTATTTAATAGAGTAGCATAGGATGAATTCATCGATGTACATGCAAAAACATAGATATTGAAACAAACATTCTCAAAATCAATTTGCAATAGAAGTCCTGTATGGCTCTGTTAGTAGGGCATGGTGCTTGAAACACCAGGGTTGTGGGTTTGGTTCCCATGCAGGACCAGTATGAAAATGTATGAACTCACTCTGGATAAGAGTGTCTGCTAAAATACAAATGTGAGCATGATGGGTGTGGTTTTCGGTTTAACACTCGTTATTAAAACACTAGGGTTGTTTTACACCACTGCACTCACACATTTCTGTCTGTTGGCTGTGGGTTTGTGATTGCTCGTTTCAGAGTTAGAGGTTAATTTTAATGTTCTCTGCTCTCTCTTACCTCACTTTGACATCTCCCTGTGCGTACGATGAAGGTAATTTAATCAGCTGCCACTTGAGATTGGGGGAAAAATTTCAGTCGAAGAGAGAGAAAGAGAGTTCATCCGTGCGGGTAAATATTCATGATCACACATCAGAGCAGCTGAGCGAGGAGAGTGTGAGAAACAGCATTTTTTTTCAACCAGTCAGTGACGTTGTTGCACTGCATCATCGTATCACTGTATCAGATCCCTGCTCCACCAACAGAACAGATATTTTCACCCTGTGGAGTCATAGCACTAACAGGCAACCAAATCTGCTTTTATTGAATAACTCTAGATGCAGTATTGAGGTTTGGCACTTAAGTGCTTAACTATTTACAGTATTTTAGAGGTGTCAAGTGCAGCAGAAACGTCCTCTACTTTCAACCATTCAGGAAATCTTTACTTATTGTAAACATGTATATTTGTTTCTTTATCTGCACATCTGTGTCTGAAACATATTGTTCATTCGGAATCAAACTCTTTAAACAAGGAATGTTAAATCTTACAAAAGCCTTGCGATTCTCTGTTGAAATGATATTCTCTCCCAGTCTCTGACTGTAGCTAACCCAGACAATCTCTCTCTCTCTCTTTCTAGCACACACACACATTCTGTGGTGGTGGTGAAGGCCCTTCTTACGCCCCCGAGACAGCAGAGACAGTAAAGACTGCCAGCCTATCTTCCATGTGATTCTCACAGAAACAACGGCTGATGAGAGCTGAACATAATGTAAACAAAAGCTCATCAATTTTGCTGCCAGGCTATTGTCAATATGAACCCACTGGCTGTCAAGGTCCATCCTACTCTTGATAATAGCAGCTAGGAACCAGGGAGTGGGAACTGTACTGTACATTTCAGCATTGTGGTCATGCCATAGATGAAATGCCAAATTATTTTATACAACTTTGCAGTTGGGGATAATAAATAAATAATGTGTCTTATGAACATGATTTTCCCCACTCAATCCTCAATTTGAAACCCAGGCTATTGTAGACATGAACCCCCTCACCATAGCAGGTAGGCAGTAGGCTGTGAGCTGTGCCCACTATGCATCGACAGAATAACAAAATAAAAAAATAAACTCTAAATTGTTGCATTGTGAAAATGTCACAGCTGAAATGCCAACAGTACTTCAGAGTCTAAAATATTAAACAAAATGTCAATTATTCCTCCCACTCTCAATTTGTGATCCAAAATATTCAAAACCAAAGTTTTTTCAAAATGTATTTGAAGTAGGCTATATTTCTGCATATTTGTAAGTATAAATACATTAGTGTACACTATTATTTGTTACAAAAATTGTATGGGCCCTGGTAAAAAGTAGAACACTATATAGGGAATCGGGTGCCATTTGGGACACATTCTGCGTGTTATCTGCTCCATATGAATAATATTAACGCTGACCACTTCCATCCATAGTGCCTGTAACTGTTCAGCAGCACCCAAGCAGCCTTGTGAGAGGAGCTGAGAGACTAAATTGTTACTGTGGTACTGTAGAGACACAGCAATGGAGTCTAATGGCCTTCAATAATACCCAACCAGCAGTCTCATTGTTTGTTATTGAGTTAGAGTAATGCTCAAAGAATATAACCGCGTCACTACAGCTCAAAGCCAAGATAATGAATCTGTCACCTTGAGGTGTGATTATCATCACATTTGTGATGCTTGGTTGCGTGACTATAATTGTCATCTCTATTTTTTTTTTTTTTGCCATGTCATTGCTGACACTGGCATTGACTGGTTCATTGGCTACAAAGATGACTCATATGCATGCAGCCTTCAGTGGCAACCTCAACATCAAGGCAAACGATCATCCAAGTAGATCAGATGGCAAATGTTCAAATTATTTGTTGGTTAATATGAGAAAGAGATTCGTAAGGCCATTCATCTCATCTCTATGCGTGAGTACATGGCAGGCAACAACACATTCACATTTTCTGCATCCGACTGCACTTGCCCGACAATTTCTGCTAATTATGTCTAATTGTGCTTACATTAAATAAACTCCAGGTGGTGTATGTGTCGTCTAATGGCACAAACTCATTCAGAACGCCTCTTAGAACGCCTTTCTATTGACAAAAAAATGCAATTCACTCCATCACCATCAGAAAGGCTAAATGATGTGCGTTTTATGTGGATGAATGTGTTTGATGCAGAGTAGCTTGCCTTTGGCTTAACGTGGCTAAATGACCAAACATACACACACACGCGCGTGCCCACGCACACACACACTTACACGCCACTCAGCGAGTCATTTAACCAGGTCAATCGGCTGTCATGATGTGGCCTTGAAGCTCCTATTCAGTTGCATGCTTTACTGAAACTCACAACACAAAACATATTACTCTGTTTGTGTGTTTCATGCAGCACTTGAAAGCTCTATTCAGTTCCATGCTTTACTAAACTGGGACTCATAATGAGCCCCATTACAGAATGGAAAGTAGACACGAAGCCGAAAGAAACAGCCTTCTTAGAAATACATATTCCTGCACATCTCCAATAGGCATGAGGAATAGAGACATGTACATCTTTGCATTACCACAGATGCTGGACTGTGCCACGCATAGCACAGTTAGGTCACTTGGTTGTGCAGCCCAGCCTTAGTGTGTCGTATCATGAGAGCCAGACAGGCTGGTGCGATGGGGCCGTTGGTTATACATACTGTACCAGTGTACTAGTCTACCAGTACAAGGTACCAGTGTACTCAACCTGCTCTGAGTCACTCTCAGAGCCACTTGTACCACATTCCCCTGGTTATCACCTGATTGTGCAGCCCAGCCTCATTACATTGTATTGGGAGAGCCAGAGAGGCTGGTGCAGGGGGGCCACAGGTCACACTGTACCAGTCTAGTCAGCTTGCTCCGAATCACTCCCATATTTCTGCAGTGCTTCCCGGTACCTTGTATCTGGGGGACAGAAATAGTCCTTCTCCCTTCCCCCGCTCTCTTGTTATGTGACTTTAACAAATTACTTAAATCCCACGAGATAAGAGCTATAACTGATGGCCTCTGAATCTTAACCAATCCCTGAAAACCTCTCATCACATCTTCTCCAACCAGCCCTGAGGCATCTAGTGCTGAGCAGCGAGCAGCGAGCAGCATCATCTTCTGTTTGGGGAGAACTCCGTCATCGATCTAAATGGATATGCACCATTTCACCATTGTTTCAAATAATAACACAGCATATCAATCTGGATTCTAGGATAATCATCGAGAGACAACAGTGGAGAATGCAGTGCTGCCATTGCCATGGGTTGGTTCTTATGAGGGTTGTCTCCCCAAATGGTACCTTTGTCCCTACATAGTGCACTACTTTTGACCAGAGGCTTATGTGGTCGAAAGTAGTGCACTATACTGTACACAAACAAATCACACTGTGGTAAAAAGGCCTATTGCTCTGGTCATACTGAACACTGTGGTAAAAAGGCCTATTGCTCCTGTCATATTAAACACTGTGGTCAAAGGCCTATTGCTCTTGTCAAATTGAACACTGTGGTAAAAAAGCATATTGCTCCTGTCATATTGAACACTGCGGTAAAAAGGCCTATTGCTCCTGTCATATTGAACACCGTGGTAAAAATCCCTGTTGCTCCTGTCATATTGAACACTGTGGTTAAAAAGCCTATTGCTCCTGTCATATTGAACACTGCGGTAAAAAGGCCTATTGCTCCTGTCATATTGAACACTGTGGTTAAAAAGCCTATTGCTCCTGTCATACTGAACACTGTGGTAAAAAGGCCTATTGCTCCTGTCATATTAAACACTGCGGTAAAAAGGCCTATTGCTCCTGTCATATTGAACACTGTGGTAAAAAGGCCTATTGCTCCTTTCATATTAAACACTGTGGTAAAAAGGCCTATTGCTCCTGTCATATTGAACACTGTGGTAAAAAGGCCTATTGCTCCTGTCATATTGAACACTGTGGTTAAAAAGGCCTATTGCTCCTGTCATATTGAACACTGTGGTTAAAAAGGCCTATTGCTCCTGTCATATTGAACACTGTGGTAAAAAGGCCTATTGCTCCTGTCATATTGAACACTGTGGTTAAAAAGGCCTATTGCTCCTGTCATATTAAACACTGCGGTAAAAAGGCCTATTGCTCCTTTCATATTAAACACTGCGGTAAAAAGGCCTATTGCTCCTGTCATATTGAACACTGTGGTAAAAAGGCCTATTGCTCCTGTCATATTGAACACTGTGGTTAAAAAGGCCTATTGCTCCTGTCATATTGAACACTGTGGTTAAAAAGCCTATTGCTCCTGTCATATTGAACACTGTGGTAAAAAGGCCTATTGCTCCGGTCATACTGAACACTGTGGTAAAAAGGCCTATTGCTCCTGTCATATTGAACACTGTGGTTAAAAAGCCTATTGCTCCTGTCATATTGAACACTGTGGTAAAAAGGCCTATTGCTCCGGTCATACTGAACACTGTGGTAAAAAGGCCTATTGCCCCTGTCATATTGAACACTGCGGTAAAAAGGCCTATTGCTCCTGTAATATTGAACACTGTGGTTAAAAAGCCTATTGCTCCTGTCATATTGAACACTGTGGTAAAAAAGCATATTGCTCCTTTCATATTGAACACTGTGGTCAAAGGCCTATTGCTCCTGTCATATTGAACACTGGTAAAAAAGCCTATTGCTCCTGTCATATTGAACACCGTGGTATAAAGCCTATTACTCCTGTCATATTGAACACTGTGGTATAAAGGTCTATAGTGTCAGTGGTCAGCAGAAAAATAGCTATTCTGCTGCTTGTGAGCAGTGGTGTTTTCACTGCTGTGACAAGATGGTAACTGGCATAGGGATATTTAGTATGCTGAAATGGCCCGCCTCTGATCGCTCTGTTTATGTGTGCATCTGTGCATCTGTGTCTGTCTGTCCGTCCGTCCGTGTGTGTGTCCGTCTGTCCGTCCGTGTGTGTGTGTGTGTGTGCAAAAATGGCAAAAATAACAAACAGAACACGATTGATTATATTTATAATTTGGCAGCTTCCTTTGTCTGCAGCTCTGCAGTGCTTAGTGCCAAGTGGTATATGTTCATAGGCATTGCCCACCATGCCACCATACCAACCCACAGCACTGTGTCCTTGTCCTGCAAGCAGATTCATTCCTGACCCTCCACCAGCGGCTCTTCCCTGCTCCCCGCCAGGTTGCACAGGAAAACTAGGTTAGCCATCTTCAAAGGATGAGCAGGGAAGAAACTAAAGCAACTATGGGAAGATTCAGAGGGGCTGTGCTTTATCTCAGCGTGAGACAGACTAACAAATTTTAGGATTGGAGAGAGAGAGAAAGAGAGAGAGAAAGAAAGAGAGAGAGAGAAAGAGAGAGAGAAAGCTATTTGGCTTTAAACAGACAGTACATCGTGGCAGACTATCTATCTACTGTGACTGATAAAAAACTGAGAAAAACACTGACTGTGTACAGACTCAGTAAGCAAAGCCTGGCCATAGAAACCAGCCGTCATAGACAAATCTCAGAGAGGACAGGTTGTGCTCACTCTGCCCTGAGACAGCATTTTCTCCAACACTGCCAGAACTACACAGACTTATGGGCAATTTTCTTTCCCAGAATTGAAAACAAATACAACAATTTTGAAACCAAAACAGAAAGGGAGAAAATCAAATATCTACTGGGAATAAAAAAAAACTTTTGTGCCACATTAGCTTCTAAATATGTAGCTTTTTACCACACACGTAGGAACAAACAGTGGAACGACAAACCAGAGCAATAACATTGCCAACTGTGTCTTTATCACTATTTCATTATTGTCCTAGTTCATTTGTTACTGTAGTGTCCCATTAATTGTTACTACTCATTGAGTATTATTATTTGTCCTGTTGTTGTCTATCCGCGTCATCATCGATTTGATGCGTGTCTACTGTATATGTTTGCTTTGGCAATGTATGTGGTAACACTTTCCATGCCAATAAAGCCATTTGAGAGAGAGAGAGAGTTAGAGAGAGAAAGGGAGAGAGTGAGACTCATGCCTCTGAATTGATCAATCTAATACTTCACATTGTAACCCATTCACAATCTTCCATTATACTGTACTTCAGTTGAAGGAAAAACACATCAGTTCAAAGCTTCCTGAGGATATGCCGTTGGGATAGCAACCATTAAAACTGCCATTTGTAACTTTTTAGGAGACTCAACCAAATTCACATGGAAATGTGTGTTATAGATCTATAATTTTAATTGAAAGCAAGTCTAAGGTAGATCTGTTCTATGTGCTCTATTTTTATCCCTCCTATTCTGAAGTTTTGTTTTGTGTCTCTTACTTTTGGTTTTGTACACCAGCTTCAAACCACAGAAAACACTTTTTTTGGTTATGGAAAATATATTATATTCTTGCCGGTTTTGTCACATAAACTGAAATTAGGCGAAGTATTAGAATTTGATCTACCAGGAAATGGCACAATGATTTATGTGCAGTGCATCTTTAAAATGTTATACAACATAAATTAGGAAGAAAACAGTAAGATGATACTTCTTCTCTCAGGCAGAAATTAAGCCGTTTCAACAATTCATTGGTTTCTGAGGGCCACGTGCATTAAATTGAAATGGGAGAGAATGAGACCATTCACTTAAGTGTGGTTGCTAATGCATTAAATTATGAGGAAATGTAAATGTATCTGAGCTCTGGCTCCGAATGCTTCCTGTGATCAGACTTTTAATCAAGCTCCTGGAAGAAGAATATATTAGCACTGCTATCTGCTCTCTAGGTCTCAGCGTTCTCATAGAGTGTTGTACAAGTGAAGCAGCGCTGCGGGTAGGAGAGTTATGTCCGACACAAGCACACTGGTGTCCAACATTGTCCTCGAGCCATCTCAACATGTCACTCCTCATAGGAAGGAGATCAAAGCGCTGGCTCTCTAGGCGCCGGGCTGTAAGATAGGCCTGTGATTTACCAGCTCTGGGTTTGTGTGATCTCCCTCTAGAAAATAAGTGTCAGGTGCATGTTATTTTATATTATTTCACCAAATGGAAACCTGGTGAAGGCTGTTTCAGCCAAAATACAAGAACAGGAAGAGCCTGTTTGAAAGTAAAACATGCCTTCTAGTCAAGGTGTAAAACCTGGGCCCATATCCACAAATTGTCTCAGAGTAAGAGTGCTGATCGAGGATCAGTTCGACCATGCATTATAATCTAAAAGGAAAACCTGATCTTAAGTCAGCACTCCTACATTGTTATTGATTATTGCATTGTTGGGTTTTGAGTTGGCAAGAAAGGCATTTCACTGTACTTGTGCATGTGACATTAAAACTTGAAATGCTTGAGATGCTTGAAAAATACAGTTGGTCTCTAAAACCTGGAGTGATTCTATAAACCCATATTGATCTGTGACCTTGCTACTGCGTGCGAGTAAGGAGACAGCAGACTTTCCACTGTAGCTGTACAGCTGCAGGCATAGCCTGAACGACAGTAACAAATGCTGGACTGTTCTTGGCCTTGATTGTTTTTTGTAAACCCGGCAGGCAAAACTGTCTGCAATGACATCAGTCTCTGGTTGTGATGGCATCATGATGACGTCATTGTCACCAGTCAGTTTTGCCCACTGGGAAAGTAGTGGTCTTTTTTTACCAGCGATATACACACACATAGATGCGTCAGAAATAGCAGCCTATGGACCCTAGTCAAAAGCAGTGCAGGGAATAGGGAACCATTTCGGATGCAACCATATTTCACAGTGATGCGTACACACACACCCTCCCTCTACTAACGCCTGCTCTTACCTGGCAGGCGTTGTAGAGCAGCTGGTGCTCAAATTTCTTGATACCCAGAATGTTCTGGAACATCTCGTAGAGCTGGTCCTTGCTGAGGATGAGCTCTGAGGCAGCGCTGGCCGTCATGCGCTGCTGGGCTTTGCGTGGGTCCTCGTCCCCGCGGTAGATGGTGTCAAACTTGGCCATCCAGGAGCTGAGCACTGTCTCCTTACTCAGGCCGTCGATCTCAGGCAGGCTGCGGACACGCTTCTCAATGTGCCTCTTGAACACCTCCCTGCAGTCATTGGCTGAGAAGCCCCCGCTCTGGACCATCTTGGCAACGCGGTCACTCTTCAGGAACACCTGCGGTCACAGAGAGACATGTTGGAAAGGATAGATAACCGCACACTGTTGAAAACATCCAGAAGAAATACGAAAGTGAGGTTTAAATGCCAAAATTATATTTATTCGGGCAGATGCCCCAAAATGTGCTCAGCGCAATAATAAATACAAGTGAAAAGATACATTTTTTTGTTGACTTAACCAATCATCAGTGTGATAAAAGGCACCCACACCTGGCTCATATACATTTTGATTACATCACGTAATCAAACCTAGGTAAATGAAAGTAGAGCATCTGAAGTTATAATGCCACAGAGAGAAAGAGAGCAATGTGATGTCAATGACTGTCTTGTAACAGAGTAGAGACAGAAAGTCTCGATGATAAACTATGATAAACTATACCTACTGAGGACACACTGTCTGAATCAACATTGTTTCTAAGTAATTTCAAGGATTCATTTGAACCTTGAAGGATTACAATTACTTTGAACCAACATTGAGTTGCCCGCTGTGCCAAGTGGGTATTGTGATTGCATATGGGTACCATCCAAAATAAACAAAACACCAACATGAAGTGTCTTAACAAGGCATTGGGTCACCACTAGCTGCCATAATAGCTTCAATGAGTAAATTCATAGATTCTACAAGTGTCTGGAACTCTATTGGAGGGATGTGACACCATTCTTCCATGAGAAATTGTTGATGGTGGTGGAAAACGCTGTCTTGGGCGCCACTCCAGAATCTCCTATAGGTGTTCATTTGGGTTGAGATCTGGTGACTGAGACACACACACATAAAACACTTTAAATGTCCCTATGCTCCTTTGAGACCACCCTTTAAAATTCACAGATCCCTTCATTTGGCCATGGCAGCCAAAATAATGGCAACTTGGAATTTATATATACATGACCCTAAGCATGATGGAATGTTAATTGCTTAATTAAATCAGGTACCACACCTGTGTGGAAGCACCTCTTTAAAAAATATGCTGAACAAGCATACAGTTGAAGTCTGATATACATATACCTTAGCCAAATATATTTATACTCAGTTTTTCACAACTCCTGACATTAAATCCTGGTAAAAATTCCCTCTTAGGTCAGTTAGGATCACCACTTTATTTTCAGAATGTGAAATGTCAGAATAATAGTAGAGAGAATGATTTATTTCAGCTTTTATTTCCTTCATCACATTCTCAGTGGGTCAGAAGTTTACATACACTCAATTAGTATTTGGTAGCATTGCCTTTAAATTGTTTAACTTGGGTCGAACAAGCTCCACAAGCTTCCCACAATAAGTTGGGTGAATTTTGGCCCATTCCTCCTGACAGAGCTGGTGTAATTGAGTCAGATTTGTAGGCCTCCTTGCTCACAAACTTTTTCAGATCTGCCCACAAATTTTCTATAGGATTGAGGTCAGGGCTTTGTTATGGCCACTCCAATACCTTGACTTTATTGTCCTTAAGCCATTTTGCCACAACTTTGGAAGTATGCTTGTGGTCATTGTCCATTTGGAAGACCCATTTGCGACCAATCTTTTACTTCCTGACTGACGTCTTGACATGTTGCTTCAATATATCCACATAATTATCCTGCCTCATGATGCCATCTATTTTGTGAAGTGCACCAATCCCTCCTGCAGCAAAGCACCCCCACAACATGATACTGTCATCCCCGTGCTTCACGGTTGGGATGGTGTTCTTTGGCTTGCAAGCCTCACCCTTTTCCCTCCAAACATAACGATTGTCATTATGGCCAAACAGTTTTGTTTTTGTTCCATCAGACCAGAGGATATTTCTCCAAAAAGTACGATCTTTGTCCCCTTGTGCAGTTTCAAACCGTAGTCTGGCTTTTTTATGGTGGTTTTGGAGCAGTGGCTTCTTCCTCGCTGAGCAACCTTTCAAGGTTATGTCTATATAGGACTTGTCTTACTGTGGATATAGATACTTTTGTACCTGTTTCCTCCAGCATCTTCACAAGGTCGTTTGCTGTTGTTCTGGGATTGATTTGCCCTTTTCGCATAAAGGTAGGTTAATCTCTAGGAGACAGAACTCGTCTCCTTTCTGAGCGGTATGACAGCTGCGTGGTCCCATGGTGTTTATACATGTGTACTGTGGTTTGTACAGATGAACGTAGTACCTTCAGGCGTTTGGAAATTGCTCCCAAGGATGAACCAGACTTGTGGAGGTCTACAATTTGTTTCCTGAGGTGTTGGCTGATTTCTTGTGATATTCCCATGATGTCAAGCAAAGAGGCACTGAGCTTGAAGCTAAGCCTTGAAATACATCCACAGGTACACATCCAATTCACTCAAATTATGTAAATTAGCTTATCAGAAGCTTCTAAAGCCATGACATCATTTTCTGGAATTTTCCAAGCTGTTTAAAGGCACAGTCAACTTAGTGTATGTAAACTTCTGACCCACTGGAATTGTGATACAGTGAATTGTAAGTGAAATAATCTGTATGTAAACAATTGTTGGAAAAATTACTTGTGTCATGCACAAAGTAGATGTCCTAACCGACTTGCCAAAACTATAGTTTGTTAACAAGAAATTTGTGGAGTGGTTGAAAAATGAGTTTTAATGACTCCAACCTAAATGTATGTAAACTTCCAACTTCAACTGTATGAATGCAACATTCAACATTTTCAAAGTTTTTACTGAGTTACAGTTCATATCAGGAAATCAGTCAATTTAAATAAATGAGGCCCTAATTTATGGATTTCACATGACTTGGAATACAGATATGCATCTGTTTGTCACAGATAACCTTTAAAGAAGGTAGGGTGTGGATCAGAAAACCAGTCAGTAAGTGGTGCAACTACAATTTGCCTCATGCAGACACATCTCCTTCGCATAGAGCTGATCAGGCAAAAACTGTTGCGATAAAAATACTGAACAAAAATATAAACGCAACATGCAACAATTTCAAAGATTGTACTGAGTTACAGTTCATATAAGGAACAGCCAATTAAAATAAATTAATTTGTCCTTAATCTATGGATTTCACATGACTGGGAATACAGATAATCTGTTGGTCACAGATACCTTAAAAAAAAGATTGGGTGTGGATCAGAAAACCAGTCAGTATCTGGTGTGAATACCATTTGCCTCAAGCAGCGCGACACATCTCACCTTGCATAGAGGTAATCAGACTGTTGATTGTGGCCTGTGGAATGTTGTCCCACTCCTCTTCAATGGCTGTACAAAGTTGCTCGATATTGGCGGGAACTGGAACACGCTGTCGTACACGTCAATCCAGAGCATCCCAAACATGCTCAATTGGTGACATGTCTGGTGAGTACGCAGGCCATGGAAGAACTGGGACATTTTCCAGCTTCCAGGAACTGTTTACAGATCTTTGTGAAATGGGGCTGTGCATTATCATGCTGAAACATGAGGTGATGGCGGCGGATGAATGGCACGACAATGGGCCTCAGGATCTCATCACGGTATCTCTGTGCATAAAATAGTTCATCGATAAAAGGCAATTGTGTTTGTTGTCCGTAGCTTATGCCTGCCCATATCATGACCCACCGCCACCATGGGGCACACTGTTCACAACATTGACATCAGCAAACTGCTCGCACACACAACGCCATACAAGCTGTCTGCCATCTGCCCGGTACAGTTGAAACTGGGATTAATCCATGAAGAGCACACTTCTTCAGCGTGCCAGTGGCTATCGAAGGTAAGCATTTGCCCACTGAAGTCTGTTACAATGTCAAACTGGAGTCTGGTCAAGACCCTGGTGAGGACGACGAGCACACACATGAGCTTCCTTGAAACAGTTTCTGACAGTTTGTGCAGAAATTCTTCAGTTGTGCAAACCCACAGTTTCATTGGCTGTTTGTGTGGCTGGTCTCAGACGATCTCGCAGGTGAAGAAGCCAAATGTGTAGGTCCTGGGCTGCCGAGATTAAACAAAATCTGCGTTTGTGAGGCTGGACGTACTGCCAAATTCTCTAAAATGATGTTGGAGGCGTCTTATGGTAGAGAAATTAACATTACATTCTCTGGCAACAGCTCTGGTGGACATTCCAACAATCAGCATGCCAATTGCAAGCAGCCCCAAAACATCTCTGGCATTGTGCACATTTTAGAGTGTCCTTTTATTGTGTCCATTACAAGGTGGACCTGTGTAATGATCCGCTTCTTGATATGCCAAACCAAGTGGATGGATTATCTTGGCAAAGGAGAAATGCTCACTAACAGGGATGTAAATAAATGTGTGCAAAAAATGTGAGAAAACTAACCTCTTTGTAAGTATGGAACATTTCTGGGATTTATATTTTTGTTCAGTGTACTTTGCATCCCTCATATACTGAAGTCAAGTGTTTCCTTTATTTTGGCAGTTGCATGTATGATTAAAAGGAATCTCATATAATTATAAAATCTTTCAAATGCGTTTCACAATCTTTCACATTTGATTCAGCCCGCCTGGAGTGCCAGATGGGCAGGGTTTGTAATTTTACGACTATTCCTTTGGTTCCATTACGTCAGGCAAACTCAATCAAGCCCAGCTAAAGTATTTAAAATGATCTGAAATAGTATTTAAACCTTGGTCTGCTGTTGACCATAACATTTAAGACACACATTTTGTTCATCATTGTTGATCCAATGTAAGAAGAAGAAGAACAAAAGTCGGGGCCATCCTGTGTGTCTGTGTCTGTGACTGCAACCACTCTGACTCTCAGCCTGCAGATGAATACGAGCCAATGGAAGTTAGCCATCCATGCAGGACAAAAACAAAGGAAAGGCCAGTGTCTGACTGCAATACCACACCACAATAGTGGTGGAATACTGAACGATGCAGTGTAACTAGATGTTAGCTCTCTGCTCTACAGTGATATACTAGAGTAATATGACCATAGCCATAACAGTAGAGACAGAAAGATCGGTAGTAGCATATAGAATATTGGGGATTAATGTTGATGGCCACTGGATGGAAATCCACTCCAGACTCTCTCTCTCCTGGTCTACTGTACTTATAGTCTTGAATTGATCAGGCTGAAAGCTATTCTTTCTCATTTACTGTGTGTGTGTGTGTGTGTGTGTGTGTGTGTGTGTGTGTGTGTGTGTGTGTGTGTGTGTGTGTGTGTGTGTATAGAGTAGAGTAAATGTCTGTCTGAGGACCATGCATGTAATAGAGCTAACTGCCAGATGGACTTTCTGTCCTACAGGGTTCAAACCAACCTTACTTTATAGAGCAGCTAGGCTAGTAAAATACTGATTGATGTTGTTTCCCACAGTCAGTCTGAAATCTGGCATATATAATTTGCCTGCTCTCTCTTTAAACCCCTTTTCTCTCCTGTGAAAGGATGGGGAGAGTGATGGGGCTCTAAATTACTATCTGGTTCCTATCCAGGCAGACGGCAGCCATTTTGCAGAGAGCAACTCTACCTGTGGAGAACTCACTCTCACAATCACAGCTGAGACAAACGGTCCTTGCTATCCTGTGTCCTTGGGACATCTCGACTCTGACATTACCCCATTAAAGTTGAAATCTCAAATAGTTTAGGTGAGGGTTAAGGTTAGGGTTAGGGTTAGGATTTAGGGTAGGGATGTCCCAAGGACACCGGATAGCACTAACAGAAGACAAACCACTGCTGGAGAAGTGAATCATCTCAATGAAATGGCGTGGCGGTGGTATTCTTTCGCCATTATCTGTCAGGAATGGAACATGGACAAGCAGGCTTTGTACATCATAAGAACAACATCTAAAACCCTACATCATCACAGTGTCATTCTTTTTTTAACCTCAGTCTTTCATATTGGCAGTGGTGGTTGTTCTTCCTGTCTCTTGTTTCCTGTCAGTTTCATTGATGTCCTCTCTTAGTATAGTGAAGCCAACAGAACACTGGCTGTATCCTGTGCACTGCAGAGATAGTGAACTGTGTCTGTGGCTGTGTCTGAACCTGTGTACGTATATGTATGCACGCATGTACGTATGTACGTGTGTGTGTGTGTGTGTGTGTGTGTGTGTGTGTGTGTGTGTGTGTGTGTGTGTGTGTGTGTGTGTGTGTGTGTGTGTGTGTGTGTGTGTGTGTGTGTGTGTGTGTGTGTGTGTGTGTGTGTGTGTGTGTGTGTGAGTGCGTGCGTGCGTGCGTGTGTGTGGCGGTGGCAGCAACTGCAGCAGCAAGGGACAGGCCAGTCCGTTCTCAGGGTCAACCTCCATCCCATTAATGACAGAGTCATGGGGAGCGAACCAGACAAGGCCATTGTAATAGCACAGGACACACACATCAGAGTTACTGTCTACCAGGACCCAGCACACTCTAAGACTATCACAATCAAATTGTGGCCCCATTGTCCACTGAGACTAAACACCAGTGACACACTACAGTAAGAAGACAGTAGAGTTTTAAGCCTGTCATGTTATGTATTTACAACACTGAAATAATGAAGTTGCTGTGGGTTGGGAGATAGAGAGAGGGGGGGGGGGGGAGACTTGCTAACACAAGCCTGTAACAGTATATCTATTTGTCCTGATTTGTCCTGATTGACTTTGGTGCTTTCAGAGTTCTTCATGGCCCAGGAAGCAGACAGAGCTGTGTGTGGGTGTCTCAGTCAAACAAAGAAGACAAAGTAACCTGTCGTCATCCATTAGGTGGGTAAACACTATTTCAATGGAGTCGCCATTTTTGTTTTCAAATTAATTGCTTTGGAGCTCATTCAACGCATTGTATTAATATATTTGATTTGGCCAAGTTTTCTAAGCAAAATGTTTTTCTTTATTGTTGGACAAACAAAAAGTGTGCTGGGTCCGCACTCAAAAAGATGTTGCATAAAGCTCACCTCACTTTCATATATTATTTATATTATCAGGGACAGCGAACACAGACGTTTTGGCTTTGCAGCCTTCCTCAGTGAGAAGACACGAATCCCCTTCATTCAGAAAAAGCACCAATTTTAAACACGTGAGCAACCGATGAGGATCAGGTGCCTTCAATCAGGGTTGACATTCATCTGCCAATTATTGTTGGACATCAAAAACTGTAAAAACACCAGCAAATTCGCTCCAAGTTATTTTAATTTTGGAAATAGGTTTCAAAGTATTCCCACGCAAAATAGACAGATATACACTGAGTGTACAAAACATTAGGAACACCTTCCTAATATTGAGTTGCACCGACTTTTGCCCTCAGAACAGCCTCAATTTGTCTGGGCATGGACTCTACAAGGTGTCGAAAGCGTTCCACAGGGGTGCTGGCCCATGTTGACTCCAATGCTTCCCACAGTTGTGTCAAGTTGGCTGGATGTCCTTTGGGTGGTGGACCATTCTTGATACAAATGGAAAACTGTTGAGCGTGAAAAACCCAGCAGCTTTGTAGTTCTTGATACACTCAACCCGGAGTGCCTGGCACCTACTACCATACCCAGTTCAAAGGCCCTTCAATCTTTTGTCTTGCCCATTCACACTCTGAATGGCACACATACACAATCCATGTCCCAATTGTCTCAAGGTTTAGAAATCCTAATGTAGCCTGTCTCCTCCCCTTTATTTACACTGATTGAAGTGGATTTAACAAGTGACATAAATAAGGGATTATAGCTTAAACCTGGATTCACCTGGTCAGTCGATGACATGGAAAGAACAGGTGTTCCTAATGTTTTGTACACTCAGTGTATGTGATCGTATACAAATGTAAGGAAGGTTTGAAATGATTATGTTTTAGTCAAATATTATATCTGTTTGGGCTTCTTGCGGTTAAGTTGAAGTCTACAAATGATGTATAATTATGTTCCTCCCCCGTGACCATCCACTCAAGAAAAACTTGGCCCACAGCTGAATCTACTTGAGGTTCCCTGATGTAGACTGTATAGAATGGGGGCTCTAAGTATCCGATAGAGGAGGATAGAGGCGGAAAGAATAAGAAATCATCCATATATGGGTATTCTGCATCATCTCATCCATCACCCCCCCCCCCCCACACACACACAGCACAGCAGTTCCCTGGATTTCAGGCCAAAGCAACAGAGCAGCCACTTCAATCCCACTATACGAGAGATGGCTTCATAGACCAACAGCAAGACACTAACTCACTGACTCCCCGAGCAGCACAAATGATGAGGTTTTTCTTTTTCTGTCCCTCTGTATCTCAAATCAAATCAAATCAAATCAATGTCATTTGTCACATACACATTGTTAGCAGATGTTAATGCGAGTGTAGCGAAATGCTTGTGCTTCTAGTTCCGACAATGCAGTAATAACCAACAAGTAATCTAACCTAACAATTCCAAAACTACTACCTTATACATACAAGTGTAAGGGGATAAAGTATATGTACATAAAGATATATGAATGAGTGATGGTACAGAACGGCATAGGCAAGATGCAGTAGATGGTATCGAGTACAGTATATACATATGAGATGAGTAATGTAGGGTGTGTAAACATTATATTAAGTGGCATTGTTTAAGGTGGCTAGTGAAACATTTTTTACATCAATTTCCATCAATTTCCATTATTAAAGTGGCTGGAGTTGAGTCAGTATGTTGGCAGCAGCCACTCAATGTTAGTGGTGGCTGTTGAACAGTCTGATGGCCTTGAGATAGAAGCTGTTTTTCATTCTCACGGTCCCTGCTTTGATGCACCTGTACTGACCTCGCCTTCTGGATGATAGCGGGGTGAACAGGCAGTGGCTTGGGTGGTTGTTTTCCTTGATGGTCTTCATAGCCTTCCTGTGACATCGAGTGGTGTAGGTGTCCTGGAGGGCAGGTAGTTTAACCCCGGTGATGCGTTGTGCAGACCTCACTACCCTCTGGAGAACCTTACGGTTGTGGGCGGAGCAGTTGCCGTACCAGGCGGTGATACAGCCAAACAGGATGCTCTCGATTGTGCATCTGTAGAAGTTTGTGAGTGCTTTTGGTGACAAGCCAAATTTCTACAGCCTCCTGAGGTTGAAGAGGCGCTGCTACGCCTTCTTCACAACGCTGTCTGTGTGGGTGGACAAATTCAGTTTGTCCGTGATGTGTACGCCGAGGAACTTAAAACTTACTACCCTCTCCACTACTGTCCCGTCGATGTGGATAGGGGGGTGCTCCCTCTGCTGTTTGCTGGTCCACAATCATCTCCTTTGTTTTGTTGACGTTGAGTGTGAGGTTATTTTCCTGACACCACAGTCCGAGAGCCCTCACCTCCTCCCTGTAGGCCGTCTCGTCGTTGTTGGTAACCATGCCTACCGCTGTAGTGTTTGAGTTGGAGGCGTGCATGGCCACGCAGTCGTGGGTGAACAGGGAGTACAGGAGAGGGCTCAGAACGCACCCTTGTGGGGCCCCAGTGTTGAGGATCAGTGGGGTGGAGATGTTGTTACCTACTCTCACCACCTGGGGGCGGCCCGTCAGGAAGTCCAGTACACAGTTACGCAGGGTGGTGTCGAGACCCAGGGTCTCGAGCTTGTTGACGAGTTTGGAGGGTACAATTGTGTTAATTGCTGAGCTGTAGTCGATGAACAGCATTCTCACATAGGTATTCCACTTGTCCAGATGGGTTAGGGCAGTGTGCAGTGTGTTTGTGATTGCGTCGTCTGTGGACCTATTAGGGAGATAAGCAAATTGGAGTGGGTCTAGGGTGTCAGGTAGGATGGAGATGATATGGTCCTTGACTAGTCTCTCAAAGCACCTCATGATGACGGAAGTGAGTGCTCAGTCATTTAGCTCAGTTACCTTAGCTTTCTTGGGAACAGGAACAATTGTGGCCCTCTTGAAGCATGTGGGAACAGCAGACTGGGATAAGGATTGATTGAATATATCCGTAAACACACCAGCCAGCTGGTCTGCGCAAGCTCTGAGGACGCGGCTAGGGATGCCGTCTGGGCCTGCAGCCTTGCGAGGGTTAACAAGTTTAAATGTTTTACTCAAGTCGGCTGCAGTGAAGGAGAGTCCGCAGATTTTGGTAGCAGCCCATGTCAGCAGCACTGTATAGTCCTCAGTCCTCAATGCTTTCAACAACACGGACAGACTGTATGTCAACTCTTTCGTTGCTCGGATTTTGATTCATAGGAGAAGCTCTCATAACAGGTCCCGGGAGACAGGGGGAGCTGGAGGGTCTTTTTATGAGACTCATCTCTATGCTAATTGAGTTAGAGCAGCATATGACAGCTATTGAGCCTGGCCTATCACATTGACTACCAACACTATCTCACCACCACAACACATAGGAAACATACACAAGATTAGAACACATAACAGTGGTTTCCTTTGAAAAAGAGAACATGATTCTGATGGTTCAGTTAACAAGCGTATTTTGACAGTTTGATTTGTTGACAGATGAAATGTCAAATTGGTAGGTTGAGTTACAGCATTGTGTTACAGCAGAGAGGGAGGGAGAGAAACAGAGAGAGAAAGAGAAAGAGAGAGAGGGAGCCAGAGAGAGGACTGGTGGTGAGTATTGTGGGACTTGCAGGTGTTACAGCAAGTGCAGAGAAATGCCTATATTACTATCTCCAACAGTGCAGTAAATAGACAAATAATCTAAAAATCTAAACAAGAAATAAAGAAATGACGGAACAAGTCAAAATAACAACCAGAGCAGATATATTAGAGTGAGCATGTCTCAGAATCCAGAGTATAAATAACTGGTGTGTATAGACAGTATATCATCTGGAAAGAAAATGGTATGAGCAGTAGTAGGTATATTAAGATGGGAATACAGTATATACATACAGTACCAGTCAAAAGTTTGGACACACCTACTCATTCAAGGGTTTTTCTTTATTCGTACTATTTTCTACATTGTAGAATAATAGTGAAGGCATCAAAACTATTAAATTACACATATGGAATTATGTAGTAACCAAATGATGTAGTTAAACAACTCAAAATATATTTTATATTCTTCAAAGTAGACACCCTTCGTCTTGATGACAGCTTTGCACACTCTTGGCATTCTCTCAACCAGCTTCACCTGGAATGCTTTTCCAATAGTCTTGAAGGAGTTCCCACATATGCTGAGCACTTGTTGGCTGCTTTACCTTCACTCTGCGGTCCAACTCATGCCAAACCATCTCAATTGGGTTGAGGTCGGGTGATTGTGGAGGCCAGGTCATGTGATGCAGCATTCCATCACTCTTCTTCTTGGTAAAATAGCCCTTACACAGCCTGGAGGTGTGTTGTGTCATTGTCCTGTTGAAAAACAAATGATAGTCCCAATAAGCGCAAACCAGATGGGATGGTGTGGCGTATCGCTGCAGAATGCTGTGGTAGCCAACCTGGTCAAGTGTGCTTTGAATTCTAAATAAATCACTGACAGTGTTACCAGCACAGCACCCCCACACCATCACACCTCCTCCTCCATGCTTCATGGTGGGAACCATACATGCAGAGATCATCCATTCGCCTGCTCTGTATCTCACAAAGACACGGCGGTTGGAACCAAAAATCTCAAATTTGGACTCATCAGACCAAAGAACAGATTTCCACCAGTCTAATGTCCATTGCTCATGTTTCTTGGCTCAAGCAAGTCTCTTCTTATTATTGGTGTCCTTTAGTAGTGTTTTTTTTTGCAGAAATTCGACCATGAAGGCCTGATCCTGGACTTCCTGACGGGCCGCCCCCAGGTGGTAAGGGTAGATAACAACACATCCGCCACGCTGATCCTCAACACAGGGGCCCCTCAGAGGAGTGTCCTCAGTCCCCTCTTGTACTCCCTGTTTACTCATGACTGCACGGCCAGGCACGACTCCAACACCAGCATTAAGTTTGCCGATGACACAACAGTGTTGTAGGCCTGATCACCGACAACAATGAGACAGCCTATAGGGAGGAGGTCAGAGACCGGGCCATGTGGTGCCAGGACAACAACCTTTACCTCAGCGTGATCAAGACAAAGGAGATGATTGTGGACTACAGGAAAAAGAGGACCGAGCATGCCCCCATTCTCATCGAAGGGGCTGTAGTGGAGCAGGTTGAGAGCTTCAAGTTCCTTGGTGTCCACATCACCAACAAACTAACATGGTCCAAGCACACATTCTTGGTCCAAGCACACCAAGAAAGTAGTGAAGAGGGCACAACAAAACCAATTGTCCCTCAGGAGACTGAAAAGATTTGTCATGGGTCCTCAGATCCTCAAAAGGTTCTACAGCTGCACCCTCGAGCGCATCCTGACTGGTTGCATCACTGCCTGGTATGGCAACTGCTCAGCCTCTGACCACAAGGCACTGCAGAGGGTAGTGCGTACTGCCCAGTACATCACTGGAGCCAAGCTTCCTGCCATTGAGGACATCTATACCAGGCGGTGTCAGAGGAAGGCCCTAATTGTCAAAGACTCCAGCCACTAGTCATAGTCTGTTCTCTCTGCTACCGCACGGCAAGCGGTGCCGGAGAGTCTAGGTCCGAGAGGCTTCTAAACAGCTTCTACCCCGAAGCCATAAGACTCCTGAACATCTAATCAAATGGCCACCCATACTATTTTCATTGCCACCCCCTCCCCCTCTTTTACACCGCTGCATTATCTGTTGTTATCATCTATGCATAGTCACTTTAATAACTCTACCTCCATGTACATTTTATCTCAACTAACCGCTGTCCCCGCACATTGACTTCTGTACGGGTACCCCCTGTATATAGTCTATATAACTGTATATCCTGTTGTATTCAGAGCATGTGACTAATTCACGCAGTCTCCTCTGAACTGTTGATGTTGAGAAGTGTCTGTTACTTGAACCCTGTGAAGCATTTATTTGGGCTACAATTTCTGAGGCTGTTAACTCTAATGAACTTATTCTCTACAGCAGAGGTAACTCTGGGTCTTCCTTTCCTGTGGCGGTCCTCATGAGAGCCAGTTTCACCATATGGCTTGATGGTTTTTGCGACTGCTCTTGAAATTTTCCGGATTGACTGGCATTCAAGCAATGATGGACTGTCGTTTGTCTTTTCTTATTTTAGCTGTTCTTGCCATAATATGGACTAAGTCTTTAACCTTTTGTGTGTAGGGGGCAGTATTTTTGTTTTTGGCTAAAAAACATACCCATTTGAAACTGTCTATTTCTCAGCCCAAGAAACTAGAATATGCATATAATTGTCAGATTAGGATAGAAAACACTCTAAAGTTTCCAAAACTGTCAAAATATTGTCTGTGAGTATAACAGAACTGATTTTGCAGGCGAAAACCTGAGGAAAATCCAATCAGGAAGTGCCTCTTATTTTGAAACCTCTCTGCTCCTATGCATGCCTATCCTCCATTTAAAGGGATATCAACCATATCAACCAGTGTCAACAGTCTTTAGACATAGTTTCAGGCTTTTATTTTGAAAAATGAGAGAGAAAAATCACATTGCGTAAGTGGATAGGTGGAGGCTCTCAGAGTGAGTTTTGCGCAACAGAGTAAAGCGGACATTGTTTCTCCCTGTCCTATTGAAAAACCTACACTCCCGGTTGATATATTATCAAATATATATATTTTAAAAACAACCTGAGGATTGATTATAAAAAAAACGTTTGAGATGTTTCTGTGGACATAACGGATATTATTTGGAATTTTCGTGGATTTCTGAACATAACGCGACAAACAAACTGAGGTATTTTGGATATAAAAATAATCTTTATGGAACAAAAGGAACATTTGTTGTGTAACTGGGAGTCTCGTGAGTGAAAACATCCGAAGATCATCAAAGGTAAACTATTAATTTGATTGCTTTTCTGATTTTCGTGACCAAGCTACCTGATACTAAGTGTACTTAATGTTTTGTCATGCAATCGAAAAACTTACACAAACGCTTGGATTGCTTTCGCTGTAAAGCACAATTTCAAAATCTGAGATGACAGGTGGATTAACAAAAGGCTAAGCTGTGTTTTGCAATATTGCACTTGTGATTTCATGAATATGAATATTTTTAGTCATATTATTTGACTGTGGCGCTATGCTACACAGCGGTTGCTGATGACAATTATCCCGCTTAAGGGATGGGTAGCGTCAAGAAGTTAACCAAATAGGGCTATCTTGTGTATACCACCCCTACCTTGTCACAACACAACTGTTTGGCTCAAACGCACTAAGGAACGAAATTCCACAAATGAACTTTTAACAAGGCACACCTGTTAATTGAAATGCAATCCAGGTGACTTCCTCATGAAGCTGGTTGAGGCAATGTCAAGAGAATGCAAAGCTGTCATCAAGGCAAAGGGTGGTTACTTTAAAGAATCTCAAATATAAAATATATTTTGATTTGTTTAACACTTTTTTGGTTACTACATGATTCCATATGTATTATTTCATTGTTTTGATGTCTTCACTATTATTGTACAATGTACAAAATAGTAAAAATAAAGAAAAATCCTTGAAGGTGTGTCCAAACTTTTGATGGGTACTGTACATAGTGAGTAAACAACATTATACAGTCTACAGGGTTCAATGACATCACTGAGCAAGAGAACACAAATCAAGACTGCAGATGATGGGTCCCGCAAGTAACTGCAATCTTTTACAATAATTATATTACAGGTGAAATGTTTTTTTTTCTGTGTGTGTGTGTGTGTATTTTACCCCCCTTTTCAATTACAATCTTGTCTCATTGCTGCAACTCCTCAACGCGATCGGGAGAGGCAAAGGTCGAGTCATGCATCCCCGAAACATGACCCACCAAACCGCAATCCTTAACACCCGCCACCACTTAACCCGGATGCCAGCTGCACCAATGTGTTGGAGGAAACACCATTTAACTGACGACCGATGTCAGCCTGCAGGCGCCCAGCCTGCCACAAGGAGTCACTAGAGCACAATGAGCCAAGTAAAGCCCCTCCTGCCAAACCCTCCCTAACCTGGACAACACTGGGCCAATTGTGTGCCGCCCTATGGGACTCCTGGTCACGGCCGGTTGCGACACAGCCTGGGATCGAACCCGGGTCTGTAGTGACGCCTCAAGCACTGTGATGCAGTGCCTTAGACCGCTGTGGCGTTCTCCAGAAACGCATTTCGTCAGGTTTCTTGACCAATCACGGCTTGACTGCTCTCTAACCAGATTTTGACGGTGAAAGGCAAGGTGATGGTGAGACGATGGCCAATGATAAAAAGGTCAACCCTATAATTTTTCAGTAGAGAATCTTATTTAAGCAAGTTATTGATTAGGAAGCTAAGTTAACTAGCTAACATTTAACCACATATATAAATGACCAGTATCTTTTAACCACGAGCATTGAAGCTAGCTAGCTAAGTTAACAAGGGGTTGGTAGAAAAGGAGGACTTGGAAGACAAGCATGACTTGGAAGGAGTGGCGAAGGAGGGAGAGGCCGGGTGAGAACAAACAGGGAAGCCCCTTTCTGGGGAAGATGCCCTCGGATTGAGATTGGGTGAGGGGGAGTCAAGAGATATCAAACTCCGAACTAAATAACCAATAAACCGCTAACTGCATTCTATGAGATACAGTCTATTTGAAATACAGATTACATTTACTCTGTCAGTTTATGTGCAGTTATAATAAAAGAGAATAACCATCTCTCTGTAATGAGTGCGCTGAGAGTCAGGAAGCAAGTTCAGGAAGTGAGTGTTTTAATAAATAAACGTAACATAATACAAAACAAGAAACAACACACAGACATGAAACAGAAACAATGACGCCTGGGGAAGGAACCAGAGGGAGGGACATATATAGAGCAGGTAATCATGGAAGTGATGGAGTCCAGGTGAGTGATGACACGTCGCGTTACGATGGTGACAGGTGTGCGCCATAACGAGCAGCCTGGTGACCTATAGGCCCGGGGGGGAGGGGGAGCACACGTGACACTCTCTCTCCACACTCTCTCTCTCTCCATCACTCTTTCCATGTTGGCCCACCGTCACTATGTGGTGGAAAGTTGTTCTCTGCTTAGCTGACAGAGATAGGAGATACAGGAGTCCACTCTGTTCCATGTACCTTGGCTCTCCTTTATGCACATCACTCTGGGGACTTCCTGCAGGTACCCATGACTACTATCAATCACCCCGATAACTTAATCATTAGTGGTACTGATTGGTTTGACGCTGTATGTAGGCGTTGTTATTATTTGCCATGTAGAGAGGATGGTGTTATTGACTTTGGTTAGAACGATTGTTCTATAAAGAGGATGGTTCTGTACTCAATGTGTACAAGTAGGTTAGGTTAGGGATGAAGTGAAAACCTATAGGATAACTTTCCACGATGAGGGTTGGGAATGAAATGAAAGCAGTCTGTTCAATACTGAGCCATACTGGCTGACGAGTGGCGTGGATTGGTAGAGTTCGCCTCAGTCCCAAATAGTATATGATCACTTAATTGGCTAAATTATTATCCATAGTTCATAGTTCAGCAGCAGTCTTAAAATGCACTATTACCTTGAATGAAGCGTATCGTCCAAGATTCCTAAATATTGGAAAGCTGCCGCTGTCATCCCCCTCTTCAAAGGGGGTGACACTCTAGACCCAAAAGGTTACAGACCTATATCAATCCTGCCCTGCCTTTGTAAAGTCTTTGAAAGCCAAGTTAAACAGATCGGGTGCACCTCAGCCACGCTCAAGGTCCTAAACAATATCATAACCACCATTGATAAAAGACAGTACTGTGCAGCCGTCTTCATCAACCTGGCCATGGCTTTCGACTTTGTCAATCACCATATTCTTAGCGACAGACTCAGCGGCCTTGGTTTCTCAAATGACTGCCTCGCTCGGTTCACCAACTACTTCTCAGACAGAGTTCAGTGTGTCAAATTGGAGGGCCTGTTGTCCGGACCTCTGGCAGTCTCTATGGGGGTACCACAGGGTTCAATTCTCGGGCCGACTATTTTCTCTGTATATATCAATGATGTTGCTCTTGCAACAGGTGATTCCTTGATCCACCTCTACGCAGACGACATCATTCTGTATACATCTGGCCCTTCTTTTGACACTGTGTTAACAAACCTCCAAACAAGCTCAATGCCATACAACACTCCTTCTGTGGCCTCCAACTGATAGCTGCCCGCACCCGCCCGCTCGTCTAGCATCACTACTCTGGACGGTTCTGACTTAAAATACGTTGACAACTACAAATACCTAGTTGTCTGGCTAGACTGTAAACTCTCCTTCCAGACTCATATTAAGCATCTCCAATCCAAAATTAAAACTAGAATCGGCTTCCTACTTCGCAACAGCATCCTTCACTCACGCTGCCAAACATACGTAAAACTGACTATCCTACCGATCCTCAACTTCGGCGATGTCAATTATAAAATAGCCTCCAACACTCTACTCAGCAAACTGGATGTAGTCTATCACAGTGCAATCCGTTTTGTCACCAAATTCCCATATACCACCCAACACTGCTACCTGCATGCTCTCGTCGGCTGGCCCTCGCTACATATTAGTCACCAGACACACTGGCTCCAGGTCATCTATAAGTCTCTGCTAGGTAAAGCTCCGCCTTATCTCAGCTCACTGGTCACCATAACCACCCGTAGCACTCGCTCCAGCAGGTACAGTGCCTTGCGAAAGTATTCGGCCCCTTTGAACTTTGCGACCTTTTGCCACATTTCAGGCTTCAAACATAAAGATATAAAACTGTATTTGTTTGTGAAGAATCAACAACAAGTGGGACACAATCATGAAGTGGAACAACATTTATTGGATATTTCAAACTTTTTTAACAAATCAAAAACTGAAAAATTGGGCGTGCAAAATTATTCAGCCCCCTTAAGTTAATACTTTGTAGCGCCACCTTTTGCTGCGATTACAGCTGTAAGTCGCTTGGGGTATGTCTCTATCAGTTTTGCACATCGAGAGACTGACATTTTTTTCCATTCCTCCTTGCAAAACAGCTCGAGCTCAGTGAGGTTGGATGGAGAGCATTTGTGAACAGCAGTTTTCAGTTCTTTCCACAGATTCTCGATTGGATTCAGGTCTGGACTTTGACTTGGCCATTCTAACACCTGGATATGTTTATTTTTGAACCATTCCATTGTAGATTTTGCTTTATGTTTTGGATCATTGTCTTGTTGGAAGTCAAATCTCCGTCCCAGTCTCATGTCTTTTGCAGACTCCATCAGGTTTTCTTCCAGAATGGTCCTGTATTTGGCTCCATCCATCTTCCCATCAATTTTAACCATCTTCCCTGTCCCTGCTGAAGAAAAGCAGGCCCAAACCATGATGCTGCCACCACCATGTTTGACAGTGGGGATGATGTGTTCAGCTGTGTTGCTTTTACGCCAAACATAACGTTTTGCATTGTTGCCAAAAAGTTCAATTTTGGTTTCATCTGACCAGAGCACCTTCTTCCACATGTTTGGTGTGTCTCCCAGGTGGCTTGTGGCAAACTTTAAACAACACTTTTTATGGATATCTTTAAGAAATGGCTTTCTTCTTGCCACTCTTCCATAAAGGCCAGATTTGTGCAATATACGACTGATTGTTGTCCTAAGAAAAGAGTCTCCCACCTCACCTGTAGATCTCTGCAGTTCATCCAGAGTGATCATGGGCCTCTTGGCTGCATCTCTGATCAGTCTTCTCCTTGTATGAGCTGAAAGTTTAGAGGGACGGCCAGGTCTTGGTAGATTTGCAGTGGTCTGATACTCCGTCCATTTCAATATTATCGCTTGCACAGTGCTCCTTGGGATGTTTAAAGCTTGGGAAATCTTTTTGTATCCAAATCCGGCTTTAAACTTCTTCACAACAGTATCTCGGACCTGCCTGGTGTGTTCCTTGTTCTTCATGATGCTCTCTGTGCTTTTAACGGACCTCTGAGACTATCACAGTGCAGGTGCATTTATACGGAGACTTGATTACACACAGGTGGATTGTATTTATCATCATTAGTAATTTAGGTCAACATTGGATCATTCAGAGATCCTCACTGAATTTCTGGAGAGAGTTTGCTGCACTGAAAGTAAAGGGGCTGAATAATTTTGCACGCCCAATTTTTCAGTTTTTGATTTGTTAAAAAAGTTTGAAATATCCAATAAATGTCGTTCCACTTCATGATTGTGTCCCAATTGTTGTTGATTCTTCACAAAAAAATACAGTTTTATATCTTTATGTTTGAAGCCTGAAATGTGGCAAAAGGTCGCAAAGTTCAAGGGGGCCGAATACTTTCGCAAGGCACTGTATATCTCACTGTTCATCCCCAAAGCCAACACCTGCTTTGGACACCTTTCCTTCCAGTTTTCTGCTGCCAATGACGGGAACAAATTGTAAAAATCGCTGATTGGAGACTTATATCTACCTCACTAACTTTAAGCATCAGCTATCTGACGAACTTAACGATCGCTGCAGCTGTACACATCCCATCTGTAAATAGCCCATCCAACTACCTAGCTCATCCCCATATTGTTTTTATTTACTTTTTTTGCTCTTTTGCACACCAGTGTTTCTTCTTGCACATCATCATCTGCTCATCTATCACTCCAGTGTTAATTTGCTCAATTTTAATTACTTCGCTACTATTGGCCTATTTATTGCCTTTACCTCCTTTCTCCATTTGAACACTGTTTATAGATTTTTCTATTGTGTTATTGACTGTACTTTTGTTCATCCCATGTGTAACTCTGTGTTGTTGTTATTTTGTCGCACTGCTTTGCGTTATCTTGGCCAGGTCGCAGTTGTAAATGAGAACTTGTTCTCAACTGGCCTACCTGGTTAAATAAAGGTGAAATTAAATGTAAAAACATAAGATGTTAAAACTTTACAACTCCAATTGAACTCTGGCATTTCTAGACATCATATTTTTACTCTCTCCATCACTGCAGTTGTTCTCAGGAGACAGGTCAGTGTCTGTATAGAGAACATACGTATGTCTGAAGGTGGAGTCAAGGTTCTACTTCATTGCCCTGTAGCACTACACCTACGAGGCAGAGGACATCAAGTTTGGACCTCTGAGTCACCTTTGACCTTGACGTAACTTTCTTCTAAGGCTTTTGAGGTCATGGAAGTTCCCTAACTCAGCACACACTGTATGTATCCCTCCACCTTCCTCAGTGGGAGGAGGTGTTGATAACCGTGATACATCCCAGTGTGATCTCAACGAACAGCCGCTGTGCTAATATGCCTGATGACGACAACTAGATGATATTCCTCCACCCTGGATCACAGTAAAGACACACCTAGCCTCTCTGTCTGTGTACTGTATGTTTGTTGCATGTAAGAGAGTGAGTAATGGGTCTGTATATGCAAGTGTGTAGTGTAGGATATACATGATGTGTACATGAGTCTACTCTGAGTCTGTATACACCCTGTATTACAGGCCTGTGTTTTGTGTTACACTTTTCTTGTGTGTGATTTAGTGCAGTGTTTTGTGACCTCTCTCTCTCTCTCTCTCGTCTCCTCATACCAGAGTTTCTAGGCAGGGATGGACTACAGTGTTTGTCTGAGCCTGCCCCTCTACTCTGCACTCAGTGATGTCCAGTTCTCATATACACCCATTGACTCGGTTAGTTCCCACACACTATTAAACACCTAGACACAACTAAGATTTTTGCATAAATAATCATTGTTGTCACTTCCATAACTACAAGGATTTTAATTTAGCCCTTCGACTCCATACTAAATCTAATTCCATCTCCAGTATTTTTCTGTCCTCTCTATAGATTGTGCTGTAACCCCACTGAAAGAACCTGGAAATCTTTACTAGTTCTGAGGGAGGTGATGTGGCCACCAACAGGTTCCAGCATTACCGCTGTCTGGAGCACAGCCAGAGTGTGGTCAAGACCCCCTCCACAGACATATTCTGCAACCTCGCCTCAGACAGTATGACTATCAGCTGAAGTTCACTCTGGGGAGGGATAACGTGGTGGCAGACCACCTCAGACAGTATGACTCTCAGCTGAAGTTCACTCTGGGGAGGGATAACGTGGTGGCAGACCTTCTCTCATGCTCCTACTCCGACTGTCTTGCCAGACGACAACGAAACAGAGCTCGTACAAATGCACTACTCTCCCCTTCAGTCAGCCGTCTCACTGGAAGAGCTGAAGCAAGCATCGGAACAGGATCCCAGGTCTACCCTGCGCACCTAAATTAGAGCATGACAGACGTAGGTTTCCCATGTTGAGAAATAAGGTGATGAAAGAAATTAGACAGGCCAAGGCAAACTTCTTTATTAACATAATTGGTGAAGCAAAGGGAAATTCTAAATTGATATGGGAGAATCTAAAAAAGTTAACAGGGAAAGACCATAGTAACACTGCAAAAAGACTAGAAATCATGGTGAATAACAATCTAACACAGGATGCAGTCGAAATAGCAATAGCCTTCAATTCCTACTTTATTGACTCTGTCAGGGCACTGACACAGAACCCCTCCACTTGTTTCCTGGGCCCAGTGCTAGTGAATGACACTCAACCTGTCTTCATCATAAGGGAGGTTTCTGAGTCAAAGGTGAACAAGGTGATTAGCTCACTAAAGAGCTCTAAAGCCAAAGATGTGTTTGGGATGGACTCTACCTTTCTTAAAAACTACAAAGAGTCACTCATTGGCCCCATTACTAAGGTCACCAACACATCTATTGGTCTCGGTGTGTTTCCAAGGGTATGGAAGTCGGCCATAATAACGGCCATCTTTAAATCAGGCGACCCTGCTGACGTGAGTAACTACAGGCCCATTAGTATACTACCTGTGGTGTCAAAGGTTGTTGAAAAGTGTGTAGCAGAACAACTGATTGCCCACCTCAACAACAGCCCCTTCACATTACACTCCATGCAGTTTGGCTTCAGAGCGAAACACTCCACAGAAACGGCCAACTGCTTTCTTCTGGAAAATGTGAAGTCCAAGATGGACAAAGGGGGTGTTGTGGGGGCTGTGTTTCTGGACCTAAGGAATGCTTTTGATACTGTTAACCATGAGATTCTCATCACAAAATTGTCCAAGTTCAACTTTTCCCCTGATGCCTTGAGATGGATGAAATCATACCTTGAAGGCAGAACTCAGTGTGTCAGAGTGAGCAATGAGCTGTCGCCCACTCGTAGCTATGATGTGGGCGTGCCCCAAGGGTCAATACTGGGGCCCCTCCTGTTCAGCCTGTACATTAATGATCTGCCTTCTGTCTGTACTGGGTCTGAAGTTCAAATGTATGCAGATGATACAGTGATATATGTGCATGCAAAGAGCAAACAACAAGCTGCACAAGAACTCACTACTGTAATGGTCCAGGTTACAAGTGGCTCAATGACTCGTGTTTGCATCTCAATGTGAAAAAAACTGTTTGCATGTTCTTCACAAAGAGGGCAACAGATGCTACTGAGCCAGATGTCTATGTGTCAGGGGAGAAGCTCCAGGTGGTATCCGATTTTAAGTACCTTGGCATCATACTTGATTCCAACCTCTCTTTTAAAAAGCATGTGAAAAAAGTAATTCAAATAACCAAATTCAACCTAGCTAATTTCCGATTTATACGAAATTGTTTGACTACAGAGGTAGCAAAACTGTACTTCGAAACTATGATACTCCCCCACTTAACATACTGCTTGACTAGTTGGGCCCAAGCTTGCTGTACAACATTAAAACCTATTCAGTCTGTCTACAAACAGGCTCTCAAAGTGCTTGATAGGAAGCCCAATAGCCATCATCATTGTCACATTCTTAGAAAGCATGAGCTCTTGAGTTGGGAAAATCTTGTGCAATACACCGACGCATGTCTTGTATTCAAGATCCTTAATGGCCTGGCTCCCCCTCCACTCAATATTTTTGTTAAACAGAAAACCCAGACATATGGCAGCAGATCCACAAGGTCTGCCATGAGAGGTGACTGTATAGTTCCCCTAAGGAAAAGCACCTTTAGTAAATCTGCATTCTCTGTGAGAGCTTCCCATGTCTGGAATACACTGCCATCAGACACACATAACTGCACCACATATCACACTTTCACAAAATGCTTGAAGACATGGCTAAAGGTCAATCAGATTTGTGAACATGGTCCCTAGCTGTGTGTTGCCGCTTTCCATGTTGTCTGTTGTCTGTAGCTTGTGAGGTGTGGAAACACTTTGTTGCTTTTATGAATTTTGTCTTGCTGCTTTTTGTTTTATGTTGCTCTGTCTGTATGCTACGTCTTGCTTGTCCTATGTTGCTCTGTATGCTATGTCTTGCTTGTCCTATGTTGCTATGTCTTGCTTGTTCTATGCTGCTATTGTCTATATTGTAATTTTTTTTAATAACCTGCCCAGGGACTGCGGTTGAAAATTAGCCGGCTGGCTAAGACCGGCACTTTTACTGAAACGTTGATTAATGTGCACTGTCCCTGTAAAAATAAAAATAAACTCAAACTCAAACTCAAACCTACATATACACTGGATGGCCAGCACGTGTGCCGGGAGAGTTGGTGACTTTCACCAGGGTGAAGCACAAACTTTCTTGCTGGGAAGAAGTCTGTGTCTCTTGAGGGTTTTGCACTGTGGTCCCGAGTGGTCTGCGTGAACATGTTCTATCAATGGTGCACGAGGGTCACTTTGGCATAGTGAAGGTCAAGCAGCGAAGTCGAGACCTTTTGTGGTGGTCAGGCACCGACCACGACATTGAAGCCCTGGTCAGAGATTGTGCTGCATGCCTCCTCAGTGGGAAAACAGGAACCCCCCTGCAGCCTCTCGCGTGGCCGTCCTGCCCCTGGAAGCACATCCAGCTGGACACCTGTGGCGAGATCCATGGGCACGCAGTCCCTCGCCATCAGTGCTTCCTGGTGGTGGCATATGACCTCCACTCTAAGTGGCCAGAAGTGCTAGACAGCCTGTTCACAAGGTGGGGCCTACCCCTCACCACAGACAATGGGGCCCAGCTAACCTCTGACGAGTTCTCCTCCTATCTCAGCGACAAGGGAATCAAACACATCCTCGCGGCCTACTACAACCCAGAAGCTGGTCCAGGGGTGCACGTTCCAAACTGCTTTGAACCAAACGCCAATGCACTACAGAGAAAGCAAACACACAAAAACACAGGTCTCCCCAGAATCTCTCATGCTAGGTTGTGAGATGGAACTGCCACTGGACAGACTCAGAAGACAGAGAGTAGCAGAACCGGCGACACCTATGAAAACAGGCAGTGACCAGGCACCAAAGAACAATGAAACAGCATTTCGACAAGGCGCACAGGGTGAAGAAGCCAATCATCCAAGTGTCAGACTGCGTCTGAGCCCGATGACCTCAGTGATGCAACAAAATGGCCTCATTCTGGTCGGACCCCTTGCAGGTCAACTGGGGCACGCCACCTCATGCTGAGCAATGGATCACGCTGGCACGCCAGCCACCTCAGAAAAGTACCAGCCCCTCAAAGAACACAAATGCCCACAAAACTGACTTACAGGCCAGAGACGCCACCTGATGGACCTCCTCCACTACATCCACCCGAGCCCCAGCCTCCGTGGGCTCCCCAAGGGCCAGAGCCACAAGCGGGGTTGCTGAAGAACGGCCTATGAGGGAACGAACTCGACCTGCTCATCTGGGGGACTACTTAACCTCCGTTCATTCTTAGGCTCCGTTAGGCATCTTAGTCAACCTCAGGTTAATGGACTGAACTGGCTAGTTCGCAGAGTCGTTATTTACCTCTTACGTTTAAGGGTTAATGTTACTTTGGGGTCTAGCAAAATTAAGGCAGTTTATACATTACAATACATTCACAGATTTCACTACACTCTGTGTGCCCTCAGGCCCCTACTCCACCACTACCACATATCTAGAGTACAAAATCCATATGTACATGTGTGTATAGTGCATATGTTATCTGTGCCTATGTGGATTGGTACAGTTCACCTCATGTGTGCATGTGTCTGTGCCTATGTTTGTGTTGCTTCACAGTCCCCAATGTTCCATAAGGTGTATTTTTTATCTCTTTTTTAATCTAATTTTACTGCTTGCATCAGTTACTTGATGTGGAATACAGTTCCATGTAGTACTGTGCACCTTCCATAGTTTGTTCTGGACTTGGGGATTGTGAAGAGACCTCTTGGCACGTCTTGTGGGGCATGCATGGGTGTCAACATGTCAATACCTCTCATAAATACAAGTAGTGACGAAGTCAATCTCTCCTCCACTTTGAGCCAGGAGAGACTGACATGCATATTTATTCATATTAGCTCTCTGTGTACATCCAAAGGCCAGCCGTGCTGCCCTGCTTTGAGCCAATTGCAATTTTTCTGAGTCCCTTTTACTGGCACCTAACCACACGACTGAACAGTAGTCCAGGCGCGACAAAACTAGGCCCTGTAGGACCTGCCTTGTTGACAGTGTTGTTAAGAAGGTAGAGCAGCGCTTTATTATGGACAGACTTCTCCACATCTTAGCTACTGTTGTATCAATATGTTTTGACCATGACAGTTTACAATACAGGGTTACTCCAAGCAGTTTAGTCACTTCAACTGGCTACATTTCCACATTATTTATTACAAGATTTCGTTTAGGGTTAGTGAATGATTTGTCCCAAATACAATGCTTTTCGTTTTATAAACATTTAGGACTAACTTAGTCCTTGCCACCCACTCAAACTAACTGCAGGTCTTTGTTAAGTGTTGCAGTCATTTCACTCGCTGTAGTAGCTGACGTGTATAGCGTTGAGTCATCTGTATACATACAGTAGATACATTGTCTTTACTCAAAGCCAGTGGCATGTCATTAGTAAATATATAAAAAAGTAAGAGGCTTTACAGCTGCCCTGAACACCATCTGTGTAAATCTTTATCCACAATATAGCAGGGGGTGTAAAGCCATAACACATACGTTTTTCCAGCAGCAGACTATGATCGATAATGTCAAAAGCAGCACTGAAGTCTAACAAAACAGCCCCCACAATCTTTTTATCATCCATTTCAGTAATTTGTGTAAGTGCTGTCCTTGTTGAATGTTCTTCCCTATAAGCGTGCTGAAAGTTTGTTGTCAATTTGTTTACTGTAAAATGGCATTGTATCTGGTCAAACACAACATTTCCCAAAAGGTTACTGAGGGTTGGTAACAGGCTGATTGGTCGGTTATTTGAACCAGTAAAGGGGCTATACTATTCTTGGGTAGCAGAACTACTTTTGCTTCCCTCCAGGCCTGAGGGCACACAATTTCTAGTAGGCTTAAATTGAAAATATGGCAAATAGGAGTGGCAATATCATCTGATTTCCATCCAAGTTGTCAGACCCCGGTGGTTTGCCATTGATGATAAACAACAATAATTGTTTCACCTCTTCCACACTCACTCAAAATTACAATGCTTGTCTTTCATAATTTGGTCAGATATACTTGGAAGTGTAGTGTCAGCATTTGTTGCTGGCATGTCATGCTTAAATCTTGCCATTGAACAAATCATTAAAGTAATTGACAATATCTATTGAGTTTACCTTTGTTCACAAAATTGTATTTAAGGTGCTCCAGAGCTTTTTACTATCATTATTTATGTCATTTATATTTGTAACAGTGTAGTTTCTTCTTCTTTTATTCAGTTTAGTCACATGATTTCTCAATTTGTAGTACGTTTGCCAATCAGTTGTGCAGCCAGACTTATTTGCCATTATTTTTGCCTCATCCCTCGCAACCATACAATTTTTAAATTCCTAATCAATCCATTGGGATTGAACAGTTTTTACAGTCATTTTCTTAATGGGTGCATGTTTATTAGTAACTGGCATAAGCAATTTTATAAATGTGTCAAGTGCAGTGTCTGTTTGCTCTTCACTACAAACTGAGGACCAACAAATATTCTTTACATCAATAACCATAGGAATCACTACAACACTTTTTGTATGACCTCTTATACACTATATTAGGCCCAGCCTTTGGTTTTCCTAGTATCTGGATACTGCTTTCAAGCCAATTTCTGCAGCATTAGTAAAGATGTGATCGATACAGTTTGATGATTTCATTCCTGTGCTGTTTGTAACTGCCCTGGTAGGTCGACTGATAACCTGAAGCAGGTTGCAGGGACTGGTTACAGTTTGAAGCTTTTTTGTGAGTATGCAGCTTGATGAAAGCCAGTCGATATTTAAATCACCCAGAAAATATACCTCTCTGTTGATATCACATCCCTTAATAATTTCACACATATTATCCAGATACTGACTGTTAGCACTTGGTGGTCTATAGCAGCTCCCCACTAGAATGGGCTTCAGGTGAGGCAGATCAACCTGTAGCCATATTACTTCAAAAGTATTTAACATGAGATCCTCTCTAATCTTTACAGGAATGTGGTTCTGAATATTAACAGCAACACCTCCACCTGACAAGTTGGTATGAATGATTTGGGAGACAGGCGCAAGAATGCGTAATAGGGTTTTTATTTACACCCAAATTACGGCGTGCAGAGTAAAGACACGGGGATGAAGACCAAACAAACACTATACAAAACACAGGGTTGAAACCCAAACAAAAAAGAGAGGAGTACCTAAAATAAATAACACAAGCTCAGAAGAGGAGAGGCGAAAAGGATCGGAGGACCAATATGCTGCGTGGTAAGTGTCCATGGTTCTTTTAATAAGAACTAGTACACATGAACAACTAAATACAAAAACAATAAACGTGGAATGAACAAAACCCAAAACAGTACCGTATGGTGAAAAACACAGACACGGAAACAAACACCCACAAACACACAGTGAAACCCAGGCTACCTAAGTATGATACTCAATCAGAGACAACTAATGACACCTGCCTCTGATTGAGAACCATACTAGGCCGAAACATAGAAATCCCCAAATCATAGAAAAACAAACATAGACTGCCCACCCCAACTCACGCCCTGACCATACTAAATAATGACAAAACAAAGGAAATAAAGGTCAGAACGTGACAATTTCTATATTTTATAAAAATGTTTTAACCTTGTATTGCTACTACTGTATAATTAAAGTTATTATCTAAGTGAGTTTCAGAGGTGTCAGAATATGAATGACATCTGTTACTAGCAAATTATTTATTTCATGAACCTTGTTTCTTAAGAAAGATATGGTAATGTGGACTATTTTGAGCACTTTTCTTCTGGGATGCTTACTTATTTTCATTGCTTTACTGGAAAGCTTAGCTGGAGTAGATATGTGATTTATTGTATGTTAGTGCAGGGCAAGCTGGGCTTGGGTCATTGATAAGTCATTGTCTCAACGCAGCCTTATAATGCTGCGAAAGGATCCAGGAACCAAAATGATTTTTGTGGATCCCATCCTCCTTACAAAATATGTTTTGTTTCCAAAAGGTATCGAAATTGTCAACAAAAGTTGCACCCATTGAGCTGCAATAATCACGTAGCCAGTTGTGAAGAGAAAGAATCCTGATAAAGCATTCAATGCCACGATTCATAGAGGGCACAGGGCCAAATATGATTGGTCTTTTGTTAGTGTCTAGCAGAGAGTCAATCAGCTCTTTAAAATCCAGTTTCAACTGTTCAGACCTACCCTTCACAATGTCATTAAAACTCACATGGACTATGATAGAACCGATGTCCATGACCTGACGTAGTACATGTGGGAGCAGCTTAGTAATGTAATTTACTCGAGCTCCGGGATAGGACAATGTTTTTGCACCAGGAACAGTCACAATTCCTACCATGGAGCTGCCTAAAATCACAGCTGGGAACCCTTTATGGATGGGCGAGAGGTAGGATGACTTAACCCAGTTGCCCCTGGTGCCTGGTGCAGGCCTCCGACAGATGGAGAAGCCCCGATTAGTCCAGAGCAGGGAAGGAAGGTTGCAGACGTCAACTTCTAAATCGTAGCAGTAGGCACTGCGGCCGCTGACACAGGCACCCCCAGCGATGAAGGTGCAGGAAAATCAGGCTCCAGGACGGCGAAACTATTCGTTGTTTGTATCTGCTCCGGGCCTCTCGTTGGGAGTGTAGACTGCTTTGCGGGAGGCTGCTGTCTTCGGCTTCCACGGCTCGTGGCATATGACCATTGTTGATTGCCTTGCTCCACTTGCTGTGCTCCTTCTACTCTGCTATCAGATGGGGGAGATCCAGGCAACACCGGCCAGTCGGATAACGACAAACGACAAGGTGAAGATGCATTCAACAAGTGTGAACGCCGTCCAGACACCGGCGTAGAAAATGTAAACATTCCACTCTGCGTTTTCCCCAGATTCCTACGTAGGCTGGCGACCTGCGTGATATATTCAGCCCTAGGTTGAAACTTTTACTTACTAAATCACACTCTGACCAGACATCAGTACACACACAGTCAGAGTAGAGAGGAAGTGACAGGAGTTGAGTTGAGAATAATTGCGACAAAGGTCATGTCATTGTTTTAGGTGGAATCTTATGTCGAATGATACGTTTGTTATCCGTTTGCACATATAACTTTGTTCAATTCAATAAATTCAATAAATACACTGCTCAAAAACATAAAGGAAACACTAAAATAACACATCCTAGATCTGAATTGTCACGCCCTGGTCTTAGTATTTTGTGTTTTCTTTATTATTTTGGTCAGGACAGGGTGTGACATGGGTTATTTATGTGGTGTGTTTTGTCTTGGGGTTTTTGTAGGTTATGGGATTGTGGTATAGTAGAGTTGTCTAGGTAAGTCTATGGTTGCCTAGAGTGGTTCTCAATCAGAGGCAGGTGTTTATCGTTGTCTCTGATTGGGAACCATATTTAGGCAGCCATATTCTTTGAGTGTTTCGTGGGTGATTGTTCCTGTCTCTGTGTTTGTTTGCACCAGATAGGGCTGTTTCGGTTTTTCACGTTACGGTTAGTGTTTTTGTGTTGTTCGGTATTATCTTTATTAAAGATGTATCAAGATAACCACGCTGCATTTTGGTCCTCCTTTCCTTTGACGGAAGAAAACCGTAACATGAATTAATGAAATATTTTTACTAAATACTTCATTCTTTACATAGTTGAATGTGCTGACAACAAAATCACACAAAAATTATCAATGGAAATCAAATTTATCAACCCATGGAGGTCTGGATTTGGAGTCACATTCAAAATGAAAGTGGAAAACCACACTACAGGCTGATCCAACTTTGATGTAATGTCCTTAAAACAAGTCAAAATGAGGCTCAGTAGTGTGTGTGTGGCCTCCACGTGCCTGTATGACCTCCCTACAACGCCTGGGCATGCTCCTGATGAGGTGGAGGATGGTCTCCTGAGTGATGTCCTCCCAGAACTGGACTAAAGCATCCGCCAAGTCCTGTACAGTCTGTGGTGCAACGTGGCGTTAGTGGATGGAGCGAGACATGATGTCCCAGATGTGCTCAATTGGATTCAGGTCTGGGGAATGGGCGGGCCAGTTCATAGCATCAATGCCTTCCTCTTGCAGGAACTGCTGACACACTCCAGCCACATGAGGTCTAGCATTGTCTTGCATTAGGAGGAACCCAGGGCCAACCGCACCAGCATATGGTCTCACAAGGGGTCTGAGGATCTCATCTCGGTACCTAATGGCAGTCAGGCTACCTCTGGCGAGCACATGGAGGGCTGTGCGGCCCCCCAAAGAAATGCCACCCCACACTATGACTGACCCACCGCCAAACCAGTCATGCTGGAGGATATTGCAGGCAGCAGAACGTTCTCCACGGTGTCTCCAGACTGTCACGTCTGTCACATGTGCTCAGTGTGAACCTGCTTTCATCTGTGAAGAGCACAGGGCGCCAGTGGCGAATTTGCCAGTCTTGTTCTCTGGCAAATGCCAAACGTCCTGCACGGTGTTGGGCTGTAAGCACAACCCCCACCTGTGGATGTCGGGCTCTCATACCACCCTCATGGAGTCTGTTTGTGACCGTTTGAGCAGACACATGCACATTTGTGGCTTGCTGGAGGTCATTTTGCAGGACTCTGGCAGGGCTCCTCCTGCTCCTCCTTGCACAAAGGTGGAGGTAGCGGTCCTGCTGCTGGGTTGTTGCCCTCCTATGGCCACCTCCACGTCTCCTGATGTACTGGCATGTCTCCTGGTAGCGCCTCCATGCTCTGGACACTACGCTGACAGACACAGCAAACCTTCTTGCCACAGCTTGCATTGATGTGCCATCCTGGATAAGCTGCACTACCTGAGCCACTTGTGTGGATTGTAAACTCCGTCTCATACTACCACTAGAGTGAAAGCACTGCCAGCATTCAAAAGTGACCAAAACATCAGCCAGGAAGCATAGGAACTGAGAAGTGGTCTGTGGTCACCACCTGCAGAACCACTCCTTTATTGGGGGTGTCTTGCTAATTGCCTATAATTTCCACCTGTTGTCTATTCCATTTGCACAACAGCATGTGTAATTTATTGTCAATCAGTGTTGCTTCCTAAGTGGACAATTTGATTTCACAGAAGTGTGATTGACTTGGAGTTACATTGTGTTGTTTAAGTGTTCCCTTTATTTTTTTGAGCAGTGTATATTAAACACGCTTCTCAAAAATCCCTGCTCTCCTGCGCCTGACTCTTACACCTCTCACCGAGACGCACCTTATCACATCATCTCAATTCCTACACTTTCTCTGAACTACTCTCCTGGTCCTTCTTCTCTTTCAATGGTATCATCATTATGCCTTATTATGTGTGTACCCACATGTTATTCCCAACAATGTAATCATTATATTTAGCTATGTTAAATGATGTCCAGGACCTAGTGTGTGATGAATGAACCTGTTAGATCACATCCACATTTTGTCCATAATCCAATTATTCTTTGATACATTAACTCCCTCATATCAAGCAAACACCTACCAGACACTTTGTGGAAAAGTGAAGAGAAACTATTATATAGTGATGGACTATGGTGTTACTTAGCTAGAGCAGACTGTCTGCTTTTCGTCTTACAGACAAACGTTAGTGGCTAACAAGTAATTAGTTAGCTAGCTAACTTTAGCAAGTAGATTCCACTCAACTAAAAGTATAGTATAGCTTTAGAATTTATTTCCCAATTGCTTTGCTTATGTATCATGTTGAAGATGGGTTTCCCAAGTCGGTCGGTGCTACCTGTTCAAGCTGGCTATCAAGCTAAACAGACGGCTCTGAAGCTCATCTGTTTGAAGTCATGCACCCAAGAAGACTCAGCCAATCACACAACGCAACACTGGACTGTTCACTGGCAAGCATTCGCCTGCCCCCACCAGCCTGAAATCCAATCGAAAGAAAACAGACATTGAAACCCAAAGGTGCCAAGACCTGAGAGAGAGCAACTTGAGAAATTGAGAGTGAAAACTTAACAGACATGCCTATTGTTGGTAGACAATTTGATGCTTTCCAATACATTTTTCACGTTTGAACAACATTTCTTTGCTTACGGTTCTGTATTGTTTTATTCCAAAATGTTTATTTTTGATCTGCGGCAATGATGTTCTGCTCACTCAAAATAGCACGTGCAAGCTCTCAAGTTTGGCCTGTGCGCTTGTGGGACCCATCCTCTCGGTCTTGGCCAAATATCTGTGCTTTCAACTGGTCTATGCACTCGCAGCACTCATCTTCTGCTCACAGGACGCATCCTCTGCTCTCTTGACTAAGTGTTTACTTGCTCAATGATGTTCCATCGCACGCGCTCGATTTTAGAGATCAATTTGACGCCATTCTCCTTTGTTTGTTTTTGACGTTGAGGGAGAGGTTATTTACCTGGCACCACTCCACCAGGGCTCTAACCTCCTCCCTAGAGGCTGTCTTATTGTTGTTGGTAATCGGGCCAACTTGATGATTGAGTTGGAGTCATGCGTAGCCACAGGGCTGAGCACATAGTATTATAAGACTGTGACACACTCCAGGGCCCCGTTTTTTCAAAATGCAATCGGATAGGATTAAATGCATAGAAATATAATTAATAGAACGGGCATATCACTGACTTGAATGTCTGTTCTATTCATTATATTTCTATGCATTTAATCCTATCTGATTGTGGAAATCCGATCAGATAACTTTTGAAAAACTGGGCCCAGGGGGTGAAGACTGCAAGTTAGTCACAGAGAGAGAGATAGAAGAGAGAGTTTACCTCCTAGTAGATCTGGACTGGTAGTAATACTATATGATTGAGAGTGAGAGAGTGAGAGAGAGAGAGAGAGAGAGAGAGAGAGAGAGAGAGAGAGAGAGAGAGAGAGAGAGAGAGAGAGAGAGAGAGAGAGAGTAAGTGAGAGAGACAGAGAGAGAGTAAGTGAGAGAGAGAGAGAGAGAGAGTAGGTGAGAGAGAGTAGGTAAGAGAGAGTAGGTGAGAGAGAGTAGGTGAGAGAGAGAGAGAGAGAGAGTGAGAGAGAGAGAGTAAGTGTGAGAGAGAGAGAGAGAGAGAGTAAGTGAGAGAGAGAGAGAGAGAGAGAGAGAGAGAGAGAGAGAGAGAGAGAGAGTAGGTGAGAGAGAGAGAGAGAGGTGAGAGAGAGTAGGTGAGAGAGAGTAGGTGAGAGAGAGTAGGTGAGAGAGAGTAGGTGAGAGAGTAAGAGAGAGGTTATGGGTCTGTGGCAGTAGAGAGAGGTTATGTTACTGTACCTCATAGTAACTCTGGACTGCGTTGATGAAAGCTTCGTCAGCCACTATCTGGGTGTCTCCGTTGAGGAAGGCCTTGAAGCGGTCGTTGGTCTGCCGGAGCTGCTGCTCTGTGATCTGGGGAGGCAGAGAACACATTGAAGACACTTCAATAACACAGCCATATAACACAGAGGACATCTCAATGACAGTGATATAACACATAGGACAACTCAATGACAGCCACATAACACAGAGGACATCTTAATGACAGTGATATAACACAGAGGACATCTCAATTACAGTGATATAACACAGAGGACATGTCAATTACAGTTATATAACACAGCCATGGGTAGGGATAGATACTCATTAGTCACAGAAGGGATATGTATGGGTTATAGCTATGAAAGACAGTTGACTTACATTAGTCAAGGTACACTCCCCTATGAACAATAAAAAAAATAAAAAAAATGTATTTCACCTTTATTTAACCAGGTAGGCCAGTTGAGAACAAGTTCTCATTTACAACTGTGACCTGGCTAAGACAAAGCAAAGGAGTGCGAAACAAACAACAACACAGAGTTACACATGGAATAAACAAACGTACAGTCAATAACACAATAGAAAAATCTATATACAGTGTGTGCAAATGAGGTAAGATAAAGGAGGTAAGGCAATAGATAGGCCGTAGTGGCAAAGTAATTACAATTTAGCAATTAAACACTGGAGTGATACATGTGCAGAAGGTGAATGTGCAAGTAGAGATACTGGTGTGCAAAGGAGAAAATAAAAAAATAAAAATATGGGGATGAGGTAGTTGGATGGGCTATTTACAAATGGGCTATGTACAGGTGCAATGGTCTGTGAGCTGATATGAAAACTGATGTTTAAGAGATATGAGTCTCCAGCTTCAGTGATTTTGCAATTCTTTCCAGTCATTGGCAGCAGAGAACTGGAAGGAAAGGTGGCAAAGGAGGTATAGGCGTTGGGGGTGACCAGTGAAATATACCTGCTGGGGTGTGTGCCACGGGTGGGTGCTGCTGTGGTGACCAGTGAGCTGAGATAAGGCAGTGCTTTACCAAGCAAAGACTTATAGATGACCTGGAGCCAGTGGGATTGGCGACAAGTATGAAGCGAGGGCCAGCCAACGAGAGCATTCAGGTCGCAGAGGTGGGTAGTATATGGGGTTTTGGTGACAAAACAGATGGCACTGTGATAGACTGCATCCAATTTGCTGAGTAGAGTGTTGGAGGCAATTTTGTAAATGACATCCCCGAAGTCAAGGATCGGTAGGATGGTCAGATTACAAGGGTATGTGTGGCAGCATGAGTGAAGAATGCTTTGTTTTGCAAAATAGGAAGCTGATCCTAGATTTTAATTTTGGATTGTAGATGCTTTATGTGAGTCGGGAAGGAGAGTTTACTGTTTAACAGACACCTAGGTATTTGTAATTGTCCATATATTCTAAGTCAGAAGCGTCTAGAGTAGTGATGCTGGACGGGCGGGCAGGCAGGTGCAGGCAGCGATCGTTTGAAGAGCATGCATTTAGTTTTACTTGCAGAGCAGTTGGAGGCCGCAGAAGGAGAGTTGTATGGCTTTGAAGCTCATCTGGAGGTTTGTTAACACAGTGTCAAAAGAAGGGCCAGAAAATTACAGAATGGTGTCCTCTGTGTAAAGGTGAATCAGAGAATCACCAGCAGCAAGAGCAACATCATTGATGTATACAGAGAAAAGAGTCGGCCCGAGAATTGAACCCTGTGGCACCCCCATAGAGACTGCCAGAATTCCGGACAACAGGCGCTCCGATTTGAAGAGGCAGTCATTTGAGAAACCAAGGCTGATGAGTTTGTGTGAGATTGAGGGCATCTAGCTTAGATTATAGAACGGCCGGAGTGTTAAGCACGAGCTCTGAAGATAGATGGGGGGGCAATCAATTCACTAGTAGAACACAGGGCACAGACCTGGATAGCATGACAGGTAGATTGCAACTCTGCAGTAGACTCTGCAGTAGATTGCAACTCCACCCCATTCGGCAGCTCTATCTTGTTGTAAAATTTTATAGTTGGAGATGGACATTTCAGGGTTTTTGGTGGCCTTCCTAAACCAGGATTCAGACATGGCTAGGACATCCGGGTTGGCAGAGTGTGCTAAAGCAGTGAGTAAAACAAACTTAGGGAGGAGGCTTCTAATGTTAACATGCATGAAACCAAGGCTTACAGTTACAGTTACAGAAGTCAACCAATGAGAGCACCTGGGGAATGGGAGTGGAGCTAGGCACTGCAGGGCCTTGATGAACCTCTAACTGAGGAAGAGTAAGATAATGGTACGGCTAAAGGCTATAAGAACTGGTCGTCTAGATAGATAGATAGATAGATAGAAGCTGAATCACTAGAGGAAGAAACATATGGTGTAGAGATCAATACTTGAGATTCGGCATCTGTGATTTTGTCTCTCTACCCCAACAGCTGCTAGAGCAGAAGAGAGTGGAGAAGCTCTGACTCGTCCTTGCTCTGTCCTAATACACACACGTACATACACACACAAACACACACATACACACACATACACACATACACATACACACATACACACATACACAAACACACACATACACACACACACACACTTGTCCTACTTCTCCCTGCTCTATCCTAGTAGACTGCAGTGTTGAAGGACCATCCGGATGTACAGAGATGTTAATATTCACCCGTAGACAGACAGACAGACAGACAGACAGACAGACAGACAGACAGACAGACACTCGTCCTTGGCTGTCCTCTCTCGGAAGAGGGCATGTGTCTTCAATCGTCACAGATGGAGAGGAGACAGGGAACACAGGACACACCCCTTATTGACAGCTGGGCTCGGCTCTCTGTTAAAATTTGCTCGAACGTGATTAAATGCATTGTCCAAAGGTTTCGTCATGTGTTCAGTGTACCAACAAATACTAATTAGAGTGTCTATAGCTACAGTAGACTATTCCTGTGGCAAGCTTACTGTAACAGACAGGCAGCCAGATACCATGTTGCGCTCCTGGGTCAGACAATCTGGGAGCAAAGGAGACAGAAAAGACGACAGCATTCCTATGTTTTGTGTAAATGCAAACCTAAATTCAACACAAGTCTCACGAAGGTCTTGTGTAGTGTACAGTAGTAGGGTCTGGTGTAGTGTACAGTAGTAGTAGGGTCTGGTGTAGTGTACAGTAGTAGTAGGGTCTGGTGTAGTGTACAGTAGTAGTAGGGTCTGGTGTAGTGTACAGTAGTAGTAGGGTCTGGTGTAGTGTACAGTAGTAGTAGGGTCTTGTGTACTGTACAGTAGTAGTAGGGTCTGGTGTAGTGTACAGTAGTAGTAGGGTCTGGTGTAGTATACAGTAGTAGTAGGGTCTGGTGTAGTGTACAGTAGTAGTAGGGTCTGGTGTAGTGTACAGTAGTAGTAGGGTCTGGTGTAGTGTACAGTAGCAGTAGGGTCTGGTGTAGTGTACAGTAGCAGTAGGGTCTTGTGTAGTGTACAGTAGCAGTAGGGTCTGGTGTACTGTACAGTAGTAGTAGGGTCTGGTGTAGTGTACAGTAGTAGGGAGTTGAGAGTGCGTAAAAGTCTTAAGGATGCTGACAGAATGCTCCAGAGGCAAAGCTGTAAAATCTGCCACTAGTCCAGCAGAGGTAAGGTCCCAAATACACCTTTGAATACAGATACACACTGACATATTCATCATAGCCATTTTAGGCATATAAGTGAACTGAGACTGTGTGTGTATTTGTGTGTTTGTGTCTGTGTGTGTTGTGTGTTTGTACGTGTGTGCGTGGACATGTTTAAATATACAATACGTTTATAACAGGAATGGGTACCACAGTTTTTTACAATTATTATTCATTAAACTACTAATACTAGTTTGATGGCTGTAGCCATCAATTATCCCATTAACATTCACCCATATTTCAAACTTAACATTTCTCTAGTATAGGCTACTGATCGTAATGATGATATCAGTAAAAAGGCAGTGGTAAGTGATCGGTATGATTGGTGACGATCATTTTGGTTTATGGTCTCAGCTCTAGTGTGTGCTGCCTTGTGGTCAGGCCATTCAGCAACCCTTCTGGCTGACTGGAGGAGGAGAGGGACAGAATACAGGCATCATTTCAGATTAGTTCTATTGGATTAGGTGTGGGGAGTGGGGAGCCCAAATTACTCACAGGGAGTGAAGGGAGCAACAAAAAATTAAAAAACATTTTGAGGAGTCTTCGAAAGGGTAATTGTGTTTAGTTTTGCCAAAATCAATAGGGCCGTCAGATGGTCACCTGTTGTTGTTGCTCAGCAAACGATCAGCTTTGCTCTCTCTGACTCTCCCCACCTCTACACATACACACACACACACACAATCGCGTGTACACATACATACGCCTGACACTCCAGAATGTTGACCAGAGAATATTCAATCCTTGTCACAATATTAGGCAATTCACTGGTTCAACTGTATTTGCTTCCATATTGTTTTTGGTTCCGTGCCTTTTCTACAAATATTGTCTACTGCTGTGGTGTGAATATTAAAGCAAATATTTTGCGAATGCTAAATGGTCAAATATTGGGATTGGCAAATGCCTAATTTCTAGCTGAGGAGTCACATAAGTATATTACAATGTGTAAACACTGAGGTAGTGGGATCCATTCATCCATCCAGACAGATACTACATGCCAAAACACCTTGTGGTTTTTCTATCAGGACCTTAATCTGAAACAGTGCATGTGTGTTTGCATGTGTGTTTGTTTGCTTGCGTGCGTGCGTGCGTGCGTGCGTGTGCGTGCGTGTACTGTTTGATACTAGTGACAGACAAAGATCGAACGCAGCATAACACCAGACCCACACAGCAACCAAACCCAGGCAGAACTGAAACACGTAGATAAATACAATACAATTCAATTATGCCCACAAATCTCAACACATATATTTATTTCCCTTTCCCAATTAAGTCCTGCTCTTTTAGTGTTCCTTCCTGCTCTATCATTCATTGGAGAACCCTTGGATTGGTTAAAGCTGCTGATGGATTGGAAAAAATACCTACATTTTCATCCGTGTTTGTTCCAAGACCCCTACCAATATTGTGTGTGTGTGTGTACTGCTGTTGCTGCTATCCTACCGATTCTATTTTGCACAGCTTTTATCAAGATTGCAGTGTAACACCGTGTGTCATCAACAGACAATAAAGTGGCCAGTGATACTAATCACATGTCCACACAAGAGGGACACAAACATGCAGGAATGCACACAAACATAGAAGCATGCACATGGATGTTCACACACACACACACAGATGCACACACGCACAAACACACAGACACACAGATACACACGCACAGATACACAGCTCTGGTCTGTAATTCATTGAGTATGGTTAGCCTTAGCAGGTAGCATTAACTTGTAGCATTAACTATGCGTGCTCAGGAGAGTACACTCAGAAAAAAGGGTTTGAAAAGGGCTCTTTGCAGAGGGAGAGAGTTCTACCAAGAACCGTTTTGATCAGAAGAACTCTTTTTGGAAAACAAGGGTTCTTACTTAATATTTCCCAGCCTGCTCTATCGCAAGGAGATTTTCAGAATTTTTTGTTTTACTTTAATATCTGTGTTTTTGCATGTAAATTGATTGGTTAATACATTTGATGCTACAAAAACATAAATAATATTCCATTTTGTCAAGGAATCCAATCTGTTGGATTTATTGCACCCGTTACTGAGATGGTTGTTCCAGTTTAGATGATTGAGGTCGTCTCAATATTCAATCTTCCCTAACCTTGCAGTCATTCTGAATGCAGGTTGTGAGTGATTCACAATTCCACTTGTTAGATATGCTAACTCTGGCTGGGTTCCAATAGGAATTACACATAACTTTGCAAGCCACCATAATGTGACTTGCAGGCATGATGTGGCAAGTAAACCAGGAGATTCCTAACACCTGTGTGTTAGGGGATAACTAGGCCCTTAAAGAAAGGCCTTATGATATATGTAATGTAGTGTCATAAATAATACTATTTTATAGGCTAATATGGCTGGTGGAACCGTTCATAGAGGGTTTGAGTTTGAGTTTATTTTATTTTTGCAGGGACAGTGCACATTAATCAACATTTCAGTAAAAGTGACGGTTTTAGCCAGCCGGCTAATTTTCAACCGCAGTCCCTGGGCAGGATATTAAAAACAATTACAATATAGACAATCGTTGAGCAGTGAGCACACGCAGAGCAAGATAGGACAAGCAAGACGTAGCATACAGACAGAGCAACATAGAACAAAAAGCAGCAAGACAAAATTCGTAAAAGCAACAAAGTGTTTCCACACCTCACAAGCTACAGACAACGGACAACATGGAAAGCGACAATACACAGCTAGGGATTATGATCACAAATCTGATTGACCTTTAGCCATGTATTCCTACATTTTGTGAAAGTGTGATAGGTGGTGCAGTTATGTGTGTCTGATGGCAGTGTAGGGTTCTAGGAATTACACTCCAAAGATAAAAGGGTTCTAGGTAGAACAGTTCATATTCGCTTCTAGGAAGAACCTTTAGATTATAAATTAATGTCTACCACTTACCAAGGACTTATTTTAATGTCTACCGCTTACCAAGGACTTATTTTAATGTCTACCACTTACCAAGGACTTATTTTAATGTCTACCTCTTACCAAGGACTTATTTTAATGTCTACCGCTTACCAAGGACTTATTATAATGTCTACCTCTTACCAATGATTTATTATAATGTCTACCTCTTACCAATGACTTATTATAATGTCTACCTCTTATCAATGACTTAATATAATGTCTACCTCTTACCAATGACTTATTTTAACGTCTACCTCTTACCAAGGACTTATTTTAATGTCTACCACTTACCAAGGACTTATTATAATGTCTACCGCTTACCAAGGACTTATTATAATGTCTACCTCTTACCAAGGACTTATTATAATGTCTACCTCTTATCAATGACTTAATATAATGTCTACCTCTTACCAATGACTTATTTTAACGTTTACCTCTTACCAAGGACTTATTTTAATGTCTACCGCTTACCAAGGACTTATTATAATGTCTACTGCTTACCAAGGACTTATTATAATGTCTACCGCTTACCAAGGACTTATTATAATGTCTACCTCTTACCAAGGACTTAATATAATGTCTACCGCTTACCAAAGACTTAATATAATGTCTACCTCTTACCAAGGACTTATTATAATGTCTACTGCTTACCAAGGACTTATTTTAATGTCTACCGCTTACCAAAGACTTAATATAATGTCTACCTCTTACCAAGGACTTATTATAATGTCTACCGCTTACCAAGGACTTATTATAATGTCTACCTCTTACCAAGGACTTATTATAATGTCTACCGCTTACCAAAGACTTAATATAATGTCTACCTCTTACCAAGGACGTATTATAATGTCTACCTCTTACCAAGGACTTATTTTAACGTCTACCTCTTACCAAAGACTTAATATAATGTCTACCTCTTACCAAGGACTTATTATAATGTCTACCTCTTACCAAGGACTTATTATAATGTCTACCGCTTACCAAAGACTTAATATAATGTCTACCTCTTACCAAGGACTTATTATAATGTCTACTGCTTACCAAGGACTTATTTTAATGTCTACCGCTTACCAAGGACTTATTATAATGTCTACCTCTTACAAAGGACTTGTTTTAATATCTACCGCTTACCAAGAACTTGTGTTTTGAATTAGTAACAAGTATTTAACATACTGCAAGAGTATTTTGTGAATGCTAGAATAGCAGTATCTTTTCATTACTATACCAACCAACTATCCTCGTTTTCCCTTGTGGCGGAAGATATGACATGCATTGGGTAATTCTACGAAAATACAAAGCAGCATATCAATTTCTGTTGTTCAAGGGTGTATTTATATGAGAGAAAGATATGTGGAGAAAGAGTGAGATGGGGAGAAAATGAAATGAAATGATGGAGAGCTGGGGAGAAAAAGTGAGGTGGGAGAAGCATGAGAAAATAGAGGATAGAGAGAAGGGATAGAGAGAAAATAAAAACAGAGGGAAGGATGAAGAGAGAGTAGAGGGTATCTCCAGTGCTTAATTTTTTTTTTGAAGAGCAGCCCTCATGTCATATTCATGGTCTCAGTGTGTGTGTGTGTGTGTGTGTGTGTGTGTGTGTGTGTGTGTGTGTGTGTGTGTGTGTGTGTGTGTGTGTGTGTGTGTGTGTGTATACGTATATATTTGTGGATATGTGTGCATATCTGCATTATGCTTGCAGTTAAATGTAAAAAAAAAGAAAAAAAAAGCGTTCCATACAGCTATTTGAATCAGCATTGAGGTACAGTTTGTTATGTCTGTATGTCTGGTAACACTGCGTGCTGTTGTGCTTCCATTAGCTCCGTTCCAGACATTATTAGGAGCCGTCCTCCACTCAGCAGCCTCCACTGCTAAAGGTCTATCTACCAAATAAAGATGATTAATTCAGCATGGGACAATGTTCAAATACAGTTCCAATGATGACTCATATAACAAGTCTGGCTCCTCTAACACTCGACATCTCACAAACTTAAAACCAAAGTTAACTATAATCCTCTCTTCTGCTTCAAGTGCTTTATGTGTGTGTTAGGAACCCAAACAATACATGCAGTGTTAAGTGGAAGGGGAGGGTACACATTGATATTGATTGCACTGTAGCTGTACATGATGTACTGGTGTACTGTAGCTGTACATGATGTACTGTAACTGTACATGATGTACTGGTGTACTGTAGCTGTACATGATGTACTGATGTACTGTAGCTGTACATGATGTACTGTAGCGTACATGATGTACTGATGTACTGTAGCTGTACATGATGTACTGTAGCTGTACATGATGTACTGATGTACTGTAGCTGTACATGATGTACTGTAGCTGTACATGATGTACTGATGTACTGTAGCTGTACATGATGTACTGTAGCTATACATGATGTACTGATGTACTGTAGCTGTACATGATGTACTGTAGCTGTACAAGATGTACTGTAGCTGTACATGATGTACTGATGTACTGTAGCTGTACATGATGTACCGTAGCTGTACATGATGTACTGTAGCTGTACATTATGTACTGTAGCTGTACATTATGTACTGTAGCTGTACATGATGTACTGATGTCCAGAAACAAGGAACTTTCTTCTGAAACTCTTCAGTCTATTCTTGTTCTGAAAAATTAAGGCTATTCCATGTGAGGACAACAGTTTGCAGCTGTGCTAACATAATTGCAAAAGGGTTTTCTAATGGTCAATTAGCCTTTTAAAATGATAAACTTGGATTAGTTTGGTGACTGTGTGTGGGCATGTTTAGTGGCTGTGTATGGGCAAGTTTGGTGGCTGTGTCTGGGCAGGTTTGGTGGCTCTGTCTGGGCAAGTTAGGCAGAAAAAAACACTCTTCTGATAGTGCTTTTCCTTCATCAAGGATCCAAGAAACAGATCCGTCCTCTCTATATTTAGCTGTTTCTTGTTTTTTTTATCTCCTTCTCTCTGTCTCTGTGTGTGAACGTGTGTATGTGAGTGGGCATATTGTCTGCCTCCAATATAAATCTATGGGACCTGTTTGAAAACGCAGGCTGGCATCGTGAGTCTCTCAACAACGGGAGACAGAACAGACTCATGCTGTAATATGAATGCTGTTGGGATCAGCGACACAAATATGAGAAATATTAAAGGGATTGAGTGAAAGTTAAGAGAGGAGAGAAGCTAAGCTAAACACTCCATAAAAATACAACATGAATGAATCATCTAGGTACCCTTCTGATCTCATTTTAGGACAGCGATAGATAGATAGGCAGGAGACCTAGACTCCTGAGGTAGATGAAAGGTCACACACACACTAATTGGGGTTGCGTAGTTAGGGGAAAGTGAGTGACTGAGCAGGAATACATTTCTGTTTAAGACAGGTTGTTGATGAGTTGAGGAAGGCGGAAATCTTGATAACCAATGGGATAACAGGGTGTTGAGGTAATGCACACGCACGCATACTCAGCCCCTGGAGGGCGTTGGCTGCTGCTCTACACTGGTGTTGTTGTCCCATTATACTTCTGGGAGGGGAGGTTGGAAGAATGGGAGAAGGGGAGGAAGGAAAGGAGAGGCAGAAGTGTATGTGGGCTTGGAGTGGAGGAGGGGTAGAGGTGGTAATGTTCCAGATATAGCTCATGAGCTCATGCCCCTCTGCCTCTGTCTCTCTACAGGGACAAGACCATTCACTGTCCAATCACTCCTCTTCTCTGTCTCTCTACTGGGACAAGACCATTCACTGTCCAATCACTCCTCTTCTCTGTCTCTCTACTGGGACAAGACCATTCGCTGTCCAATCACTCCTCTTCTCTGTCTCTCTACTAGGACAAGACCATTCACTGTCCAATCACTCTTCTTCTCTGTCTCTCCAAATCCCTCTCCTCCTTCAATCCACTTCTCCTCCCTGGGTTTCATCCCATTGCTCCAGTAAGCCTTAGACCTCATTTTAGGAAACAACAAGCAGATGTATGGCACTGAAGATATCTGTCAAGCCATGCATGGGAAGACAATCAAATCAGTACTTCAATACCTGAGCACACTGTAGGCTATATATTTAATGTCTCTCCAAGCTCACTAAAACCACAGCTCACAGCCTAGGCTTTAGCTCAGTGGACCACAACAGTCATGCAGTAGGCATGAGTCTGTCACACTAGCTCAGTAAAACCATAGCTACAGTTGAAGTCTGAAGTTTACATACACCTTAGCCAAATACAATTGAATTGCTGACATTTAATCCAAGTAAAAATTCCCTCTTAGGTCAGTTAAGATCACCACTTTATTTTAAGAATGTGAAATGTCCGAATAACAGTAGAGAGAATGATTTATTTCAGATTTTATTTATTTCATCACATTCCCAGCAGGTCAGAAATGTACATACACTCAATTAGTATTTGGTAGCAATGCCTTTAAATTGTTTAACTTGGGTCAAACGTTTCGGGTAGCCTTCCACAAGCTTCCCACAATAAGTTGAGTGAATTTTTGCCCATTCCTCCTGACAGAGCTGCTGTAACTGAGTCAGGTTTGTAGGCCTCCTTGCTCGCACACACTTTTTCAGTTCTGCCCACAAATGTTCTATGGGATTGAGGTCAGGGCTTTGTGATGGCCACTCCAATACCTTGACTTTGTTGTCCTTAAGCTATTTTGCCACACCTTTAAGTATGCTTGGGGTCATTGTCCATTTGGAAGACCCATTTGTGACCAAGCTTTAACTTCCTTAGTGATGTCTTGAGAAGTTGCTTCAATATATCCACGCAATTTCCTCCTTGTGATGCCATCTATTGTTTGAAGTGCACCAGTCCCTCCTGCAGCAAAGCACCCCAACAACATGATACTGCCACCCCCGTGCTTCACAGTTGGGATGGTGTTATTCGACTTGCAAGTCTCCCCCTTTTTCCTCCAAACAATGATGGTCATTATGGCCAAACAGTTCTATTTTTGCTTCGTCAGACCAGATGACATTTCTCCAAAAAGCACAATCTTTGTCCCCTTGTGCAGTTGCAAACCGTAGTCTGGCATTTTTTATGGCAGGTTTGGAGCAGTGGCTTCTTCCTTGCTGAGCGGCCGTTCAGGTAATGTCAATATAGGACTCGTTTTACTGTGGATATAGATAATTTTGTACCTGTTTCCTCCAGCATCTTCACAAGGTCCTTTGCTGTTGTTCTGGGATTGATTTGCACCTTTTGCACCAAAGTACGTTCATCTCTAGGAGACAGAATGCATCTCCTTCCTGAGCGGTATGACGGCTACGTGGTCCGATGGTGTATATACTTGCGGACTTTTGTTTGTACAGATGGACGTGGTACCTTCAGGCATTTGGAAATTGCTCCCAAGGATGAACCAGACTTCTGGAGGTCTACAATGTTTTTTTTAGGTCTTGGCTGATTTCTTTTGATTTCCCCATGATGTCAAGCAAAGAGGCACTGGGTTTGAAGGTAAGCCTTCAAATACATCCAGTGGTACACCTCCAATTGACTCAAATGATGTCAATTAGCCTATCAAAAGCTTCTAAAGCCATGACATAATTTCTGGAATTTTACAGTAAATTTAGTGTATGTAAACTTCTGACCCACTGGAATTGAGATACAGTAAGTAATAAGTTAAATAATCTGTCTGTAAACAATTGTTGGGAAAATGACTTGTGTCATGCACAAAGTAGATGCCCTAACCGACTTGCCAAAACTACAGTTTGTTAATAAGAAATTTGTTGAGTAGTTGAAAAACAAGTTTTAATGATTCCAACCTAAGCGTATGTAAACCTCTGACTTCAACTGTACATATATTCTTCAACAGGACAGCCTAAGAAGTCTTGTGTTGTGCATTGCTTTATGTGCTTTCCAGAGCCTCTCCAGTTTTCTATTTCTATTGGTATCTATCCTAGTTTGTTCTTTGTTTGTGCTTTCCTTTCCAGCTCACTGAGGCTGCGTTTACACAGGCTGCGCAATTCTGATCTTTTAACCAATTGGACTGCCTGTGTAAACGCAGCCTGAGAGCCAGTCCAGTGTTACTCTCTAAGGTCTGTATTCTAGTAGGGGTAAACCCAAACTGTAGGTGTGGGTGGGTTCCCATTACTCTTAGCACTAATTGAGCTGTCTGTTAGATAGGAGGTATTAGTGTACAAACTTTAATGGGCTCAGTGGAACCACATAAAAAGAGCACAGGTTTACTACTAATTAACAAGGTACAGTTACCCTATTCTCATGACTAATGGCTGCCAGATTTAGGCCTGTTATAAAACAGCTGAGAGCAGCAGGAGCAGAGGAACCATGGCACATCATAGCTAATATCAATGCAGACACACACATCCTTTTATCTATTGTACTTATGTATTTATTTTTTGTATAAATTACATTCTATACTGATACCAATAATGTATAGATAATGTCATGTTTTATAAACTGGGTGGCTCAAGCCCTGAATTCTGATTGGCTGACAGCCATGGTATATCACTGCCACTGTATACCACAGGTATGACAAAACATTTATTTGTACTGCTCTAATTACATTGGTAAGCAGTTTATAATAGCAATAAGGCACCTCGGGGGCTTTTGGCTAAGGGCTGTGTTGTGCAAAAGAACGGTGCTTAGCCATGGTATATTGGCCACATATCACACCTCTTCGGGCCTTATTGCTTAATTATAGATCATGTAATGTATTATAGATGATGGCTAAGGAAGTAGTACCGTACCATGTTTGACTATGATAGTTTTTAGTGTCTCAAAACTGTACTTGAGTGGTCCACAATGCATATTGTATTGTCTGTCATGGCTAAACATAGACATGCTAATGCGTTTGTTTCATTTAAAAATTAAAAATATACAAAATATTTCACCTTTATTTAACCAGGTAGGCTAGTTGAGAACAAGTTCTCATTTACAACTGCAAACTGGCCAAGATAAAGCAAAGCAGTTTGACACATACAACAACACAGAGTTACACATGGAATAAACAAACATACAGTCAATAATACAGTAGAAAAAAAGTATATATGCAGTGTGTAAAAATAAGGTAAGATAATGGAGGTAAGGCAATAAAATAGGCCATAGTGGTGAGGTAATTACGATACAGCGATTAAACACTGGAGTGACAGATGTGCAGAAGATGAATGCATAAGTAGAGATACTGGGATGCAAAGGAGCAAAAATAAAGAAATAAATATAGTATGGGGATGAGGTAGTTGGATGGGCTATTTACAGATGGACTATGAACAGGTGCAGTGATCTGTGAGCTGCTCTGAAGTTAGTGAGCTGTGCTTGAAGTTAGTGAGGGAGATAATAGTCTCCAGCTTCAGCAATTTTTGCAGTTCGTCCCAGTCATTGGCAGCAGAGAACTGGAAGTAAAGGCGGCCAAATGAGGAATTGGCTTTGGGGTGACCAGTGAAATATACCTGCCGGAGTTCGTACTGCGGGAGGGTGCTGTTATGGTGACCAATGAACTGAGATAAGGCGGGGCTTTACCTAGCAAAGACTTGTAGATGACCTGGAGCCAGTGGGTTTGGCGACGAGTATGAAGTGAAGGCCAGCCAACAAGAGGGTACCGGTCGCAGTGGTGGGTAGTATATGGGGCTTTGGCGACAAAACAGATGGCACTATGATAGACTGCATCCAATTTGTTGAGTAGAGTGCTGGGGGCTATTTTGTAAATGACATTGCCAAAGTCGAAGATCGGTAGGATAGTCAGTTTTACGAGGGTATGTTTGGCAGCATGAGTGAAGGATACTTTGTTTGCGAAATAGGAAGCCGATTCTAGATTTAATTTTGGATTGGAGATGCTTAATGTGGGTCTGAAAGGAGAGTTTACAGTCTAAACAGACACCTAGGTACTTGTAGATGTCCACATATTCTAGGTCAGAACCTTCCAGAGTAGTGATGCTGGACGGGCGGGCAGACAGGTGCGGGCAGCGATCGGTTGAAGAGCATGCATTTAGTTTTACTTGCATTAAAAAGCAGTTGGAGGCCATGGAAGGAGAGTTGTATGGCATTGAAGCTCGTCTGGAGGTTAGTTAGCACAGTGTCCAAAGAAGGGCAAGAAATCCCCATAGAGACTGCCAGAGGTCCGGACAACAGGCCCTCCGATTTGACACACTGAACTCTATCAGAGAAGTAGTTGGTGAACCAGGCAAGGCAGTCATTTGAGAAACCAAGGCTGTTGAGTCTGCGGAAAAGAATGTGGTGACTGACAGAGTCAAAAGCCTTGGCCAGGTCGATGAATACAGCTGCATAGTAATGTCTCTTATCGATGGCAGTTATGATATCGTTTAGGACCTTGAGCGTGGTTGAGGTGCACCCATGACCAGCTCGGAAGCCAGATTGCATAGCGGAGAAGGTAGGTGGGATTCGAAATGGTCGGTGTTCTGTTTGTTAACTTGGCTTTCAAAGTCCTTAGAAAGGCAGGGTAGGATAGATATAGGTCTGTAGCAGTTTGGGTCTAGAGTGTCTCCCCTTTGAAGAGGGGGATGACCGCGGCAGCTTTTCCAATCTTTGGGGATCTCACACGTTGAACAGACTAGCAATAGGGGTTTCAACATTTTCGGCAGATCATTTTAGAAAGAGAGGGTCCAGATTGTCAAACCTGGCTGATTTGTAGGGGTCCAGATTTTGCAGCTCTTTCAGAACATCAGCTATCTGGATTTGGGTGAAGGATAAATGGGGGAGGCTTGGGCGAGTTGCTCTGGGGGGTGCAGGGCAGTTGACCGGGGTAGGGGTAGCCAGGTGAAAAGCATGGCCAGCCGTAGAAAAATTCTTACTGAAATTCTCAATTATCGCGGATTTATTGGTGGTGACAGTGTTTCCTAGCTTGGGCCGTTGGAAGGAGGTGCTCTTATTCTCCATGGACTTTACAGTGGTCCCAGAACTTTTTGAGTTTGTGCTACAGGAAGCTTATTTCTGTTTGAAAAAGCTAACCTTAGCTTTCCTAACTGCGTGTGTATATTGGTTCCTAACTTCCCTGAAAAGTTGCATATCACAGGGGCAATTTGATGCTAATGCAGTACGCCACAGGATGTTTTTGTTCTGGTCAAGGGCAGTCAGGTCTAGAGTGAACCAAGGGCTATTTCTGTTCCTGGTTCAACATTTTTTTAATAGGGCATGCTTATTTAAGATGGTGAGGAAGGCACATTCAAAGAATAACCAGGCATCCTCTACTGGTGGGATGAGGTCAATATCCTTCCAGGATACCTGGGACAGCTCGATTAGAAAGGCCTGCTCGCTGAAGTGTTTTAGGGAACGTTTGACAGTGATGAGGGGTGGTCGTTTGACCGCAGACCCATTACGGATGCAAGCAATGAGGCAGTGATCGCTGAGATCTTGGTTGAAAACAGCAGAGGTGTATTTGGAGGGCAAGTTGGTTAGGATGATATCTATAAGGGTGCCCATGTTTACAGATTTGGGATTTTACGTGTTTTATTCATACAGTCATGGAATGACCATCCCTTATTCAATGTTACTAGTCCTTCACTATCATCTTGCTGGCCTGTGATGTTTACCTTGTAAGAGCTGAATCACCCAACCACAGTTCATATGTTCCTGGAGAGGTGTTTATTGATTGGAAAAAAGGTATGTGGCCTGTTCCTTTTCAGCTTGGTGTCTTAATCAATTAATGAATCAATAATTCTTCATCATCTGATCACACACAGAGTATTCCCAGCTGTGTAATCATTAGCTGCTGTCCAACTGTGGCATGACCAGGATTCAATGTCTGGTTAATCTCACGACAGGAACTTGAAGGTCCTTTGTGGTATCATGCTACTATCACCCAGAACCGGGAATTTTATCTTTCTTTTTAAATTTATTTTACACCCTGTTATGGTTTATTAGGATCTCATTCTTTCCTGTCATGTTCTTCCAGCATCTTAGCATGTACAGTGCATTCAGAAAGTGTTCCGACCCCTTGACTTTTTCACATTTTGTTATGTTACAGCCTTATTCAAAAATGGATTCAATAAATACCTCATAATGGCAAACGCTAAACCGGTTTTTAAACATTTTTGGAAATTCATGAAATACAAAAAACAGAAATAACTTATTTACACAAGCATTCAGACCCTTTGCCATGAGATTCGAAATTGAGATCAGGTGCATCATATTTCCATTGATCATCCTGGAGCTGTTTCTAAAACTTGATTCTTCACCTCTAGTACATTCAAATGATTGGACATGATTTGGAAAAGCACACACCTGTCTATATAAGGTCCCAGAGTTGACCGCGCATGCCTGAGCAAAAATTAAGCCATGAGGTCGAAGGAATTGTCCATAGAGCTCCAGAAAGGATTGTGTCGGGACACAGCTCTGAAGAAGGGTACGAAAAAATGTCTTCAGCATTGAACGTCCCTAAGAACACAGTGGCCTCCATCATTCTTAAATGGAAGAACTTTGGAAAAACCAAGACTCTTCCTAGACCGGCCCGCGCGGCCAAACTGAGTAATCGGGGGAGATGGGCCTTGGTCAGGGAGGTGACCAAGAACCCAAAAGTTCCTCTGTGGAGATGAGAACCTTCCAGGAGGGCAACCATCTCTGCAGCACTCTACCAATCAGGCGTTTATGGTAGAGGGGCCAGATAGAAGCCACTCCTCAGTAAAAGGCACATGACAGCCCACATGGAGGAAAAAACTATTTAATACATTTTAGAATGCTTTAACGTAACAATGTGGAAAAAGTCAAGGGGTCTGAATCCTTTCCGAATGCACTGTAATAAGGGAGACTAATGGCAATATTGACTATCAGTAAGCCAACTGAAGGCCTCTACCCATCAAACCTAAATAATGCAGTCTAAGTGACCAATACAGTATCGGAAGCTAAGCTTGAAAAATTTCAACTTTTCCAAACTTCCCAGGAATGCCAGAAATCCTGGTTTGAACATTCCCAAAATCAGGAGCAAATTTTTGGGGAAGTTACCAGAATCTTGTAGCCCTAGCAGCTACCTAATCTCACCACTAGGTTGTTTAAAGGACTGGCCTATCCTGTCATTCCTGGCAACCATCTCTTTACAGGATGTCAAGCCATTAGACCTGGAGTTGTTGCTAGGAAGACCAAGTGGCACTATATTCTGTATGTAATGCAATACTTTTGGCTAGATTTTTGGCCAGGACCAATAGGGTTCTTTTAAAATGTAGGTGAGACATTATTCTACTTCATGATGCTACTTTGTTGTCGGAGTGGACTGCGGAGCTCTCGACCTCGGGCTGGGTGCATCAGATCAAGATTTACATAGACTACTCCAGACACTATTGCGTCCCAAATGGCCCGCTATTCCCTACATAGTGCAGTACTTTTGACCATGGCCTATAGGGCTCAAGTCAGAAGTTTTGCACCACAATATATAGTGCATAGTGTACCATTTGGGATGCCAGTCCTACTCTCCTTGAAGATTGGTGTTGCTGGCCTGCATTTAATTCTAGGAACATGATCTCTCCCCTTTGCCCTCCACTCCCATTCATGGATCTCAGGCAAGTACATAGTTTCTGCCATATTGCTTTCCCCTACCCAGTCTTGTCAGATCTGTGAAGGGGAGTGAACAAGAGGATATGAAGGGAGGGAACCTCTTGAAATGAAATGCACCCCTCCATGGCTATTTAAAACCATACTGCACTACCTACCGCCACCTGTTTCCTTCCTATCCCTGCTTTGATATATCACCACGGTCTGACCCTGGCTTTCATGTGGCTAATGAGTTGGGCCGATCCACTTCACTTATCTTGTTATATTAACACAGCATTCATCCTCCAAATCCTATCCTTCCATCAGGCTCTCTCTGCGCTAAACATCTGTGTCCCAAATTCCCTATTTAGTGCACTACTTTTGACCGGAGCCCATAGGTGTATTAGTACTGAGTATGTAGGGCATAGTCTTTATTTTGCTTCTTTCCATCTCATTTCCACTTCAAACACGTAAAAAAACCTCTGACAGACATGGATAAAAACCTGCACACTCTGTCCCACAATATATATTTTAACCTTTGTTTAATTAAGCAAATCAGAACAAATTCTTATTTACAATGACATCCTAGGAACAGTGGGTTAACTGCCTTGGGGATTCGATCTAGCAACCTTTCAGTTTCTGGCCCAATACTCTAACCACTAGGCTACCTGCCACCCCAAATATCATCCAAAGTAAATGGACAAAACACACACAAACACTAGACATGATAATTTCCGTACTATTTCCAGGAAGAGCCACGTTGGCATCTCTTCACCAGCGTCATTAAAAAGCCCTTGAGGACCAAACGACAAGCAGAGGATTGGCGGAGTGAAGTGCATTGCAGAAGCACGACTACTAGATTACAAGAATGCTAACTTCATCAACCTCTCAATTCGCCACTGATTTGCATCTCAATCGTGTTCATAATGAATTCCTCAGGCCTGCGCTGCGTAGCTCCCTGCTCCTGTTCCCAGGCAGCAGAGGAGGCGCAGATGAGAAGCAGGAGAGCAGTGATGTGGCGGTGGACCCAGCAGTTAGGGGGATTGCTTATTTCATGAAGGGTCAGTCAGAGATTGAGGTTTGAATATAGTGCAGGGAATTGGTGTTTCTCAGATGAATCATGGATAGAGGAAGGTAGGTAGAATATGATGTGAGTAATCCACTGACATCCCTAATACCCAAACAAACTCCAGTAGAGGCATTGTAATGTCACATATGAATACAAATCTGTGTACACAAATTCACATACACCGAATATGTACACAAGTACATGAGCCTATATGCACACACACTGACTCAAATATGTTTGGCGTTTAAGAATAGACCCAATGGCAGCACAGCAAAGCAGCAATGTTCACAATATGCCCTTTTTCCCTTTAGCTGAGAGAGAGCTTTCAGACTGAAGAAATCATTTTTCATGGGCCTCAAAAGGAAGTGACAGTCAGTAATTGCCCCATTGTGTTGTGTCTTTCACAGGGTCACTGCACTGCACTTCAAGGAGCAACAGCCCAACTCCTTTTCCTCTACTTCTGCCTCCTCTGTCTGTCTGTCTGTCTTTCTTTCTTTCTTTCTTTCCGTACCAAGGCCTGTTTCACACTGATAGCCCAAGTCACTATGTTCTGTTGGTGTGCCAGCCCCAAGTCCTAATAACGGATTATAATGCTGCACCCTGGCTGCTCCTCTCCTCTCCTCCGCTACACAGCCACACAGAAGGGCTTTCAAGTCCTTTCATTACACAAACGCTTTCATCGTATTCTGGTGACTAATCTGGAACTATAGGAAAAAACTATAGGCTGTATATTGTTTCTAGATGTATCCACCAGTGGTGGCTGGTGGCACTTTAAATCGAAGGATGAAATCATAGTAATGGCTGGAATGGACTAAAATAAATGGAATGGCATCATTCCAAGAGCTGGCCCCCACACCAAAAAAATCTAATCAGATCAAATGTTATTTGTCACATGTGCCGAATACAACAGGTGCAGACCTTACCGTGAATTGCTTACTTACAAGCCGTTAACCAACAATGCAGTTTTAAGAAAAATAAGAGTTAAGGAAATATTTACTAAATAAAATAAAATAAAAATAAAAAAGAAACAATAAAAGAACAATACCGAGGCTATGTTCAGGGGATACCGGTACAGAGTCAATGTGCAATGTACAGGTTAGTCGAGGTAATTCAGTTAATATGTACATAGGTAGGGGTAAAGTGACTATGCATAAATAATAAACAGTGAGTGGCAGCAGTGTAAAAAAGGTAAGAGGGTGAATGCAAATACTCTGGGTAGCCATTTGATCAGCTGTTCAGCAGTCTTATGACTTGGGGGTAGAAGCTGTTAAGAAGCCTTTTGGACCTAGACTTGGCGCTCTGGTACCGCGTGCTGTGCGGTAGCAGAAAGAACAGTCTATGACTAGGTTAGCTGGAGTCTTTGACAATTTTTAGGGCCTTCCTCTGACACCACCTGGTGTAGAGGTCCTGGATGGCAGGCAGCTTAGCCCCAGTGATGTACAGGGCCATATGCACTACCCTCTGTAGTGCCTTGCGGTCAGAGGCTGCGCAATTGCCGTATCAGGCAGTCTTGCAACCATGCTTTCAATGTTGCAGCTGTAGAACTTTTTTTAGGATCTGGGGACCCATGCCAAATATTTTCAGTCTCCTGAGGGGGAATAGGCATTGTAGTGCCCTCTTCACAACTGTCTTGGTGTGTTTGGACCATGATAGTTTGTTGATGATGTGGACACCAAGGAACTTGAAGCTCTCAGCCTGCTCCACTATAGCATCGTCGATGAGAATGGGGGCATGCTCAGCCCTCCTTTTCCTGTAGTCCACGATCATCTCCTTGGTCTTGATCCCATTGAGGGAGAGGTTTTTGTCCTGGGTCTGCACTGCAGGTCTCTGACCTCCTCCCTATAGGCTGTCTCATCATTGTCGTTGATCAGGCCTACCACCATTGTGCCGCTGCAAACGTAATGATGGTGTTGGAGTCGTGCTTGGCCACGCAGTCATGAGTGAACAGGGAGTACAGGAGGGGACTAAGCACACACCCAATAGGGGCCCCCATGTTGAGGATCAGCGTGGCATTTGTTGTTGCCTACCCTTACCACCTGGGGGTGGCCCATCAAGCAGACAAGGATCGAGTTGCAGAGGGAGGTGTTTAGTCCCAGGGTCATTAGCTTAGTGATGAGCTTTGAGGGAACTATGGTGTTGAACCCAGAGCTGTAGTCAATAAACAGCATTATCATGTAGGTGTTCCTTTTGTCCAGGTGGGAAAGGGTAGTGTGGAGTGCAATAGAGATTACGTCATCTCTAGACCTGTTGGGGCGGTATGCAAATTGGAGTGGGACTAGGGTTTCTGGGATGAATATGTTGATGTGAACCAGGACCAGCCTTTCAAAGCACTTCATGGCTACAGTCGTGAGTGCTACGGGTCAGTAGTCATTCACACAGGTTACCTTGGAGTTCTTGGGCACAGGGACTATGTTGGTGTGCTTGAAACATGAAGGTATTACAGACTCAGGGACAGATTGAAAATGTCTGTGAGTACACGTCCTGGTAATTCGTCTGGCCTTGCGGCCTTGTAAATGTTGATCTGTTTAAAGGTCTTCGGCTCACATCGGGTACAGCCGGCGTGATCACACAGTTGTCAGGAAAAGCTGGTGTGCTCAAGCTTCAGTGTTGCTTTCCTCGAAGTGCGTATAGAAGTAATTTAGCTCGTCTGGTAGGCTTCTGTCACTGGGCAGCTCACGCCTGGGCTTCCCTCTGTAGTCCGTAATAGTTTGCAAGTCCTGCCACATTCAATGAGCATCAGAGCCTGTGTAGTAGGATTTAATCTTAGTCCTGTATTGACGCTTTGCCTGTTTGATAGTTCGTCGGAGTGCATAGCAGGATTTCTTATAAGCGTCTGGGTTAGAGTACCGCTCTTTGAAAGCGGCAGCTTTACCCTTTAGATCAGTGCGGATGTTGCCTGCAATCAATGGCTTCTGGTTGGGGTCTGTACGTAAGGTCACTGTGGGGACGATGACATCGATGCACTTATTGATGAAGCCAGTGACTGATGTGGTATACTCCCCAATGACATCGGACGAATCCCGGAACATATTCCAGTCTGTGCTAGCAAAACAGTCCTGTAGCTTAGCATCTGCATCATCTGACCACATCCGTATTGAGTGAGTCACTGGTACTTCCTGCTTTAGTTTTTGTGTGTAAACAGGAATCAGGAGGATAGAATTATGGTCAGATATGTCAAAACGAGGGCGAGGGAGAGCTTTGTAAAATACAGCCAACTGTATATTATTCATGTTGTTGTTCAGCAACAACTCAGTGAAACATAATACATTACAGCTTGGTTGGTAGGATAGCCTTGAACGGAGCTCATCCAGTTTATTTTCCATTGATTGCACGTTGGCTAATAGGACGGAGGGTTACCCACTCACCAACTAATTCTCACACCTGCGTCCCCTGTATCGGCTTATTTTCTTCATGCAAATGACGAGGATTTGGGCCTGGTCCGGTATCTGCAGTAAATCCTTTGCATCCGACTCGTTAATAAAGAAAGTGAGTAATAGCTGTATGCAGAAGCGCTTTTTGGTCAGAAATATTAAGTACAAAATAAATTACAAACAACGAGAAAAAAACACAAAATAGCACAATTGATTAGGAGCCTGTAAAACAACAGCCATCTCCTTTGGCGCCATCAGCCTCCTCTGATGGGGGATAATAATATGTAAATGTACTAAATACACTGCCCTTTATCCCATCAGTGGGTAGGCCTACAATACAGGGCTGTACCCATGCTGACTCCCATGAGTCATCACAGATATGAAGAACAAGCGTTCGTCTGCCATTTAATGAACATAAATTAAGTGAGGCTTCTTCCCGAATGGCAACCTACATGTATTTCCTTTATAGTGCAGTGGAAGTGCACTACTTTTGACCAGGCCTCATAGGGTGCGCTATACACTCTTAGAAAAAGGGGTTCCAAAAGGGTTATTTGTCTGTCCCCATAAAATCACCCTTTTTGGTTCCAGGTAGAACCCTTTTTGGTTCCAGGAAGAACCCTTTACGGTTCAATGTAGAACACTCTGTGGAGGCTGGCAGGTAGCCTAGCAGTTAAAAGTGTTGGGCCAGTAACTAGAAGGTTGCTGGTTTGAATCCCTGAGCTGACTAGGTGAAATATATGTTCACGTGTCCTTGAGCAAGGCACTTAACCCTAATTGCACCTGTAAGTTGCTCTGGATAAGAGCATTTGGATAAGAAACTTGCGAAAGATAGTCCTCTATCCATAGTTTTTGGAATTTTCGATATTCCCTGACTGTCTAGCTTTAATTTTGGTGATTATCAGTGAGCCGGAAACAGTCGTGGAAACAGTATAAATGTAGATCAATTATCATTCCTACACAGTTTCGATTTGGTATTAGTCCTTTTAAAGTAGGCTATATTAAGTTCGCCCAAAAAATAAAATATATATTTAGGCCATATGTTTTACACCCGTGGTTTATATTGGGACGAAATATGGGTGGCATATTGAAGGCTGAATGTATTCACCAAACAGGGTAAGGGTTTAAATAAACCATAATTGACCCTATCTAAATAGTATGGTTCGATGGTATGTGGTTCACGTGACCCAATCAAATATTGATTGACTAAATCATTTAATTTCTATTAATAAATATGTATTATGGTATAGACTGCCTGCAGTCTCCCCGCTAAAAGGAACATGTGCAGCCCTTCCAAATGTCCTCAATCTTGTCAGGACTTGGGTCTTGCTATAAGTCACCTTGGGAAAATGAATCGAGGGGTCAAGTGATGGCGCAAAAAGCCAAACATTTTATCCTACAACAGGAATAGCACCGCACACAGCTCTAGACCTCAAAAGAAATCTAGTCAAATGGTGATGTCTTCAACTGCAACGACACTGCTTTATTTAGGTTGTATTCAACATATTCCCTTCCGCAATATACATGTATAAATGACACGGTGCACGGATTGGACGGTTTGCCAGGCCCTGCGACTGATTACTGTGTGTGTAGAACCGTGTTTTTTTCTCTGCAACATCCATCTGCATGACGGTTGCCTACGTACCCACACCATAGCTGCCTGTGCTTCATATCCTCGCATTATGCATGGCTGAATTCAGCTACATTCTACATTCATATAAACAGTGTTGGAGGAAAAGGCTAATGTTTGCAAGGTATAGCCTATCAATTAGATATTATGATATTGCGTGAGGGTTTGTGGGATGGTAGGTTTATTATTAATGTAGCTTTAACCGGCCCTGTATGAAAGCATCTAGCTAATCATTGATGTGAAAAGGAGGCTATTCGTTGACATGTGGTGATTTACGTCCCCGCCACCGTGTATGGCTCACCTTCTGTTGTCGCCTAGCCATATCCGTGGGCTGTTTTGCATTGAAAGGGTATGCGATGCACCGCATCACAAATACATATAGTTGCAGCTTCTTTTTGCGCTCCTCTTCCTCCTTCTGCAAATTGGCCTCTTCCACCTTCTCCTGTTCGCTGGCAGCAGACGGGCTCGGGCTGGTCGGGCGAGCGCTACTGCGACTGCTGCTGCTGGGCGCAAGTCCGCCGGAGCTCTCGCTCGTCCGGCTTGGAGAGATGCGGGCTCCGCTCTGGGGTGCCGATGCCTCCTTGTGATGGTGTTCCTCCTCGACCATCCCACCATCCGATTCCTCCTCGCTGGATGACGGATCCAACATATCGCTGCCTAGAGAGGATGTAGCCTGGCAGAACTCCTATTTGCAGAAATTGTGAAATTGATACGAATTCGAACAATAAACTGAAATTAAACCGTTATCTGATTCAAAACGAAAGACACCCGAATTCGCTGAGCCTTTTCTTAAGGTTACCATAAAATACGACTTATGCTTGGAGAGAGAGCTGAGATGTTGCACGCACACAGACACAGCACGGAAATCTCTTCCTGCACGGTGACTCGCCAGTCACTGCCACGGATGTGCGAGGAGGTGGGAGAGAAAGGGAGGAGGGGCGCGAATGAGTGAAAGTGTCTCCTTCAATGAAAAACGCAAGCTATGGCCTCTTCCTGCCAGTTGAGCTCTAGAATTGTTGAACGAAGTCGCGCAGGCGTAAAGAGAGGAGCTGGCCATGGTGCTGAATCTGTTCTTTGGCGCCTGCCTTTCGGTCGGTCGCGTGAAACGGGGTAAACCCGTTGACTTAGAACGAATATCCATTATTGACCTCTGCAGTTGTTGATGTTTTGTTACAGTGTGTGTAGGCGTACTGTATTCACAAATCAATTAAATTGAGGTGTAATGGGCTACATGTAAATATGTAGTGAGGTTTATTACCATTACTCAGAGCATAGATCTCCAATGTATAATTACTATTAGGAATGACATACTGTAAACATACTGTACACCTCCATTTGACTCAAATGATGTCAATTAGCCTATTATAAGCTTCTAAAACCATGACATAATTTTCTGAAATTTTCCAAGCCGTTTAAAGGCACAGTCAACTTAGCGTATGTAAACTTCTGACACACTGGAATTGTGGTAAGTAAAATAATCTGTCTGTAAACAATTGTTGGAAAACTTAGTTGTGTCATACACAAAGTAGATGTCCTAACCGACTTGCCAAAACTATAGTTTGTTAACAAGAAATTTGTGGAGTGGTTGAAAAATGAGTTTTAAAACCTATCTGGGATATGTGGGACGCTAGCAAGTATTTTACACCATTTTAAAGATAAACTTCATGTAAATCCAGCCACAGTGTCCGATTTCAAATAGGCTTTACAGCGAAAGCACACCAAACAATGATGTTAGGTCAGCACCTAGTCACAGAAAACCATAAAGCCATTTTCCAGAAATAGCGATTACATGAATCACTAACCTTTGATGATCTTCATCAGATGGCACTCACAGGACTTCATGTTACACAATAATTCCCACTTCCTGGTTGTTTTTATTCTCAGGTTCTTGCCTGCCATATGAGTTCTGTTATACTCACAGACATCATTCAAACAGTTTTAGAAACTTCAGAGTGTTTTCTATCCACATATACTAATTACATGCATATTCTAGATTTTGGGCCTGAGTAGCAGGCAGTTTACTCTGGGAACCTTATTATCCAAGCTACTCAATACTGCCCCCCAGTCCCAAAGCAGTTAATGACTCCAACCTAAGTGTATGTTAACTTCCGACTTCCACTGTATATTCACAGTATCATGAATGTATTGAGGTTTACTTGGTAGCACTTCATAGTGTGACTGATTGTACTATTTGCATTAGTACTGTACAATGTTAGAGGTGCACTATTTGATAGATTCCCCCACTCCCCTTACCTCGGGCTTCAAGTGGGGAGAGCTGAGGTCAACCTACCCCCACCAACCTCCCCATCTCGTACTTCTGAGTGGGAGACCTTCCCAGGCAGTAGTTTGCCTAGCTCACAAACTAGAATCAGAGCGCTCACTCCGACAAGGTTAATTGACCCAGAGTCCCACACGGTGACATGGTATCATTGGCATGATGAGCAAATGAGCGATAGAAAACCGACAGCGCAAATGTCATCATTCCAAAAATGTTTGTGTGGGCGGCCCGTGCCGCCACCTGCAAGGTGACGCCCTTGGCGGCTGCCCATGTCACCTATACCTAAGTCCACCACTGCTCACAAATTACCATTCAGTGTTTAGAAAGTGTTCACACCCCAGTGTCAGGTGGAAAGCAGACTGAACCAGGTTTTCCCCTAGGATTTTGTCTGTGCTTATCTCCATTCCGATAATTTTTTATCCTGAAACACTCCCCAGTCCTTAACGATTACAAGCATACTGATAACATGATGCAACCACCACTATGCTTGAAAACAGGGCCGCAACTTTGGTTTTTGAAGTGGGGGGGACATAATATATATACTGTATATTTTTTATATATTTTTTTATATAGTTGGATAAACACTGCAAACAGCCTACCCGACCTCTTGAAGGTGTCCACATGGTCCTAAAGCCCACTGTTGCCTCGTTTTGTATCACATTCCAATAAAAAAAACTGTGGGAGGGGGGACAAAAATGCATGTCCCCCTGTCCCCATCCCCAGTGTTGTACCCCTGCTTGATAATATGGAGAGTGGTAGTCAGTAATGTTTTGGATTGGATTTGCCAAAACATAATACTTTGTATTCAGGACAAAAGTAATTTGCTTTGCCACATTTTTTGCCTTGTTACTGTAGTGTGTTGTTGCAAACAGGATGCATGTTTTGCAATATTTTTATTCTATACAGGCTTAATTATTGTCCCTCTGTCAATTTGGTTAGTATTCTGGAGTAACTACAATGTTGTTGATCCATCCTCAGGTTTCTCCTATCACAGCCATTCAATTCTGTAACTGTTTCAAAGTCACCATTGGCCTCATGGTGAAATCCCTGACTGGTTTTCTTCCTCTCCGGCAACTGAGTTAGGAAGGACGGCTGTATCTTTGTAATGACTGGGTGTATTGATACACCATTCAAAGTGTAATTAATAACTTCACCGTGCTCAAAGGGATACTCAATGTCTGCTTTAATTGTTATTTTTACTCATCTACCAATAGGTAACATGCTTTGCGAGACATTGGAACAACTCCCTGGTTTTTGTGGTTGAATCTGTGTTTTAAATTCACTGCTCGACTGAAGGTAGTCATCAAAGCCTTACTCGGCCTTTTGTAATACTGATTTAACCAGCAAGTAAACCCTTAGTAGCTTTGGTGCCATTATTTTGTAGGCATCCTTGTTATCTCTGTATGAAAAATATGATAATGTGAATGTTACATATAAGGTATGTAACGTTATAAGTATAATGGATTATAATTAATTATGCATTGTAAGATTTGTTATGAGCATGCTGTATGACTAGCTATTACTGTGACCATATTGCCGCCACACCGGAGGTCACAAGTCACGAAGGCAGTCAAATTCCAAATGACCATTTAGTCACAGTAATTAGGCTTCTCAAAGCTCTGATGCCATTGGTCATTAGTGACCGACCAAATTTCCTAACTGCCTGCTACTCAGCATTCTATTGTTCCTCGAATCACTCTGACATCAATGCAAATGTAATCTAAACTTGAATCAATCACTTCACGAGAGCCCATGAGCTCATGATGCGCAGAATTTCTATGGGGGACATTACAGCCAAACAAAGGTGATGCCATCGGGAAATTCGAGGCATTATCAAGTGCTTGTCAAATTGTGAATGAGAGACGGATTAAGTGTTTACAGACTGCGCAAAAAACAAAGCAGAGGTCATGCCTTTCACGCAACTTTAAAAAAAAAAATAATTAGAGTTGCATCATGCAGCCTTAGAATGTATTAAAATCAAGACATATAGCCCAATGTTTCTGTCACAACTAAAATTACATAAATAACTCTAAATTTAGAATATAGTACCTGTATCTTTGTTAACTGCTCAACACAGAATACCCCCTCAAATAGTTTGGAGAAAATATCCTTTCTATTTTATTCATCTTTTTTCTATTGTATTCTTCATACTATAAAATAATGCCAAGGAATTGTAAGCACATTTTATCTGCTAAGTGAACTAGTGTAGCCTACAGCCATATAGCATAGCCAGACCATGACCTAACATAAGGACAACTCAGAGTATGCTATTCTGTTCTTCTGAAATAGACTAAATTTTTATTGTTTCTTTAGACATGTCTAAAATAAATAATGGATTTATTGTGACGGTGTAGGCTATATTACATGCATTTATTAGCCATGTAGATGTTCCAAATGTCTGCATCAGTGGCTTGAGATTCTAAATGTGTTTATATTAATTAACGGTCAATTACCATGAGACCGACAGTTATTTGCTTGACAATCACCAACTGCCAAAATTTCACCAACGCCACAGCCCTATGTACACCTATAATGTCCCGTAAAGTGTTACCAAAAATATATTTAGATCAAGATCACTTGATGCTAGAGCACCAAACTGCATAAGCTTTTTATAGCACTGTACACACCATATTTATAATTCGATGACTCACCATGCAAGACACACAGTAACAACACCTACAGTCAGAAGTTTACATACACTTAGGTTGGAGTCATTAAAACTAGTTTTTCAACCACTCCACAAATTTCTTGTTAACAAACTATAGTTATGCCAAGTCAGTTTGGACATTTCCATTGTGCATGACACAAGTCATTTTTCCAACAATTGTTTACAGACAGATTATTTCACTTATAATTCATTGTATCACAATTCTAGTGGGTCAGAAGTTTACATACACTAAATTGACTGTGCCTTTAAACAGCTTAGAAAATTTCAGAAAATTACGTCATGGCTTTAGAAGCATCTGATAGGCTAATTGTTATCATTTGAGTCAATTGGAGGTGTACCTGTGGATGTATTTCAAGGCCTACCTTCAAACTCAGTGCCTCTTTGCTTGACATCATGGGAAAATCAACGCCCACAAGTCTGGTTCATCCTTGGGAGCAATTTCCAAACGCCTGAAGGGACGTCCATCTGTACAAACAATAGTATGCAAGTACAAACACCATGGGACCACGCAGCCGTCAAACCGCTCAGGAAGGAGACGCGTTCTGTATCCTAGAGGTGAACGTACTTTGGTGCGAAAAGTGCAACTCAATCCCAGAACAACAGCAAAGGACCTTGTGAAGATGCTGGAGGAAACAGGTACAAAAGTATTTATAGCCACAGTAAAACAAGTCCTATATCGACATAACCTGAAAGGCTGCTCAGCAAGGAAGATGCCCCTGCTCCAAAACCGCCATAAAAAACCCAGACTACGGTTTGAAACTGCACATGGGAACAAAGATCATACTTTTTGGAGAAATGTCCTCTGGTCTGATGAAACAAAAATAGAACTGGCCATAATGACCATCGTTATGTTTGTAGGAAAAAGGGGGCGGCTTGCAAGCCAAATAACATCATCCCAACCGTGAAGCACGGGGGTGGCAGCATCATGTTGTGGGACCTTCGCCGGAGACGCCGGACTGGGGACCTTTGCTGGAGACCCCGGACTGGGGACCTTCGCCGGAGACCCCGGACTGGGGATCGTCGCTGGAGGCTCCGGACTGTGGCTAGTCGCTGGAGGCTCCGGACTGTGGCCCGTCGCTGGAGGCTCCGGACTGTGGCCCGTCGTTGGAGGTTCCGGACTGTGGCCCGTCGTTGGAGGTTCCGGACTGTGGCCCGTCGTTGGAGGTTCCGGACTGTGGCCCATTTTTTGGAGGTTCCGGACTGTGAAACGTCGCCGGAAGCTCTGGACTGGGGACTGTCTCCGGAAGTTCTGGACTGGGGACTGTCGCCGGAAGCTCTGGACTCTGGAGGCGCACTGGAGGCCTGGTGCGTGGTGCTGGTGCTGGGGATACCGGGCTGGAGACCCGCACCTCAGGGTGAGTGCGGGGAGGAGGCACAGGACGTACTGGACACTGGAGGCGCACTGGCGGCATGGTGCGTGGTTCCGGCACTGGTGGTACCAGGCTGGTGACATGTACCTCAGGGCGAGTGCGGGGAGGAGACACAGGACTTATTGGACTGTGGAGGCGCACTGGAGGCCTGGTGCGTGGTGCTGGTGCTGGTGGTACCGGGCTGGAGACCCGCACCTCAGGGTGAGTGCGGGGAGGAGGCACAGGATGTACTGGACTCTGGAGGCGCACTGGCGGCATGGTGCGTGGTTCTGGCACTGGTGGTACCGGGCTGGTGACATGTACCTCAGGGCGAGTGCAGTGAGGAGACACAGGACTCACACCCTGACCTAACCAAAATATAAAGAAAACAGAGATATTAAAGGTCAGAGCGTGACAGCTATCCATACATTGAATGGAATCTGTCTATGGTGGAAAACAAAATTGATTGTACATTTTGATGATGGAAGGAACTAGAAACAAATCACTGTTTTGGATTTCTCTATGTAGCAACTGGCCCTCCATTGGTTCATACTACTGCGTAAAACTATCAATTACCTTGTCACATTCAACTACAGCACTGCTCATGGCATCTTGTTCTCTCTGCCTCCTTCCCAAATTACAACGTATTCGGAAAGTATTCAGTATTCGGAAAGTATTCAGTATTCGGAAAGTATTCAGTATTCGGAAAGTATTCAGTATTCGGAAAGTATTCAGTATTCGGAAAGTATTCAGTATTCGGAAAGTATTCAGACCCCTTGACATTTTTTTTAACGTTACAGCCTTATTCAAAAATAGTTTAAATGGTTTTCCCCCTCATCAATCTACACGAAATACCCCATAATGAAGCAAAAACAGGTTTTTAGAAACGTTTGCTAAATTATTAAACATAAAACTGAAATATTGGATTCACATAAGTATTCAGACCATTTACTCAGTACTTTGTTGAAAAGCCTTTGGCAGTGATAACAGAATCGATTCTTCTTGGATATGACGCTACAAGCTCGGCACACCTGTATTTGGGGAGTTTCTCCCATTCTTCTCTGCAGATCCTCTCAATCTCTGTCAGGTTGGATGGGGATCGTCACTGCACAGCTATTTTCAGGTCTCTCCAGAGATGTTCGATCGGGTTCAAGTCCGGGCTCTGGCTGGGCCACTGAAGGACATTCAGAGACTTGTCCCGAAGCCACTCCTGTATTGTATTGGCTCTGTGCTTAGGGTCAAATCTGTCGTTCTGCCCCTGAACAAGGCAGTTAACCCACTGTTCCTAAGCTGTCATTGAAAATAAGAATTTGTTCTTAACTGACTTGCCTAGTTAGGTAAAGGTAAAATCAAATAAATAAAACATTGTCCTGTCGGAAGTTGTAACTTCACCCCAGTCCGAGGACCTGAGCGCTCTGGAATAGGTTTTCATCAAGGATCTCTCTGTACTTTGCTCCGTTCATCTTTCCCTCGATCCTGACTAGTCTTCCAGTCCCTGCTGCTGAAGAATATCCCCATAGCATGACGCTGCCACCACCATGCATTACCATAGGGATGGTGCCAGGTTTCCTCCAGATGTGTTGCTTGGCATTCAGGCCAAAGAGTTCAATCTTCATTTCATTAGGTCAGAGAATCTTGTTTCTCATGGTCTGAGAGTCTTTATGTTCCTTTTGGCAAACTCCAAGCGGGCTGTCATGTGCCTTTTACTGAGGAGTGGCTTCTGACTGGCCACTCTACCATAAAGGCCTGATTGGTGGAGTGCTGCAAAGATGGTTGTCCTCCTGGAAGGTTCTCCCATCTCCACAGAGGTACTATAGAGCTCTTTCAGAGTAACCATCGGGTTCTTGGTCACCTCCCTGACCAAGGCCCTTCTCCCCCAAAGGGCGGCCAGCTCTAGGAAGAGGCTTGGTGGTTCCAAACTTCTTTAAGAATGATGGAGGCCACTGTGTTTTTGGGGACATTCAATGCTGAAGACATGTTTTGGTACCCTTCCCCAGATCTGTGCCTCGACACAATCCCATCTCGCCGCTCTACGGACAATTCGTGTTGCATAACATCAGGTACTCATCAGGTACTCTGTTAACTGACTGAATCCAACTAAATAGTGCAACACATTCATTTTTAGTGCAGATTAGATTCGATTTTTTTTCTTACTTACTATTCTACACACAATTTTAAAGTGTATTTATTTTTATGCTGTATGTGTTGCTTATTAGCAATTTGCTGACTCCACAGTGCCAAACATTAAAGGGAACTAAAACTGTGTTAGACTTGAGAAGGATTTCGGTACACTATAGCTTGATAGTATCAACCTGCATGAACGCAACGTGTGTGTTTGTGCAGGTTGACATCTTCATGAGGTGGCTTTTGCTCTGCCATCTGCCTTGTTAATTAAGAGTATCAGTTTGTTGTCATGGCTGCCAGTTGGTTGATGACAGCAGAGAGAAAAGTATGAAAAAAATATTCAAATGTATGCACTAATTGCAGTAAGTCACTCTGGATAAGAGCATTTGCTAAATGACTAAAATGTAAACAATGTAAATGTAAATCTCAATTGGCTTTCAACCATCAATGTATGGTAGCCAACATCAATGGTTTTAGGTTGACTCAACCTTTTCAACGGTAGACTCAACTGTTTCTGCATTACACTATAGACTCGTAGAAAAAAAGTTTTCCAAAGGAATCTTCAGCTGTCAAATAAAATGTTATTTGTCACATGCGCCGGATACAACAGGTGTAGACCTAACAGTGAAATTCTTACTTACAAGCCCTTAACCAACAATGCAGTTTTAAGAAAATATTTTAAAAAAACTAAAAGATAGGAATAACAAATAAGTAAAGAGTAGCAGTAAATAACAATAGCGGGCTATATACAGAGGGTACCAGTACATAGTCAATATGCGGGGGCACTGGTGTTGAGGTAATTGAGGTAATATGTACATGTAGGTAGAGTTATTAAAGTGACAACACATATACACTGCTCAAAAAAATAAAGGGAATACTTAAACAACACAATGTAACTCCAAGTCAATCACACTTCTGTGAAATCAAACTGTCCACTTAGGAAGCAACACTGATTGACAATAAATTTCACATGCTGTTGTGCAAATGGAATAGACAACAGGTAGAAATTATAGGCAATTAGCAAGACACCCCCAATAAAGGAGTGGTTCTGCAGGTGGTGACCACAGACCACTTCTCAGTTCCTATGCTTCCTGGCTGATGCTTTGGTCACTTTTGAATGCTGGCGGTGCTTTCACTCTAGTGGTAGCATGAGACGGAGTCTACAACCCACACAAGTGGCTCAGTTAGTGCAGCTCATCCAGGATGGCACATCAATGCGAGCTGTGGCAAGAAGGTTTGCTGTGTCTGTCAGCGTAGTGTCCAGAGCATGGAGGTGCTACCAGGAGACAGGCCAGTACATCAGGAGACGTGGAGGAGGCCGTAGGAGGGCAACAACCCAGCAGCAGGACCGCTACCTCCGCCTTTGTGCAAGGAGGAGCACTGCCAGAGCCCTGCAAAATGACCTCCAGCAGGCCACAAATGTGCATGTGTCTGCTCAAACAGTCAGAAACAGACTCCATGAGGGTGGTATGAGGGCCCGACATCCACAGGTGGGGGTTGTGCTTACAGCCCAACACCGTGCAGGACGTTTGGCATTTGCCAGAGAACACCAAGATTGGCAAATTCGCCACTGGCGCCCTGTGCTCTTCACAGATGAAAGCAGGTTCACACTGAGCACATGTGACAGACGTGATAGTCTGGAGACGCCGTGGAGAACGTTCTGCTGCCTGCAACATCCTCCAGCATGATCGGTTTGGCGGTGGGTCAGTCATGGTGTGGGGTGACATTTCTTTGCGGGGCCACACAGCCCTCCATGTGCTCGCCAGAGGTAGCCTGACTGCCATTAGGTACCGAGATGAGATCCTCAGACCCCTTGTGAGACCATATGCTGGTGCGGTTGGCCCTGGGTTCCTCCTAATGCAAGACAATGCTAGACCTCATGTGGCTGGAGTGTGTCAGCAGTTCCTGCAAGAGGAAGGCATTGATGCTACGGACTGGCCCGCCCGTTCCCCAGACCTGAATCCAATTGAGCACATCTGGGACATCATGTCTCGCTCCATCCACAGACTGTCCAGGAGTTGGCGGATGCTTTAGTCCAGGTCTGGGAGGAGATCCCTCAGGAGGCCATCCGCCACCTCATCAGGAGCATGCCCAGGCGTTGTAGGGAGGTCATACAGGCACGTGGAGGCCACACACACTACTGAGCCTAATTTTGACTTGTTTTAAGGACATTACATCAAAGTTGGATCAGCCTGTAGTGTGGTTTTCCACTTTAATTTTGAGTGTGACTCCAAATCCAGACCTCCATGGGATGATAGATTTGATTTCCATTGATCATTTTTGTGTGATTTTGTTGTCAGCACATTCAACTATGTAAAGAAAAAAGTATTTAATAAGAATATTTCATTCATTCAGATCTAGGATGTGTTATTTTAGTGTTCCCTTTATTTTTTTGAGCAGTGTATAATAACAGAGAGTAGCAGCAGCGTAGAAGAGGGGGGGGGGGCAATGCAAATAGTCTGGGTAGCAATTTGATTAGATGTTCAAGAGTCTTATGGCTTGGCTGTTTAGAAGCCTCTCGGACCTAGACTTGGTGCTCCGGTACCGGTTCCGTGCAGTAGCAGAGAGAACAGTCTATGACTAGGGTGGCTGGAGTCTATGACAATTTTTAGGGCCTTCCTCTGACAATGCCTGGTATAGAGGTCCTGGATGGTTGAAAGCTTGGCCTCGGTGATGTACTGGGCCGTACGCACTACCCTCTGTAGTGCCTTGCGGTCGGAGGCCGAGCAGTTGCCATACCAGGCAGTGGTGGAACCCTCGATGGTGCCGCTATTAAACCTTTTGAGGATCCATGGCAAATTATTTCAGTCTCCTGAGAGGGAATAGGTTTTGTCAGGCCCTCTTCACGACTATCTTGGTGTGCTTGGACCATGTTAGTTTGTAGGTGATGTGGACACCAAGGAACTTGAAACTCTCAACCTGTTCCACTACAGCCCCGTCAATGAGAATGGGGGGGGGGGGGGGGGGGGGTGCTTGGTCCTTCTTTTCCTGTAATCCACAAGTAGTCCCCATAGGATAACTATTCTTGCTCTACGTAGAACCCTTTTGGGTTCCATGTAGAGTCCTCTGTGGAAAGGGTCCTATATGAAACCCAAAAGGGTTCCACCTGGAAGCATAAAGGGTTATAACTTTTAGGTTCCAGATAGCTCTTTTTTTCCATGAGTGTAACTACATGTTACACTGTCTTGCAAAAATAATAACACTTTGGCTGAAGTGGGGCCCACTCAAAAAGTGTTTCACCACAATTTTAAAAGCATTTTAGCACATGCCATTACAACCAAATATCTCTCCTGTCGTGACGTTGTATTAGTTAATGTGACAACTGTTGTTCATTGAATGATTACAAGTTTCTAATTGCGTGATTAACTGAATCAAGCAATTATTAACTCATTAACCTGGGACACCATGGGAAAATTCGTTTTTATTGAGTTTCTATTTCTCAAATTAACTCAAAGAATATCAGAATATCGATTTTACTACAGCCGCTAATTAACCAATTACCTCTACCAATCTCGTTCTGAACGTCGTATAGTCCGTGAATCGTCACGGACCCGGGTCTCACCAATGAGTTCGTAACACACCAATCTTAGTTGAATATTTATTTACTAAAAAGCTAAAATTATGATAAAAGATACACATAGACAAAACACATTAAAGGCTATTGATTAGAACTTAGTATAACGGGCCAACACACTATGGCGCGTGTTACCCACAATGGGGATTTCAAAGAGAGAGAGAAAGAGAAAGTACACGAGAGAAATATACATTTAGGTGAATTTGTCAGCTATGCTTATTCTAACCCTAGTCTTGCCTCAAACTGCCGCTCTTATGGGTCAGAATATAATGATGTAATTACGTGGGGAAGGTCTCAGAGGATCCTCTGCGTGGACCGTTCGGGCTGCTCAATGCACTTCTCCGGTGCGCTTTTCTGGTCGTCCTCACGATGTCAGTGTCCTTTTGGCTTAGGAGTCTGTTCCCTCACCCTTGCTCTGGAAGGGGTCTTCTGAGGATAGACAGCTCTGTATCTCAGAGCTCACAGCATAGGAATGAAACCGTTTAGATACGTCGATTCGCTGGGATTGGATGCTATTGGTGTCCACCTTGAATTCACCCGCTTAGAAACAGCTACTCATCCGTAGCTTGGAGAGAAAAGGATTTCTTTGTTGTCAAACTTGTGTTGCGTTCTGGGTTCGTTGACTTTTTAGACCTTGGCTGCAGCTTGGGTCACGTAGTCTCTTCTGGAAATTCTTTACTCACAGGTTTTATACCCTTGGGCCAGAAGTGGGCGTAACCGCCTTTAGGGCAATTCTCTGGGGGTACCAAGTTAAGAGGGCAAGGTCTAGATTTGACTCAAATCCAATTTTAGACAACTAACTTCACATTTCATCTTCCCCAAAACATTCTCTTTGATTTGGATATACAACGCACAATGTATAAACATCAAACATATACTAGGAAAACTCTTCACGTTACAATGTTTTCGTAATAACGTCATCTATTAACCTTTAATAACAAAACAAAAATGACATACAGTACATTTTCATATTCCATCTATCGTCATGACCAGCATTGTGGCTGACGGAAACCATTGTTCCAAAGTCCCTTTATTTCATGTTTAATGTTCTGCGGCTGGTTCTCCATAGTAACAGGACAGAGGAATTTGTCTGTGGCCTGAAATTTTACCAGGGGCGTGAGGGGTCATAAAAACCCCATATCTTCAGACCCCTAGATCTCTCCTCCTCTGTTGGGGTTGAGAGATAATCTGTAATGTTGTGGTCTCCTGTAGCCTGACCTGATCAGGACAGTCATGACAACATGTTGAGTGAGAAATCATGTCAGCTTTAATCATAACATTTCTATCTGTTACGTTCAGTTCGTTCCCTAGTCCAGCTGCAGGTCAGTGGTCAGCTAATTTGAGCAGCGTGGAGCTCTGAGTAGTGTCTAGTGGACACGCAATACAGCTGACACCATGGTCTCTGAGGACCCGGTGGGGTTTTGACATGGATGTAAAGAAGCTGCTCTGACCATTCTCTAGCTTAACAACACGACGATACCAGGCTGTAAAGTGGAATAGGGCTGGACAACCAGAGACCGTTCTCTAGCCTCAGAGCCCTCCTGTATCATAGACTTGTTCTGCACCATGCTGTAAAATGAATAGGGCTGGACAACCAGAGAACACACCACAGAATTATTACAGCAAGGAGCTGTAAGGAGCCGCAGAATGAATTATTAATTCCATTTAGGGAAACTGCAGGGCTGGAAAGAAGTAACACATGCCGACCTGCAAAGAGGAACTGATCTGCAGCTGGTACTGGTTGAACTGTCATGTGACCACACACACACCACAAGCATGCATACACACATGTGCACACGCATACACACACACACACACACAAACAACAGACACACAAACACACACACACAGCCATGTCACCATGAAGACTCTGACAGGGCTAAGAGCTGAACTAACCAGTGTGATGACCGGAGCAGAGATTAAGTTAGCATGTGATTGACCCCTACAGTAGGTAAATAAGAGATGCTCTGTAGTGACAGCCGTATTTGTGGGCTACTCATGGCTTGGAAGAAAAAGACTGTACACTGTGGATGCGTCCCAAATGGCACCCTATTTGTTTATTAGTAGGCCCATAGGGTGCTGGTCCAAATGAGTGCACTATATTATATAAGGAATAGGGACACAGACAGACTGTGTGATGAATTGGGACAAAGGCTGTGTGATGTCAGTGTTACTGTACTGAAGCTGCCCTCTTTATAACACAACTCAATATCATTAGTGCAGTTCAGGCCTTCGGTGAAGGATGCTATGAGACCAGGACACCATGTCTCTTTTAGTGATCTCTGGCAGGACTTGTATACACCTCTGACATATAGGCAATTTAAACAACCTATTATTAGGTGTAAAGAGTTTAACTGGAACTATCTTGGTGCAGCTGTGTTTAAAGGCTATTCAGGGGTTAATCATTATGATGCTGTAAATATATTTAAAATTTTTACTGTGAAATGATGTGGTAATAGGATGTTCCACATGACTGCTGCAGTATGTGTTTGATATGTGTGTGCCATGTGTGTGTGTGTGTGTGTGTGTGTGTGTGTGTGTGTGTGTGTGTGTGTGTGTGTGTGTGTGTGTGTGTGTGTGTGTGTGTGTGTGTGTGTGTGTGTGTGTGTGTGTGTGTGTGTGTGCCGTGTCTGTGTGTGTGTAAGTATGTGAACTGTATGTGTGCCATCGTGGGAGTGTTTGTAATTCCAGGGGGCTCTTTCGCCATAGAAATAAAATATCTAGAATGCCAAAAAGCATCAGGAAATTTTACTTGAATGTGAATGTCCATTCTAGTCCTTCTCTTTCTAAATCTAGCATTGTGTGGACGTGTCAGAGTAAATATAGTGTTTCCTCGTCCCCATAAGAAAATGCTATAGATTATTCCTCAGTGATTAAAAACCTGCACCGTTGTGGTTGATGGATATGACAACATTCCTTTTGACTAATTAAGGCTTTGCAGTATGTAGCACCATCCATCCACCAGCTCTGACAGGAGTTGGGTCTCCGATGTGAAACTGCACTCTGCATACTATTACCTAGAGCATTACATAATAGTCCTATATGCAATTCATTATACAATCTCTGTTAGAAAAATGTTTCATATTGGAGCTTACTGTGTTATGAACATTAGAATTAATGTGTTTGGAAATCACCTAGCTACTCAAGTTACACTATGGTCCCCAATAGATCCTGGTAATGTGTTGCTTCATGCCCCCTCTTGGTCAGGTTGGTATTGTGTAAGATAATGCATTCTCTACAGGTTACCTTAAAAAAGGCAATAAATAAATCAATAGAACAAAAGACTGACATTTTATTACAGAAGGGCATCTTGCAGAGGAGCCCATCGGACCAGAGAAGGAACTTCCTTGTATTTACAGCACAGTTTTAACTGGTTCCTTTAGCAACTACACACTTAGAAAAAAGAACCTTAGAACCTAAAAGAGTTCTTCAACCCTTTGAAGAACCCTTTTGGGTTAAATGTAGAACCCAATCCCCAGAGGGCTCTACATGGAACCCAAAAGGGTTCTACCTGGAAACAAAAAGGGTTGTACCTAGAACCAAAATTGTTATCTTATGGGGACAGCCGAAGAACCCTTTTGTAACCCTTTTTTCTGAGTCTATCTCAGTGGCTCTGTCTCCCCTGCAGTGAAGTAAGTGAGCACCCCAGTGTCTCTCTGAAGACTGGCTCTCTGTGTGAGATAGAGGACAGCTATGGAACCATGCCATGGGGGCTGCAGGCACATCGCCGGTATTACTCTCTCGCTCTCAATTCAATTTCAATGTAACGTCTCTCTCTCTCTCCCTTTCTCTCTCTCTCTTTCTCTCTCTCTCTCTCTGACAAAAAAATTAGATCAGAAACACCACTGGCCCTAACATGAGTCCCAGATGCTCACCAATAAGAGTAGGCAGCAGATCCACCTGCACATATGTTCTCACTGTTTCACACAATCAGCCTGGTACTGTAGCAGTGCTTGCTTGGTTGGGGAGGAATAATACAACCATAGAGGTGATACTTTGTTTACACCCCACTGAAAAACAAACACATTTACTGCTTGTGGGGCAAAGAAGCTGAATTCTCACCATGAGACCTGTCTTCACCATCCTACATCTAAAGTACAGGGCAGTGGACTTTGTAAACGTGTTAGGTATACTGGTGAATGAGATGAGATCTAATAGTAAGGGTTTGTTCTCTTTCTAGCTAAAGATGCCACATCCGTAATTGCTTCTACTCCCCCCTCCTACTATGGTATTACAATCATGACAGAATTACGTGACTTTGCATTTTGAATTTCGTAGTCACACGTTGAGATTCTTGGTCGCAAGTACGATTCGCAAATGTGTAATTACATTTTGCGAGCTTGTATCATGATGTGTGAAAGATTTTAAAATGGTTGCAAACATGTAACTTGATATTTGAATGCATTCAATAAGATTTGCAAGTATCATTTATTTTCAGAATGATTTCAGAATCCATTTACGAGTATGAATATTCTGATCTGAATCCAAAATACATTTGCATATTTTGAATCTGCTCGTGCTCTGAGTTCTGTCACTGCTGTCACGTTACCAAGAGATTCGTAAGCTTGTAAAAAGTTGTGTATGTCTGTAGAATGAGATTTGCAAGTGAAAATGTGATTTGCGCTCTGGGAGCAGGACCTTTTGAAAACATGAATCTCAATGTGTTACCACCAAATTCTAAATACAAACTCATGTAGATCTGTCATCATTATAATTCCATATCTTCTCCTGTTCCTCATCTCCTCTTTCTCTCTCTGTGCTGGGCTAGTGCTACCCATGGTGCTGCAGGCAGGCAGGAAGGAAAGCAGGCTCGGCTCAGGCTCAGCTCAGCGTGTGCTGGATGGGCAGGCATGATGCTTTCATCCTGCTGCCTGCTGGCATTCAGATGACATTGAATCTTACAGCCGGTCCCGTGAGGTGACCAGCTGACATCTTCAGATGTTTCCTCAGTTAGCGCCTCTCAGCACTCCAGCTGAGTGGTGCAGCTGTCTAAGGCACTACATCTCAGTGCTAGAGGCGTCACTACAGACCCTGGTTCGACCCCGGGCCTTATCACCACGGGCCGTGATCAGGAGTCCCATAGGGCGGCGCACTATTGGCCCAGCGTAGTCCGGGTTAGGGGAGGGTTTGGCCAGAGTAGGCGTGTGTGCAGTTTCATGTTTGTGTGCATCAATGCCAGAGCTAACAGGGACATTTAATTGCACTTAGTTTTTGATTGTGAAGTAGGTTTTCCTATAGATACTTACGTAGGACATACTGTGTTCTCTGATTTAGTAAATATTGGGAACATGAAATGGCTTTTAAACTCATCCTGTGTATAATGTGCAAAAAAATGCTGATTGAATCATACATAGTGCAGATGAATCATAAACACACAACATACATAAAATATACATCCATATTGCATGACTTCATTTCTGAAAGAAGAACTGACAGTGTGATGTCAATGAATGATATTTTGGTATCCCTATAGAGCTGGTATTAGATACCTACAGTACAACTTTATAACATTCCAAGTCACCGTATGGACTTAATTAAGTTCTAAGTACTTGGCCGAAGTGACACGGTCATTTTAAAACTCTTGTCTTCCATCCTCTCGACCTCAAAGGTAGAAAGGGAGAGAGATAGAAGGATAGGGAGGGAAAGATCAGTTATCTCAGTGATTTAGGGACTTAACACACCCAACTCCTGACACTGCCATGATCACTTTCTTTATAGGGCTCTTCAGTAATTCTCTCTAGAACCTGTTAGAGGTTAAAACCCTGGGTGGGAGACCAAAGGGGAGCTGTAGATACATCATTTCTCCAGTAGGAGGTGCTTCCCAGCCTATAGTTTTTTTCTGATAGCGGACATAACGTTGAAGATCTGATGTTATTTTAAAGGTACAAATTCAACGTATTTTATAGAAGGTATGTCTATATTGAAACTTGGTTACCATGTTGACATCATTCTTTGGTTGAAATTACTCCCTCAAAAACAACAGTACTGTTATGATAACTTTTTTCAAATATAAATTATTTCCCATGTAAATTCCACATACGTAGACAAATTACAATGAAACATTGTTGATTCAACCAGTGAGATGTACATTTAACCAGTGGGATGGCCAGTGGGATGCAAATGGATGTTTCCCTCTAAATCAGAAGTCTGTTTCTATACCAGTTCTAGCATTAGATCCTCCCCATTAACAGAACTTTATCTATATCAGAATAGAGAGTCTGAAAACAATCTTTGTTAAAATATGGAAAGTCCGATGGGGGCATATACATCTGAGTTGATAATGTATTTTATTACCTTTAGCCGACTCTATTTTTCCTTTTCTCTCTGCTGTTATATAATTTGAACGATCTTCCTTAAACCAGATTTTAATCCCTCCTGAATCTTTGTCACATTTAACATGTGGATTTTCACTGAAGGTACAGTAAACTCACTGTAATTTTTTGGAGAGAATGTTTGTAAGTCTCCTGGACTCCATGTTTGTAGAAGTATAATTATGTCTGAACTATATAGAGTTACAGTATATACAAAGTCTGGGTCTGTGCTTTCCACACCAAAGGTTGAATACCACAAACCCTGAATGTTATAGCTGCTCATACAGTACTTAAAGATGTTATGTTTCAAATGCTCCTTTACGATGTGTTTAACAGTGGAATGCTTGATCTGTGAACCAATGTGTTGTCATTGTGGGTGTTAGCATGTGCTATAATAGGTTATGGGGATTTAAAAAATTATCTAGGCTACGTAGCCTATGCATACACTGGTACTTTACCCTGGATGTCATCTGTAGTGCATGTATGTTTTTACACTGAACAAAAACATAAACACCACATGCAACAATTTCAAAATGTTTACTGGATGTACAGTTCATATAAGGGAATCAGTCAATTGAAATAAATGTATTAGGCCCTAATCTATGGATTTCACATGACAGGGAATATAGATATATATCTGTTGGTTATAGATACCTTAAAAAAAGGGTAGGGGTGTGGATCAGAAAACCAGTCAGTATCTGGTGTGACCACCATTTGTCTCATGCAGTGCAACACATCTTCTTTGCATATAGTTGATCAGGCTATTGATTGTGGACTGTGGAATGTTGTCCTACTCCTCTTCAATGGCTGTGCGAAGTTGTGGAGTATTGGGGGGAACTGGAACACGCTGTTGTACATGTCGATCCAGAGCATCCCAAACATGCTCAATGGGTGACATGTCTTGTGTCATGGGCGTCGTCGTGGAAATGACCGGACCAAGGTGCAGCGTGGTGAGCGTACATTCTCCTTTATTTATATAATTGTCGCCAACAAAACAAGAAACAGAGAAACGACTGTGAAGCTACTAGGGCTATAGTGCCATTAATAAAGATAACTACCCACAAAATACAAAAAGGCTGCCTAAGTATGATTCCCAATCAGAGACGACAATAGGCAGCTGTCCCTGATTGAGAACCATACCCGGCCAAAACAAAGAAACAGAAAACATAGAAATAAAGAAACTAGAATGCCCACCCTAGTCACACCCTGGCCTACCCAAAATAGAGAATAAAAGCCTCTCTATGGCCAGGGCATGACATCTTGTGAGTATGCAGGCCATGGAAGAACTGGGACAGTTTCAGCTTCCAGTAAATGTGTACAGATCCTTGTGACATGGGGCCGTGCATTATCATGCTGAAACATGAGGTGATAGCAGCGGTAGAATGGCACGACAATGGGCCTCAGGATCTCGTCACGGTATCTCTGTGCATTCAATTTGCCATCGATAAAATAAAATGCTGTTTCTTGTCTGTAGCTTATTCCGGCCCATATCATAACCCTACCACCACCTTAGGAAACTCTGTTCACAACTTTGACATCAGCAAACCGCTCTCCCACATGACGCCATACAAGCTGTCTGCAATCTGCCTGGTACAGTTGAAACCAGCATTCATCCATGAAGAGCACACTTTTCCAGCATGCCAGTGACCTTTGAAGGTGAACATTTGCCCACTGAAGTCGGTTACGACGCCGAACTGCAGTCAGGTCAAGACCCTGGTGAGGACAACGAGCACTCAGATGACCTTTCCTGAGACGGTTTCTGACAGTTTGTGCAAAACTTATTCGGTTGTGCATACCCACAGTTTCATCAGCTGTATGGGTGGCTGGTCTCAGACGATCCCGCAGGTGAAGAAGCCAGATGTGGAGGTTCTGGGCTGGTGTGGTTACAAGTGGTCTGCAGTTGTGAGGCTGGTTGGACATACTGCCAAATTCTCTAAAACAACGTTAAATGTGGCTTATGGTAGAGAAATAAACATGAAATAATCTGGCAACAGCTCTGGTGGACATTCCTGCAGTCAGCATGCCAATGGCACACTCCCTAAAAATTTGAGACAAAACTCCACATTTTAGAGTGGCCTTTTAATGTCCCCAACAGAAGGTGCACCTGTGTAATGATTATCATGGCAAAGGAGAAATGCTCACTAAAAAGGGATGTAAACTAAATTTGTGCACATTTGAGAAAAATACGCTTTTTGTGCTTATGGAAAAAATATATATATTTTTGTTCAGTGTAGTTCAGTATGCCTATGTTAGAGCAGATTAGAGCCAAAAGGTATCTTATTAGGCTGTCCCGTGCTGAGGACTTTGTTGCAGTCACTATTTCATAGCTGTTCTTCTCTACTGCATGTTGTGGCTGGCTGGGTGCTCCGCCAGGGATGGATCAGTGGGGGGGGGGGGGGGGGGGGGGCATGAGGACCAGGAGCAACGTGGTGACTGGGGCCAGTGGGGATTTGGACTCTCTGTAGCTTGGGGCTCCTTGGAGGAAGGGCCCTGGGACTCTTGTAGTGCTGGTTAGAAACTCTAAACATAGAGTCTCTGGGCTAGGTGTGGTTATAGGAGGGGTTCTGGTCAAGGTCAGTGTCTTTCGGGACTTTTGGGAAAGGCCTGACTCCATTCTTGCTGAGGTGCACGTGGTCATAAAAGTGATGAGGCCCAGTGATGCACCAGGTGCACATTTGTCAGAGAGGAACAGGCCTGTGATACCTCTGTGTTGATGGTGTCGATGACTCCCTGGGGAATGTCTAGTCTGGGGAGAAGAGTGGAGAGGTTGATTCTGGCTGAAAGGATCTCATTTTGTCTCTCTGTCTGTCTCTTTTTGTGTCTCTCTCTGTCTCTCTCTCTATCTGTCTCTGTCTCTCTCTCTTTTTGTCTCTGTCTATCTCACTCTCTCTTTCTCTCCTCCCCTGAATTTCTCATTTCACCGGTTGGAAAACAGAGGCATTCAAATCACATGGTTGAGAAGTTTAATATCTTTCTGAAACATTTCCTTCTCTTACACGGACCAATATTGACTCATGGAATGTGAGTCAGTCTGCTGCCTCTCTCTCTCGCTGTCCTTTGACCTGATACATTGGGAACGTTGTATTTATCATCCGTATTTTGTTTCATTGTTTAGTGAGAATGTACTTTATGTCCTAACAAAACTACATTGAACGAAAATGCAAAGACACTTCAAATATGTTGTTTTTTCATTATCTTCTTTGTGATGTATTTTTGTATGTAATTCCTCCTCTACAACTCACTATTTCTTTCTTTCTTTCTTTTCCCCCTTCTCTCCATCTCTGTTCCTTTATTTCACCTCTTCTCTTACACCTACCCCTCTGAGTGCCAATAAAATAGACTTGGTAGTTAATTGTAATGCTTGCACGATGAGTGACCGTGCCTGAACACTTGTATTGAACTAATGCCTATATGCCTTACCTCAGTGGGCTAACACAGTACTGTGGTACTAATGAGACCGTGTTCAAACTCCAGTCAGACACACCATTCATACTTCAACATGGAGGTTCCAACATGAAGGTTTCATCATGAAGGTTTCCCACATGTCTTTGAGTCAACCTCCTTGACCGAGGTTACAATTTCTTCTCCACGTTGTTGATGTTGTTGTTGTAAGTCTTGGAGGGGGCTCAGTCATGATTGAGACTTTCAATATGTTTCGTCTGCAGGATTTGAATTGCTTTTAATTTCTGTGTGTGGTTAATAGAGCCATTTTGAAAACTCAAGAGTAGAAAAAAAAAATCACACAATGCTATTCTGGTAATCAATCACCAGAACAACATGCATTTGCATAATTATGTTCTGCTGCTGTAGCTGCCAGCCCCAGGATTCAGTGCAGTGTTCAGTACAGGCTGAGAAGGTGCAGGCGGTAGCTCAGGGATGTACTGCCAGCTACTCTCTCTCTCTCTCTCTCTCTCTCTCTCTCTCTCTCTCTCACGCTCTCTCACTCTCTCACTCTCTCTCTCTCTCTCTCTCTCTCTCTCTCTCTCTCTCTCTCTCTCTCTCTCTCTCTCTCTCTCTCTCTCTCTCTCTCTCTCTCTCTCACTCTCGCTCTCTCTCGCTCTCACACGATGTCTCTCTCTCAGCTCCAGACATTCATCAACGATAACCCCTTTATTAAGCATAGTGTGGATTTTTCCCATGCCTTGTTTTGAGGGCATGTGCTAAATCTACATAGTATCATCATTACAGGAGGTTTTTTCAAAGTCTTGCATTTCATGAATTATGTATGTCACCTTTAATTTACTATCTTTGTTTTGTAGAAGTTGTGCTGAAAAGTGTCTTTAAGTCCTCAGTTGTACAGATATTTCTTTACATTTAGCTTTGGTTATTATTCTGAAGACAATATTAGTTCTGTTTCATCAATGCGTTTGTATTTTTTATACACCAATATAGTTCAGGGTTGTGATTTGAGGATTCAGGGGTGTGGTCTGAGGGTTCAGGGGAGTGGTTTAAGGGTTCAGGGGTGGAGTATGAGGGTTCAGGGTTGGAGTCTGATGGTTCAGGGGTGTGGTCTGAAGGTTCAAGGGGTGTGGTCTGAGGGTTCAACAACAGGTTGAGTAGAGTCAGCAGCCTGGTTGGCTGAATGATGAAGAATGGTGCACAGAGAGGCGCTAAAATTCTGCACAGCAGCTGTAGATAAGGAGCTCTTTTAAATATTTAAATAGTGGGAGTGTATTAATGTGAGATTGATGGAATAGGGTCAGTGTTATCAGTGCAGTACAGTAGCTATCTCACAGAGCGCTGCTTTGTTCGACAAACAGACGATTCAGCTCATCAGCTTTGCAAGGCACATATTCACATGAATGTTGATTCTAAAGCAACAACACATAGAGGGTTCCTGTTTTGTGGGGAGTGCGGCAATTTTGCATGTATGAGGTGATCACGATGTTGACATTTGACAGCATCAAAATTGAGGTGACTAGAGAGAGGTAACACTTATTTCAGAGGGGCTAAGACAAACCCATCCTACACATTCCATCCCGTCAAGACAGATTCTTTGGTTTAAGCGCAGAATCTGTCCACAAGAGATGACTTATGTCTGTATGTTGTCCCAAGCCCCTGACCCAAGCCCACCAATCAGAGACTGGTTTATTCAAATCAAATCCCTATTCAATCCTCTTCTTCTTCTGTCTCATTAATCTTGCATTTCTTTTGAATTGGGTTCACAGGTCCACAGCAGCAGATATCATCATTCAGACTATTTGCTTTTGACAATCACTTAGTCCTCCCTGCCTCTGTTCTGTTCTGCCAGTCTGAACAGAACACACATTCTCACGTTATCTCTCTCTCTCTCACATTGTCTCTCTCTCTCTCTAAGATAATACACACACATGGCCCGTTGTGCACCCTGTTACTATGTATTCAACATATCTATCAATCACTGCATGGTGTCTAGGTTTGCAAATACATGTGTGTGTATTTAATTATTTGTTATATAAATACTTATCTTCTGTGTATTCAAGTATTTTCAAATAATGTTGCCAGAATCAACTACTTCTATTGAAATAATTTTAAAATTATTTCCTATAAATAGCCTACCATTTCAAAGTATTTAAAAATAATAATTTCAAATACCATTTTCAAATATCTGGGTTAAATGCATGGAAGTGTACTTCCAAATACATACAATATTCTCTACTTGTATTTAACATACTTTTCCTTCTAAAAGTACACAATATATACAAAAGTATGTGGACACCCCTTCAAATTAGTTGATTTGTCAATTTCAGCCACACACGTTGCTGACAGGTGCATACAATTGAGCACGGAGCCATGCAATCTCCATAGACAAACATTGGCAGAAGAATGGTCTTACTGAAGAGCTCTGTGACATTCAACGTGGCACCGTCATAAGATGCCACCTTTCCAACAAGTCAGTTCATCAAATGTCTGCCCTGCTAGAGCTGCCCCGGTCAACTGTAAGTGCTGTGTGAAGTGGAAACATCTAGAAGCAACACCGGCTCAGCCTAGAAGTGGTAGGCCACACAAACTCACACAATGGGTTCACTGGGTTTACAGACCTTATGTTGCAACAGACAGTACCAAGTTCCAAACTGTCTCTGGAAACAACATCAGCACAAGAACTGTTCGTCGGGAGCTTCATGAAATGGTTTTCCATGACCGAGCAGCCGCACACAAGCCTAAGCTCACCATGCGTAATGCCAAGCGTCAACTGGAGTGGTGTATAGCTCCACCATTGTACTCTGGAGCAGTGGAAACATGTTTTCTGGAGTTATGAATTTGATTTGATTTGGTTCACTCCAGACTTGACTGCCCTTGACCAGCACAAAAACATTCTGTGGCGTACTGCACTAGCATCGAATAGTCCCCGCGATATGCAACTTTTCAGGGAAGTCAGGAACCAATACACACAGTCAGTTAGGAAAGAAAAGGCTAGCTTTTTCAAACAGAAATGTGAATCCTGCAGCACTAATTCCAAAAAGTTTTGGGGACACTGTAAAGTCTATGGAGAATAAGAGTATCTCCTCCCTGCTGCCCACTGCACTGAGACTAGGAAACACTGTCACCACTGATAAATCCACGATAATCGAGAATTTCAATAAGCATTTCTCTACGGCTGGCCATGCTTTCCACCTGGCTACCCCAACCTCAGCCAACAGCTCTGCACCCCCCGCAAGTTAACAAACAGATCACTGACCATTTCGAATCCCACCATACCTTCTCCGCTATGCAATCTGGTTTCCGAGCAGATCACAGGTGCACCTCAGCCACGTGCAACGTCCTAAACGATATCGTAACTGCCATCGATAAAAGACAGTACTGTGCAGCCATCTTCATCGACCTGGCCAAGGCTTTCGACTCTGTCAATCACCGTATTCTTATCGGCAGACTCAACAGCCTTGGCTTCTCTAATGACTGCCTTACTTTATTTGCACATACTGTAAACATATGTTTCTGTTGTGTTATTAACTGTAAAAAAAATTATCCCGTGTGTAACTCTGTGTTGTTGTTTTTGTTGCACTGCTTTGCTTTATCTTGGCCAGGTCACAGTTGTAAATGAGATGAGATTTCTCAACTAGCCTACCTGGTTAAATAAAGGTGAAATAAAATAAATGAAATAAAAAATAACATGTATGTTGGGTCGAGGAGGTTTGTGGAAACTGGCTGATTTCTGCACTGCTTCATCTCCACTCCTTATCTCCTTCCCCCTTCAGTTTTCAGGCTGGAGAGATAGAAGGGGGAGAGATGGGGGGACGGAAATGGTGCCAGAAAAAGGAGCCATTAATAATGCAGTGAGTGGTTGCAGCACAGCCTCCACACAGCTCAGCTTCCAGACTTCACACAGCCCAGTCCCCAGCCTCCACACAGCCCAGTCTTCATTCTCCATACAGCCCAGTCCCCAGCCTCCACACAGCTCAGCTTCCAGACTTCACACAGCCCAGTCCCCAGCCTCCACACAGCTCAGCTTCCAGACTTCACACAGCCCAGTCCCCAGCCTCCACACAGCTCAGCTTCCAGACTTCACACAGCCCAGTCCCCAGCCTCCACACAGCTCAGCTTCCAGACTTCACACAGCCCAGTCCCCAGCCTCCACACAGATCAGCCTCCACACAGCCCAAGCTCCCCACAGCCCAGCCTCCCCACTGCCTAGCCTCCACACAGCCCAGCAGTCTCCCAGCCTCCTCACCGCCCAGCCTCCACACAGTCCAGTCCATCCTCCCCACAGCCCAGCCTCCCCACAGCCCAGCCTCCGACATCCCAGCACCCCCACAACCCAGCCTCCCAGACTCCCCACAGCCCAGCACATCCTCCCAACCTTCTCACAGCCCAGCCTACACAAAGCCCATCCAAGCCACCCAGCCTCCAGACAACCCATCATCTCAGCCAGCCTCCAGACAAACCACCCACCCTCCCAGACTAGACACAGACAGAAAAACAGACAGACACACAGACAGACAGACAGACAGGATGCTCAACATAAGACGATGCAGCAGGAAACCATCACAGCTGAGCGTCGCCCTCTCCTGGTCAAACAGAGAGTCAACAGCCTCCACCCTCTGCTTGAAGGCAATGAGGAGCTCAACGTGTGATGATTCGTGATTATGTAATGTCTTTTCCTTTTTGAATACAAGGGATGCTTATACAGCACTTATTTCCTTTCAATGCATGTTTTTTTTATAAGCACTTAACATAACATTAATCATAACGTTATGATTTGCAATATTTATTTATTATGTATTGCTTATGGTGTGTTTACATGTTTCGAGGTTTGATCTCTGCCGTTTCTCTTCCCACCAAAAAGGCCCTAGATTTGGTTAAGGTTAGATTTGGTTACGTTTAAGGCCTGGATTAAAACTGTAGCTGGTTTTGTCTACACCTAGTGACCTGCTTTTTAAATTATATGAACAAACAATATTCCATTTAACTTGGAATGGCAAGTCAGACAAAATGAAAAGGCCTATTTACATAACGAATATGAATTCGGAGGGCAGAAATTATTAAATATTAAAGCATTAGACCTCTCACTAAAGGCATCAATCATACAAAAGTTATACTTAAATCCAAACTGGTTCGATTCAAAACCTCAAATGTTTCAATATAAATTACTATACAAAATTCTGTCATATATATGGGGGATTCAATCTTCCCAGCTCTGCAGATTCTGCTGTGAGGAGGCAGAGTCATTAGATCGTTTATTTTGGTATTGTCCATATGTAGCTCATTTTTGGTCACAGGTCCAGGAATGGCTGAAGAATTGCAACATTTGCCTAAAACTAACGCTGCAGATAGCAATACTGGGTGATTTTAAAGCCATAGTCAATCATTCAATAATATAATAATTATTTTAGCAAAAATTTTTATTTTTAATTTACAATCTGTAGAAGCTATGAGAATAGAAAGGTTCAGTACTTTTGTGAAGCATCACAGCACAGTTGAAAAATATATGGCAAATAGAAATCCAAAATGTTGAGAGATAGATGGGAGGGGTTGAATGGAACTGAAGAGTGGGACTAATAACAAGATAACCAATGTAAAACATACGGGGACTGTAAAATGTATATAGGTTCAGAAATGTTGTGAAATAGCACAGTTAGAAATAGAAATGAAACCGGATGGACATCAGAAATAGAGGAAGTAGTAAAAACAAACAAAATATAACTATTGTAAAATAGATTGTGTCTGTAAAATGTGTATAATATGAATAAACTGAAGGTAGAAGCCTAAGTGTTATTGTTTATTAGTTTACATCAATTGGAGGAAGGATGGTGGGATTTGCGGGGAATAAAAAGGTATATTCTAAAAAAAAGTATGTATGTCTATATAGGTATGTGTATGTATATATGTGTATAAGTATGCATATGTGTATGTATGTGGATATATATATATATATTTATATAATAATATAATACAATATAATAATATAATATAAAATATATTTGGATTTGTTTAAGACTTTTTGGTTACTACATGATTCTATATGTGTTATTTAATGGTTTTGATGTCTTCACTATTATTCTACAATGTGGAAAATAGTAAAAAATAAAGAAAAATCCTTAAATGAGTAGGTGTGTTCAAATTTTTGACTGGTACTGTATGACGTGAAGAAAAAAGTTCATTAGAAATGATTTTGTATTAGTTAAGATCAAATTGTTATCCAGTAGGCTTTGATTACATTTCCAATATCCCCGTCCATGTGCACGTTTTTTAAGGTTAATTGGAGGCCAATTAGATGGTGATCCGAATCGCATTCGGTCTCCTATCAATACTATTTTTGCAAGAATGAATGAGAATGAGAATGAGAATGAGACCAGGAAGTAGTCAAGACGGCTAGCTTGATTAAGCCTCCTCCATGTACGCTGTACAGTATATACAAAAGTATGTGGACACACCTTCAAATTAGTGGATTTGGCTATTTTAGCCATACCAGTTGCTGATAGGTGTATAAAATTGAGCACACCGCCATGCAATCCCCATAGACACACACTGGCAGTAGAATGGCCCGCACTGAAGAGCTCAATGATTTTCAATGTGGCACTGTCATAGGATGCCACCTTTCCAACAAGTCAGTTTGTCAAATTTCTGCCCTGCTAGAGCTTCCCTGTAAACTGTAAGTGCTGTTATTTGGAAGTGGAAACGTCTAGGAGCAGCAACGGTTCAGCTGCAAAGTCGTATCCTACACAAGCTCACAGAGTGGGAGTGCCGAGAGCTGAAGCACATAGTGAGTAAAAATGGTCTGTCCTCGGTTGCAGCACTCACTACCAAGTTCCAAACTGCCTCTGGAAGCAACATCAGCACAAGAACTGTTAGTCGGGAATTTCATGAAATGGGTTTCCATGGCCGAGCAGCCACGCACAAGCCTAAGATCAACATGCGCAATGCCAAGCATCTGGCAGACTGGAGAACGGATCTGGGTTTGGCGGAGCCCAGAAGAACGCTACCATAGTGCTAACTGTAAGGTTTGGTGGATGAGGAATAATGGTCTGGGGCTGCTTTTCATGGTTCAGTCCCCTTTGTTCCAGTGATGGGAAATCTTAACGCTACAGCATACAATGACATTCTTGAAGATTCTGTGCATTTGGGAAAGGCCCTTTCCTGTTGCAGCATGACAATGCCCCCGTGCACAAAGAGAGGTCCATACAGAAATGTTTCTTGAGATGGATGTGGAAGAACTTTACTGGCCTGCACAGAGCACTGACCTCAATACCATCAAACACCTTTTGGATGATTTGGAATGCTGACTACAAGCCAGGACTAATCCCCCAACATCAGTGTCTGACCTCACTAATGCTCTTGTGGCTGAATTGAAGCAAGTCCCTGCAGGAATGTTCCAACATCTAGCTGAAAGCCTTCCCAGAAGGCTGTTATAGTAGCAAAGGGGGGACCAACTCCATATTAATGCCCATCATTTTTGAATGAGATGTTTGACGAGCAGGTGTCCACATACAACCATGTACTTGTGAAAATTGAACCAAAGTGATTGAAAAAAACTGCCTGTCCAGTTGATTTTCAAGCACTGGTATTCATTTGTTGTTTTAGGATGCCATCTTGTGACCAATTAGAAGCACTACAGGGCTTTGCTTTTTATTCTGGTGGAAGTCTGGAGTGGCCGGTATGACCCATTCCCCTAGCCTCGGTCAGCTTTTTGAAGTGTTCATTATTAACTAGAGGTGTTTTGTGTTTGCCTAGGTCCCATGCTCCTGTGCCTCGTGTGGGTGACAGACCTTCAGATTTTTACCTTGTTCAGGGGCAGAAAGACAGATTTTTATCTTGTTCAGCGGCAGAAAGACAGATTTTTACCTTGTTCGGGGGCAGAAAGACAGATTTTTACCTTGTTCAGGGGCAGAACAACAGATTTTTACCTTGTTCAGGGGCAGAACAACAGATTTTTACCTTGTTCAGGGGCAGAACAACAGATTTTTACCTTGTTCAGGGGCAGAACAACAGATTTTTACCTTGTTCAGGGGCAGAACAGATTTTTACCTTGTTCAGGGGCAGAACAACAGATTTTTACCTTGTTCAGGGGCAGAACAGATTTTTAGAGCTTTGGGACGGTAACCGAAAGGATGCAGTTCGGGGATTCGATCTAGCAACCTTTCAGTTACAGTCCAAAAGCTCTAACCACTAGGATGCCTGCCTGCCTGCCTGCCTGGTTCAACCCTAATCAAAGCCTCAACCACAACCCCAACCCTAACCCTAGCTTCATGTCCACATCCAGGTCACTGCACCAAATACCCTATATTTGACCTCTTAGTTATTCGTACACTTCTGACGACTCTTCCCACTGGGCACAAATGGGTTAAATCACTATTTTTTTCAACATATTGTGAAATAGAATCTACGTGGAAAATAGATAGGATTTTTAAAAAGTCATCAACTGTTGATTTGAGGGTGAAATGTAATTTGAAGACAAACTGGATCTAAAGCCAGACTAAGTCAGTGGCACAGATGGAACTATCCAAGCAGAAGATACATGTTGATATTTGGTTGTGTTGACAACCAAACACAGTTCAAAATACATTTGAAATACAATAATAACCTATTAGCTTGTTGACAACTTAACAAAGGATATGTTGGATTCACGTCTCAAACTCAACCAAAAATAAAATAATGGGATTAACCCAGTGGCTCAAATGGAACTATCCAAGCATTATGTGCATTTCTTTAAATGTTGACATTTGGTTGTGTTGTTTTACAAACTGAATTAACATTCAACATTAAAACGAGTAACACATCCATGGCCACATTTTGAGGTTACTGTAACTACAAATGTCTTCTCTTATGCAATCATATAAAGTGTGCATGTTCAAGATAGCATGCATAGGTCATCACAGGTCAATGGAGATCTTCACAAATGCTGTAATAATCTGTGCAGAATGTTGAATGTCATTGATCGATCACTTGCACTTTTAATGTAATCTCAACTGCAATCCAGGTCATTTGGTGGTGCTATTAGATTAAGCACAGTGATACCACATTATTCCGTTGCATAAATAAACAAAATATCGGACATTGTATTCCCATTTTAACTTTGCTGTGCTTTTAAATGGTTAAAAGCAAAGAGATATACATTTGGGTGACAACTAAACCAAAAATCTGACATTGTTTTTGGTTGTGCTTTAAGATGGTTGAAAACATAATGATAACACATTGGAAATTCAATAAACGGTTGGCTGTTTTTTTGAGTGGGTGAATATATGCTCTAATCTCATTGATAAACGTCTCAACCAAATGTTACCCAGTTATCCAAGTTGAAATGATGTGGTGTGCCCAGTGGGTTGTCACTTACTTGCCACTAGGACGATCCACGGTATTTTATCTGTGATGATTCAAAAGCAGGTTTATCTCTTGACTGTTTGATAATGGTAACACAGGTGTGAACACAACTCTAATGATCCTGACTCCCACTCTGTCCAGCCCGGTTCAACCCTATTCCTATTCTTAACCACAACCATAACCCTAACCGCGACCCCAACCCTAAACCTAAACCTATCCCTCATAACCTCGTGGAAAGATACATCTCTCAGGTGAAACAGGAAACCTCTACTAAGTACATCTGCCAGTTGAAGAGAGAATAATGTGCAGCCTAGAACAAAGTGTATGAGGAAGGAAGTTGTTCATCACTCCACTGTCAGTGAGGATGAGGCAGCAGCAGGGTCTGGGACAGAACACAGCCTTGGTCTGGTCATCAACAGTAGAAAACCGTCAGAAGGTTGAAAGCATCGGAGAGAGGACTGTTGCCACATCGCTAGCACTCCTTCACACCGGGTTCAAATACTATTTGAAATCTTTCAAATACTTTGTGTGTTTGTCTGTCTGTAGTGCCAGGAGGACGGGTTTTGCATTTTGACTAATAAATTGGTCCATTAAGCTAGGCAGGCCCAATCAAGCACAGTTTAAGTATTCAACATGATTTTAGATAGCATGTTAACCCTGTGCTCTTCTGGGGCAGCCATAATGTGGTTTATTACTCTATTTGTTCCCACTGGAGTGAGTAAGGTGGGTTTCGCAACATGCTTTTAGAGAAAATCCTTTCTGCTCCAAATCCAACCTTTGGACCCATTAACAAATCACTCACATGGCTATTAATAGGACAGTATCAACCTTTCACACCACCTAGCCAACCTGTTACTGTTATTCAAGACAAGGCAGCCGTAAAGTTTATTTTCAGCCTCTTTAGTTAAGACCAAGACCAGCACAGTAATATTCATCTGCACTAAAATGTGCCAAATTAATACAAAAAGATTTAACCAAAATAATTTCTGCCTTGATTGACAATGCAATATACATAGGTACATGGTGGTAGGTCTATGTTGAGTTGCAGAGATCCACTGGGCACAGACATCAGTTCAACGTTTTGATTTGAATTTGGTTGAGTTGTCAACTAACGTGAATTCAACGCGAAATCGACATCAAATGTCACCATGTCATTGGATTTAAGTAAAAACTATATAAAAAAAAAAATCCTTACGTTGATGACTTTTCCACATTGATTCAACGTCATCACATTTAATTATGAAATTATGTGGAAACAACGTTGACTCAACCTGTTTTTGTTCAATTTTGTATCGATGGCTGATAGGTAGTTTCCTGTGTGTCTACCTACCTGACCACGCTGGAGACGGTGGTATGCTAATGGTCTGAACACCTAGTCTGAGCACCCTGGCAGATGGCCTCAGATAGTTTGAGTCCCTGGATGTGTGTGCGTTCACTACTCCAAATAGAAGTGTCTGACAGAACCTTAGCTGCTCCATTTCTTCTCCCCTCGACCTCTGTCTCACCTGCCACACTCCTAATTGGGCTCATCCCTCTGATCCCTGGGTGGTGAATAATCCTGACCTCGTCCTAGACCTTCATCCCTCTGATCCCTGGGTGGTGAATAGACCTGACCTGGTCCTAGACCTTCATCCCTCTGATCCCTGGGTTGTGAATAGACTTGACCTGGTCCTAGACCATCAACCCTCTGATCCCTGGGTGGTGAATAGTCCTGACCTGGTCCTAGACCATCATCCCTCTGATCCCTGGGTGGTGCATAGACCTGACCTGGTCCTAGACCATCATCCCTCTGATCCCTGGGTGGTGAATAGACCTGACCTGGTCCTAGACCATCCTCTCTCTGATCCCTGGGTGGTGCATAGACCTGACCTGGTCCTAGACCATCCTCTCTCTGATCCCTGGGTGGTGAATAGTCCTGGCCTGGTCCTAGACCATCATCCCTCTGATCCCTGGGTGGTGAATAGACCTGACCTGGTCCTAGACCATCATCCCTCTGATCCCTGGGTGGTGAATAGACCTGACCTGGTCCTAGACCATCATCCCTCTGATCCCTGGGTGGTGAATAGTCCTGACCTGGTCCTAGACCATCCTCTCTCTGATCCCTGGGTGGTGAATAGTCCTGGCCTGGTCCTAGACCATCATCCCTCTGATCCCTGGGTGGTGAATAGTCCTGGCCTGGTCCTAGACCATCATCCCTCTGATCCCTGGGTGGTGAATAGTCCTGACCTGGTCCTGTTAAACTCATTGTTGAACTCTCATTGAACTATGAATGTATTGGTGGGAGCTCTATCTCTGATCGTCCTCACAACAGCTTAAAGTGGTATATGACCGAGTGACGTCATAGTGGTGACCCTCTCCTGTTAGTCCACCTGTCAGTCCAGCTGTTTCCATGGTTTCAGTACAGCAGGTCAGACACCCCACTCCAACGCTCAACTCTCTAATCCCATTTCATAATGTCATGATGTCCCACTGGATGACCAATGTCTGACACGGATGGCAAAGACCTGGGAATAAATGCGTTAGTTGGGTCGACTAAGTAGCAGGGATAGAACCAGTGTAATTAAATCATAAAGAATACTCAAACCATGAGCTCCATCCCTCTGCCCTTGATTCATCATGTCTGTTTTACTCATTATTTCACCCTAAGGCTCTGCTAAAAGCCACAAAACTCAATATTATCATCACACCAAAGACAGACAGACAAAATATTGTTTGTTTGTTTGTTCTTGTTTGCCAAAGATATGAAGTAGCGTCACCCCGGCTTTAACAAGCACAACCAGAGAAATGGCCTAAAGCAAAGCTTCACTTCATTAACAACATCCTATGAATCTTCATATCTTCACATTACATCTTAACATCTTCTTTGATTTACTCTGAATCTTCCCTTGAGAGAGGGATAGGGTCATTGATGTGATTGTGTGTCCTTGCTTTGAAAGGTAGTGTGGTTCAGAAGAGAAGAGAGGTTTCTGATTGTGTAATAGTAACTTGTATCACAGGTGACCTGGCTATGTGTTCATCAAGGCCAGAGTGTGTGTGTGTGTGTGTGTGTGTGTGTGTGTGTGTGTGTGTGTGTGTGTGTGTGTGTGTGTGTGTGTGTGTGTGTGTGTGTGTGTGTGTTCGTCAAGGCCAGAGTGGTGTGTATGTGTTCTTCAAGGCCACAGTGGTGTGTGCACACATCAAGGCCAGAGTGGTGTGTGTTCATCATGGCCAGAGGGGTGTGTGTTCATCATGGCCAGAGGGGTGTGTGTTCATCATGGCCAGAGGGGTGTGTGTTCATCATGGCCAGAGGGGTGTGTGTTCATCATGGCCAGAGTGGTGTGTGTTCATTTAGGCCAGAGTGTGTGTGTTCATTCTGGCCAGATTGGTGTGTGTGTGTTCATCAAGGCCAGAGTGGTGTGTGTTCATTTAGGCCAGAGTGTGTGTGTTCATCATGGCCAGAGGGGTGTGTGTTCATCATGGCCAGAGTGGTGTGTGTTCATTTAGGCCAGAGTGTGTGTGTTCATTCTGGCCAGATTGGTGTGTGTGTGTTCATCAAGGCCAGAGTGGTAAAAACCCTGGACAATATCTAATAGGACACATCGTTAGATCACCTACCTCACCGCCAATTGAAACCATTTTGAAACATGTATTGTGACCATCATCCATCATTTTTTATTTAATCAACTCTCCTCCAACGGCCAATTTGATTGGAGAGGATGGATGAGAAGACTATGATTCAGTTGACAGTGGTTGTTTTCGGAATATGATGAATCCATTGTGAGAGCTCCTTATGGTAAAGTCAACCATTTCAAAATGACATACACTATACAGTATATAGAAAGGTATGTGGACACATCTTCAAATTACTGGATTCGGCTATTTCAGCCACACCCTTTGATGACAGGTGTATAAAATCGACAACACAGCCATGCAATCTCCATAAACAAACATTGGCAGTAGAATGGCTCATACTGAAGAGCTCAGTGACTTTCAACGTGACACAATCAGAGGATACCACCTTTCAAACAAGTCAGTTCATAAAATGTCTGCCCTGCTAGAGCTGCCCCGGTAAACTGTAAGTGCTGTTATTGTGAAGTGAAATGTCTCGGCGCAGCAATGTCTCAGCCTAGAAGTGGTAGGTCACACAAGCTCACAGAACAGGACTGATAAGTGCTGAAGTGTGTAGCGCTTAAAAATGGTCTGTCCTCGGTTGCAACACTCACTACCGAGTTCCAAATTACCTCTGGAAGCAATGTCAGGAACAATGTCAGGAAAATAACTGTTCGTCGGGAGCGTCATGAAATGGGTTTCCAAGGCCGAGTAGCCGTGCACCAACCTAACATCACCATGCGCAATGCCAAGCGTCGACTGGAGTGGTGTAAATCTCGCCGCCATTGGACTCTGGAGCAGTGGAAACACGTTTTCTGGAGTGATGAATCGCGCTTCACCATCTGGCAGTCAGACGGATGAATCTGGGTTTGGCGGATGCCAGGAGAACACTACCTGCCCAAATGCCTAGTGCTAACTGCAAAGTTTTGGGGAGGAGGAATAATGGTTTGAGGCTGTTTTGCATGGTTTGGGCTAGGCCGCTTAGTTCCTGTGAAGGGAAATCTTAATGGTACAGCATACAATGACATTCTAGACGATTCAACGATCACCTTTGGGATGATTTGGAACGCTTCCTGTGAGCCAGGCCTAATTGCCCAACGTCAGTGCCCGACCTCACTAATGTCTTGTGGCTGAATGGAACAAGTCCCCGCAGCAATGTTCCAACATCTAGTGAAAAGCCTTCCTAGAAGAGTGGAGACTGTTTTAGCAGAAACTGGGCAACCAACTCCATATCAATGCCCATAATTTTGGAATGAGATGTTCGACGAGCAGGTGTCCACTTTTGGTGATTTAGTGTAGGTTCATATCATATTAACATGCTTTATTAAACCACAATGCTCAAAACCATGTAGAAAGCATATAGAAATCTAGAATCAAATCTTCTTTCTCTCCATAGCTAGATTTCCATTCAGTTATTATTAAAAAATCTGCATGAAAATATATAGATATGCGTTTCCATCCAACTTCTATGATTTAATCTGCCTATAAACTGTATGCTTTTCCATGACCCCATGGTAGTAGGCTACAATATGACATACTGTATCATTGCGTGACTCCAGGTTTACTTCAACATTGTATTTATTATGCTAATGTTTACGCATAAATGCATTTTCACTGAAATTGTCACATGATCTATTTCACTGACAAAAAAATGTATCCCACCTTGTATAGCGTATTTATTTGGTAGACAATAGCTAGGCTTCCATCTAATTGCAAAATATGTTCATGCAACATCCAAACCTTGTAGAAAATATGTTGAATTGTACCTTTGAAACAACGTCAGTCCTTCAACATTATATCCACTATATATATATATATATATGTAAATATATACTTCAATAGGCTGGGCAGCACCTCCTACTGGAGATTTGATATACAGCTATTAATCTCCCATGAAGGGTTTTAACCAAGCCCAGCTTAGCTTTTATATTTGTCACTGCCTGCTACTATAATAATAATAATAATATTGAGAGACCTCTTAATTATTAAATATTGTTCACTGTTGCTATCGAAGTCTTTCCAAAGGGTGGCAGAGCAAATAAAATGTAACCATACTTTACAAGTCATATTGTATATCAGCAATTACACTATTTAAGGCTATATATAGTGCCTTCAGAAAGTATTCAAACCCCTTGACTTTTTCCACATTTTGTTATGTTACAGCCTTATTCTAAAATGGATTAAATAAATACAAATCCTCATTGATCTACACACAATTGTCCATAATGAGAAAGCGAAAACAGTTTTTTTTTAATTATAGCAATTGTATTAAAAATGGAAATACCTTATTTACATAAGTATTCAGACCCTTTGCTATTGATCATCCTTGAGATGTTTCGATAACATGATTGGAGTCCACCTGTGGTAAATTAAATTGATTGGACATGATTTGGAAAGGCACACACCTGTCTATATAAGGTCCCACAGTTAACAGTGCATGTCAGAGCAAAAACCAAGTCATGAAGTTGAAGGAATTGTCCTTAGCGCTCCGAGACAGGATTGTGACGAGGCACAGATCTGGAGAAGGGTACCAAAATATGTCTGCAGGCTTGAAGGTCCCCAAGAACACAGTGGCCATCATTTGGAACCATCAAGGCTCTTCCTAGAGCTGTCCGCCTGGTCAAACTGAGCAATCGGAGAAGGGCCTTGGTCAGGGAGGTGACCAAGTACCCTATGGTCACTCTGACAGAGCTCTAGAGTTCCTCTGTGGAGATGGGATAAACTTCCAGAGGGACAACCATCTCTGCAGCACTCAGGGCTTTATGATAGTGGCCAGACAGAAGCTACTCCTTAGTAAAAGGCATATGACAGCCCACTTGGAGTTTGCCAAAAGGCACCTAAAGACTCTCAGACCATGAGAAACAAGATTCCCTAGTCTGATGACACCAAGATTGAACTCTTTGGCTTGAATGCCAAGCGTCACGTCTGGAAAGAAACCTGGCACTATCCCTATGGTGAAGCATGGTGGAGGCAGCATCATGCTGTGGGGACGTTTTTCTGCGACAGGGACTGGGAGACTAGTCAGGATCAAGGCAAAGATGAATGGAGAGATCCTTCAAGTCTCTGAATGTCTATGTGTGGCCCAGCCAGAGCCCGGACATGAACCCAATCTAACATCTCTGGAGACACCTGAAAATAGCTGTGCAGTGACGCTCCCCATCCAACCTGACAGAGCTTGAGAGGATCTGCAGAGAAGAATGGCAGAAACTCCCCAAATACAGGTGTGCCAAGCTTGTACCGTCATACCCAAGAATAGTTGATGCTGTAATCGCTGCCAAAGGTGCTTCAACAAAGTACTGAGTAAAGGGTTTGAATGTTTATGTAACTGTTATATTTCTGTTTTTATTTGTAATAATTTGCTACAATTTCTAAAAACATATTTTTGCTTTGTCATTATTGGGTATTGTGTGGAGATTGATGAGGGTGAAAAAACGATTTAATCAATTTTAGAATAAGGCTGTAACATAACAAAATGTGGGAAAAAACGATTTAATCAATTTTAGAATAAGGCTGTAACATAACAAAATGTGAGAAAAGTCAAGGGGTCTGAATACTTTCTGAAAGCACTGAAGCATTTGCAAAGTCATCAGCAGCAACTGTTTTAATTCAACCCAGGGTTCAACAAAAAATAGACAATATATATAAACCTAGGGATTCAAGTTTTGGTCGATTTCAAGTATAATCTTCAAGTTAATCCTTAATATGTTGCATTCACGTCTCCATCTCTACCAAAAATCAAAGTTAAAGAATAGGACTAAATCAAATTAAACTTCATCTAAAGTGCATTTGAAGTTATGATTAGAATAGATTTAGTCCTATTCTTTAACTTTGATTTATTTCAATAATTAATTTGTAGACAAACGGGATATTGAATTGTATTTTTTTTAAACATTTGTAGTAGATGTATCTTCTGCTTTGATAGTTCTATCTGTGCTACTGACTTAGTCTGGTTTTATAATTTTTTATAATGTATATGTTTTATTCACTTTTCCATCTCAACCAAAAATCTAAGTTGAAGTATAGGACTAAATTAAATCAAATCAAGAGTTTGATTTGATTTGTTTCTATTCTTTAACTTAGATTCTTGGTTTGTAGACAAACTGAAATGTTTTGACAACCAAACACAATTCAATATCACTTTTTCAATACAGTAAGCATCCTATTAACTTGTTGACAAGTTACAAATAATATGTTGGATTCATGTCTTTAACTAAACCAAAAATAAAAGTTAAAGGATAGGATTAAGCCAGTGGCTCAGGTGAAACTATCCAAGCATTAGATATTCTATAAATGTTTATATTGGCTTGTGTTATAATATTTTTTGTAATACAGTAAATAGCCAAAAGTTAGGGCTAGCTCGAGACAACATAGGAAACTGGCAATATAGCTAGCTAGCTGTTATTTATCAACCTTGAAACCTTTTACTGCAGTGGGCTAAATCAGGGTCACACGGAGTGATTCTTGGTAGTTTAAACAAATCTACTTTGAAAGAGAAGTTTACACCTCATACACATGATTATGGGCTTAAAAAAATAAGACACTTGTATAATGTGTGACATAGAGTTAATCTAATAAATGTTGAGTTTGCATCACAATATTACACTACATATACATCACAGAAGCCTGAAATATAACAAAACACAAGATTTCCGTTGGGTTTTTGGAAATAATTGATATGAATTATGACATTCTACCCATGAGGCCAAAGAGGGCACTTTTGGTCATTGACTGCAGGAAAGGGTTTACAATGAGTAACTACCATGGCCACATTTTAAGGTTAGCCTACTGTAACTATAAATGTCTTATGTAATCACAGAAAGAAGGCAATCATGAACAGCATTGATCACTTGCACTATGTGCTTTTAATGTAATCTCAATTGCAATACAGGTAATTTGGTTGTGGTATGAGATGAAGCACAGTAATAACATATTAAGTTGTTGTATAAATATAAAATATCTGACATTTTATTCCCAGTTGAATTTTGTTGCGCTTTCAGATGGTTGAAAGTGCAATGATAACACATTTAGATGACTACTAAATCAAAAATCCGATATAGTTTTTCCATTGGAATTTGGTTGTGCTTTCAGATCGTTTAAAGCATAGTGATTAAACATTCAATGTCTTTCCAGTGCATTTTCACAAATGGCATCTCACTCAGATACAGTCAGGTAGGCTAGTCTACATGATGAGATTATTATGGAACGGCAGTCAAGCGTTGATCATCATGTCAACAGAATAAGACACTCAATATTTATTGGAAAGGAGCATTTAGCTCATCACTGTGCACTTTCATCACCATGTGTAGTTCATCATAACTTATTAGATCTGTAGCCTAATAAACTGCATGGTTTCCAGAGTTGTAGTGGGAGGACTAGACCCCATATCATTACATAACTCCAAGATTACATCGATGTGATCAACACACTATCACAGTTTACAGTGAAATAGGCACAAATTGCTTTAAAATCACTTTTTCAAGCATTACAGGATGTTCTTTACAATGCATTTTGTGTGTATTACACTATTTTCATTCTTCATATCTCATTTGTGTACATTACACACATTCCATTGTGTTGTGACTAACGTTTTTTAGGTTAGCTAAGTGGCTAATGTTAGCTAGGCTATTTAGGTGGCTATGGGTTAAGGTTAGGGTTAAGGGTGAAGGTTAGAGTTAGAGTTAGAGTTAGGTTTAGGGGTTAGAGGTTGGGGTTAGGGTTAGGTAACATGCTAGCTACACACAAAAATCATATTTCTCTAAATGTTTGGGCAAAAATGTGTTTACATCCATGTTAGTGAACATTTTATCCTTTGTCAAGACCTACCTATCTGGCCCGACAGGACCTATCTGGCTGTCTGGCCGGCCGGACCTACTGATCTGGCCGGTCGGTCGGAGCTGGCCATCTGGTCGGCCATCCACCTGACAGGTGTGGCATATCAAGAAGCTAATTAAACAGCATGATCATTACACAGGTGCACCTTGTTGTTGGGGACAACAAAAGGCCCCTCTAAAATGTGCAGTTTTGTCACACAACACAATGCCACAGATGTCTCAAGTTTTGAGGGAGCGTGCAATTGGTATGCTGACTGCAGGAATCTCCACCAGAGCTGTTGCCAGATAATTGAATGTTCATTTTTCTACCATAAGCCACCTCCAACATTGTTTTAGAGAATTTGGCAGTACATCCAACCGGCCTCACAACCGCAGACCATGTTTAACCACGCCATTTAACCATGCTCTCCGGCTTCCTCATCTGCGGGGTCATCAGAGAGGGGCGAGGGGGGATTCTGAGGAGTATTTCTGTCTGTTACAAAGCCCTTTTGTGGGGAAAAACTCATTCTGATTGGCTGGGCCAATGGGACCAGCACTTTACATGTTGCATTTATATTTTGGTTCAGTGTAGTTGGCATGTTAGCTAACCCAAATCTTAACCCTAACTAACTTTAACTCTTTAATTTCTTAGCTAGCATGTAGCTAGGGTTACTAGGCGATCGTGTTATGCGCCCACCCATCCTCCCCGACCAACTTCCCTCCTGTCGTTTCTGTCTTAATTACTGTCTTTATCTGTAATTTAAATACTCTGTGTGTCTGTCACAAATTTCCAATAAGCAATTAGTGTCTATTTCTCAGAAATCTGTTATAGTGGGTTGACATGGTTATCAGGCCTATGTCAATATTTGCTCATAAAGGAATTTCCAACGCCATTTCTTGCATAATACATTTTATCGACACAAAAAGATCCAACCATGTCGAACTAACAAATTATCTGTTGGCATTTATAAAATTGTACCAAAACTTCCTGCTTCCATCAGCCCTGTCGTAAATAGTTTTATGCGTCAGTTAATTAATCCGCATGAAATGGTTGGTTAGAAACCTCCTTCGTAACAACATCAACTCATAAACTCACTGCATGGTCCATAGTACACAAATTATTAGCTTGATTTACATCCAATTGGTGACAGATTTTCATGCAAATATTCTAAAATCTGCATAAAGAAATATGCGCATTCTTCCACCAGAGGTGTTTCCATCAAACTGAATTGTTGCTGATCAAATATTGTGCGTGATGAAGTGCACATAAAAGCACTTTTGTTGTTTCCTTGTAGGTGTAACGAAGATGCAGGAAGCACATGCAGTCGGTGAGTTTAATAAAAACAAACAGAGTGAATAAACGATCAAGAGTAGCATGTGAACATGAACAAAGGAACAATACTGCCTGATGGGTGATAACAACGCAGTGCTAGATTAAGAGGGAGTAATCTGGGTAGTGATAAAGTCCTTGAACTCTACTGATAGTTTTGTTGCAAAAACTGTTGCGATAAAAATACTGTACAAAAGTATAAACACAACATGGAACAATTTCAAAGATTGTACTGAGTTACAGTTCATATAAGGAACTCAGCCAATTAAAATTAATTAATTAGTCCTTAATCTATGGATTTCACATGGCTGGGAATACAGATAAGCATCTATTGGTCACAGATACCGAAAAAAAAAAGATAGGGTGTGGATCAGAAAACCAGTCAGTATCTGGTGTGACTACCATTTGCCTCAAGCAGCGCGACAGATCCTTGCATAGAGGTAATCAGACTGTTGATTGTGGCCTGTAGAATGTTGTCCCACTCCCCTTCAATGGCTGTGTGAAGTTGCTGGATGTTGGTGGGAACTGGAACGGAACACGCTGTCGTGCACGTCGATCCAGAGCATCCCAAACATGCTCAATTAGTGATATGTCCAATGAGTGTGCAGGCCATTTTAACCCTAACTCTAACTGGGACATTTTCAGTTTCCAGGAATTGTGTACAGATCCTTGCGACATGGGGCTGTGCATTATCATGGAGAAACATGATGTGATGGTGGCAGATTAATGGTAAGGTAATTGGGCTCAGTATCTCATAAGAGTATTGTGTTCATTGTCTGTAGCTTATGCCTGCACATACCTTAACCGCACCGACACCATGGGGCAAACTGTTCAAAACATTGACACCACATGATGCCATACACGTGGTCTGCGGTAGTGAGACCGGATAGACGTACTGCCAAATACTCTAAAATGATGATGGAGGCGGCTTATCAGTGGTGTAAAGTACTGTCATGACGTTGGCCTGGGGGGTAGGTTTATGACAGTCATAAATACCTCTTCCCACCTTTTTCCTCTCTCTACCCTACTGATGTAACACTTGGTTAACATAGAGATTCTGGGAACATCAGAAGGTGGGGGAAATGAAATATATTCTGACCAACTGACCATATGCGGTGGTACTTAATGAATATGATGTCAGTTCAGTTGTCATCTGAGACATTGTCATCAATGATAAGATGACATAAACTCTACATTGGAAAGTCTACACATTAGAGTTATCGGATTCACATGGAATTGTTGTTCAATTTAAATGTTTGAATATGAAATTATTTGTGATGGGATGAAATGTGATTTTAGCTTCTAAAATGTGAGATTTGGGTTTTCATAAGATAGGGCTCTGCTCAATCAGTGGCCCGCCCCTGTGAAGGGACATGGGCTATAAAACTTTTCAAACACGCCTTCCTCTTCCTTCCTATATAAGGCCTTGACGATAATTTAACCTCCTATTCCGAGGACGTGAGGACGACGGTCCGATGTCAGAATGGTTCAGATAATAACTACAGAACAAAGCCAACATCAGCGTGAGCTTTGGTTGCGAATGGAAATAACTTTGAACTCTTATTCACTACAGAAGTGTAACCTCCTAGCCGTTGAGTTAGCAACAGCCGCTGCAAACGAGGGTTAGGAAGGAACAGACAGAGTATCCCGTCTATCACACAACAAAATTACTACAACACATCCAATTGACCACCAGAGACATTCTTCAAAGGACCAAGGACTCCTTTGGCCAACACGGCCTTCCATCTAGCACCAATCTACCGAAGCCCAGCTCAGAATAAATATTTATTGCATTTTCCTTTTCCAAATGGGCGGTAATTTAGAATGCACAAGATACTGTATTTATGATAGCACAGCTTCGCCCTTTGTTCCTCAGTCTTCCCGCTCTTTTACCCTCAAACCCAGCCCCTTTTCTTTTGTGTAAACAGTTATACCTGTTCCGCCCGCTAGGGACGTTTTCCTTTATGATGTAATTTGTAATCAAGTTATGATTTAAATATGTGTATGTGTAATTCTGTGTGATTAGTTAGGTATTTAGTAAATAAATAATTAAACCCAATTTTGTATTGCTGATTCAAATTGTTAGCCAGGGTTCGTGCAGATTTCGTGCAAATTTACAACTTTCAGATGAGATTGAATTAAGATGACGATTAATATTGACTGCTATTGATGTAAAATATTTCTACGTCTTTAACAGCTCTATAAATATTATTTTGTGGTGCCCGACTCTCTAGTTAATTACATTTACATGATTAGCTCAATCAGGTAATATTAATTACGGATAAATTATTTTATAGAATAGCATGTCATATCACTTAATCCGGCATAGCCAAAGACACGACAGTACTTAAGTAAAAATACTTTAAAGTACTATTTAAGTTGATTTTGGTGGTATCTGTACTTGGCCTTACTATTCATATTTTTCCAAACTTTTACTTCACTATATTCCTAAAGAAAAGTATGTACTTTTTACTCCATTCATTTTCCCTGACACCCAAAAGTACTACATTTTGAATGCTTAGCAGGACAGAAAATTGTCAAATTCGCACACTTACAGTATCAAGAGAACATCCCTGGCCATCCCTACTGCCTCTGATCTGGCGGACTCACTAAACAAAAATGCTGTGTTTGTAATGCTGTGTTTACTTTTGATACTTTAGTATATTTATAACGAAATACTTTTAGACTTTTACTCAAGTAGTATTTTCCTGCATGACTTTCACTTTTACTTGAGTCATTTTCTATTAAGGTATCTTTACTTTTACTCAAGTATGATAATTGACTACTTTTTACACCACCTGCGGCTTATGGTAGAGAAAGGAACATTCAATTCTCTGGCAACAGCTCTAGAGGACATTCCTGCTGTCAGCATGCCAGTTTTACGCTCCCTAAAAACTTCCGACATCTGTGCCATTGTGTTGTGTGACAAAACTTCACATTTTAGAGTGGCCTTTTATTCTCCCCAGCACAATGTGCACCTGTGTAATGATCATGCTATTTATTCAGCTTATTGATATGCCACGCCTGTCAGGTGGATAAATTATCTTGTCAAATGTGAAATGCTCAGTAACAGGGATGTAAACAGATTTGTGTACAACATTTGAGAGAAATACGCTTTTTGTGTGTATGGACATTTTCTGGAATCTTTTATTTCAGCTCATGAAACATGGAACCAACATATTTTTGTTCAGTGTAGCAAACTTTCCCATCCTGGTTTTGGCATATGCTCTCTAGGTTTTAATAATTGGCAGCCAAGCACTGATCATCAGGTCACCAGCATTCAAATATATGGCTACCCTTGATATTTATTTGAAATACGTGCCCTTAACCTCCATAAGTTATGAAGTTATGAATTAAGTTATGAAGCTCATCATAACTTATTGACTCTAACTATGAACTATGCATACTTTTACACGTTGTGGTGGTTGTACAATGTAACATATCTTCACATAACTCCTCGGCTATTTTATCAATATTTGCGCATAAATGTGTTTCCATCACAGTTGTCACATCTATTTCACCAACCCAAAAATGATCCACACTTTTCTAACAGACCTATTTTGTTTAGTCGACATTGGAACATTTTACAGACAAATTAGCTGTTTCCATCAGCCCTGTCAGGGCCTCAACCTACTGTTGAGAGTTCAAATAGTAGAATACACAAGGTGCAATTTTGAAGTTTGGTTGTACAACAGCAGTTTTTCTCTTGTTATGCCATTCATTGACAGTCACTCAATTTGTCATGTCAGCGAACAATTTTTAGATTGGTAAACTAGTCTAGACAGCTATCTAAACTTATAGTAGTCATGGCTGAATACCGACCAGGCACGCAGGGCAAGCACCCAGGGGCCCTGACCTCCAGGGGGCCCCCATTGATTATTTTTGTCACTCTCACTCAGAGATCATTAACATAGCATAAGTCTTGGAACAAATGGTAGAATTGCAGTAAATTAGCTTTAAACTGCAAAAATGTCTCTCCGCCCCATGGCAAAATGTGTAGAATTGCAGAAAGATTGCTTTAAAACTGCAACATTTTCTATTCTCCCCATGGCAAAATTTGTAGAATTTACTTTCAATTTTTTTCTTATTTTCTCCACTATCAAAATTGGGGCCACTAACATGTTTTTCCTGTGAGATGTGGGGGGACCCCCAACCAAATCTTGCATTGGGCCCCAAAAAGGGCTTTATGCATGTATGACTGAAAAAAAGTATCTGCTAAATGTCATATATTATATTATTTGTATTATAATATTGTATCACTATTTCAAAACATGCTAATTGGTGTCAGTTGAACACCAAGGAAATGGTTCGTTTGAGAGTGTGTGGGTGTGTGTATAGATGTGTACTCTCCGTGAGAGAGTTTGTGTGTATAAAGGGAACTCTAATCCTAGGCTTAATAAGAGTTGTGTCGCATTTTATGCCAGAACACTGTCATTCTAAAATGTAGCATTCATCTCTCTGTATGTGTGAGTGCGTGTGTGTACGCATATGTGTTCAATAACCTGTTCCAGTATACCACTCCTCCTCCTCAGCATTGTGTGTGTGTGTGTGTGTGTGTGTGTGTGTGTGTGTGTGTGTGTGTGTGTGTGTGTGTGTGTGTGTGTGTGTGTGTGTGTGTGTGTGTGTGTGTGTGTGTGTGTGTGTGTGTGTGTGTGTGTATTATGTGTATTGTGTGTGTGTGTGTGTGTGTGTGTGTGTGTGTGCGTGCGTGCGTGCGTGCGTGTGTGTGTGTGTGTGTGTGTGTGTGTGTGTGTTCAATATTCTGTATACACCTTTACATTGAGGTGACAGTGTCTCCTGTAGCCTTTATGTCGTCACTAGGTTTTGTCCAGGTGTGAATATAATCGACCAAGGTTATCAACCTCCTTTAAAGAAAAATAGACCGAGACAGAGGCTGCTGGGGTCCAGTGTTGAGTTTCCATGCTGAATACCCTGCCTGTCATTGTTTATTCTGGATACTCCATCTCTGTAAATGTTCTACTGTAGAAGTGATAGCCATTTCAATATACAGTATTTGCACATCAAAAAGCAGAGCATCATAAACTGTCACTGTGTTGTCATGCTTTTAGGATTTTACAATACTTGGCCCTGAATGTAGCCTTAATAAATACCCTGACCTTGTTTTTTCAACTGGTGTGTGTGTACATGTGTGCCTGCGATGTGTGTATACTAGGCTGTTCGTGTGTGCGTGTGTGTATTGGTGTGTGTGTGTGTGTGTGTGTGTGAATCTGTTTAGGATGTATTTCCTCTGCCTGGCTGTCACAAGCTCAAGCTACCCTGAATTCCCTCAAAAACACTGAAGATGCTCCCACTTTCTGTTTTTTCAGGGCATTCCCATGACGACCCAGTCAGCTGTCAGGAGTGTGCAGAGCTGGACCAGGATCTGGAGCTCATTCATATACATTTGTAGGATCTTAATTTGAGCCAGTTTGCTACAGCAGGAAAATAATCCTGTAGCAACAGGAAATGTAAATTATTATGTGGATTATAGTTAATGGACAATTTTGTAGGGGTTGATATATTTTTCAGAAATAGAAATGACAAAGTTCTGAAGTCTTTTCAACCCTCAAATACACAAAATTTCTCCTGCAACGGGGTGATCAAATATAGATCCTACATCTGTATCTATTCAACTCATCTGTTTATTTATCTATTTGTTTATCTATTTGTTCGCAGATTCCCATTTTCGTTCGAATCTGGGCCGTGCATAAAGGGGACACGATAGGCTTTTGAAAATGTAGCTCAGAATGTTCTTTTGCGTTGATCACCCATGTCTATCTCTATCCCACATTATCCCTTAATCTCTCTCGGTGCTGTGTGGGAGTTATAGGGTGAAGTCTTCAGCTTTTCATAAATGTGCAGTGAAGAGGACATTATTTTTAGAACAGCACAAGCGTCATTTCTTGCAAACAGATCTTTCAGAAGTTTATTTGTACAATTAAAGCAAAATCAACTTGCCCATATAGAAAGAAGTCACCTTTGAGAGTGTAGTCTCTGCCATCACCTGTAAAAAGGTAGCCTATTGAATGCAATGTGCTTTCATTTATGATAATAAATAATAACGCATTGCTTTGTAAGAAACATACTGTATATAGTTAAGAATATTGCAATTAAACCTCAATTGAGAACCAAATAGTAAAAGTATCAAGTTTGATTTTGTGTAAAAGAAATAACTCAACTGTTACACTTAAAATGTTGAATGCTCCCTGCATTGAACATGGAATTAATAATAAATAGACAGTGAATATTTGATACAGAGGAAATACAACTTGTATTGTCTTTCAACTCAAAATGTGTACTGGTGGTTGTGTAGTAGAAGTGGTAGTAGAATATGTACAAATATAGGTGATTGGAATGGTTGGTGGTAGGTAGCTGAATTAATCTCTCTATTAGTGGTAGTTGTAGGTAGACATAACAATTCATAATTGAGAAAATAGTATTTTTCAGCACATAATGCACTTCAGTTATTTGCTGGATTCTGGACTCACCTCTTGGATGCAGAATAAACTCAATCTAATTAACCAGCTAGAAATATCAAAAGAAAAACACTCTATTTGTTGTCCCTTCCAAGTGCTGTCTATGTGTGTTTTAAATCAAGGGCAGTGTGTAGCTGGTAGTACTGTTGCCACACTGTTACAGCAGTCAACTACTGTAAATGCCAGTGGCATGACATGCGTACAGTATCTACGAGTATTGTTACTGAACTCCTTAGGCATCTGCCATGGTATCTTCAACCCAGCAATCTGCCCAGTCTTGTCCAGGCTTAACAGTTTTAACTTAACTCTTCTGCCAATAACAGCAGACAGGTACCAGTGTCAATACAGTGACAGTATATAAGTGGGGACCAGGTTAGTATATCAGGGTGTTTTAACTGAAATCCTCAGGTATCTGCCCAGGTATCCTGAAGCCAGCCGTCTGCTGCCCAGTTTGGTCCAGGGTGTTCCTGGGGCTGGATGTGCAGGTAAAGCTGGCTCTGGTCTCCACCGTACAGCTGGTTCTCTGGAGGAACTGCAGGAAGTTCTCGTGGGCCGAGCCCTCGTGGCTGCTGGATATGGCCAGCTCGACGGGCCTGACAGAGTAGCAGCGCCGCAGCTTACACAGCTCCTCCCTGATCTGGCGGTTCAGCAGCCCGTAAAAGAAAGGGTTGACGGTGAAGGAGGAGTACGCCAGCCAGGTGACGGCCTTCTCTAGGTCGGCGGGGATCTTGGGCTGGTTGTTGATGGTCAGGTGCAGGTGGAAGGAGAAGTAAGGCAGCCAGCAGAGCAGGAACTGGCCCACAATGACCACCAGGGTGAGGGCGGCCTTGCACCCACCGAAGGGCCTGTGGTGGTGCAGCCTCCTGGGGGCACTGCGGGTGGTGATGATTGTGGTCTGGCTGTTGATGGAGTCAGAGCGGTGTTTAGGATGACTGGCCGTCCAGGATGGTAACGGTCCATGCTGTCTAGCCGCCATGCGGGCCACTTTATAGACGTTACTGTACACAGCGAAGATGACCGCAGCAGGCAGGCAGAAACAGGCCACTGTGAAGAGGACAGAGAAGGCCCGGCGGTGGCTGCTGTGGCTCCAGTGCAGTGAGCAGTGGGCGGCACTGATGGAGCTCAGGCTGCTGTAGCTGGGCCAGCCGAACACAGTGGCCAGCCCCAGCAGGCCTGAGGCCACCCAGACCAGGACCATGACGACTGTGGCCAGCTTCAGGGTCATCTTCACCTCATAGCGCATGGGGTGGACAATGTAGTAGTAACGCTCCACGCTGATGGCCGTGATGGTGAAGATGGAGGCTGTAATTCATATCAAACTTTATAAATGGCTACACACAGTACAAAAATCAATGGAAAGTGATCAAAAGAAACAGAAGAGACTATAAAAAAAGAGATGAATATAAGAACATAAAAAACATAACAGTAAACCCATTGATTGATTAAAGGCCATGTGTCCAAAATGGCACCCTTTCCACTGTATAGGCCTAGAGCACTACTTTTGACCAAAGCTCTGGTCAAAAGTAGTGCACTATATACAGAATAGGGTTTCATTTTGGATGCATCCCTAAATTCTGTCTGTCCCTTGTACTGTACCTGCGATGAGGAACACGTTGAGGAAGACGTATACCTGGCACTCCAGTACTGTGAACACCACACTGGCGAAGTACGGCGAATTGGACACAATGCCCAGGGGCATGAGCAGTACGGCACATAAAAGGTCCACCGCACACAGGTGGCACACAAAGACAAACTTCCTGAATTGAATGGAATTAACTGTATTAATCCCCAGAGAGGAAACAATATACACATGATACCTTCACTACAACAAATGTAATTTACTGATGTCTGGTGAAACAAGTAGAATACATGAGATACAGTACCTAAAATATTTCATAAATTAAACTCTAATTCAAGAGTATAAGCAATAGAAACAAGGGAATTGTGCATATAAAAAAATCATAGTTCTTATCATGGATCTGTTTGATTATAATCTGGTGTATGTTTAACCTGCCTGCTGGCCAAAATGAGGACCACAACAGAAATAAATTGTTAAACTTTTTGGATTATCCGTGTTGATTATGCGTTGTGGTTGAATTGTGTTATTAACTGGTAAAAAATAAATGAAATAAAAAAGTACCAAGTACCTGAGGTGCGGGGCCTTGACCACCACCACCAGCACGGCTGTGTTAGCCAGAAGGGCCACCACGTTCAAGGTCACCATGAACAATATCCCTGACAGGTCCTTGAAGCGGGTCTGGGCGTTGGGCAAGGTGCCCAGCTGTTTGCTAGGGGCCGAGGCGAAGGGCGACCCCAGCCCCCACCGCAGGCTGTCATTGGCTGTAGTATCACTGAGGTTGGGGGTCAGAGGTGAACCAGAGTGTTCCATAGTTCACAATGAGAGTTTCAGAAGAGACATCATGAGCGTTCCATTAGGCCTAGACCCCATCTTTCACTGTGGTGGGCCAGGTGATTCATTCTGCTCAGGAGTCAAACAGATACTACTTTTCCCTGTTGGAAAAAAAAAGACGACGACATCAACGAATTGGGAGTGTTTTTGGGGATAGTTTTGTATTCACAGTAAATCATCATAGACCAGGTTTTGTAGGCCATTACATTTTCAAAGACACATTGGTGAAAACAACACAACCACTGATATCAAAGTTTACCACTGCAAAAGCCAGCCAACAGTAGCTCAAAGTTATTTAATGTTTGCATGCATAAGCTTAGTTAAACCCTGTTCTGTTTTAATGATTGCAATGTCCCACTTAATACTGTCAAGGGATAATAACAACAATTGTATGTCAAATCCACAATGGAAGTTACATTTTTCTGTTATTTAGGAATATGTTCTGTTTTCATTTTGTACACTGTACATTATTCCTTGTGTTCACAAGTATCCATAATAAACCCATCTATGTTGTTACTGCCTATTAGTTTCAACACAGTTGATTGGCACAGGTGTCTACCATCTACCCAAAAGCTATGGAAAAGGACATCTATAACATTTATAATATTATATTATAATATTTATTTTTAAAAAGGATGATCTCACTCCATCTCCCTCCCCTCCCCCTCTCTCTCTTTCTGTACGAGGAGAGGAGGACAGGGACCTGATCAATAGGAATAATTCATGGAGGAGAGGACACCCTCTCACTCTCTCTCTTTTCTCCTCCATCCTTCCCTAACCTTTTGAAATGAGAGATAATGAGCTTGCTTGTTGTAGCAATGCAGCTGCAGGGGACTGACCCTGTTGATTAGTATGAACAGCTTACTGATCGCTGCAGCTGTACACAGCCCATCTGTAAATAGCCCATCCAACTATCTACCTCATCCCCATATTGTTTTAATTTACTTTTTTTAAACTCTTTTGTACACCAGTATTTCTACTTGCACATCATCATCTGCACATCTATCACTTCAGTGTTAATTTGCTAAATTGTAATTACTTCGCTACTATGGCCTATTTATTGCCTTACCTCCTTACTCCATTTGAACACTGTCTATAGATTTTCTATTGTGTTACTGACTGTACATTTGTTTATGTGTAACTCTGTGTTGTTGTTTTTTGTTGCACTGCTTTGCTTTATCTTGGCCAGGTTGCAGTTGTAAATAAGAACTTGTTCTCAGCTGGCCTACCTGGTTAAATAAAGGTGAAATATATATATTTTTTAAGTATGTGCCCTGTGTCAACCTGCCTGTGTAGGGCCATGCAATCTCTTACCAGGACAGACTTGATCTCCTGATCCCAGCGACACACACAAAGCCACTGCTCTTCTACCCAGACTACATCAAAAACAATATAGTTCAATGAACACTGTCTTTTGGTAACATGAATGCACAACATAGGCCCAGTCACATTGATATTTCCCATGCTCCTGTTCAAAATGTTTCTCAGAGGCTGTGGATGTCTGTATGTTTGTAACTTTGGAGGTAGTGGATTTCCTGTACCTCTAAACTTAAATGTCAGGCATAGAGTTACATCAGGTGTGTGACTTCAAAGCAACTTTATCTCCATCCACAAAACTCACATATTATGCCATGATCACACACACACAGTCACCTGAATCACTGCTGTGCTAGGAGCATCATCCATTTCCCAGAACCTATGACTAATGCATTCTGTTCTGTCTTATTCCCATGTCTTCCAGACTACCATACTAGACCAGTGCTTCTCTACTGATGCTCTCTGCCCCTGAAATCTGCTCTAGTGTCCGGACAACAGATTGGCATGCCATGTTAACTAGGCAAGTCAGTTAAGAACAAATTCTTATTTTCAATGACAGCCTAGGAACAGTGGGTTAACTGCCTTGTTCAGGAAGTTTTGTTCAGGGGCAGAACGACAGATTTTTACCTTGTCAGCTCGGGGATTCAGTCCAACGCTCTAACCGCTACCTACCGCCCCACAGCACAGGAAGGAATAGTCAGTGCATGTACAGTACAGTCTCGTGTGCGTTATGTAAGGTTGTCCCCGTTTTCATCCTGTCCTAGTATTACTCCTGCATACAGAATATGGTTTCTCCTTTAGGTTTCTGAACTGGCCATTTTCAGCCATGCAATAGAATTTGGTTGAATATCACTACATTCTTAGCAAAATTACTTACTAAAAAATATTTTATTTAGAAGTCTACTTCACCAGTAAAAATGATGATTTTCTTAAAATGTCTAAACTCGGACAATTGAAAATGACTGTCAGTTACAGAAGTGCAAGAGGGTATTCACAAGTCTATGTACTTGAACAAGTGATCTAGTATCATTTGATTGAAATGAAAACATCTGCCACAAATAAATCACACCTCTATATATGAGACATTCTCTTTATGTACCACAGCAGGAAAATTGTAGTTCACATCAGCAACTCTTCTAGACTGTTTACTGTATTGATTAAACCCAACACACTGAGCTCCAGCTGAATAATAGGCTACCTGAGCTTATTTCAACATGTACGCTAAGAGTTTTCATATATCTAAAATCTAATTACACAGTAAGTATCTATAGTATTTATTTCAGTGTATACCAGACACAAAATCTAGGTAATAAATTACTTTAAACCACAATAAACCTTTTTGATTGAAATCATTTAAATCAAATCAAATTTGAAATCATTAAATCACTACTCACCTGACATGAATTGTGTGTATCATAAATCCTTTATAAAATCCTCCTGTCACACTTTCACTTCATTTGAGTTAAAAGGGTACAACTACCTCAGAAGGTGCTGGTGTTTTCTGTTCAAGTGGAACTCTATTACAGTATGTCCCCAGGCCAGCTGTGAGGCTCTGGTGTCTGGGTCGGCTCCAACAGACAGTAAAATGGGTGCACCTGTTCCTAACCATACAGACTTTTCTTAGTACCCATCAACCTCTCGAGTTGACCCCAGGGACAACTCACTAAGGCTGGCTGCTCCTTCTGATACCCTGGTTCCTGGCAGTCTTGGTCCTTGGGTTGATAAGTATCCCTGATGGATGGATGTCCTATGGGAAGGACTTCTGGGTAGGACCGGTGAAGGTGTCAGAGGAGAGTAGTGATAGACTGATAGATGTCGACTAGGGTCCTCAGATAGAACAACTGGCTGGGGGAGGGGCTAGCCATAGGTCACCGTTAGAAGCACATCAACAGAGGATCATTGGTGAGGATGCTTTTGTGAAACCACACCCACCCTCATTGTCCCGCCCACACTCTGTTTCTCTCATCTCTCAGTCAGTTTATGGCTGTGATTCCTCAACCTACACACACACACACACATAGATTTTCTGTCCTCCTCCTGTCCCTCCAGGACTGCCCTGGGTGCTAAGAGTACAGACACACACAGTTAGGGGTTTAACATGTTTTTTTTTATATATAAAAAATGTAATTTAATAGCATTAGTGAAACCAGATTGGATGTTGTGGGAATCAGAAAGACATTTATTTAACAGGCACAATCATTATAGAATAATGTGTTGTAAGGCTACTATGTGAGTCAATCTATCACAAATGTAATCTATAATATGTGTAGTCTACAGTACTCTTAAATCATACAAACAAACAAAGTCAATATCCTTCTGATCAAAAGTAACATCAACCAACTAAACTGTCTAAACACTGACATCTGTTGGTGGAATAAAACATTGCACTTACAGGACAGAATACAGTAATTGCAATGTAAACAATTGTGTGATTATAACCTGGTATTTGGTTATTTTTATTTTTTTGAATGGAGATTTAACGGATCCCAAGTCTCTTCTTCAACAGTTTGTCTTCATTATTTAACTTTGTTCTGACGGCAGCTCGAATCGCACTGTAATCCACACCAAACTTTATCCTCACGTGATCTAGAAAAAATATAATTTAAACATGTATTATTGATATCTTTTATCATTAGAAATAAAAAACATACAGCGCCTTCAGATTCAGATCTGTGTCACTGTCCCACATACAATACACCATAATATGAAAGTGTAATTGTGTTTTTAGACATTTTTACAAATGAATAATAAATGAAAAGCTGAAATTTCATTGGTCAATAAGTATTCAACCCCTGTTATGGAAAGTCTAAATAAGTTTTGCTTAACAAGTCACATAATACAGTTCCTTCACAAACTTTTTCCACATTTTGTTGTGTTACAGCTTGAATTTAAAATGGATGAAATGGAGATTTTGTCACTGGCCTACACACAATACCCCATAATGTCAAAACAAAATGAAAACCTTTTTTTTTTTTTTTTACAAATTGATCAAATTAAAAAAAAAACTTAAATGTCTTGAGTAAATACAGTCAGGAGTAAAACTGTACTTAATAAGCCACATAATAAGTTGCATGGACTCAATAATAGCAATAATAGTTTTTTAACATGATTTTTGAATGACTACTTCATCTCTGTACCACACATATTAAATTATCTGTAAGGTCCCTCAGTCAAGCAGTGAATTTCAAACACAGAATCAACCACAAAGACCTGGGAGGTTTTCCAAAGCCGGAGGTTTTCCAAAGAAGGTCACCTATTGATAGATGGGTAAAAATAAAGAAAAGCAGACACTGAATATCCCTTTGTGCATGGTGAAGTTATTGATGACACTTTGGATGGTGTATCAAGACACGCAGTCACTACAAAGATACAGGTGTCCTTCCTAACTCAGTTGCCGGAGAGTAAGGAAACTGCTCAGAGGTTTCACCATGAGGCCAATGGTGACTTTAAAACAGTCACTGTGTGTAATGGCTGTGATGGGGGAAACTGCGGATGGATCAACAACATTGTAGTTACTCCACAATACTAACCTAAATGACAGAGTGAACAGATGAAGTCTGTACAGAATACAAATATTATAAACATGTATCCTGTTTGCAATAAGGCATTAAAGTAAAACTGCAAAAAATGTGCCAAAGAAATTAACTTTATTTAATGTATACAAAGTGTTATGTTTCGGGCAAATCCAACACAACACTGAATATCACTCTTCATATTTTCAAGCATGGTGGTGGTTGAGTTTTTTTAGTATAAACATAAATGGAATAGAGCAAAACACAATCCTAGAGGAAAACCTGGTTCAGTCTGCTTTCCAACAGACACTGGGAGACAAATTAACGTTTCAGCAGGACAATAACCTAAAACACAAGGCCAAATATACACTGGAGTTGCTTACCTAAACCACATTGAATGTTCCTGAGTGGCCTAGTTAACGTTTTGACTTAAATCAGCTTGAAAATCTATGGCAAGACTTTAACCTAACTAAAGCATTCTATTAATATCAGCACAACTGGACAGTTTTAGTGTTTTGGGAACCTCTCTCTCGTCATAGACACAACCTAAAGAAACATTCTAGGAATCTTCAAAGAACAGACTAAATATGTTCTGGAAACATTATTGTAACATCAGGTGAATGTTTTTTGCACCCTAAAAGAAACATTGTAGAATCATCCACACAACTGGATAGTTTATGTGTTTTGGGAACATATATTTTGTGACATCCCCACAATGTTCTCACCATACTGTTTTCACAACCTAATGAAACATTCTGGGAACCTTTAAAGAACAGATTCAATATGTTCTAATCATCAGCACGACTGGACATTTTTTTGTGTTATGTGAAGATTTGCAGCGAACTAACAAATGTTCCGGGAACTTTCACAAAAACAATTTTAGTTTGCTGGAATGACTTTCCCTCGGGAAAGAGGTCCTCCGACCTCAATGAGACAACCTGGTTAAATTAAGGTTGAATAAAATAGACAGCAATAAGAAATAGACAAAGTACAGTACCTAGAAGGCCTCTCATGATGTCAGGGGGAAGTTGAGGTTTCTGGGTTTCCTCTTTGGCGATGTTACACCTCCTGCCCTGCAGACTGTGTGTGCCCAGCGTCTCCCTGTCAAACAGCACCATCAGCATGGCTGAGATGTACTTCTTGAAGTCCATGATCTCTGAGATCCCCTTGTACAGATTCCTCTGCACTCTCAGACCCCCGGGGAGGTGGATATAGTTAGCGTCCTGATAAAGTTAAAGACAGAACTGAAGTGTCCATTGTCAGAGAACATTGCAAAGTTGATTTGTCAAAGACATATCTAGTTTTATTTTAGAGAGATACTTTAATTGAATTGCTGTATTTTATCGCCAGCAATGTTTGGATATTGTGTATCTCCTTTCATCAGAAGTACTCCTAGCCTGGTTAAATTAGACTGCATGATGCACTTACCATTTTTTCAGCTGTAGGTGGAGCATTTGGTCTGGTTTAACCCGGCTAAAGTAGTCCTAATGCCATATCTCAGGTCGTCTGTCTGAACCCAGGCAAACATGAGGCTATATACATAGTTTTCTTGAGAGGACAAGTTGAATGTGACAGTAGCAGCAACTACATTGTAGAATGGCCTGATGGGGGTGGTGACCTCACCTCTACCTCCTGTGACACCACCTGTGACATCTGAACAGGCACGTCCGCATAAGAGATGCTCTGCCCCTCACAGCTCTCTGGGGTGACAGCATCGTTCACAACATCATTCACATCATTCCCCTGCTGCCCCCGGGCATGGTCCAGAACAGTCCTCAGGTCATGGGCAGTGTGTCTCATCTGGGTCATCAGGTCATTCATCTCTGACAAAGTATTACAAGAGAGTATTATACACTCAGTGTACAAAACATTAGGAAAACCTTCCTAATATTAAGTTTCACCCCCTTTTGTCTCAGAACAGCCTCAATTTTTATGGGCATGGACTCCACAAGGTGTCGAAAGCATTCCAGAGTGATGCTGGCCCATGTTGATTCCAATGCTTCCCACAGTTGTGTCAAGTTGGCTGGATATCCTTTGGGAGGTGGACCATTCTTGATACACACGGGAAACTGTTGAGTGTGAAAAACCCAGCAGCGTTGCAGTTCTTGACACACTTAAAATCATCCCTACTACCATACCCCGTTCAAAGGTCAGTCTGCATCATGAAAAGAGAAGGTGTTCCTAATGTTTTATACACTGTGTATATAGACCACTCATGAGCAATCCCCCTAACTGATCAACCTTTTCCAATTTATATTTTCAAGATAACTGAGAACATTGGCAGGTCGTTCATCTCTGACAAAGTATCAGAAAATAATCAGCAACACCCATTTGACCAATGAAAATCGATTATTCAGTCAAGCCATGTTATAAATATAGATAATCAGCAATCACCCTAACTGATTAGCTTATCCTTTTTCAGTGCATCATTGCAAGATAACGGAGTACATTGACAGTGGTGTTTAAAATACTTAAGAGTATCTGTCATGATAAGAAGTCTTTTTAAAAGTTAACACTAAAAAAGTTTAAGGTTGACACCAAAAAATGGTCTATTTGGGTAACTTTGAATACCCATTAAATACGATTCAATGAACAATTAGTGTAGTTTTACAACATACCTTTCATCTGTTTCAGTTCCCTCTCTGCCAGCTGCCTGCATCTGCGCTCATATTTCAGTTCTGCTTGGAGCTGATCAATTTTCATCAGGAGAGTTATGGTGTCGGTTCTCGTTTCAGGACTTTGATCGTCTTCTTCCTCAAAGGTGATTGGTTCACCCTGAGAGAGAAACAAAGTATACAGTACAGTTACTACAGCACATCAACCATACAGGATATTGTACATGGGCCATAATCCTTACTGATACTGCAGGGTGGAAAAGTAAGGGGTAAAGTATTCCGTGAAACAAATTAAATTAGATTGTAACCAGTGGTGGTAATCTGCAGTAATTGTTAGTAACTGATCATCAATTAAATAACATCTCTCACCTCTATGGGTGAATATCCATCATCTGGTATTCTGTACTTCTCCTCTATTACCTCACCAAAGTCCTCCAGAGAATGATCCATACCAATCTTCATCATTTTGACAGAAGAGCCTGTGTGGACACTGACAGAGTGTGTTGTTGTTGCTGCCCGTTTTGGTGCCATTACTCAGGTGGGCAAACGCCCTGATGAAATATATAACACAGGCACAGAAAATAAGTACATTTGACTAAATACACAAAAATTATTTTCATCAGGTCTGGAGCACTATAATTGTGTATTTGAATAAATAAAATATAAATATTGAAACTGTACATTACTTTTTTCCATCAACTTTTAAGACCATTAGCTTCACATTGGGATTATATTTAAATAGGTTATTACTACATTGATGATGCTGTATGCGCTGCAATAACGTTAGCCACAAAGAGACTCATCTCTGTGGACGCCATATCAGGTCCTTTATAGGACGTGAGCTCTGCGCTGGCAGTTTTTTGGCATTTCCCAATATTCTACAAATTAGCCAATTTCAAGCAACACATTACAGATTTTAACACATCATATTACAGCTAACGTTACCCACCTGTGTATTCAATTTCGTTGCTGAGATCGCAGTGAGACTGGATGCAAATCTTTGTCAGTACATGGAAAAGTACTAGCTGGTACTAGCTAGTAGCTAGAGGAAGTAGTACTGCAGTACTGCGGTGTATTTGGTCGCATTAAGTATTTCAGTGTGTGCTTGATGGCAGTGAAAATATATTCGATTTTTTAAATAAAACGAGATACTTCCATTTTTTTAGGTTTGTGATTAACATGTTACCTTAATGTAAAATCATTATTTCATCCTTTTAATTATTTACTTGGTTTAACTGCGTTCTGGAAGGAACCATTTGTCAGGATCACATCTTTTGGGGAATGATTTTCCCCTGCACAAATTTCTTTCTGAACAAGGCAGGTCTTCTCAGCCAATCAAATTTAGACTTTAGTTCCTACTTGCTCAGGGATCCAGTGAGAGCTCTGTATTTGTGGGCGGGACAAACAGATGCCGCAATATTATCCAATCAACACCTCCATTTCAAACCTTGGGTCTGTGGGGGTGTCTATAGTTTGGTTGAATCAGAAGAGAGAGAACCCATGTGGGTTTAATGTTGATTTGCGTGGTCAAAATGTGTGCTAACTAGTGTAAAGATTGACTAACTCTGAAGCACTGTTAAAACAATCTAAAGAATATAATCATGTCGTCTTTCTTTATAAAGAAAAAAGGACCTCCAAAGGTTTTCAAAAAGAGCGAGAATTCAGCGGGTTCCAAACGAAAGGTAAGGAGGTAGTTAGCTAGCTAACGTTAGCTATCTACGTAACCAATACAATGATGGCTAAATTAACTTTCTTCTGATCTGTGATGCTTGTGTGTTGGTGGTTTAGAATGATGGAGACACGGGAAACAAACTCAAGAAGAAGCTCAATTCAAAGCACAATGAAGAAATCTCCAGCGACTCTGAAACTGAAGGGTAAGCTTACTTACCCAGTGTAGTTGACTGGCTTCACAGATAGCTATCTAAGTTGGCGAACAAACTGATTTTATTTAGAGCTGTATGAGTTGAAACAATATATTTATGTAGCCCTGCAGTGCACAGAAAAAGGAGGGCCAATGTCGAAGAAGAGTTTGATGAGACTCCACAGGAAAAGAAACTACGATTGGCCAAGCTCTATCTTGACCAATTGAGGGATGAGGGTAAGGGAGTAACGTTAGCTAGCTTCTGTAACTATTAATTGAGCTGTGCTAAATAGTTTTCTTTAACTTTATATTTAAGTGCTTATTTGGAATCTGAAGCTTCACTGTTCTGTCTTCATGTCTTATCAATAGAAGAAAAGAAAGCAGAGGAAGAGTCTTTTGAGACTGACCTGATAGCTGGAAGACTTCAAGAAGAAGTGGTAAGTGTACTAACTACAATTTGCAATGCTGATTATAAACTGGGTGGTTAGAGCCCTGAATGCTGATGGGTTAACAGCCGTGGTATATCAGACCGTATGACAACCATTTATTTGTACTGCTCTAATTATGTTGGTAACCAGTTTATAATAGCAATAAGGCACCTTGTGGGTTTGTGGTTTATTGGCCATATACCACACCCCCTCATGCCTTAATATTTAATTATAGCCCTAATATATGTCACAAGTCCTTTTATGACTATGGTATTGCCCTATAGTGAACACATTCTCTTTTCCTCAGCTTGAACAGAAAGGAAAGCTTCAACGGATGGTTGCAAAAGATGTGAGTATCTTTGTTGGGTGTCTCTGTGCATGTCCATCCAGTATCCACACAGTGAGGTTTTTTTATGGCCCATAGTGCGCTGTGTAACCCGACGGCTGTGGTCATTTTGTAGGGCACATTGAAAAAGTGTTTTTGATTGGACCTACCCATTTCTGTCCACTTCTGTTTTGTGCCTACTAAACACAACCGCTGTGTTGTCATGGTTTTCAGCTCCTGCCACCAGACACGTCAGAGATTCGTCTGTTGAGAGGCCACAAGCTGCCAGTCACCTGTCTGGTCATCTCTCCTGATGACAAGCACATCTTCTCTGCTGCCAAAGACTGCTCCATCATCAAATGTGAGTCAACATTTATATTTGTTTGTTTACTTCTCCAAAATAATCAAAGATAAGTTTGATGTTTTACTGAAATAGACTGTGCAAAATCATTCCCATGCTGCCTGAAATGCAACAGTCAAAGTAAGCTTACTTATGTATTCTCCCATTTTCTTCTGTAACTGCAGGGGATGTAGAGAATGGTAAGAGACTGCACACAATAGCTGGTGGGAGGAAAGGAACAGAGGATCGCCATGTTGGACATACAGCCCATGTCCTGTGTATCTCCATATCGTCGGACGGCAAGTACCTGGCAACGGGAGACATGAATAAGTTGATCATGATTTGGGAGGCGGCAACATGTAAACACCTGTACAAGTTCACAGGACATAGAGGCCCTGTGTCGGTAAGCTCTTTTTGCTTAAAAATGTGCTTTCTTTTAAATTCTTATTTTTGTTGCACCGTCTCTCAAACTGGGCCATCTATTCTCCACAGGGCCTGTCCTTCAGGAGGGGCACCCATGACCTGTACAGTGCCTCTCACGACCGCTCCATCAAGGTGTGGAACGTGGACGAAAACGCCTATGTGGAAACCCTGTGAGTAGCTGACTAGTAATATCCATGTGTTTCTTCAGGTTGGCATGAGAATTGTGTTTGTGTTTTATTGACTGTGTCTCTCCCTAGATTTGGTCACCAGGATGTGATCACGGGGCTGGACAGTGGTAGTCGGGAGCGCTGTGTGACTGCAGGGGGAAGGGACCGCACTGTGAGGGTGTGGAAGATTGCCGAGGAGTCCCAGCTAGTGTTCCATGGCCATGAGTGAGTCTTCCTGGACTCCTTTCACTCTCTTTCTCTGTATTAGTCAGTCTCACAACACTGTATTGTCTCTGTTGGTCCGAGAGTGTATATTATCCTTGTGTGTTAACCTATTGGGATGCTCCTCCCACTCTCGCTCAGGGGCTCCATCGACTGTATCCAGCTCATTAACGAAGAACACATGATTACAGGTGCTGATGATGGGTAAGTGTGTGGCTTTATACTCCACTAGGTGTCATCGTACTCCACATCTGTAGAGGTTCTGTAACCACTTCTCTCCAAACGGCACAGAATGGTAATATTACAAATGTTTTCATTAGTCAAAAAATATTTTATCTTCCTCACCTCAGTTCCGTCTCCCTCTGGAGTGTGAACAAGAAGAAGCCCCTCAGCACGGTGAAGGCAGCCCACGGTCGGCATGGTGACTCGGGGCTGGAGCAGCCCTACTGGGTGGCAGCCGTGGCGGCTCTGCAGAACTCTGACACCGTAGCCTCAGGTGCCAACTGCTGTGCGAGTCACCAGCTTTATATAACGCATCTATACACGCACACACAGCACTGCAGAACTATTGACACTAGCTTCGACTGAGTCCTCTTCACCAGCTTTGCTATACACCATCTCATCTATACACATCTGTATACACCCTGTGTGGGTTATTAGTAATGATCAACCCCAAACTTCCACCTCTCCTTGCTATAATGTGTACTGTAAACTTATAGTGTGATGCTCTACATTAGTGCTCAATCCTTGGTCCTATACACCCCCCTCCATATTTATTTGGACGGTGATGCTAAATTTTGTAAATTTGGCTACTCTAACCAAGTTTGTAAAGTCAAAAGCTTGATGTAGTCATTGCGTGCTAGGAATATGGGAGCAAATACTGAACTTTTAGCTACTTTGTCCAAATTCTTATGGAAAAATAACTTCTTCAAATGGGGGGGGGGGGGGGGGGAGATTTTCTAAACAGATACATGTGTTAAAATACTGTACTGTCACCTCATATAAAACATTTGATCTCAAATCCAAAATGCACTGATTTTTAGCTTCACTGTACACATAAATATGGGAGGGGTGTATTAGGCATTGACTGCTAATATTGACCTGCCCAATTGATGATGCTGGAATTGAGTAACTGTTGTCACTTGACAGGTTCACACAACTCTAAGGTGCAGCTGTGGAAGTGTGGCCAGGGGTTCCGTCACCTGGAGCCTCTCTTCAGCATCCCTGTGGTAAGCAAGTCCCAGCTACACTGCTCCATACCTAATACACCCATAACTTGCGTTACATTCAATCATTGTGTAGCATGACAATATGTGGTAAACACCATTGGATGTCATTTAGACATTACGCATTCAGCCTATGTGTATGATCAACTGACTAGTACAAGTGTTCTGCACTAAAACATCTGTCTTCTCACAAAAGTTTTTTCTGACTGTCTCCTCTCTCTTGTAGCCTGGTTTTGTCAACAGTCTGAAGTTCTCCAGCTCTGGGAAGTTCCTAGTGGCAGGAGTAGGACAGGAGCACCGGTATGTACCCAGCTACTTACCTGTCATACAGAGATACAGCCCAGAGTGCACTTACTATCATTATACACTCATTGCTGACTGATCAAAATCCTGATTATATTGATCATGTGCTCTGGGCCTACCCTTTGCGTTAAGCCTGTTTTCAGTGTTCTGTATGAAAGTAGTTGCAATGAGGAGAGGTGCCCACAAGGTGGCACTTATTTCACTCCCTCGACTGCTTGGGGCAGTGATGACAATACCTCCTATGTTTTCTTATTACAAGATTAAATGGCTTCTTCGACTGCGTTTACGTGCTAGTTGAAAATTCGGAAATGTCAGACTTGCTAAGTCGTTGTAGACAGGATCCCGCGGGAAGTATCAGAATCACCCAATGGGTAGATCTACGCAAATAACTTGCAATCATTTTAACTCGGACACATACTTATGTCATTTTACGCATAACTTTATTCATGAAATATCTGCTTTGTCAATGATCTTCGTTTTTGTTAACAAAGTCTTTGTTGTCAGGCTTGGTCGGTGGTGGAGACTGAAGGAAGCAAAGAACGGACTCTACATTATTCCTCTGAAAAGACAACAGCCAGAGCAGGAAGGGGTCCAGAATGGAGAAGAGAATGGGGTTTAGTTGATCTATGTATGCCTTAGATTTTGTAAATTAAATTCTTTACACATGCTATTTGTGTTACATCTATCAATTTAACTGCAGTAAACAGTTTCTGTTGAGGGGGGGGGACTTTTACAAATTTCACTTGAGGACTAGAACCGTTTTTGTGCTCTTCCCGCATCTAATTTCTTAAATGCTATTTGTTTTGGGTGGAGAGAATAAATGAAGGTGTTTCTACAGATATGCCATATTCTGACGGTGACTTAATTCCCTAATAATTTCACCACCTTTACGCATGAGGAAACTATGAATAAGGTCTCTCGAAGTGGAAAAAGTATCTAAGAAAAATTTCCCCCATTAAAAAAAAAAAAACATTCTGCATGCACTGTAATTTACAACTTGGTAAATGATTAAGGGAATTGTAAATGGAGGGGGGGGGGGGGGGGTTGAGTAAAAGTATAGATAGATACCTTAATAGAAAGTTACTCAAGTGAAAGTCAGCCAGTAAAATACTACTTGAGTAAAAGTATTTGGTTTTAAATATACTTAAGTATCAATAGTAAAAAGTTATTTTCTTTATTTAACCAGGTAGGCCAGTTGAGAACACCTTTATTTAACTAGATAGGCCAGTTGAGAACACCTTTATTTAACTAGATAGGCCAGTTGAGAACACCTTTATTTAACTAGATAGGCCAGTTGAGAACACCTTTATTTAACTAGATAGGCCAGTTGAGAACACCTTTATTTAACTAGATAGGCCAGTTGAGAACACCTTTATTTAACTAGATAGGCCAGTTGAGAACACCTTTATTTAACCAGGTAGGCCAGTTGAGAACACCTTTATTTAACTAGATAGGCCAGTTGAGAACACCTTTATTTAACTAGATAGGCCAGTTGAGAACAAGTTCTCATTTACAACTGCGACCTGGCCAAGATAAGGCAGAGCAGTGCGACACAAACAACAACACAGTTACACATGGAGTAAATACACGTACAGTCAATAACTCTCAATAGAAAAGTCTATATACAGTGTGTGCAAATGAGGTAAGATTATAGGCCGTAGTGGCGAAGTAATTACAATTTAGCAATTGAACACCGGAGTGATAATGTTCAAGTAGAGACACTGGGGTGCAAAGGAGCAAAAAACGTTTTTTTATTTTTTTATTTCACCTTTATTTAACCAGGTAGGCAAGTTGAGAACAAGTTATCATTTACAATTGCAACCTGGCCAAGATAAAGCAAAGCAGTTCGACAGATACAACGACGCAGAGTTACACATGGAGTAAAACAAACATACAGTCAATAATACAGTATAAACAAGTCTATATACGATGTGAGCAAATGAGGTGAGAAGGGAGGTAAAGGCAAAAAAGGCCATAGTGGCAAAGTAAATACAATATAGCAAATAAAACACTGGAATGGTAGATTTGCAATGGAAGAATGTGCAAAGTAAAAATAAAAATAATGGGGTGCAAAGGAGCAAAATAAATTAAATACAGCAGGGAAAGAGGTAGTTGTTTGGGCTAAATTATAGGTGGGCTATGTGCTATCTGTGAGCTGCTCTGACAGTTGGTGCTTAAAGCTAGTGAGGGAGATAATAATATAATAATAATATGGGGTTGAGGTAGTTAGCTGGGCTATTTACAGATGGGCTATTTGTAAATTACATCGCCGAAGTCAAGGATCTCTAGGATGCCCTCATAAAACTGACTGTTTGGCAGCATGGGTGAAGGATGCTTTGTTGCGAAATAGGTAGCCAATTCTAGTTTTAATTTTGGATTGTAGATGATTAATGTGAGTCTGGAAGGAGAGTTTATAGTCTAACCAGACACCAAGGTATTTGTAGTTGTCCACATACAGTGGTGCAAAAAAGTATTTAGTCAGCCACCAATTGTGCAAGTTCTCCCACTTAAAAAGATGAGAGAGGCTTGTAATTTTCATCATAGGTACACTTCAACTATGACAGACAAAATGAGAATGTGTGCTTAGTGAGTCCGCCATGCCAGAGGCAGTAGGGATGACCACATGTTCTTTTGATAAGTGTGTGAATTTGACTATTTTCCTGTCCCGCTAAGCATTCAAAATGTAACGAGTACCTTTGGTTGTCGGGGAAAATGTATGGAGTAAAAAGTACTTTCTTTTTTTTTAGGAATGTAGTGAAGTAAAAGTTGTCAAATATAAATAGTAAAGTACAGATATCTCTAAAAACTACTTAAGTACTTTAAAGTATTTTTCCTTAAGTACTTTACACCACTGCTGGAGACAAATGTAAAACCAGTCATATGGGAGAAAACTGAAGCATATCAACTTAACCACAGTAAAGTTTAGGAAATGTTGTGCCATTGTGTAGCATTTACATTGTACGGCCTTAACTTGCAGGAATGGGCACTGTAAAATATCTTAATTATAGGCTACCCTGACTTTCTCTGTCCTATTTCTATCATGTTAGTCACTAACAATATCGACCATAACCACATTCAACTGCCAATTTACTGTTATTTCCGTTCAGTTTGTATAGCCTACATTATTATTACATTGTTTAGTTTACCTTCATTTGCTATTTCTATATTACACAGTCACATCTGTGTGATTGTTGCTGAGGATTGTTAGTAACAGTTGATAATATAAAGAAATGTAGGCTAATTAAATCGTTATGGAGTGGAGAGCAGACCAAACCATAACAGTGTGAAACTGACACATAGCTCAGTACTTGGTTGTCATCATACAGTTCCATGGTCAGTGCAGGCAATAGACTAAGGTATAGCCTACTATTGTACACTGTTCTCCCTAATATAATTCTACCGTACCAGTCAAGTTTTTTCTTTATTTTTTCTACATTGTAGAATATTAGTGTAGACATCAAAATTATGCAGTAACACATATGTAATCATGTGGTAACCAAAAAAGTATTAAACAAATCAATATAGATATCATATATTTTAGATTGTTCGAAGTAGCCACCCTTTGCCTTGATGACAGCTTGCACATTCGTTTAACCCTTTTTTGGTTACTAGATGATTCCATGTGTGTTTTTTCATAGTTTTGATGTCTTCACTATTATTCTACAATGTAGAAAATAAGGAAAAAACCCTTGAATGAGTAGGTGTGTCCAAATGTTTGATTGGTACACGAATATTCTGAATGTGGCAATTTTCAGAATGAATCAAACCACCTTTTTCTTTCATGTGTAAAGGCTCTCCAAACCTGTTTTTTTATGATTCATAAATACTTTCCTAAATCTAAATATGTATTTTTAAATCTACCAGTTGGTGCTGAAATGGAGACCAATAAACATATATATTTAAAAGGCTTTCTTCCATTGATCGCTAATATTCTGAACCGTTCTCTCGATATTCTAGGCTGTCAAACTAAAACTAAAAAGTGCACTGTATTTAAAGGGATGTCTTAAGATAAATGTACCAAAAATGAATGAAAACTCCCCAAGTGGGAGGATTTTCAGCAGTTGAAAGAAATGTATTTAGAGCGCGCAAGGTAGCCACTCCTGCAGAGCGCGTTAGGTGACTGAATGTGTGTAGGAAAGGCATACATTCCTAAATCGGGATCGGCCCTTGGCATGTCTAGCTTAGCTGTCAGCTACACAGCTTGTGGGATGTTGATCGAGGAATCCCCTGAGATTTTGCTATTTGAAAATGAAATGCTTCTAACAGCTTTTGCATCAGTAAACTTCTGAAACTCCTAAAATGACACCTAAGTTTACTTTGATAGATTGGCCTGATGCCATGTAGCCAGCAGTCACCACTCCGACCATAGGGCTTTAAAACAACCCTAGATTTTTAATAGGCATTGCTAATAGGCGTTAATAATCAGTGAGAATGGAACGCTGAAACTGGAATAGAACTTTTCCGTGCAACAATGTCTCTTCACCCAACCTGGGACAGGAGCTTCTCAACAGGAAGCTGACGATGGTAGGAACAGTATGAAAAAACAAGCCAGAGTTCCCACCTTAGCTGTTGAATACACAGAACAGGCCTATCAATCCCTCTAAGTTTGTGTTCACAGCTGACACATCCCTAGTGTCCTACATGCCAAAGAAAGGCAAAAATGTGGTACTCATGAGTACACTGCATAAGAATGGGAGATTCTGTGGGCAGGAACATAAAAAAAAGAAATAATGGATCACAATGCCACAACAGAAGGGATGGACAATTTAAACAAACTGGGGACTGGCTACAGCTGTAAAAGAAGAACCCTAAGCTGTCCACTTGTGATATTCTTCAACATGTTGGACATCTCGGTGTACAACGCGTTTGTCATCTGGGTGGCGTTGAACACAGATTGGAACAGAGGGAAGGTCCAGAGGAGACAGCTCTTTCTTGAAGAGCTGGGCAAGGCATTGGTAAGACCTCAAATCCAGAGGAAGCAACATATCCCAAGAACCCCAGCAGCCATCGTGAGGAAGGTTCAGGAGCAGGATGCTGGTGCCCTATCCACCCGACCCACAGAACCAACAACTCCAATACCTGAAGTAAGTATGAGTGTTGTTGTTGCGCTTTTAACGGACCTCTGAGACTATCACAGTGCAGGTGCATTTATACGGAGACGATTACACACAGGTGGATTGTATTTATCATCATTAGTCATTTAGGTCAACATTGGATCATTCAGAGATCCTCACTGAACTTCTGGAGAGAGTTTGCTGCACTGAAAGTAAAGGGGCTGAATAATTTTGCATGCCCAATTTTTCAGTTTTTGATTTGTTAAAAAAGTTTGAAATCTCCAATAAATGTTGTTCCACTTCATGATTGTGTCCCACTTGTTGATTCTTCACAAAAAAATACAGTTTTATATCTTTATGTTTGAAGCCTGAAATGTGGCAAAAGGTCGCAAAGTTCAAGGGGGCCGAATACTTTCGCAAGGCACTGTATATATATATATATATATGAGTGAGTGAGATGTTAGTAAAATTCCTGAACTAAGTGTTTTCATAATTCTAGATTGCAACCGGTAGCAACAAGAAGCGCTGCCATGTGTGTGGACCCAAGAAGGACAAAAAGACACAGTACACATAATTGATATAATTGATATGTCAACTAAGTATTTTTACATATATCCATCAGACCCGCGAACATTGGGTGAATAACAAAAACATGATCACCACACGGGTTAAGGAAAGGAGAAGAAATGTGAGGTGATTAAGACAAGCTAGCTGTTCTTCTACAGTTCATTGGTGCTGTCTCAGAAACCACTGATAGAGAGAATATGTAGATGTTATATCCAATAGTCATTTCAAACAGATTGGGTGCAATCTTTCTCTAGGTCCCTGGGCAGGGATGATGTTCACTGGTGTCTGAGACGGTTAGCTAATAACACTGATTTAGTCCATTGCTAGTTGTAATTTAAGCAGTCCCCAAATGAGGAAGGACCCGAGCTTGCCAGTCCCTGGCAAAAAGGAGGTTGAGAAACACTAGTGTAGACTGCTTCTTCCCGGAACGCTTGATGTATGTACAAATACCCATCGGCAATGATTGCTTTAAACCATTCTGTAGAGCTACCACCAAAACTGCCTAGAGACTTCCCTGAACAAAATACACAATAGCATTTTATGTTTTAATAATTAAAAAATAACACCATTTATTTACATAAATTACAAGAAAGCACAAACTGGTTCACCGAAGTCTACATTAAAACATTGTCCTTTATACTGATAGTAGGCTAGTTTTTAATCATCACTTTCACTATGGTTCATCTCATATCATTCAAATGTAGTTTAAAAACAAGGGGTCAAATTAATTCAATAAGTGTTATGTATTAATATTCTAGTCAAAAATAAAAATTGTATTTTGATATCGCATTCACAGCACTGTAAGGACAAGATAAGATCAACCTTTTGTTATGACACCATGATCGCTTCACATGAACCACCTCATTCATAAGACTGATTCTCTGTACTGACAGCAAGGCATACAGCAGTACATTCAACCACGAGTCTATCTTGAAACCAAGTCAAATCAATCACATACTGTTAAATCTATACAAAAATGCTTGACAGTCCTACATTACGTCACACTCCTAAGTATAGTCACATTATTTAGCTTTCACAGTTAAGTGCATCCTGGCCTCCCTCTGTCCGAATAGACAGACTCTACTGGTCTCTACTGTAAATGGGACTTAGATATGACAGCAGCCTTGTTTTGTACGAGAGGGGATGAATTTGGATGGAATTGTGATTTGTGTTGTTCTCAGGACAGAGGAATGATACAAGCAGCTCAACCTTCTTCACAAAGAGGACGTAGTGGAGTCCACTACCTCACGACCGTTACAGACTGTTGTTACCGCTGTTGGCACACTGGTAGAGGCTGATGCTGGAAAAGAACGAGAATAGAGGGTAACATATTTTCAATTAAATACCAAATTAACAGACTAGTTATAAAGTGTAGGTATGACTTCGTTTTTCACATTGATTAAAGCAAAAAAATATCGAACCAAGGGATTTGTTTTTGAGAGAATTTTGTGGTGTTCTATTTTTCCATAGGCCTATAGTATGGCAAACACAACAGACTCGTCACACAGGGTTTACAACAGGGTTTACAACGATGAAGCAAAATGCTTACTTGCAAGTTCCCTCAACAGTGCAGTACAAATATCAATATAATCTGAATATAATGAAATCATAAATAGCAGTAGATGTGCAGTATGTTTCAGTTGATGGCTCACCAAAAATGACTGAAATATTTAGCTGATTGTACGATTTATATGTGATGACAAAAATAAATGTTAATGGTTGTTTACAAAAAGCTAAAAACCCATTTACCAGTGATAGAGACGTTACCTTTCCAGCAGCTAGAGCTGGGGTCAGACGCCGATGCTGATTTGACCGTGGCCCCAAAACGGTTGGCAGCCACTCTCAGCGTTGTCACGTTCTTCTGGGGCTGGAATAGGATGATGTGGACCTTAGGAGCAAAGAGACAGCCCAGCACCACCGATCCACTCAGACTGACAGAGATGCACATGGTGGTTGTCTGAACCTGTATGGGGTATAGGGAGAGAGAGGAGGTTGGGTTAGAGTGAACGGGACTCACTGGACATTTTGAGGCAGCCCAGCCAGCACCACAGAGCCACTCGGACTGACAGGACTAGTACTAGATTAAATCAATAGCCTTGAGTTTGAGAGAAGTGAGAGAGCGAGGAAAACTAGAAAATGCATGTTATTTCCTACTAACTTTGCTTAGAAATATTTTGTTGAGAGAAAATGTACTTGATACGATTGTGATGTGTTGTTGTCTCACCTAGTTATCTTAAGATGAATTCTGAATTCACTAATTTCAAGTCACTCTGGATAAGAGGGTCTGCTAAATTACTAAAATGTCATGTAAATATTGCTGGAAGCACTGGCTGAAATAATGAATGTCCATCTGGGAGACTCCAGGTTCATCACAATTGAATGAACAAGGCAGCTTGTTTTTCATGTGAGAATATCTCTGCAATGTTTTCTAAACCATATTTAAAATGCAGGAAGCCCAGCCCAACTGCTGGTATTTTTAATGGCACACAAACAGAGATCAAAGCATCAAGGTTTCTGTTGCAGAGCCAAAAATGTGTCTACCACAGCTCCAACATGAACACTAATCATCTATATTCAATGTGTACACATTATTATACTGTTCATTCGTTCAGTCTGTCACTCCTTTCACAACCCTTTCTCAAATGTTTCTCTTTCAACTCAGGTATTGCTAGTGTTGACATTTATTTTTCTCAAAGGTTTTTTGCTAGTAGATGGATAAAGCACCGTTGAGATGATAAGGAGATGTCCTGGGGAAGCTCATAATGCATGGCCAATGTGATTCTACCCCTTACTCTCTCCCAGTGGCACACCAACAGAATCCGGACAGGCATTATACTGGACTAGATTCAGCCTTGGGTCACAGTTATAATACACCCTGGACTAAACTGTTTTGTCCGTTTTATACACATTGTCTCTCTTTATCTTGCTTACATGGCAACAAAGGCTTCATAGGCCTGACGCAAGGTGGTTAAAGCCCTATGTGGGCCTTGAAGCTATTCTTCATGCCCAAACGTATGTGGACACCCCTTCAAATGAGTGGATTCGGCTATTTCATCCACATCCGTTTCTGACAGGTGTATAAAATCGAGCACACAGCCATGCAATCTCCTTAACTAAACAATGGCAGTAGAATGGTCCGCACGGAAGATCTCAGTGACTTTCAAAGTGGCACCGTCATAGGACACCAGCTTTCCAACAAGTCAGCTCGTTAAATTTCTGCCCTGCTAGAGCTGCCCCAGTCAAATGTAAGTGCTGTTATTGTGAAGTGGAAATGTCTAGGAGCAACAACGGCTCAGCCGTGAAGTGGTAGGCCACACAAGCTCACAGAACAGGACTGCCGAGTACTGAAGCGCGTAGCACGTAAAAATTGTCTGTTCTCGGTGGCAACAGTCATTGCCGAGTTCCAAACTGCCTTTGGAAGCAACGTCAGCACAAGAACTGTTATTGTGGGAGCTTCGTGAAATGGGTTTCCATGGCCGAGCAGCTGCACACAAGCCTAAGATCACCATACACAATGCCAAGCATCAGCTGGAGTGGTGTAAAGCTCGCCGCCATTGGACTCTTTGTGATAGAGTGAATCACACTTCGCCATCTGGTAGTCCGACAAACTAATCTGAGTTTGGCGGATGCCAGAAGAATGTTATCTTGCCCGAATGCCTAGTGCCAACTGTAAAGTTTGGGGGAGGAGGAATAATGGTTTGGTGCTGTTTTGCATGGTTTGGGCTAGGCCACTTAGTTCCAGTGAAGGGAAATCTTAATTAGCCAGGCCTACTCATCCAACATCAGTGCCCGACATCACTAATTCTGTTGTGGCTGAATGGAAGCAAGTCCCCGCAGCAATGTTCCAACATCTAGTGGAAAGCCTTCCCAGAAGAGTGGAGGCTGTTAAAGCAGCAAATGGGGGACCAACTACACATTAATGCCCATGATTTTGGAATGAGATGTTCGACAAGCAGGTGTGCACATACTTTTGGCCATGTAGTGTATATTTGTATACAGATATATACAGTACAGTAAATAATCTATCCTGTTAGGCTATGTGGTGTCATATAGGGCTCATCATCTGGGTGTTTATTTGTTTAACAGTAAAAAAAAAAATGTGGATGCTAAGCTTGTCTGTTGATGACTATCAATAATCTTAGACAATCTAAGCATTAGGCCCTGAAAAGCCCAGCTCCCATCCCTCCATCCCCTCCTTCGAACTGATCTAAGCTGAGAACAGAAAACTAAGCTGCAGCAGTATTAGATTAGTCTTCCTATCTAAATGCCATTTTAGTAGAGGGATGCTAAGAACAAGAGTCTTCCAATCAAAGACAGTGCAGTTTGAAGATAAAACTGCTTCTCCAATAGAAACCTCAGATCACGCTTGTTGGCGATGATGAGATGGTGACGTTGGCAAGCTAAGCTCATGCGTAGAAACAAGTCATCGGTCTAACAGGCATCTCACGCCGAACTGTGCATGTGCAGGCCTTCAAATCAAAGGTCATTCGATTTATAAAGAGGTTTTGGACAAAAATGAAAATGTGTCAGTTTGTCCCTTTCACATGGTTGGCGTAATATGTTCAACTACTTAAGACATTGGCTCGAATCTAGGTTGTGCCTTTAGATTTCCAGAACATTAACAACTAAGGAATCATTTTCACTTCTCTCTGACTTCTCAAAATGGTCTGTTTGGTCTTTTTCGCAAGCTTTCCCAGAAGTCTCGCGATCTTGCGCCTCTGTTTTAAGAAACTCTGTGTTCTAACTAAATGCCCAATTACAGTACCTTGCAAAGGTATTCATCCCCCTCGGCGTATTTCCTATTTTGATGCATTACAACCTGTAATTTAAATGGATTTTTATTTGTATATCATGTAATGGACATACACAAAATAGTCCAAATTGGTGAAGTGAAATGAAAAAAAAATTACTTGTTTCATAAAATGTAATAAATAAATACATAAATAAAAAGTGGTGGCATATGTATTCACCCCCTTTGCTATGAAGCCCCGAAATAAGATCTGGTGCAACCAATTACCTTCAGAAGTCACATAATTGGTTAAATAAAGTCCACCTGTGTGTAATCTAAGTGTCACATGATCTGTCACATGATCTCAGTATATATATATACACACACAACTGTTCTGAAAGGCCCCAGAGTCTGCAACACCACTAAGCAAGGGGCACAACCAAGCAAGCAGCACCATGAAGACCAAGGAGCTCTCCAAACAGGTCAGGGACAAAGTTGTGGAGAATTACAGATCAGGGTTGAGTTATAAAAAAAATATCAGAAACTTTGAAAATCCCACGGAGCACGATTAAATCCATTATTTAGAAATGGAAAGAATATGACACCACAACAAACCTGCCAAGAGAGGGCCACCCACCAAAACTCATGGACCAGGCAAGGAAGGCATTAATCAGAGAGACAACAAAGAGACCAAAGATAACTATGAAGGAGCTGCAAAGCTCCACAGCGGAGATTGGAGTATCTGTCCAGAGGACCACTTTAAGGTCTACACTCCATAGAGCTGGGCTTTACGGAAGAGTGGCAAGAAAAAAGCTATTGCTTAAAGAAAAATTAAGCAAACATGTGGGAGACTCCCCAAAGCTTGTGGGAGACTCCCCAAACATATGGAAGAAGGTACTCTGGTCAGATAAGACTAAAATTGAGCTTTTTGGCCATCAAAGAAAACTCTATGTCTGGCGCAAACCCAACATCTCTCATCACCCTGAGAACACCAAGCATGGTGGTGGCAGCATCATGCTGTGGGGATGTTTTTCATATGCATGGCCTGGGAAACTGGTCAGAATTGAAGGAATGATGGATGGCGCTAAATACAGGGAACTTCTTGAGGGAAACCTGTTTCAATCTTCCAGAAATGTGTGACTGGGACGGAGGTTCACCTTCCAGCAGGACAATGACCCTAAGCATACTGCTAAAGCAACATTCAAGTGGTTTAAGGGTAAACATTTAAATGTCTTGGAGCCCAGACCTCAATCCAATTGAGAATCTGTGGTATGACTTAAAGATTGCTGTACACCAGCGGAACCCATCCAATTTGAAGGAGCTGGAGCAGTTTTGCCTTGAAGAATGGGCAAAAATCCCAGTGGCTAGATGTGCCAAGCTTATAGAGACATACCCCAAGAGACTTGCAGCTGTAATTGCTGCAAAAGGTGGCTCTACAAAGTATTGACTTTTGGAGAGGTGGTGAATAGTTATGTACGCTCAGGTTTTCTGCTTTTTTGTCTTATTTCTTGTTTGTCTCACAATAAAAATATATTTTGCATCTTCAAAGTGGTAGGCGTGTTGTGTAAATCAAATGATACAAAACCCCCCAAAAATCAATTTTAATTCCAGGTTGTAAGGCAACAAAATAAGAAAAATGCTAGGGGGGTTGATTACTTTCACAAGCCACTGCAGAAGAGTGACGCTGGGAACAAGTCTTCCTTTCTAAATGCCTTATTAGAAAAGGGACATTGGGAAAAAGAGTCTTCCTATCAAAATGCCCTGGTTGAATCTCCTGAAAATTTAACTGTTGACATTAGAAGAGAGAAAAACATAATTACTTTTCAAATCGTAATAAAAGGTACAGTGCCTTGCGAAAGTATTCGGCCCCCTTGAACTTTGCGACCTTTTGCCACATTTCAGGCTTCAAACATAAAGATATAAAACTGTATTTTTTGTGAAGAATCAACAACAAGTGGGACACAATCATGAAGTGGAACGACATTTATTGGATATTTCAAACTTTTTTAACAAATCAAAAACTGAAAAATTGGGCGTGCAAAATTATTCAGCCCCCTTAAGTTAATACTTTGTAGCGCCACCTTTTTCTGCGATTACAGCTGTAAGTCGCTTGGGGTATGTCTCTATCAGTTTTGCACATCGAGAGACTGACATTTTTTCCCATTCCTCCTTGCAAAACAGCTCGAGCTCAGTGAGGTTGGATGGAGAGCATTTGTGAACAGCAGTTTTCAGTTCTTTCCACAGATTCTCGATTGGATTCAGGTCTGGACTTTGACTTGGCCATTCTAACACCTGGATATGTTTCTTTTTGAACCATTCCATTGTAGATTTTGCTTTATGTTTTGGATCATTGTCTTGTTGGAAGACAAATCTCCGTCCCAGTCTCAGGTCTTTTGCAGACTCCATCAGGTTTTCTTCCAGAATGGTCCTGTATTTGGCTCCATCCATCTTCCCATCAATTTTAACCATCTTCCCTGTCCCTGCTGAAGAAAAGCAGGCCCAAACCATGATGCTGCCACCACCATGTTTGACAGTGGGGATGGTGTGTTCAGGGTGATGGGCTGTGTAGCTTTTACGCCAAACATAACGTTTTGCATTGTTGCCAAAAAGTTCAATTTTGGTTTCATCTGACCAGAGCACCTTCTTCCACATGTTTGGTGTGTCTCCCAGGTGGCTTGTGGCAAACTTTAAACAACACTTTTTATGGATATCTTTAAGAAATGGCTTTCTTGCCACTCTTCCATAAAGGCCAGATTTGTGCAATATACGACTGATTGTTGTCCTATGGACAGAGTCTCCCACCTCAGCTGTAGATCTCTGCAGTTCATCCAGAGTGATCATGGGCCTCTTGGCTGCATCTCTGATCAGTCTTCTCCTTGTATGAGCTGAAAGTTTAGAGGGACGGCCAGGTCTTGGTAGATTTGCAGTGGTCTGATACTCCTTCCATTTCAATATTATCGCTTGCAGTGCTCCTTGGGATGTTTAAAGCTTGGGAAATCTTTTTGTATCCAAATCCGGCTTTAAACTTCTTCACAACAGTATCTCGGACCTGCCTGGTGTGTTCCTTGTTCTTCATGATGCTCTCTGCGCTTTTAACGGACCTCTGAGACTATCACAGTGCAGGTGCGTTTATACGGAGACTTGATTACACACAGGTGGATTGTATTTATCATCATTAGTCATTTAGGTCAACATTGGATCATTCAGAGATCCTTACTGAACTTCTGGAGAGAGTTTGCTGCACTGAAAGTAAAGGGGCTGAATAATTTTGCACGCCCAATTTTTCAGTTTTTGATTTGTTAAAAAAGTTTGAAATATCCAATAAATGTCGTTCCACTTCATGATTGTGTCCCACTTGTTGTTGATTCTTCACAAAAAAATACAGTTTTATATCTTTATGTTTGAAGCCTGAAATGTGGCAAAAGGTCGCAAAGTTCAAGGGGGCCGAATACTTTCGCAAGGCACTGTATTACTATGGCAATACTGCAGTTTTAGATTAGATACAGAAAATAATTTGGAGAATGTCTTTGTCTTCTCAGTAACAGTCGATGCGACTACACAGACTGGGGTTTAACGCCCACATAATCAAGACTGGGTATCTCTATCTCCAGTGTCTTTGTTCTTGTCTTTAAAACATCTCTACGACACATGAAAAGAAATACAGTCCTTTGATGAAACTCAGAGGAAGGTGATGATCAAAAGGAATGTATGTATGTCACCTAGATCCTTTGGTATGCTATGACACATTCAAGGACTTATAGATTTAAAAAATAATGATCTGGGAGAAAAGACACCCACTGTCATTCATATCGTACTGCCCCTTGTGTTGATAAGCACAATTAACTCATTCTAGTCCCTCATTTCATTACAATATATTGGAGTTGGGGTTGCATAAATTACGGTAACTTTCCTAAAATTCCCAAGTTATCCAAAATCCTGGTTAGAAGATTCTTGAACTCTGGAGGGAATAAGCAGGAAATCCGAAAAACTCCAACCAGGATTTCTGGAAAACCTGGACCTTTTGGAAAAGTTACCAGCATTTTTACAAACCTATTTGGAGTCTATTATTCCCACTCACCCTGTAGTCGCTGGCCGTTACGTAGAAGATGGGCTGGAAGGCCAGCCAGATGATACAGGTGGTGTACATGGTGAACCCAATGAACTTGGCCTCGTTGAAGTTCTCGGGGCACTTCCTGGTCTTGAAGGCATAGACCGTGCAGAGGACGATGAGGATGCAGTTGTAGGCCAGAGCAGCCAGCATGCTGGAGTCCTTGCTGTTGCACTTCAGGGTGACTATATCCCTCCTCTCGGGGCTCACCTCCATATAATTAAATAGAATAGAATAGTATTAGATATGTTGAGTAGTGAACAGTATATTAATATAGAAAAGTGTTATATCTCTATGTTCTTGTGACAGGCGTCACTGTCATTGTGCTTGCTTAACAGTTTAACTTCCGTCCCCGCCTTGCAAACACACATGACTGCCCGCTTGACAATGCCTTATTACTCTATAGAAAAGCAAATGATTTGACAGCATGAGTGGAAACATTTCAGGCTGGGGGTTAGGAATCCAACTCTGTTACACCCACCTCCTTCCTGACGCCAGGCATCTCCACCAGGAGCCAGACCAAGGCCACCAGGAGCTGACAGGAGATCAGCCCACCACAGATAGCCACCTGGGAGGCCGGGCTGATGAACCTTGGCCGCGTGGCCCCGTCCTTCACCCCGCTGAAAATCCGCGCAATGCGGTTGGTCTTGGTGAGGAGCGCCGAGTAGCACACCGCAAAGGAGGTACCCAGGCCGAGTCGACGTAGGGTACACACAGCCGTGGAGGGCTTGGCGATGTAGATGAAGGTCATGCTGTAGCACATCAGGACCCCCAGCAGGAGGATGTAGGACAGCTCCCGCCCGCTGGCTTTGACCACTGGGGTGTCGTTGTGTTTGAAGAATAGGCCCACCACGGAGAGGGTACACAACATGCCCAGGCAGGAGATGGTGACCGGCCCAATAGCCCAGGCATCCTAAATCAAATCAAGGTTTATTTAAAGTGTTATTTCACATGTATAAGTTGCAAAACACTTTACAGATTTTTTTTAAATGGAAGAAAATAGCAGCAAAAGGAGGGAGAGGGAAAACAGTGACAGTACCTCCCAGCGGATGTACTCCTCTGGCAGGTCGAAACAGCCTGTCAGGTTGGCCTGGGGCCACTGTCCAAAGCTACAGTCTGCACAGGTGAACTCATCCAGCAGGTACTGGTAGGGCTGGCAGAGGGAAAGGAAGTGTATAGTCCCAAATAGATGGTTTGTAGATGTTCAGTTATTGTTAAACTACAGTGAGGGAAAAAAGTATTTGATCCCCTGCTGATTTTGTACGTTTGCCCACTGACAAAGAAATGATCAGTCTATAATTTTAATGGTAGGTTTATTTGAACAGCGAGAGACAGAATAACAACAAAAGAATCCAGAGAAACGCATGTCAAAAATGTTATAAATTGATTTGCATTTTAATGAGGGAAATAAGTATTTGAACCCTCTACAAAACATGACTTAGTACTTGGTGGCAAAACCCTTGTTGGCAATCACAGAGGTCAGACGTTTCTTGTAGTTGGCCACCAGGTTTGCACACATCTCAGGAGGGATTTTGTACCACTCCTCTTTGCAGATCTTCTCCAAGTCATTAAGGTTTTGAGGCTGACGTTTGGCAACTCGAAAATTCAGCTCCCTCCACAGATGTTCTATGGGACTAAGGTCTGGAGACTGGCTAGGCCACTCCAGGACCTTAATGTGCTTCTTATTGAGCCACTCCTTTGTTGCCTTGGCCGTGTTTTTTGGATTATTGTCATGCTGGAATACCCATCCACGACCCATTTTCAATGCCCTGGCTGAGGGAAGGAGGTTCTCACCCAAGATTTGACGGTACATGGCCCCGTCCATCGTCCCTTTGATGCAGTGAAGTTGTCCTGTCCCCTTAGCAGAAAAACACCCCCAAAGCATAATGTTTCCACCTCCATGTTTGAAAGTGGGGATGGTGTTCTTGGGGTCATAGGCAGCATTCCTCCTCCTCCAAACACGGCAAGTCGAGTTGATGCCAAAGAGCTCCATTTTGGTCTCATCTGACCACAACACTTTCACCCAGTTTGCCAATGAACATCTGAATGATTCAGAGGACAACTTCAGACGGGCATGTATATGTGCTTTCTTGAGCAGAGGGACCTTGCCGGCGCTGCACGATTTCAGTGTTACCAATTGTTTTCTTGGTGACTATGGTCCAAGCTGCCTTTAGATCATTGACAAGATCCTCCCGTGTAGTTCTGGGCTGATTCCTCACCGTTCTCACGATCATTGCAAATCCATGAGGTGAGATGTTGCATGGAGCCCCAGGCCGAGGGAGACAGTTATTTTGTGTTTCTTCCATTTGCGAATAATCGCACCAACTGTTGTCACCTTCTCACCAAGCTGCTTGGCGATGGTCTTGTAGCCCATTCCAGCCTTGTGTAGTTCTATAAGCTTGTCCCTTGTCAACTAAACCTACCATTAAAATTATAGACTGATCATTTCTTTGTCAGTGGGCAAACGTACAAAATCAGCAGGGGATCAAATACTTTTTTCCCTCACTGTAACTATCGACAATATTTGATGAGCGCCTTTGGAACATCTACATTTAAAAAAGTATAATAAATCAATTTAATATACACCATCACAATAAATATATTATTTATTAGTCAATATGATATGAAGAACATGTATTTCAGAAGAACAGACAGAATATGAGTTAGCCTACTGTATGTTAACTGGCTATGTTCCATGCCATACTCTGTTTGCGTGTTCATTTAGCAGACAAGATATGCTTAGAAGTCCGGTGCAATTACTTAGTTTTATCTGATTTTATAGTAAAAAGAATATCATTGAACTTAGCTGAATTAAATAGAATGTAACGAGTGAGCATATGAAGTGGCTAAATTGAGCATAAAAGTGATCATTTGAAACAGGTCCTATATGCTACATTTAGAGTGATTTGTCAACTTTAGTTGTGAATGATGCATTCCTTAGAATGTCATATATGGGCTGCATGGTGCGACTATAGGTTCTTGATGATTTAGAATGTCATATATGGGCTGCATGGTGCGACTATAGGTTTTTGATGATTTAGAATGTCATATATGGGCTGCATGGTGCGACTATAGGTTGTTGATGATTTAGAATGTCAAATATGGGCTGCATGGTGCGACTATAGGTTGTTGATGATTTAGAATGTCAAATATGGGCTGCATGGTGCGACTATAGGTTTTTGATGATTTAGAATGTCATATATGGGCTGCATGGTGCGACTATAGGTTCTTGATGATTTAGAATGTCATATATGGGCTGCATGGTGCGACTATAGGTTTTTGATGATTTAGAATGTCATATATGGGCTGCATGGTGCGACTATAGGTTCTTGATGATTTAGAATGTCATATATGGGCTGCATGGTGCGACTATAAGTTTTTGATGATTTAGAATGTCATATATGGGCTGCATGGTGCGACTATAGGTTGTTGATGATTTTAGAAAGTGACAAAAAAAAACTTGCTCCTTGCCACAGGCTGCACAGCTGTTCTCGCATCAAGTGATCATATTTTCACTCATCAGACTATTCTGAATTTAATCTTGTCTTCAATAACATGTCAAATTAGTTTAGATTGAGAATGGCCCATTATGAAATGGGCAGGAACAGTGGCAGGGGCCTCCATTCAAACTCAAATAGCGAATGGAGGCCGCGCACTTTCCTGACAATCTGTTTTGTAGGCTACTTCGGTTTCAAAGCGGAGCTGTGAACAACTGATATGAACAACTGAAAAATATAAGAAGACTTATTTCCCTCTATGCATCAACCACTGTTTGAGGAGCCCTTGATGACCGACAGGTGATATTTCACCCAAACTCTGTATGCCATGGGCTCTCAAACCTTGTTCCTGAAGCTACCCGGTGCTTAATTCTGCTCAGGAACATCAATAGTAACATGTTTTCGCAATTAAACATATTTCACTAAACTGTTGACAGTCTGTCTGCATGCTCAATAAAGGAAGAAAGGAGAGAGAGGAGATGGGAAACACATGGTGGTGAGATATCCTATATAACTGAAGGTATCGTGTCACTCAATTTGTTCTCCCCCAGACTCATGGATAGAAATGTTGGAGCGTAGCATAAGGTACCAGTCCATCCAGTATGCATAATAATACAGTCCACACTCAAAGGCTAGAGCAATTATGTACCAAAGACATCTTAAATCAGTTTTGTTTACGCTTTTTCTGCCATGTGTAATATGCAGTTGGCTATTTATGTTATAAGGGCACAATCATAATTTTTATTCTTTTTTTTTGTTGATGGCTTAGGCTCATAAGCCTATGCATATCAATAAGCTCTAATATGTGTTTTGAATTAATCATCACCTTAGAAAGCTCTGTCCATTTAGTTGTGTTAGGCTTTGAAACAACATCCACAACAACCATGTTTTACTCTGTTTCAACCTGTTGTTGAACTCCTTTCTTCAAATGAATCATCACAGTGAGGTGAATTTTAAAAGTACTATAGGCCTACTGTTCTGATGTGTTTGATGTGATTTTCAAAGGCATTTGCATTGATGTCAGAGTGGTTAGAGGGACAATAGAGCCCTGAGTACCAGGCCATTAGGACCTGATGGAGGGACAATAGAGCCCTGAGTACCAGTCCATTAGGACCTGATGGTAGTTAGCAAGTTGGGTACTACCAAAGCATGCCCAGAGTTCATAAAAGGATATTACTGTGACTCAATGGTCACACTTAATTTTACTGCAGTCATGACTCATCACTGCCAGTGTGGCGGTAACATGGTCACTGCAACAGCCCTATCCTAACCCTAAACTTAAACTTGAAAAAAAATAAGGTAGTGTATATTCAACTGGCAGAAATGAATGGTGCCGGCTGGAACACACCCTCAAAGTGAGCTACTGACTAACAAAAGATAAACTATACAATGACAGAATAGTGTAATCTCTTACACTCTTCTCTCCTTGCTTGTGGATGTATTACCTGGCAGGGGATGCAGATCCAGCAGCACACGTCTCCAGGCTGCATGCTCTTCACCTCGTTCTTCCTACAGGGGTCGCTGCACTGGGAGGTGGGGGGCCCCTCGCCCGGGCCCCTCCATGGCACCTGGCTGGTGTTTAGGATGAGGCCCTGGGCCCAGTAACCCACCTTCAGAGAACAGGAGTGGAGAGGAGAGATACTTGGTTAAAACAGAAATGTGTCTTCTGCCTTTTTCCCAAATGCAGACGCGCGCGCACACACACACACACACACACACACACACACACACACACACACACACACACACACACACACACACACACACACACACACACACGGTGAAAGGCACATGGTCAGTCGCAGTACAGCACCCCTGGATGGAGAGCTACATACCTTCCTGTACACATATTTATCCTCCTCTTTGTGGTAGTGGAAGATGTTGTAGCGGCCCAGACTGTCTCCGTAGGCGTCGAAACGCACCATGTTCTCCGTGTCCGCAGGTCTGAAGGGAGCTGAGGGAAACAGAAGTGCGGATAAACAGAAGTGCAGATAATAATAATCTTGTCTTGGACTGTCACAACTTCCACTCAAGTCAGCTCCTCTCTTTGTTCGGGTGGCGTTCGGCTGTCGACATAACCGGTATTTTAGCCATCTTTTCATTGTTCCATTTGTTTTGTCTTGTTTCCCCGCACACCTGGTTTACATTCCCTAATCAGACTACATATATATTCCCTCTGTTCCCCCCCCATGTCTTTGTGTGGAATTGTTTTGTTGCGTGTTTTGTGTGACGCGCCAGGCTGGTTTTTCCCCGGGTACCGTGTTTAACCCGAAGTATGTAGTTCTACATTTGCATTATTTTGACTGTTGTCACGCTTTTCACATTTGCCATTGGCTGGAGGTTTTTGAACCAGTTGCATCCGTCTGTTGTGGCTTCTGCCAAATAAAGTGTGAGCCTGATCACAACTCTCTGCTCTCCTGCTCCTGACTTCTATACCAGTAGATCACAACTCTCTGCTCTCCTGCACCTGACTTCTATACCAGTAGATCACAACTCTCTGCTCTCCTGCACCTGACTTCTATACCAGTAGATCACAACTCTCTGCTCTCCTGCACCTGACTTCTATACCAGTAGATCACAACTCTCTGCTCTCCTGCACCTGACTTCTATACCAGTAGATCACAACTCTCTGCTCTCCTGCACCTGACTTCTATACCAGTAGATCACAACTCTCTGCTCTCCTGCACCTGACTTCTATACCAGTAGATCACAACTCTCTGCTCTCCTGCACCTGACTTCTATACCAGTAGATCACAACTCTCTGCTCTCCTGCACCTGACTTCTATACCAGTAGCGCACAACCTGACATGGACAATGGAAATAGATTTCAGAAATGCTTCTATATTGTTATTATTATTATTATTATTATTAATATTATTATTATTATTATTATTATTATTATTATTGTTATAAGGTGTGATGCCTTCTTCAGGGTTTCAGATGAGGGGAAACAGAAATATATAAATTATGACATTTAAGAGGAACGAAAACCCCTCCTCTTTAGTTAGATATTGAGTTTTAATATATAGTAAAAAAATTCTCACATACTTAGATGTTATGTAAAAGTTTCCTTCATCGAAGATATTATGTAAAAGTTTCCTTCATCGAATCAGTCTTCTTTTTAATGAATTCCTTTAATGCAAACATCCATTCGTGAGGCATGTTCTCAAAATACTGCAGGTGGCTTGCTAAGCATCTTACTCAGTCTCTATTTGTTACTGATGATCCCATAGATGTTAATTCATGTTTTATCACTGCAAATTGAATCTTCACCAAACCTTTCTCAACTCCACAGGGACACAACATCAACTGAAAAAACAATCTCATGCTCAATCCAGATTAGCATTTGTTTCAAATTGCCCCAATTTGCCAATATTCATGATTAAATAAAAAAATGTAATACTCAATTATATTTAGACATCAGTCTAGGAGAGGCTCAGGGTAATAATAGGATTACTCTGTGATTCGGAGTTGCTTGCAGAGCTCTTACCTTATTACATTGAAAATAAGAAAAGTAAGAATAAAACATTTCATAAACATTATGAGTGGCAAAGATAGTTTCATTCTATAGTATATCTAAACTTGTGTGGTGAATGAAGTATATAGGCTAACATTGTTATATAGACATTAATCAAGTCACCTGACCTTATATGGCTGTTAAGGCCATAAAAATAGAATTACATTACCCACAGAATTGGGTGCACTCAATATGGACACCGGTCCACTCATTATGGAATATTTACAAGAATGGTGATGGCCCCTTCTATTTACGCTATTTCTATTGTTGACCACTTCACTCACCATCAAACTTGGCCTTGAGGATGAAGTCTCTATAGAACCTCTTCCCGGTGCCTGGTTTCATGGCATCACATATCTTGGTGGCATTGGGTAGGCACACCGCCTGCCTCATATTATGCAGGGCATGAGCCATAGCATACACCGCGTTGACTACAAACATGATCTTGGACTCCTGCTCAAACTTGCCATCCCGCAGACTGTGTTCGCTACAACCAGGCTCTGTGAGACTACAGTCGAAGCGGTGCTCCCAGAATTCTCTGAACCAGGGGTTCCGTGTGTTAGTGTAAGGGTTCAGCTTGGTGAAGTAGTCTGCAAACTCCCGGATGGGGTAGGAGGCCAGCTCGATGGTGAAGGCCCCCTCTGCTGCTGTCTCGCTTCCCCTCACCACACTCTCCTGAAAATCATTCACATTTTATAATTAATTGGAATGAAAACATAACATTTCTTACTTAACTTACATCTGCAGTTACCAACATCACAGTCACAAAACATGACATTTTATCGGAAACAGCAGTAAAATGACAGGAATTATTATACAGGAATTGGTTCTATAATTGTTTGGGAATCGGGAATCAACCATTTTTGAATGGACTACCAGACCCTACCTGCGCCCCCCAGCCATCGCTGGCCACCCAAGTGAAGGTGCTGTTCATGCGAGCGGCAGCCACCAGGAGCTCTCTGGCATCCTCACTGCGTGTGAACAGGATGACCACCTTGGCGTTGGACTTCTGCTGCAGCGAGCGGATCACCTGGTCGTAGCTGAACCGGTTCATCGAGCGGCTCACCTGTTTGACCAACAAATTAATTATGTACTAACTTATAATTATTGCATGTTACAACAAGACACAGTAGTCTTCAACACTATTGAATAATGTACTCATATTAATTATTTAGCTGTGACAGGGGCAACAACAACAACAACAACAACGAACAAACAAATAACATTCGTCTGACCTTAGCCGAGGTGGCGATGCAGATTTGGCGGGCGCGGGCCTCCTGCTGGAAGGCATCGATACCTGTCTCGCCGTAGTCGCCCTCAGATGCCACAGTGGACACGTAGGTCCAGTTGAAGTAGCGCAGGATCTCAGCGATGGCCTTGGCCTGGTAGAAATCAGGCGGCACGGTGCGGGCGAAGTAGTCATAGCGAGACTTGTCACTGAGCTTGGCGCTGGTGGAGGCATAGCTGATCTGAGGGATCTGGAAGAGGCGGAGGAGGTTGGCAACCTGGTGAGGGAAGGAAGTAGGGAGGGATAGGGAGCGAGGGAGGGGAAGGGGGGAGGGAGGGAGGGAGGGAGGGAGGGAGGGAGGGAGGGAGGGAGGGAGGGAGGGAGGGAGGGAGGGAGGGAGGGAGGGAGGGAGGGAGGAAGGAAGGAAGGAAGGGAAGTAGAGAGAGAGAGGAAGGGAGAGAGAGAGAGAGAGAGAGAGTGAGAGAGAGAGAGACAGATGGAGAGAGGGAGAGAGGAAGATATAAACTATGTTAGCTAGTCCCAGACATTCAACACCTACACTTACATGTGTTAAACACCGTAAGAGAGCTTCTTCCTCATGTCAAATTCACACAGACTATAATCATCATAGTTCTCATTTAAATGACTCACACAGTGACAATGGCTACAGCCTCTGTATGGTTGTAGGAGATATATGATAGACGTGCCCGCCTTCGGTTAGGTGATCTCAACCGGCACACATATTTTACAAGTAAACTAACAAAACAACTACAGCACACCATTCTCTCTGTTTTCAGAGCTAATTTATCAGGGAGTGATATCAGATCCTCAGCCCCAGTCCAAAGGTGTCTATGACTGCTTCCTAAGTGGCACCTTATTCCCTATATATTGGCTCTGGCCAAAAGTAGTGCACTATATAGGGAATAGGGTGCCATTTGGGTTAGCCGACTAGCATAAATCTTTAATATCTCTACACCTCAGAGGACCCTCTTAAGAAAATCTTCTGCTGTCCAAAAATGTCTCTCTCTTTATCTCTGCATCTTCAGTCCATCTCTACTGTATCTCTGTACCTCGGAGGATTCTCTTTTGAAAAGCTTCTGCTGTCTACAGGGCCGGTTCCAGGTATAAGCAACATAAGTGACCACTTAGGGCCCGCAGCCGCTAGGGCCCATGGCAAAATGCGTAGAATAGCAGGAAATTAACTCTAAAACCTCAATTTTTGTCTACCTGAGGGTTTGACATTGTAGATAGAGAGAGGTCACCAGCCAATGCCCCTTTCACATGTCACACAATCACCAACCCTGTCTACAATGTCAGTCATCCACATTACCTGGAGCAAGAGCCACCAATCCCAATACAGATGGAAGAAATGGATGACAACCATATCTGTTTAATTATGTGATAACAACCAGAACTTTGAGACAAGAACTTTACCCAGCAGTTTAAAGCTGTCTAGTCTAGGGCCAGACACAACTAAAGCCATCAGATAGGCAGACTGAGGTGTGTGCGTATGTTGTGGAATCTACCATTGATATTTAGACACCATAAGCTTATTATGCCCCAAATAACTCAGACATCATCTATTGATCTACCACGTGGAAGCGATTGAAAGCGGATGTTGCTGAGAGAGACATAGGCCTAATCACATAATTGAATAGAACAATATTATATTGTACCTCTGTGGAAAGCAGAACATGTTGAATAAATAGTCAACATCGATTAGTGTGTGTCTTTAGTTTTACTATCCTTTTGTGGTCCAGGAGTCCTCCCAAGTAAAACAAGGAAAATTGCGGGGACATTTCGCCGGTCCCCAGAAGGAAGAAGGCTATTTAAGGCTTAGGGGTTAGTTTTAGGGTTAGTGTTAAAATTAGGATTAGCGGTTAGGGTTAGGAGTTAGGGTTAGGGGTTTGGTGTTGAGATTAAGGTTAAGTGTTAGGGGTTAGGGAAAATAGGACTTTGAATGGAAATCAATTGTTTGGTCCCCACAAAGAGAGTAAAGCAAATGTGTGTGTGTGTGCTCGAGCATTCGTGTGTGTGTGCCCATGTTTGTTCTTGTAACACCACTGCAACTACCACCTTCTCCCTCTAGCACATCAGGATGCCTAGGGGCTTCCACAGCCCTACCATTCCCATGGACCTCATTTAACTCCTCACTCTTTCACACTTCAGATCTTCATTATTTCACCTGCTTTCCCTTCCCAACACATGACAATAGAATAGTGACTTCTAACTTTTTAGTTGACTAATTAGTGGCCATCATCCCTTTAGTTTTTCAGCCAGTACATAAAAATATTATGAGACAGATATCCATCTTAATTTGAGGAGATTAATCCAGTATTTGATAGTTCTTGCACATCATTAATACACCCACAAAGTTCTGTGTTCTGTGCAGAATAGCCTACAGTATACTGTATAATACGTGTTGTGAGACGCCTCATGCCGTGCTGCAGCTGTATGTTCCCATTACAAATGGAAAGTAGAAATTTCTTGAGTCACAAGTATTCAACCCCTTTGTTATGGCAAGCCTAAATAAGTTCAGGAGTAAAAATGTGCTTAACAAGTCACATAATAAGTTGCATGGACTCACTCTGTGTGCAATAATAGTGTTTGATGTGGTTTTTGCATGACTATATCATCTCTGTACCCAACACATACAATTATCTGTAAGGTCCCTCAGTCGAGCAGTGAATTTCAAACACAGATTCAACCACAAAGACCACAGAGGTTTTCCAGACATTAAATATCCCTTTGAGCATGGTGAAGTTATTAATTACACTTTGGGTGGTGTATCAATACACCTCGTCACTACAAAGATACAGACGCCCTTCCTAACTCAGTTCACGAAGAGCAGTGCATCTGCTCAGGGATTTCACCATGAGGCTAATGGTGACTTTAAAACAGTTAGAGTTTAATGGCTGTGACAAGAGACAACTCAGAATGGATCAACATCATTGTAGTTACTCCACAATACTAACCTAAATGACCAAGTGAAAAGAAGGAAGCCTGTACAGAATAAAAGTTTTCCAAAATATGCATCTTGTTTGCAACAAGGCACTAAAGTAATACTGCAAAAAATGTGGCAAAGCAATTATCTTTTTTGTCCTGAATAAGAAGTGTTATGTTTTGGGGAAAATCCAATACAACACATTACTGAGTACCCCTCTCCATATTTTCAAACATAGTGGTGGCTGCATCATGTTATGGGTATGCTTGTTATCTTAAGGATGTTAAGGATGGGGGAGTTTTTCAGGATAAAAATGAACTGAATGGAGCTAAGCAAGGGCAAAATCATAGAGGAAAACTTGGTTGTCTGCTTTCCACCATACACTGGGAGACTAATACATTTTCAGCAGGACAATAACCTAAAACGCAAGGCTAAATCTACACTGGAGTTGCTTACAAGACGACAGTGAATGTTTCTGGGGAGGGAACGAGTTAAAGAGTTAACTTGAATCTACTTGAAAATCTAAGGCAAGACCTAAAATGGTTGTCTGGCAATGAGCAACAACCAATTTGATAGAGCTTGAAGAATTTTGAAAAGAATAATGGGCAAATGTAGCACAATCCAGGTGTGGAAAGCTCTTAGAGACTCGCTCAGAAAGACTCACAGCTGTAATCCCTGCCAAAGTATTGACGCAGGGGTGTGAATTCTTAAGTAAATTAAATATTTCTGTATTTAATTTTCAATGAATTTACAAAAATGTCTAAAAACATGTTTTCACTTTGTCATTCTGGGGTATTGTATGTAGATTGGTGAGGAAAAATATATATTTAATACATTTTGAATTCAGGCTGTAACACATCAAAATGTGGAATAAGTCAAGGGGTATTAATACTTTCTGAAGGCACTGTATGTGGCTTTTTGGATGCTCTATGACTATACAACACTGCCAGTGGACTGATTATTTCTTCTGAGCACATATGGCCCATGTGCGTCTTGGTTATGTGATGTGATATGGTGTTCATTGTACTCTCTTAAATCAGATAGGACTAGATTATATCCTCATGTGATACCCAGCAATTCATTTTTTTCCACTTTAATGGACATTGGGTTTTGGTCCGTATCTTTGAGGCCCATACAGTACATGCCACTATGTTAAGTCCTGTTGTTACTTTGAGAGGGCATTATGGGCTTGTCAATGATATAACGTGTGGGGTTGTGACCAGGATAACTTTCTCTTCCTGGTTTTTCAAAATGTCTGCCGAACACAATTAGCACCTTTTATGTTAGTAGAAGGCAAATGTGTGTAATTGTGTAATTATAATCTTTGTAAGTTTGATATTCAAATTGCTAAGTAAATATCTCAGGAATAGTGTGGTGAGTTTTCAGGCCAGTGGACATCAGGATATGCTAACTGTTCTGTAAAGTTAAATTGTTCATATTTACTATGAACCAATTACTTATGTCCACTACAGTGCACATACAATTACAAATTATTTAAAGAAGGGGAGAAGGGGAAGAAACAGGGGTCATATGGGGAGAAATGGGGGATACAGTAAAAAGAGAGAAAGAGAGAGAGAGAGAGAGATCAATACATGTCATTTAGTAGTGAACATCGGGATGTGCTAACTGTTTTTCTGTACCTACTCTAAAGTTGACTGTATAGTCATATTTACAATAAACCAATTCCTTATTTTCAATACAGTGCACGCACATACAACAAAAAATAATAAATATAAATATGTATCACTTAATAAATACAGTTGAAGTCGGAAGTTTACATTCACCTTAGCCAAATACATTTAAACTCAGTTTTCACAATTCCTGACATTTAATCCTTGTCAAAAATCCCTGTTTTAGGTCAGTTAGGAGCACCACTTTATTTTAAGAATGTGAAATGTCAGAATAATAGTAGAGAGAATGATTTACTTCAGCTTTTATTTGTTTCATCACATTCCCAGTGGGTCAGAAGTTTACATACACTCAATTAGTATTTGGTAGCATTGCCTTTAAATTGTTTATCTTGGGTCAAATGTTTCCGGTAGCCTTCCACAAGCATCCCACAATAAGTTGGGTGAATTTTGGCCCATTCCTCCTGACAGAGCTGGTGTAACTGAGTCAGGTTTGTAGGCCTCCTTGCTATCACACACTTTTTCAGTTCTGCCCACATATTTCTATAGGATTGAGGTCAGGGTTTTGTGATGGCCACTCCAATACCTTGACTTTGTCTTTAAGCCATTTTGCCACAACTTTGGAAGTATGCTTGGGGTCGATGTCCATTTGGAAGACTCATTTGCGACTAAGCTTTAACTTCCTGACTGATGTCTCGAGATGTTGCTTCAATATATCCACATAATTTTCCTGCCTCATGATGCCATTTTGTGAAGTGCACTATTCCCTCCTGCAGCAAAGCACCCCCACAACATGATGCTGCCACCCCCATGCTTCACGGTTGGGATGGTGTTCTTTCTTTGTCCCCATGTGCAGTTGCAAACCGTAGTCTGGCTTTTTTATGGTGGTTTTGGAGCAGTGGCTTCTTCCTTGCTGAGCGGCCTTTCAGGTTATGTCGATATAGGACTCGTTTTACTGTGGATATAGATACTTTTGTACCCGTTTCCTCCAGCATCTTCACAAGGTCCTTTGCTGTTGTTCTGGGATTGATTTGCACCTTTTGCACCAAAGTACATTCATTTCTAGGAGACAGAACGCATCTCCTTCCTGAGCGGTATCACGGATGCGTGGTCCCATGGTGTTTATACTTGCATACTATTGTTTGTACAGATGAACATGGTACCTTCAGGTGTTTGGAAATTGCTCCCAAGGATGAACCAGACTTGTGGAGGTCTACAATTTTTGTGGAGGTCTTGGCTGATTTATTTTTATTTTCCCATGATGTCAAGCAAAGAGGCATCGAGTTTGAAGGTAGGCCTTGAAATACATCCACAGATACCTCTCCAATTGACTCAAATTATGTCAATTAGCCTATCAGAAGCTTCTAAAGCCATGACATTATTTTCTGGAATTTTCCAAGCTGTTTAAAGGCACAGTCAACTTAGTGTATGTAAACTTCTGACCCACTGGAATTGTGATACAGTGAATTATAAGTGAAATAATCTGTCTGTAAACAATTGTTGGATAATTACTTGCGTCATGCACATAGTGCATGTCCTAACTGACTTGCCAAAACTATAGTTTGTTAACAAGAAATTTGTGGAGTGGTTGAAAAACTAGTTTAATTGACTCCAACCTAAGTGTATGTAAACTTCTGACTTCAACTGTATGTTCAAAAACGTTTTTTTTTGCTGACTCTCAGAAAGATAATATGCTAATGAGCAGAGGATACTCCTAAAAAAAGTATTCCCAATTGTGTAAGAAATAGAAAAAAAAGACAAACAAAACTACTAAATAAAAACAAAACAAAAGTTTCATAATAAATGTACTGATTACTGCCTACCTACACTGTAGTCAAAATTTCTACAGTCCTACGGATGGCATCTTACAGCTGATTGAGAGATTTTGTCCTCTAAATATCTGGGGTATTTCATCTCAAGGACACTGTTCCATAAATAAACATCAGTGCACGAAAGTGGATGGACATAAGGCAAGATGGAGAGAGCAGAGAGATCAGCTAGTATGGTGAGTGCAACACTAACATACTCTGTAGAGTGTGCCTCCCTAGAGGTTTTCTCTATAAACTGACCATAGAGTTGGAAAGGGGGCACACTTCACAGAAAAACCTCATGGGGCTGTCCATGCTGTCACAGAAGTGATAATGGCAAAGATAAGTGATGGTCTCTCTTCCGACCTCGATGGAGTTGACTGACATTTACACTGATCTCAGAACAGTCTTGCACTTAACCCACTCTGACAGTTCCATTTAAAATGCCCTGTATATCACAGGCCTAGGGGAACAGCAGGCACACTACTGGTTCAAGAGGACAAATTTAGTAAATATGACGTATTTAGACAGGCAAAGTGTAATGCTCCCTCTGGATAACAGCAATCCATTCCATGTCCCCTTTCTGTGTAGACGCAGGGGCATCTACACTACTGTACGTACAGTACCAGTCAAAAGTTTGGACACCTACTTTTTCAAGGGTTTTTCTTCATTTTTACTATTCTCAATATTGTAGAATAATAGTGAAGACTTCAAAACGATGAAATAACACATATTGAATCATGTAGCAACCAAAAAAAGTGTTAAACAAATCAAAATATATATTTTATATTTGAGATTCTTCAAAGTAGCCACCCTTTGCCTCAATGACAGCTTTACAAACTCTTGGCATTCTCTCACCAGCTTCACCTGGAATGCTTTTCCAATAGTCTTGAAGGAGTTCCCACATATGCTGAGCACTTGTTAGCTGCTTTTCCTTCACTCTGCGGTCCAACTCATCCCAAACCATCTCAATTGGGTTGAGGTTGGGTGATTGTGGAGGCCAGCTCATCTGATACAGCACTCCATCGCTCTCCTTCTTGGTCAAATATCCCTTACACAGCCTGGAGGTGTTTTGGGTTATTGTCCTGTTGAAAAATTATTGATAGTCCCACTATGAGCAAACCAGATGGTATGCTGCAGAATGCTGTGGTAGCCATGCTGGTTAAGTGTGCCTTGAATTCTAAATAAATCACTGACAGTGTCACCAGCAAAGCACCCCAACACCATCATACCTCCTCCTCCGTGCTTCACGGTGGGAACCACACATGTGGACATCATCTATTCACCTACTCTGCATCTGCGAATCAAAAATCTCAAATTTGGACTCATCAGACCAAATGACAGATTTCCACTGGTGTAATGTCCATTGCTCATGTTTCTTGGCCCAAGCAAGTCTCTTCTTCTTATTGGTGTCCTTTAGTAGTGGTTTCCAGCAATTTGACAATGAAGGCCTGATTCATGAAGTCTCCTCTGAACAGTTGATGTTGAGATATGTCTGTTACTTGAAGTCTGTGAAGCATTTATTTGGGCTATAATCTCTGAGGCTGGTAATTTATCCTCTGCAGCAGAGGTAACTCTGGGTCTTCCTTTCCCATGGCGGTCCTCATGAGAGCCAGTTTCATCATAGTGCTTTGAAATTTCTTGACATTTTCCACATTGACTGACCTTCATGTCTTAAAGTAATGATGCACTGTTGTTTCTCTTTGCTTATTTGATCTGTACTTTCCATCATATGGATTTGGTCTTTTACCAAAATAGGGCTATCTTCTGTATACCACCCCTACATTGTCACAACTCAACTGATTGGCTCAAATGCAATAAGAGGGAAAGAAATTCCACAAATTAACTTAACAAGGCACACCTGTTAATTGAAATGCATTCCAGGTGTCTACTTCATGAAGCTGGTTGAGAGAATGCCAATAGTGTCACGAATCCCGCTTCCTGAGTCTGTGTTTGCCTGTGTTTCTGTCCTGGAGTGTGTGTCCGGTGTCCTGGAACGCACCCTGTCTGGTTGCCGGGCGAATTAGCTTGTTGGGAGATCGATGTTCACCCGCACCTGTATCCCATCAGTAATCTGCACACCTGTCCTGATCATCACCTCTCCCCTTCAAAAGCTCTGACCTGACATCCATTCCCTGCCGGATCGTTAGCCATGAACAGTATGTTCATGTTCACTCACCCGGATCATTTACCCCATTCCCGCCTGGTCGTCGGAGGATTCCGCTGCCCGCTACGCCACCTGGATATATCTACCCATTCACATTCACTTGTAAATAAATACTCACCTTCTTCCTACTCTCCTTGTCCTGGTCTGCTTCTGGGTTCGATTTTGAAAGAACGTGACAAATAGTGTGCAAAGCTGTCATCAATGCAAAGCGTGGCTCCTTTAAAGAATCTCAAATATAAAATATATTTTTATTTGTTTAACAGTTGTTTTGGTTACTACATGATTCCATATATTATTTAATAATTTTAATGTCTTCACTATTATTCTACAATGTAGAAAATAGTAAAAATAAAGAAAAACCCTTGAACGAGAAGTTGTATCGGTCACGATCGTTATAATGAATGTCGGACCAAGGCGCAGCGTACGTAGAGTTCCACATGTTTATTCAGATGAAACTCACAAAAAACAATAAACAGCAAACGAAACGTGCAGCAAATGGAGTGCTCACAGGCAACTAACCAAAAACAAGATCCCACAAAAACCCAGTGGGAAAGGCTGCCTAAATATGATCCCCAATCAGAGACAACGATAGACAGCTGCCTCTGATTGGGAACCATACCAGGCCAACATAGAAATACAAAAACTAGAATATCCACCCTAGTCACACCCCGACCTAACCAAATTAGAGAATAAAAGGCTCTCTAAATTCAGGGCGTGACAGTATCCAAACTTTTGACTGGTGCTTTATGTAGTGCGGAGCCGAAGATGGACTGAAATATGAATCCACTAAGAGCATTAAACTGTAACATATCATTAATAAAGCACTAAATACAACTGAAAGTCTTGTTAATTGAAGGTCATGTTAACTTGAATAAATACATTTTAGTATAAATTGGCAACTTCTATCAATACATAAGATACAGTAGCCAACATTGATTATAGTTGCTTGGATTGGTTACCTGTCTTTGCAACTGTTTTAAGCCAAGAGTGTACTAGGTAGCATGGACCAGCAATGACATAGACAGCTCTCATTATCTGACATTTTATACTTTATTCCACTGCATGTATCCGACTACACTGAGGCAGGTAGTCACACATGCATGGGTCCCACATCCTCCACCACTCTCAGACAGGCAGTGAAGTGTCAGTTAGCTGTCACCAGCAGAAACTGAAAAGGGATCAGGATACCACTGGAGTGTGTGACAGTAACTGTCTGTGTATGCCTTTCTGTACTCACTCTACTCTCCATTTCTCCTTTACTCTTTATGTCACTCTTTTTATCGCTCTCATTATATCTCTCTCTCTCCCTCTTTCTGTCTCCTTCCGAGGGACAACTAGGAACACCTCAGCTGCCTTAGACCCTTATTAATTGATCAATTAAATCTTAGTTTCCAAAAATCTAATTTTCAGCAACTTAACCTTTAATTGACCTAATTTCTTTATTCAATTTGTACTTAAACTCTGCTAATATGATTAGGATAGACTGTATTATTGAGATATAGTTTAAAATGCTAGCTGGGAGTAGCATTCCACTTACTGCTGCTTTAACTCTGGCCAGGTTCAAAGGGGGTTACATACTGTATTTGTTTATGAATGAGTGGAATCATAGCAAGAGCAGTTCCATCACCACACCTCTGGCAACCTCCAGTCATTTCAGCTGTTAAATGTTGATATGAAAATATGAAAATTAATGTGCAGAAGCCTATATATATTCCCCAGAGTAGACTTGCTGTGTTGCAGCAAATATGTTGCAAAAACCAACTAATGGGATTTAAAATATAATTACTAACAAACTCCCTGGTTAGCTTTTAAGCATAACTGATAGAATGAGAGACTGCAGCTTATAAATCCATCACTGACATTGCAGTCCTTTAAGGGTTGAGAGTTTGAGTTATACAGACTGTTTGAGAGCTAAGAGTTCCAGTTATAGGTACAATAAAGTCTCACGTAATTGGTCAGCTCCTCGATTAAGTTCTGTGTCCATACCTGTTAAGAGAAGAGATGAAAAGATGCTAGAATGAGGAGCAGAACTGGAATGTGGAGTTGTCTCCTCCTCTTCCGGAATTCGAAAGATGCTAACACCTGCAAAATTATGATTTGTTCAAACAACGCATACATTTTTTTTTTTTTTTAAACCCGGAACTACTGCTGCTCGTTATCCCACACATCCCATTCCTTCCCAACATATACTATGGTACCAGTTAGTATGTTTACGTGGCTCTGTCCATGAGAGATTATAGGTACAGGCATGATTCCATATACAAAGAAGACTACAGTTCCAGTTAAGGGTTCTGTATCCCAATGGACAGGATGCATCTACACATCCATCTATACGTCCATCAATACATCCATCCATTCATCAAACTATACATACATTAATACATCTATATATAGATCCATCTATACATCCATATATACATTCATCTATTCATCAAACTATACATCCATCTATACATCAACCTATACATCCATCCATACATCCATATATACATCCATTCATACATCCACGAGAGACGGTTTGATGAGAAGTCACCTCTTCAGAAGAGATAGGAGCAGACAAGGGGCTGAGATAGAGGACGTATGTACATGAGACAGCCTGGGTGCGGGCGAGTGGCAGCTCTTACTCATCTACACGTATGTCATGATTTCTTCAACATGGAAAGCCCATCTGTACATCCCAGAGGGCCATGCCAATCATGAAGATGGGATGACGAGGAAGGAGGGAAGGAGGCTAAGCTACAGATCCACTATAGATGAAATGTAGAAGAGAGCAACTCCAGCCTGTCTTTTTGCCTCTCCTCTCCATCCAACCTTCTACCATTGGAACGTACGCACGCATGCACACACGCACACATACACACACTCTCAATCCATCCATCCAGACTTCTATCATGGGACCATACAAGCATGTGCATGATCGTATCAAATGCAGAGAGTCGTTGTAACTGAATGTAATTATACTGTTAATGCACTGTCAGTCAATGTCAGATATGACAATCATTTGATTGACAATGAGATGATGTAAATTGTTACTTTTTTTTTATCTCAATCTTGTTCTCTTTGGCAGTCTCTATGGCCATTAAGATCTGTGTATCCACTGTCCAAGGCAATGGTGCTTAGCTTTGCCTGGTTCATCATAATCAAAACCATGCCAGTATATATCATACACACTACAGGAGTGAAAAATTCCAGTCAGTCAGTATTGACCGAGAGAGGCTGCATGATGTCTGGCTGTCTATTGATGAAACCTTATTGATCTGTGTGTCAATGAAAAGTAGACGTGTGCTGAAGAAATCAGTAGAGTGCTCAACATTGAAATAACAACACCTCACAACCTCAGCATTGGATCAAGACTGGGGAAAATATACTGAACAAAAATAAAAACTCAACATGTAACATTTTCAAAGACTATGCTGAGTTATAGTTCATATAAGGAAATCAGTCAATTTAAATTAATTCATTAGGCCCTAATCTATGGCCCTAATCTGGGGAGCCAGGCCCAGCCAATCAGAATGAGTTTTTCCACACAAAAGGGCTTTATTACAGACGGAAATACAACCTCCGAACCTCCCTGCTCCTTCCTCTGACAATCCCGCAGGTAAATAAGCCGGATGTGGAGGTCCTGGGACGGAGTGGTCTGCTGTTGGATGTACTGGCAAATTCGCTAAAACGACAGTGGAGGTGGTTTATGGTGGAGAAATTAACATTCTGTCAACAGCTCTGGTGGACAGAGCATGCCAATTGCATGCTCCCTCTAAACTTGAGCCATTGTGTTGTGTGACAAAACTGCACATTTTAATGTTGCATTTTATTGTCCCCAGCACAAGGTGCACCTGTGTAATACGGTTTAATTAGCTTCTTGATATGCCACACCTGTCAGGTGGATGGATTATCTATTTTTTGTGTGTTTTTTTGTTGTTGAATTTTACCCCTTTTTTCTCCCCAATTTCATGGTATCCAATTGTTTTTTAGTAGCTACTATCTTGTCTCATTGCTACAACTCCCTTAAGGGCTCGGGAGAGACGGTTGAAAGTCATGCGTCCTCCGATACACAACCCAACCAAGCCGCACTGCGCATCCAACCCGGAAGCCAGCCGCACCAATGTGTCGGAGGAAACACCGTGCACCTGGCAACCTTGGTTAGCGCGCACTGCACCCGGCCCACCACAGGAGTCGCTGGTGCGCGATGAGACAAGGACAGTGCATTCGGAAAGTATTCAGACCCCTTCCCTTTTTCCACATTTTGTTACGTTACAGCCTTATTCTAAAAGGGAGAAATATTTTTTTTGTCTCATGAATCTACACAAAATACCTCATAATGACAAAGCGAATACAGGTTTTTAGGAATGTTGCTGCCACCACCACGCTTCACTGTAGGGATGGTGCCAGGTTTACTCCAGACGTAATGCATTCACACCAAAGAGTTCAAATCTTGGTTTCATAAGTCCAGACAATCTTGTTTCTCATGGTCTGAGAGTCTTTAGGTGCCCTTTGGCAAACTGCAAGCGGGCTGTAATGTGCCTTTTACTGAGGAGTGGCTTCCATCTGGCCACTCTATCATAAAGGCCTGATTGGTGGAGTGCTGCAGAGATGGTTGTCCTTATGGAAGGTTTTCCCATCTCCACAGAGGAACTCTAGAGCTCTGTCAGAGTGGCCATCAATTTCTTGGTCACTTCACTGACGAAGGCCCCTCTCCCCCGATTGCTCAGTTTGGCCGGGTGGCCAGCTCTAGGAAGATTGTTTGTGGTTCCAAACATCTTCCATTTAAGAATGATGGAAGCCACTGAGTTCTTAGGGACCTTCAATGCTGCAGAAATGTACGGACAATTCCTTCGACCTCATGGCTTGATTTTTGCTCTGACATGCACTGTCAACTGTGGGACCTTATATAGACAGGTGTGTGCTTTTCCAAATCATGTCCAACAATTTACCACAGGTGGACTTCAATCAAGTTGTAGAAACATCTCAAGGGTGATCAATAGAAAGAGGATGCACCTGAGCTCAATTTCGAGTCTCATTGCAAAGGGTCTGAAAACTTATGTAAATAAGGTATTTCTGTTTTGATTTTAGCAGTTCAACATATACAACAACACAGAGTTACACATGGAATAAACAAACATACAGTCAATAATACAGTAGAAAAAAGTCTATATACAGTGTGTGCAAATGAGGTAAGATAAGAAAGGAAAGGCAATAAAATAGGCCATAGTGTAGAGGTAATTACGATATAGCAATTAAACACTGGAGTGATAGATGTGCAGAAGATGAATGTATAAGTAGAGATACTGGGGTGCAAAGGAGCAAAATAAAGAAATAGATCGAGTACGGGGAGGAGGTAGTTGGATGGGCTATATTACAGATGGGCTATGTACAGGTGCAGTGATCTGTGAGTTGCTCTGACAGCTGGTGCTTAAAGCTAGTGAGGGAGATATGAGTCTCCAGCTTCAGTGATCTTTGCAGTTCATTCCAGTCATTGGCAGCAGAGAACTGGAAGAAAAGGCGGCCAAAGTAGGAATTGGCTTTGGGGGTGACTAGTGAGATATACCTGCTGGGGCGTGTGCTACGGGTGGGTGCTGCTATGGTGACCAGTGAGCTGAGATAAGCGTTGCTTTACCTAGCAAAGACTTGTAGATGACCTGGAGCCAGTGGGTTTGGCAATGAGTATGAAGAGAGGGCCAGCCAATGAGAGAGTACAGGTCGCAATGGTGGGTAGTATATGGGTCTTTGGTGACAAAAAGGATGGCACTGTGACAGACTGCATCCAATTTGTTGAGTAGAGTGTAGGAGGCTATTTTTCAAATGACATCGCCAAAGTCGAGGATTGGTAGGATGGTCAGTTTTACGAGGGTATGTTTGGCAGCATGAGTGAAGGATGTTTTGTTGCGAAATAGGAAGCCGATCCTAGATGTAATTTTGGATTAGAGATGCTTAATGTGAGTCTGGAAGGAGAGTTTACAGTCTAAACAGACACCTAGAATATTTGGACAACTACAAATACCTAAGTCAGAACCGCCCAGAGTAGTGATGCTGGAGGGGCGGGCAGCGATCGGTTGAAGAGCATGCATTTAGCTTTACTTGCATTTAAGAGCAGTTGGAGGCAACGGAAGGAGAGTAGTATGACATTGAAGCTTGTCTGGAGTTTAGTTAACACAGTGTCCAAAGAAGGGCCAGAAGTATACAGAATTTTGTCGCCTGTAGAGAGGTGGATCAGAGAATCACCAGCAGCAAGAGCGACATCATTGATGTATACAGAGAAGAGAGTCGGCCCGAGAATTGAACCCTGTGGCACCCCCATAGAGACTGCCAGAGGTCCAGACAACAGGTCCTCCGATTTGACACACTGAACTCTATCAGAGAAGTAGTTGGTGAACCAGGCGAGGCAATCATTTGAGAAACCAAGGCTGTTGCGTCTGCTGATAACAATGTGGTGATTGAAAGAGTCGAAAGCCTTGGCCAGGTTGATGAATACGGCTGCACAGTAATGTCTCTTATGGATGACGGTTATGATATCGTTTAGGACCTTGAGTGTGGCTGAGGTGCACCTATGACCAGCTCTGAAACCAGATTGCATAGAGAGAAGGTACGGTGGGATTCGAAATGGTCGGTGATCTGTTTGTTAACTTGGCTTTCGAAGACCTTAGAAAGGCAGGGTAGGATAGATATAGGTCTGTAACAGTTTGGGTCTAGAGTGTCTCCGCCTTTGGAGAGGGGGATGATCGCGGCAGCTTTCCAATCTTTGGGAATCTCATACAATACGAAAGAGAGGTTGAACAGGCTAGTAATAGGGGTTGCAACAATTTCGGCAGATAATTTTAGAAAGAGAGGTTCCAGATTGTCTAGCCTGGCTGATTTGTAGGGGTCCAGATTTTGCAGCTCATTCAGAACATCAGCTATCTGGATTTGGGTGAAGGAGAAATGGGGGAGGCTTGGGCGAGTTGCTGTGGGAAGCGCAGGGCTGTTGACCGGGGTAGGGGTAGCCAGGTGGAAAGCATGGCCAGCCGTAGAAAAATACTTATTAAAATTCTCAATTACAGTGGATTTATTGGTGGTGACAATGTTTCCTAGCCTCAGTGCAGTGGGCAGCTGGGAGGAGGTGCTCTTATTCTCCATGGACTTTACAGTGGTCCAGGAACTTTGAGTTTGTGCTACAGGATGCAAATTTCTGTTTGAAAAAGCTAGACTTCGCTTCCTAACTGCCTGTGTATATTGGTTCCTAACTTCCCTGAAAAGTTGCATATCACGGATCCTAATGCAGTACGCCACAGGATGTTTTTGTGCTGGTCAAGGGCAGTCAGGTCTGGAGTGAACCACGGGCTATATCTGTTCCTGGTTCTAAATTTGTTGAATGGAGCATGCTTATTTAAGATGGTGAGGAAGGCACTTTAAAAAAAATAACCAGGCATCCTCTACTGACAGGAGGAAGTCAATATCATTCCAGGATACCCCGGCCAGGTCGATTAGAAAGGCCTGCTCGCTGAAGTGTTTTAGGGAGCGTTTGACAGTGATGAGGGGTGGTCATTTGACCGCAGACCCATTACGGATGCAGGCAATGAGACAGTGATCACTCAGATCTTGGTTGAAAACAGCAGAGGTGTATTTGGAGGGCAGGTTGGTTAGGATGATATCAATGAGGCTGCCTGTGTTTTCAGATTTGGGGTTGTGCCTGGTAGGTTCATTGATAATGTGTGTGAGATTGAGGGTATCAAGCTTAGATTGTAGGATGGCCAGGGTGTTAAGCATGTCCCAGTTTAGGTCACCTAGCAGCACGAGCTCTGAAGATAGATGGGGGGCAATCAATTCACATATGGTGTCCAGGGCACAGCTGGGGGCAGAGGGTGGTCTTGTTTCTGGAAAGGTGGATTTTTAAAAGTAGAAGCTCGAAATGTTTGGGTACAGACCTGGATAGTAAGACAGAAAGCTTCAGGCTATATCTGTAGTAGATTGCAACTCTGCCCCTTTGGCAGTTCTTTCTTGGCGGAAAATGATATAGTTAGGGATGGAAATTTCAGGGTTTTAGGTGGTCTTCCTAAGCAAGGATTCAGACACGGCTAAGACATCCGGGTTGGCAGAGTGTGCTAAAGCAGTGAAACTTGTTAACATGCATGAAACCAAGGCTTTTACGGTTACAGAAGTCAACAAATGAGAGCACCTGGGGAATAAGAGTGGAGCTGGGTACTGCAGGTCCTGGATTAACCTCTACATCACCAGAGGAACAGAGGAGGAGTAGGATAAGGGTACGGCTAAAGGCTATAAGAACTGGTCGTCTAGTACGTTCGGAACAGAGAGTAAAAGGAGCAGGTTTCTGGGCGCGATAGAATAGATTCAAGGCATAATGTACAGACAAAGGTATGGTAGGATGTGAGTACATTGGAGGTAAACCTAGGCATTGAGTGATGACGAGAGAGATATTGTCTCTAGAAACATTTAAACCAGGTGATGTCATCGCATATGTGGGAGGTGGAACTAAATGGTTGGCTAAGGCATATTGAGCAGGGCTAGAGGCTCTACAGTGAAATAAAACAATAATCACTAACCAGAACAGTAATGGACAAGGCATATTGACATTAGGGAGAGGTTGGGCTGGCATGCTTGGGAATGGTTGGGCTGGCTGGAGACACGGCGATTCAGACAGCTAGCAGGCCGAGGGACGTCGCGGAGGAAAGTCTGTTTTAGCCTCCTCCTGCGGTTCCGTCGATAGGCCAGTCGTGATGGATTAATAGGACTCCGTGTAGCAGAGGGGTCCAGTCCAATTGACAAATGGATCTATTCAGCTAACAGTCCAGTATGCTCTAGACAGCTAGCGGGCCGCGGACAGCAGGCTAGCAGATGGGCATTCAGGGGATGTCGCAACGAAGGGGCCTGTTGGAAAAAAGACCCTAGGGCAAATTACGTCGGTAGTCCAGTCGTGATGGATAAGCAGGGCTTCGTGTGGAAAAAGTTAGGGGTCTGAATACTTCCCGAAGGCACTACAGTCAGCATGCCAATTGCATGCTCCCTCTAAACTTGAGACATCTGTGGTATTGTGTTATGTGACAAAACCGCCCATTTTAATGTGGCCTTTTATTGTACCCAGCACAAGGTGCACCTGTGTAATGCTGTTTAATTAGCTTCTTGATATGCCACACCTGTCAGGTGGATGGATTATACTTTTGAACAGAGCCCCATGGGCTATATATAGTGAATAGGAAAAGTAGTGCATTATATAGCGAATAGGGTGCCATTTCAGATGCAGACTGTGAGATGTTACCTGATCTGCGGACATTGCCCTTTACCAGGAAGACACCCACAGACAAATCCACCACATGTTAATTACCTCTTAACACTTCCTCCATCCTCCACACCAACAACAATGCAAGGCTCTGAGTGAGTGACCTCAAAGACCACCTTGATAAACACACCTACTCACACACACACACAGCTACGCAACACATGCCTGTGTATTCTGGTTCTCTCCCTAGTCTCCTGCAAAGCGGGACCAATTTTAAAAACGTCAGAAATGACTCCAGCACTTTTTCATATCATCATAGCTGATACCAGAAGATATAACATGTCATGCATATTTATGAATACACAGTGCCTTTAGAAAGTATTCACTACCCTTGACTTTTTTTTTTATTCACTACCCATGACTACAAATTTGATTAAATTGAGACGTTTTGTCACTGGCATACACACAATATCCCATAGTGTCAATGTGGAATTATATTTTTTCAAAATGTATACAAATTAATTAAATGAAAAGCTGAAATGTCTTCCGTCCATAAGTATTCAACCCCTTTGTTATGGCAAGCCTAAATAAGCTCAGGAATCAAAATGTGCTTACCAAGTCACATAATAAATTGAATTGACTCACTCTGTGTGCAATAATAGTGTTTATCATGATTTTTGAATGACTACCTCATCTCTGTACCCTTCACATACAATTATCTGTAAGGTCCCTCAGTCGAGCAGTGAATTTCAAACACAGATTCAACCACAAATACCAGGGAGGTTTTCCAATGTCTCTCAAAGAAGGGCACCTGTTGGTAGATCAGTAAAAAAAAAAAAAAAGGCAGAGCATGGTGAAGTTATTCATGACACTTTGGATGGTGTTTCATAACACCCAGCCACTACAAAGATACAGGTGTCCTTCCTATCGCAGTTGCCAGGGAGGAAGGAAACCACTCAGGGATTTCACAGTGGTGACTTTAAAACAGTTACAGAGTGTAATAGGTGTGATAGGAGAAAACTGAGGATGGATCAACAACATTGTGGTTACTCCACAATACTAACCTAATTGACAGAGTGAAAAGAAGAAAGCCTGTACACCATAAACACATTCAAAAACATGCATCCTGTTTGCAACAAGGTACTAAAGTAATACTGCAAAAAATGTGGCAAAGCAATTCACTTTTTGTCCTGCATACAAGTGTTATGTTTGGGGCAAATCCAATCCAATCCTGAGTACCACTCTTCACATCTTCAAGCATAGTGGTGGCTTCATAATGTTATGGGTAGCTTGAAGGATTTTGAAAGGAATAATGCGCAAATATTGTACAATCTAGGTGTGCAAAGCTCTTAGAGATTTACCCAGAAAGACACAGCTGTAATCTCTACCAAAGGTGATTCTAACATGTACTAACTCAGGGGTGCCAATACTTATTTAAATTAGATATTTATGTATTTCATTTTCAATAAATTAGCAAAAATGTCAAAGAGAATGTGTGTAGATGGGTGAAAAAAAAATATTTAATCAATTTTTAATTCAGGCTGTAACCCAACAAAATGTGGAATAACTCAAGGGGTATGAATACTTTCTGAAGGCACTGTAATTACATGTACAATGCAGTGTGGAACACCCACAGGTTCTGAACAAATATATGACAATTCATTCCATGTCGCCTTGTGAGAAAGGGAAAGAAAAAAAAAACTTCTCTGGGAGACTGGAGAGATAAAAGTGTGTTTGTGTGTGTGCACATGGATATCGATTGGCTGGCATTATTACGGGGTGGCAGGAAGCCTAGTGGTTAGAGCATTGAGCCTGTAACTGAAAGGTTGCTAGATTGAATCCCTGAGCTGACTAGGTAAAAATCAGTTGTTCTGCCCCTGAACAAGGCAGTTAACCCACTGTTCCCTGGTAGGCCATCATTGTAAATAATAATTTGTTCTTAACTGACTTGCCTAGTTAAGGATCTGCCCCTTTTTTCAATTTTTGCCTAAAATTACTAATCTAACTGCCTGTAAAATCTAGCTGCCTGTTACTCCTGGCCCTGAAGCAAGGATATGCATATGCATGGTACCATTTGAAAGGAAACACTTTAAAGTTTGTGGAAATGTGAAAGGAATGTAGGAGAATATAACACCGAAGAACTGTAAAATGTTATATTTCACAGAGTCATGGCTGAACAAGGACATGGACAACATACATCAAGCTGTTTTTTCTATTTTACCTCCACAAACCGATGCTGGCACTAAGACCGCACTCAACTGTATATGGCCATAAGCAAACAAGAAAAGGCTCATCCAGAGGCTGCGCTCCTAGTGGCTGGTGATTGTAATGCAGGAAAACTGAAATCTGTTTCTACTTTATGTCTACCAGCATATCATGTGTGGAACTAGAGGCGAAAACAACTCTACATCACTTTTACTCCACACACAGAAAAACACATACAAACCTCTCCCTCCATTTGTCAAATCTGACCATAACTCTGTCCTCCTGATTCCTGCTAAGAAGCAAAAACAAACAGGAAGTACCAGTGGTGTGCTCAAAATGGACATGGTCTGATGAAGCGGATGCTAAACTACAGGACGGTTTCGCTAACGCAGACTGGAATATGTTCTGGGATTCATTAATAAGTGCATTGATGACATCTGCCCCACAGTGACCGTATGTACATATTCCAACCAGAAGCCATGGATTACAGGCAACATCCGCACTGAGCTACAGGCTAGAGCTGCCACTTTCAAGGAGCAGGACGCCCTGTGACGAACCATCAAACAGGCAAAGCGTCAATACAGGACTAACATTGAATCTTACTACACCGGCTCTGACACTCGTCGGATGTGGCAGTGCTTGCAAACTATCATGGATTGCAAAGGGAAACCCAGCCACGAGCTGCCCAGTGACGAGAGGCTACATTGACCTTTTTTTGCACACACTTTTTTCTCTAATCACATACTCTGCTGCTAATGTTTATTATCTGTCACTTAATTCCTAGTTATCTGTACATATCTACCTCAAATACCTCATACCCATGCACATCAACTCAGTACTGGTATCCCGTGTATATAGCCAAATTAGTGTTACTCATTGTGTATTTATTATTACTTTATTATTATTAGAGCCCCAATAAGTAAGCATTTCACTGTTAGTCTACAGCTGTTGTTTATGAAGCATCAGACAAACAACGTTTCATTTTATTTTGATTTGGTTTGAATCTGATGTCATCCGACCTTCCCATCCTCTCACATTCTCTTCACTTCTAAACACCATTCTGCTGCACTAATTAATGTGCCGCACCGTGGCTGGCAAAGACATCCTGTTTAAAAATAAAAGATTCAGGGAGGAGAAGGTGTGAGGAGGGAGGGAGGCACAAGACGAACAATACCTTTTTTGAAGTTCAAACTAAAGGAGAAATATGTTTTACCCTGTCTTGCAATCTCTGTGTGAAGCTCAGTTGAGCTCAAAACACAAACAGTGATCTGTCCACCTTCCTAACCACTCAGTATGACACTAAACCTACACTCCTATATCTTCCTCATAATCTTCATTATACACTCTAAAATAACAACACCCCACCACCCCAAATTCACAGTGGACCTCCTCCCTCAAACACCACATATTATTGCCTCCAGTGATGAGTTATAAAACAGAAGATGTGTGTCCTGTTTAATGGCTGTACATACTGCCATTTGTTTTGTGTTCCTCTAATTAAAAGCCACCATCTGGAACAAGGCTTAAAGGTCCAATGCAGTTTTTTTTTAAATCTCAATATCAAATCATTTCTGGATAACAATTAAAGGAAAGATTCACCCATTTTGAATGCTATATTATTTGTGTGCGTCTGAGCGATGTTCTAGCGAATCAAATAAAATCAAACTTTATTTGTCACATGCGCCGAATACAACAAGTGTAGACCTTACCATGAAATGCTTACTTACAAGCCCTTAACCAATTTACCGCCTGGTGATGTCACCAGACAGGCCAAAACTCCATCACACCACAACAGGAAGAAATGACAGCATGACTTTCAAGGACAAAAGAGACAAAGTTAAGATTAAAACTTAGATTTGTTGTGACACATATATACAGTAAGAGCGCACCAATCAAGTGATATGATATTATGAAGAAATCACCATAGAGAAACCATATTAAATTATTATCTGTTCTATGTTAAAATAATTCCATTCTGTATGGACGATAGATGTGTGCTTGCTATACCTGGGAGACAAGGCGGCAGTTTTAATGTTCTAGAAGAAAACTGTAGCCTGCTAAGCACAGTCTGTGCCTTCCGTTGCTTTGAAATTACTACTTTGCACTTGGATCGTGTTCCTTATCTGTCAGATTATCCCTATATGTGGATTACAAAACAGTTCGCAAAGAAAGTTTCATGAGTGTGGATGCGCCTTCAAAAAAGTGTCTGTGTTGGGTTTATTGAAATACATATTACTGAACTGATAAATCACCGACTATGTTCCCATAGTTTTTTCTTGCTATAAATCCTGTTTAATTTTGGGAGATATGTGATTATGTGATAGAGTGTGCAGAGTCTCAATATAATTTGCAGCATTTATTTATTAATATCCAGCACCTGCTTTAAGACATTTATGTAAATATGTAAAGGTTTATTTAAGTTGACAAATATAAATATTTTCACGACTATTCACATGGAGTATGGTGTTTACTTGTGAGGAGTTCACACAAAACCTTCTGTCTGAATACAAATACATGACCACAGAATGCTCAAACTAGTATACTGTCACGTTCTGACCTTAGTTCTTTTGTTATGTCTTTGTTTTAGTATGGTCAGGGCTTTAGTTGTCTATGTTCCTTTTTCTGTGTTTTGGGATTTCTGTGTTTGGCCTGGTATGGTTCTCAATCAGAGGCAGCTGTCAATCGTTGTCCCTGACTGAGAACCATACTTAGGTAGCCTGGTTTCACTTTTGAGTTGTGGGTGATTATTTTCCGTGTCAGTGTTTTGTTCCACTCGGAACTGTTTCGGTTTTGTTTTTTCACGATGTTGTTTATTGTTTTGTTCATTGTTCATTATTCTTATTAAAAACCAAGATGAACACTTACCACTCTGCGTATTGGTCCGATCCTTGCTACTCCTCCTCAGAAGAGGAAGAGGAAAGCCGTTACATATACAAACAGACCACCTCAGTAGACGTCTGTCAGGTACTGTGGAAAGACAGGTATGGGCAGTAAGAGTGTGCTGTAGAAATAGCCCCAACTCTGACCACTAAGAGCACCACTGTAACGACCATTGGTGGAAGAAGGTGAGGACCAAGATGCAGCGTGGTAAGTGTTCATCATTATTTTAATAAACTGAACACTAAATACAACAAGGAACAACCGACACATCTCCGTCAGGTGCAAAACACACTGAACAGAAAATAACTACCCACAACCCATAGTGGGAAAACAGGCTGCCTAAGTATGGTTCTCAATCAGTGACAACGATTGACTGATTGGGAACCATACCAGTCCAAAACCAGAAATACAAAACATAGAACAAAAACATAGAAAAAAGAACAGAACGCCCACCCTAGTCACACCCTGGCCTAACCAAAATAGAGAATAAAAAGCCTCTCTATGGCCAAGGCGTGACAACCACACATACAGATTCAATTTCTAGTTGTGGTGGTTTACAGTAGCAACATAATTCATATAAAGCGCATCATGTTAATAATGTTATAAAATGTATAGGCTATGCCATTATCATTTGCACCCATGAATAAGTAAATTCCAAACAGATGTTTCTTTTAAATGTTTCTACTTGTTGGTTAGTAACAGCACAATTCATAAAACCTAAAGAGGATAATGGCATTAAACTTTTCAGATGCTTTTATCATCATTTGGCACCTGAACTAAGTGTCATTTAGGCCATAGTTACACCTTGCATTAACATGTGGTTGTTGTCATCCAATCAAGATGATCCGGACACTACCTGATCGAGATTTGTTTCTTGTAGCTGGCATAGGTGTCACGCCCTGCCCATAGTAAGCTGTTTTTTTCTCTGTGTTGGTTGGGGTGTGATAATACTTGGGTGGGTCAATTAGGTGTTTTTCTATTTCTATGGTGGCCTGATATGGTTCCCAATCAGAGGCAGCTGTTTAAAGTTGTCTCTGATTGGGGATCATATTTAGGTAGCCATTTCCTCATTTGTGTTTGTGGGATCTTGACTATGTGCAGTTGCCTGTCAGCATTATTTTGTATAGCGGCATGTTTCGGTGGTTCATTTTGTTGGTGTTCGTTCATTAAAAGAGAATGTAAGCATACCATGCTGCGCCTTGGTCTCATTCCAACGACGGACGTGACAGAAGATCCCACCAACAAAGGACCAAGCAGCGTGCCCAGGAGGAGGAGGTATCCTGGACTTGGGAAGAGATCCTGGATGGGAAGGGATCCTGGACTTGGGAGGAAATCCTGGCAGGACAGGATCGCCTTCCTTGGCGGGAGTCGCCTAGGAGCATGAGAGGACAGCAACAACGTCGAGGAGGAAGGCCACAGAAACCCCAATATTTTTGGGGAAGGAGGCACATGGAGCAGTCGGCGGAGCCGAGGAATGAACCAGAGCCAGTCAGAGAGTCGAGTGAGGAGCTCGACGCAAGATTCCGGAGAGAGATGCTGGCGTTGAGAGCTCTGTAGAGCAGGCGTGCTGAGGTGCGTGTCATCAGCCCGGTGCCACCTGTACTGGTCCCACGCATCAGGTCTCCAGTGCGCCTTCACAGCCCAGTGCGTCCTGTGCTAGCTTCCTGCACTTGCCGGGCTGGAGTGAGCATCCAGTCAGGAAGGGTTGTGCCAGCTCTGCGCTCTAGACCTCCAGTGCGCCTCCACAGTCCAGTACGTCCTGTGCCTCCTCTCTGCACTCGCCCTGATGTGCATGTCATCAGCCCGGTGCCACCTGTACCGGTCCGATGCATCAGGTCTCCAGTGGGCCTCCACAGTCCAGTACGTCCTGTGCCTCTTCCCCGCACTCGCCCTGAGGTGCGTGTAATTCAGCCCGGTGCCACCTGTACCGGTCCCACGCATCAGGCCTCCAGTGAGCCTCCACAGTCCAGAGCTTCCGGCGACAGTTCTCAGTCCAGAGCTTCCGGCGACAGTTCCCAGTCCAGAGCTTCTTCAGCGGGGGTTCCCAGTTCAGAGCGACGAGCTGCAGTCCAGAGCCTCCAGCGGGGGTTCCCAGTTCAGAGCCTCCGGCGATGATCCACGGTCCGGTGCCTCCAGCGACGAAGCCTCCAGCGACGGTCGGTGGTCCAGAGCCTCCAGCGACGATCTGCAGTAAAGAGCCTTCAGCAGGGGTTCTCAGTCCGGAGCCTCTGGTGACGATCCATGATCCGGTGCCTCCAGCGACGACCCACGGTTCGGAGCTTCCGGCGATGATCACCGCACCAGAGCCGCCATGGATGAAGACGTATCTGGGAGCGGAGTGGGTACTTCGTCCCGCACCGGAGCTGCTCCCGACACCCTGCGTCATCCATCATAGATTCCCACCCGGACCCTCCCCTATTGAGACAGGTTTTGCGGTCGGAGTCCGCACCTTTGGGGGGGGGGGGGGGGTACTGTCACGCCCTGACCATAGTAAGCTGTCTTTTCTCTGTGTTGGTTGGGGCGTGATAGTGACTTGGGTGGGTGGGTCATCTAGATGTTTTTGTATTTCTATGGTGGCCTGATATGGTTCCCAATCAGAGGCAGTTGTTTATTGTTGTATCTGATTGGGAATCATATTTAGGTAGCCATTTCCTCATTTGTGTTTGTGGGATCTTGACTATGTGTAATTGCCAGTCAGCATTATTTTGTATAGCTTCACGTTTCGTTTGTTCATTTTGTTGTTGTTTTCGGTGTTCATTCATTGAAAGAGAATGTATGCATACCACGCTGCGCCTTGGTCTCATTCCGACAACGGATGTGACAATAGGTGTGTCTGTGACGGCCAATACAGCATGGCTTGGAAGCATTAGCATCCAGGATCCCCCAAAAAGTTTTAGAAATGGTAATAAAATGTGTCTCTTATCTGCACACTGTGTTCGCATTGAGACCAGATTCCATGGTCCCTCCCTATATGCAAATGAATCCAACCTGCCTTGGACCTACCCCTATGACACAAGCTATATAAATTGACAGAAAATAACACACTTTTATAGTCAATAGTTGTATACTCTCATAATTACAGCCTACTTTTGTTATCCAATGTTTTAAGACTTGGTGTAATACTGTCCCGATAACCTCAACCTGTTCACAGCCGTACATATAAATATTCTGTGAAACTTTCCCATCACTCAAAAAGTCGACAGACAAACGAGCTGAGTATCTGAATGTGTACAATTACAATTAATGCACAGCATAAATAAAAATGACACTTAGGCACCAATACACACAGCAGAAACAGAAACCGGTTAAGTTAGAGTACCATCTCCGAATGGTTCAATGCATTTATCCAAAAAGGTTTCTGTACAGGTTTGATCTTTACACATGGACGTTAACATACGTTGACTTTATATTGTTTTCATCTTGTATTGTAAGTAACCTTTGACATTGCTATTTTGTGAAGTTGTCTCCACCTCTATTTTAACGCAACGCTAACTTCCACAACAATGCTGTTTGAGAAAGACCTGCCTTCTCCAGTGGCAGATAATCATATGTACTGAACATGTTGGGAAAAGGTCAGCTCTTTGTTTTACTACGAATGATTTGCAATCGTGGAAGTGGCCTCGCTCATGCTTTAAAGCTATGCATCAGTTCGGACATCTTCTGCACTTCCTTGCTAGCGATTTATCTGGAAAACCCTTTTTTCTCTCATACTTCTCTGAGTTATCTAATTTCGATTTAACTGTGGCATCCGACCACAATGTCAGTAGGCACTTGGATTCCAACACCATGATCTTAATTCTGGAACAATTGTAGAGGTATCATAACCCACAATTACTAGCTCAACTGGCCGGTGTGATTTATTTTTAGAGGGCGGGAGAACCGTCACAGAAAGATTTATAAGCTTTTGCTGTCAGGGTTTGTTTACACTTCAAGGATATTCGTAAAAGATGCTTCTTTGACTACACTTCCAGTCTGGAACAGACTGGAGGCAGGGCTTTCTCCAATAGAGCTCCATTTTTATGGAATGGTCTGCCTACCCATGTGAGAGACGCAGACTCGGTTTCAAACTTATCCTGTCTTATCTGGTGTCCTGAGTGAATTTAAGTATGCTCTCTCTAATTCTCTCTTTCTCTCTTTCTTTCTCTCTCTCGGGGACCTGAGCCCTAGGATCATGCCTCAGGACTACCTGGCTTGATGACTCCTTACTGTCCCCAGTCCACCTGGCCGTGCTGCTGCTCCAGTTTCAACTGTTCTGCCTGCGGCTATGGAATCCTGACCTGTTCACCGGACGTGCTACCTGTCCAGACCTGCTGTTTTCAACTCTCTAGAGACACCAGGAGTGGTAGAGAAACTCTGAATGATCGGCTATGAATTGCCAACTGACATTTACTCCTGAGGTGCTGACCTGTTGCACCCTTGACAACTACTGTGATTATTATTATTTGACCATGCTGGTCATTTATGAACATTTGAACATCTTGGCCGTGTTCTGTTATAATCTCCACCCGGCACAGCCAGAAGAGGACTGGCCACTCCTCATAGCCTGGTTCCTCTCTAGGTTTCTTCTTAGGTTTTGGCCTTTCTAGGGAGTTTTTCCTAGCCACCGTGCTTCTACACCTGCATTGCGTGCTGTTTTGGGTTTTAGGCTGGGTTTCTGAACAGCACTTTGAGATATCAGCTGATGTACAAAGGCCTATATAAATACATATATTAATTGGTAACTCTATTGAACTTATCCTCTGCAACAGAGAACTCTGGATCTTCCATTCCCATTGGCGGACCTCATGAGAGGCAGTTTCATCATTGTGGTTGATGGTTTTTGTGACTGTGCTTGAAGAATCCAGAAAGTTCACTCCGGATTGACTGACCTTCATTCCTTCAAGTAATGATGGACTGTCGTTTCTCTTTGCTTATTTGAGCTGTTCTTGCCATAATATGGACTTCAAATCAAATCAAATCAAATTGTATATGTCACATACACATGGTTAGCAGATGTTAATGCGAGTGTAGCGAAATGGTGTAGCGAAATGGTCTTTTACCAAATAGGGCTGTTTTCTGTATATCCACCACCTTGTCACAACACAACTGATTGACACAAACGCATTAAGAAGTAAATACATTCCACAAATGAACTTTTAACAAGGCACACATACTAATTTAAATGCATTCCAGGTGACTACCTCATGAAGCTGGTGAAGAGAATGCCAAGAGTGTGCAAAGATGTCCTCAAGGCAAAGAGTGGCTATATGAAGAATCTCAAATATAAAATATATTCTGATATGTGTAACACTTTTTTGGTTACGGCATGATTCCATATGTGTTATTTCATAGTTTGATGTCTTCACAGTAAAGAAGAATCCATGAATGGGTAAGTGTTCTAAAACTTTTGACCGGTATTGTACCTCTGGAGGTGGTCAGGAAGATCTAATCACAATCAGTTCACAATTAATATTTTGCTTCTCTACACCTGTCGACAAATGTGGGCACAATCAGAATGTGGACAAGATCTGGACAACTGACGCATGTTAGAACCAGGTATAAACGGGATCCTGTCATCAGTGATGCTTCACCCCAAGTCTCATCCAGATGGCCATACAACCTTTTCACATCAGTGTGAGAAAAAACAGCTAATCTATACGGAATGATGCTATGCCATGTGCTCTCTGTCTGAGTGTCCTGTTATAGCCTATGGATACATCCCAAATGGAACCCTTTTCCCTATATAGTGCACTACTTTTAATAGGGCTATGGTCAAAATTAGCGCACTATAAAGGGAATAGGGAGTTCCATTTGGGATGCAAAATGGTTCCATTTGGGATGCAAAATGCTTTTAATCTGGGCAGTAAATGACTGGGTAATAGCACAAACAGAAGGCCAGCACATCACACAACCCCCTCTCAGGCAGCAGTTGGCACCAGTGACAGGCATCCAGGCTGAGGCAGCATCGCTGCATCATCCCCCCATCCCTAGTCAGGTGGACAGGTCTGTGCCAAGATTCTGTGTTTCTATGTGGCCCTGTTGCACCCCACAGATGGGAAAAGCAAAGCTATTCCTCTGAAGGATGCAGGCAGAATCACAGAACTAAATAACATTCTAAATGAGTGTTATATTGTAACTCTATGGGCAGAGCTCTCCAGGGGTGTCATTTCAAATCAAATCAAATAAAAAGCTAATCAAATTTTATCTGTCACATACGAATACAACAGGTGTAGACCTTACAGTGAAATGCTTACTTCCTTAACCAACAATGCAGTTTTAAGAAAATACCTACAAAAAAGTAAGAGATAAGAATAACAAATGATTAAAGAGTAGAAGCAAATAACAATAGCAGGGCTATATACAGGGGGTACCGGTACAGAGTCAATGTGTGGGGGCACCAGTGTCGAGGTAATTGAGGTAATATAGTTATTAAAGTGACTATGCATAGATAATAACAGAGTACCAGCGTTCCGGGGAGGGGGGGGGGGGGGGGGGGGGGGGGCTGGAGTCTTTGGCAATTATTTGGGCCTTCCTCTGACACCGCCTGTTATAGAGGTCATGGATGGCAGGAAGCTTGGCCCCAGTGATGTACTGGGCAGTATGCACCACCCTTTGTAGTGCCTTGCAGTCGGAGGCCGAGCAGTTGCCATACCACGCAGGGATGCAGCTTCTACCCTCAATTAATGCTCTCGATGGTGCAGTTGTAAAACCTTTTGAGGATCTGAGGACCCAGGCCAAATCTTCTAGGTTTTGTCGTGCCCACTTTTGTCGTGCCCACTTCACAACTGTCTTGGTGGGCTTGGACCATGTTAGTTTGTTGGTGATGTGGACGCCAAGGAACTTGAAGCTCTCAACCTGCTTCACCATAGCCTCATCGATGAGAATGGGGGCGTGCTCGGTTCTCCTTTTCCTGTAGTCCACAATCATTTCTTTTGTCTTGATCACGTTGAGGGAGAGGTTGTTCTCCTTGCACCACACAGTCTCATCGTTGTCAGTGATCAGTCCTACCACTGTTGTTTCATCAGCAAACTTAATGATGGTGTTGGAGTCGTGCCTGGCCGTGCAGTCATGAGTGAACAGGGAGTACAGGAGGGGACTGAGCACGCACCCCTGAGGGGCCCTTGTGTTGAGGATTAGCGTGGACGGATGTTTGTTGCCTACCCTTACCACCTGGGGGCGGCCCTTCAGGATGTCCAGGATCCAGTTGCAGGGGGAGGTGTTTAGTCCCAGGGTCCTTAGCTTTGTGATGAGCTTTGAGGGCACTATGGTGTTGAACGCTAAGCTGTAGTCAATTAATAGCACTCTCACGTAGGTGTTACTTTTGTCCAAGTGTGAAAGGGAAGTGGATGGCATCCTATCCCCAGCTAGCTGCCTACCTCCGCTAAGCCATAGGAACTGCATATTGGAGTGGGTCTATGGTTTCTGGGATAATGGTGTTGATGTGAGTCAGGACCAGCCTTTCATGGCTACAGAAATGAGTGCTACGGGTTGGTTGTCATTTTGGCAGGTTACCTTAGTGTTCTTGGGCTGAGGGACTATGGTGGTCTGCTTGAAACATGTTGGTATTACAAACAGGGAGAGGATGAAAATGTCAGTGAAGACATTTGCCAGTTGGTCAGCGCAAGCTCGGAGTACAAGTGATGGTAATCCGTCTAGCCCTGTGGCCTTGTGAATGTTCTCCTGTTTAAGGGTCTTACTCACATTGGCTGCGGAGAGCATGATCACACAGTCGTCCGGAACAGCTAATGCTCTCATGCATGTTTCAGTGTTACTTGCCTCGAAGTGATTATAGAAGTTATTTAGCTCATCTGGTAGGCTCGTGTCACTGGGCAGCACGCGGCTGTGCTTCCTTTTGTAGTCTGTAATAGTTTGCAGGCCCTGCCACATCCGACAAGCGTCAGAACCGGTATAGTACGATTCGATCTTAATCCTGTATTGCCGCTTTGCCTGTTTGATGGTTCGTCTGAGGACATAGTTGCATTTCTTACAAGCTTCCGGGTTAGAGTCCCACTCCTTGAAAGCAGCAGCCCTACCCTTTAGCTCAGAGCGAATGTTGCCTGTAATTCATGGCTTCCGATTGGGGTATGTACGTACAGTCACTGTGGGGACTACATCCTCGATGCACTTATTGATAAAGCCAGTGACTGATGTGGTGTACTCCACAATGCCATCTGAAAAATCCCGGAATATATTCCAGTGCTTCATCCGACCAGTTTTTTATAGACCGAGTCACTGGTGCTTCCTGCTTTAATTTTTGCTTGTAAGCAGGAATCAGGAGGATAGAATTATGGTCAGATTTGCCAAATGGAGGGCGAGGGAGAGCTTTGAACGTGTCTCTGTGTGTGGAGTAAAGGTGGTCTAGAATGTTTTTCCCTCTGGTTGCACATTTAACATGCTGATAGAAATGAGGTAAAACTGATTTAAGTTTCCCTGCATTAAAGTCCCTGGCCAGTAGGAGCGCCACCTCTGGATGAGCATTTTCCTGTTTGCTTATGGCGGTATACAGCTCAATGAGTGCGGTTTTAGTGCCAGCATTGGTAGACAGCTATGAAAAATACAGATGAAAACTCTCTCGGTATAGTGTGGTCTGCAGCTTATCATGAGATACTCTACCTCAGTCAAGCAAAACCTCAAGACTTCCTTAGATATCGCGCACCAGCTGTTGTTTACATAAATGCATAGGCCCCCACCCCGTGTCTTACCAGAGGCTGCTGTTCTGTCCTGCCAATAGAGTGTATGTTCTTAATGTCGTCGTTCCGTCACGACTCGGTGAAACATAAGATATTACAGTTTTTAATGTCCCATTGGTAGAATAAACGTGCTTTCAGTTCGTTCTATTTATTTTCCAGTAATTGAACAATAGCTAGCAGGACGGAAGGCAAGGGCAGATTAGCCACTCGTCGCCTGATCCTCACAAGGCACCCTGATCTCTTTCCGCAAAATCTCTTGTTTCCTTCTCCAGAGAATGACGGGGACCTGGGCCTGGTCGGGTGTCTGTATTATATCCCCCCCGTCCGACTCATTGAAGAAGAACTCTTCGTTCAGTTTGAGGTAAGCAATCGCAGTTCTAATGTCCAGAAGCTCTTTTCGGTCATAAGAGAAGGTAGCAGTAACATTATGTACAAAACAAGATAGGAACAACGTGAAAAAACAAACAAAATAGCATGGTTGGTTAAGAGCCGATAAGACTGCAGCCTTCCCCTCTGGTGCCATCACTAACCCCCACTGGCCCTGGTGGTGTCCATCTCACACACTATACTTTGCCTCTGATTCTGTGGCACAGTGGGACAGACTGGGTAAGCATAAACATATATACAAACATACCTGCCTCTATTTCTGTGGCACAGTGGGACTTACTGAGTAACATAAACACATATACAAACATCTCTGCCTCTGAGACACAGTGGGACTGAGTATATAAGCCTTCCTTCTGACAAAACCCACCACAGGTTCCTCAGTCATCACTACTCAAAAAGGAGTGAGGCAATAAAAGGAACCTGGAAGTATAGGGCCACTGCCAACAGAACATTGAACCCCAATTACATTATGACAGTACTGTAAGCATCTATTCTAATTCTAATCCATACGGAAACACTCAAAAGCTCAGTTTTTCCCAAAACCTTTGGTGACTGTCTAGTAAAGTGTCCCTCTCGTCACCCTTTCTTACACACGGTGAAGTATCCACTTCCTTTCAGCTCTCCTGTCACTGACTGTCACTGACCACAAAAGGGGCCGGGGATCCATAAATCTCTACTCTCTCAGTAGTGAGGCTTTGTGTTCACTGCTGCCTCAATTGACTAGACTGGAGTGTATAATGCAGTCCCTGCTGTGTAGTCTGGTGTTTCTGTAAAGTACCACACTGAGAGGTATAGACCGGAATGCACTTTATATAGACACTGAACGCAAGCATAAATCTTAAAAGTTAGAAATAGAATACAGAATAAAATAAAAGAATGCAGTCGCTGGAGGATGTCATAGTGAATGATCCTTTTCCGGATAACTTAATGACTTCATGAGCAGAAGCTTTATCATTCATTAAGCAAATAGAAACTACTGCTCTGCCTCATCACATCTGACAGAGAGTCATCTATCAAGGGATTTGTTATAACGTCCAGTGAAGACTCGTCATTTAGCGCTTGCTAGGAAGCATGGCAGAAGTGAATACTTTACTTGATAAATCATTCCAGAAGTAACTTCTCGTAGACTACGTCGGCTTCCCAAATGGCACCCTTTCCCCTATGTAGTGCACTACTTCTGATTAGAGCCCTATAGGCCCTGGACAAAAGTAGTGCACTACATCAGGAAAAGGGTGACATTTGGGAAGCAAACTATGTTTCACCAAGCCTTGGCACTTTACAAAAGCCTCCCCATGAAGTCACAGCTCATAAGTGTGATCATATTGTGATCTGATCCGTACATGTTTTGACTGGCATGGTGCTGATGGATTCTGTAGCAGACATGCTGCAACACTCCATGATGACACTTCTGTCTGTGGGATCACTTCATCATAAGCAATACACACACGCCCACATGTACAAACATTCACACAAACGCATACACACACACCTCTCTATCAGCCCCATCGTTGACATAATCAATAACTAACAACGTCCCTCCCAGTGTAACGCCCGTCTCTGAATTATACAATTATTCACGCTGGCCTCCTCTCCTTTACGCCTAGTGCATCATGGGTAATTACAGTAGCCTAAACCCTGGGAGTGGAGAACAGGCATTAATTAAGTAGCTACGTCTCTGACTCCATGTCGCCGCAGGCTCCTCTTCATAGGTGTGGAGAAAGGTCAACGTTCCCCGCGTTGCGGATGGAAGTTATCGCGCTGACAATGTGATGGAGGTCCCTGTGAATGAATGCCGTGGCGGAGGAGAGCTTTAAACACCTACTGCAGGCAGCTACTGCAAGCCTCCCAGATTGATAATTATTCCAGCCCGACCAGAGCCAAACAAAACTGTTAAAGCTGGAGCTGGAGGAAAGTTCCTATGGCTCAGCGGAGGTAGGCAGCTAGCTGGGGATAGGATGCCATCCACTTCCACTAGCTGGGGATAGGATGCCATCCACTTCCACTAGCTGGGGATAGGATGCCATCCACTTCCACTAGCTGGGGATAGGATGCCATCCACTTCCACTAGCTGGGGATAGGATGCCAGCATGTCAAAGACATAGTGTACACACGTATAGACACAGCAACCCACTCAAACATAAACACACACAATCAAGCACACACACAGGCACACATGCACGCACACACACAAACAAAAGCAGTATGTGGAGTACTGACTAATGGAGAGGAACACGACAACATCTCAGCTGGAACCAATTAGTTAGAGAGCTTTGATTTGTCAGCAAGAGCTCAGAGCTCTATTCAATCTCTCTGTTTCAGCTCCATTTCTCTCTGCCGCTCGTGAAACCTGAATACTGATCAATGTCAGCATCAACATCCTGTAAGCAACACGTCTCTCCCGGCATGTCTGACATATATCTATACAGTTGTAGGATCTTCATTTTGGCCAGTTTGCTACAGCAGGACAATAATCATGCAACAACAGGAATTATGAATGAATTATATTATTAATTATGTGGATTATAATTCATGGCCATTTTTTGTAGGGGTTGATACATTTTGTGTTAGGGCAAATCAAGTCTGACATTTTAAAGTGGAAATTACAAACTTTAGAAGCCTTTTTAAACCTCAAATGAAGATCCATCTGTATGCAGGCATAGGCACAGAAAAAAAAAAGAATTCAACACCAGATACCTAATGTGCAAAGGAATAATTCTGTGTGGCTAACATGTAAAAAGACTGCATATCTGCATTGTCCAAGGCTCGTTTTGGAATCTGTGATGACTGAAAGAACCTGAACGAAACTTAGTCATCCTATCTGCTGGTGGGTACGGGTAGCCTACCTTACGGTCAACTGTTTGTAATGTGTCATATAGGCATAATAAAAAATCACATTGTATGTGGATTCATTCATAGTATGAATCACAAAAAAATGACACAATGGGGACACCTTAGACTGCTATGGGTGAGATGTGAGTCGACAAGGTGTAAAAGTGTGTAAAAGTAACTGTGTGGACCATAGACCATAGACTGTATAGAAATAACTGGACACAGTCATAACCAGCTAATGAATAGATTCCTATGAGAAACGTACCTGGATAGACACGTCGCTGTAGGAGCCCCCGATGACTCCAGATATGGCCAGAGGGACGTCATCCTGGATGGGGTTGGATCCGTCTGGGCAGATGAACCCCGGCTCATGCACCTTGGTGAGGGAGGCTCGTACAAACTCCAGGCTTTGCTCCAGAGCGTAGGTGTCCTTAGAGCAGGTGTCTAGAATGTGGGCTCCCAGCCTGAGTCCCGGCAGCAGCCGCTCGTCCGCGTTGATCTCATCCAGCGCTAACAGCATCGCCTCTAGTCTCTGGATCCCTCTCTGCTCGTTGATCTTCCCACAGTCCTCCGCCACCTCGCCCTTCTCATGCACCGGGAACAGACCGCCGATCACCAGGTCCCCATCGATGGTGATCTCCCTCTTGGTGGAAGGAGGGAATCTGTTGTTAGGGCTGGGCAGGGCCTCTGGAACGAGCAAGTCAAAGAGGAGCAGGTGGAGGGACCACCATGGGGCAGCCTTGGCCCAGAGCCCAGGACAGAGGAGGCCGGAGGTGGGCATGGTCAGGTCGGGTAGCTGAGATCAGTGTAGTGGGTGGTGGGTAGAGGAGTGGGACACAGGAGGTTCTTACAGGGGCTGGGGCTGGGTGAGGTGGATCGCTCTAGAGCCCTCTCTCGACACTCGTGGCATCTTGGTTACTCATTGCAAGTGGAGGAGAGAAGATGGAACAATATATCATTATTCATGTTACAGTGCATCAATATTGTGGTATTTCAGTCATAAAAGTAATTGATTCACATTTGTAATTCAAATAGTATTTTTTCCCCCTTTAAAATAAAATAATATAATTTATTCCAAACTATCACAGATGCTTTTTGCTCCTACTTCTCATGGGAGGAGGGTGTGAATATCCAGACTTTCCTCTCTACCTCCAGTCCAGTTTAAGGTGTAAAGGGAATAGATGGCTTCATTTCCCCATCAATCTTTCAACAACCTTTAAAGGTTGCTTTACAGCCCTTCTATAAGAGCTCTCTATCTTACAGACTGGCTACTGGCTGTCGTGGCTCTCGGAGCATTCCTCAAGCAGCAATACATCCCTGCAACTTGTCTTGGGCCACACAACCAGACTGTCAGCCATCTCAACAGATGAGTGAGTGTGTCACCCTTCCCCGGCAATCCATTGTGTGTGTGTGTGCGTGTGTGTGTGTGCGTGCGTGCGTGCGTGTGTGTGTGTGCGTGCGTGATTACATACATGTTGGAGACAAGAAGCACTGGATTATTTTACTACTCTGCATGGATTTCACAGCACCCCATTCTACTGCCCTCTAGCTCTAAGACATTTAAATACCTTCATTCTCCCATTTTTACTAATTCCTCATATATTTTTTATATCTCTCTCTCTCACACACTGTCTGTCTGTCTGTCTGTCTGTCTGTCTGTCTGTCTGTCTGTCTGTCTGTCTGTCTGTCTGTCTGTCTGTCTGTCTGTCTGTCTCTCCCATCTCACTCTTTCTACTATGTTGCTCATAATGATGCTTCAGTTAAAGGACCGCTGGTTAATGAGGTCCCTGTTAGCCTTATAGTCTTGTCTGCGTCTTAAATGGCACCATATTCTCTATATAGTGTGCTACTTTTGAACAGGGTTCATAGGGCACTGGTCAGAAATAGTGGACTATGTAGGAAATAAGGCGCTATTTGGGATGCACAATTTGTAATCTGTCCTTTATAATGCTCACTGAGCATGTTAACCTTTCCATGTGTTTGTGCCCTTCATTAAAATATGTTAGAAAGTCAAATTCTGGGCAGTCCAATTGATCATCTATGTGTGTAATTTCTTGATAGATATCACACCCTTAAAGTCTTTCCTGACTACCCAGACTCCTTGCTCTGATCAAACTCTATGCCACGCCCACGGACGTTAGTTTCTTCTAAGCAATGAGTCTAGATCTGAGTACCTCCCCAACGCTTCACAGAATGCTTACACATTGGGACCATCTGATTGGTCCAGAAACCAATGGGTTGGGCAAGAGCTACAACACACGTGGGTAAAGAGGCGGTTTGAATACGTGTCATTGACTTTGACACTCTGATTGGTTATAGACGATCCAATCGCTGATGACTTTGTTTTGTACAACGCCCCTCGTCACCACAAACGACTTCAATGATGGCAATCTCAGATTGAAGAATGTAGCGAGCATAGAGCAGTGGAATAATTTAGTTTGAGTCATCAGGCTATGCATTTTCCACTGGTTTATTGATAGTATTTCTTAGCAATAGCAGTTGGAAAGCCTCTGCTCTTAAAAAAAAAGGTCAGAACATTTACAGTGGTCATAGCCTACTTCAAGTGAAGCTAATCGAAGAAGAATCGGTAATGAAAAAGCTGGATCAAACATTTACAGTATAGCATCATGGAGTATGAACCATACAGTATTACCCAAGAACTATCATCAGCTTGCCGTGCCTTACAAAGAGATATTCTCACACTTGGAAGGGCTCTCTTCTTCGCTAACTGAGGTTGCCATGGAAACATTGTGGGTAAAAAAAGAGGATGGTGGTATTGGTGGTGGGGGGAGGGGTAGTGGGCAGTATGACAAGAGTGTTGCTGAAATAAATTCTCACCATATTGAGGTTATATATCTGGTATGTTAGGGGTTGAAAGTATATTTTGATTGGAGTGTACGGGAGAAGGAGAGAGAGATAAGGAGAGGGATAAAGAGGGAGAGAGTGATACATGGGTTTGTCAAACAAAGCAGTGAAGCATTTGTAATGAATAGGAAAATATATTGAGAGAATATTCTCTTGATATTCACAAATAGACGTTCAGGATATAAATGAATGACCATTTAATATAGACTCAACTGTGAGCAAAAGAAAGATAATAGCAGGCTCCCTGTATAGGATATAAAGGAGTGCGTCCTAAATGGCATCCCATTCCTTATAGTGCACTACTTTTAACCAGGGCCTATAGGGAATAGTGTGCCATTTGGGATGCAAGCACAGTAGTGATCAACACGTTATCAACAAGAAACAATCAATTTACACTAAGGAAGCATATAAGGAAGTAGTCTGACACATACACACCACTTTCTCTTGTGATTTCTATTTCACAATCAACATTCAATTTCAAACTATGATTGATCATCGGAGAAATTTCTGAAGGAAAGCTGAGGTAATCAGTCACATTAGCTGCTGGACACCACCTCTTCACCGATGGGAGATAGTAGCTATAGATGTTAGTTGAAGGTGTGGCTGGTCTTTCAATCAACCATCTCACTCATAGGGGAGAGTGGGGTGAAGTTGAGCAAAAGGGGTAAATTCAATTGAGCCACCCTTGTTTCTAGAAAACCATACACAAATTGAATAATTTGACCAAATATTTAGGAAGTAGTCATCATTTCATGGAGTCTGTGAAGGATGAAACCACATGGGGAAAGTGGTAAGCAACTTAAATGAATTTATTGTGTTAGAGGTTTCATGATGCTTGTATCTAAACCAAAGTACATACTTTTAAGATTGTTCTATACATCAGTTGGGGTCTCTGTAGGCTTCAATAAGAGGTTCTTAACCTAGCATGAACGTGCATCCTTGTAGCTGGGTGGGCTAATATAGTAAAAATGTTTGCGTTGGGGTAAGTTGAGCCAATGGCTATGGGGTAAGTTGAGCCAATGGCTATGGGGTAAGTTGAGCTAATGGTTGAGCCAATGGCTATGGGGTAAGTTGAGCTAATGGTTGAGCCAATGGCTATGGGGTAAGTTGAGCTAATGGTTGAGCCAATGGCAAGTTGAGCATATTAAAGTGTTTTCTTTCCAGGCGTAATGCAAAGCATTATCTCTGGGATATGAGGTACAGTAATAACAGGGCCTGGCCTATGTTAAACATTTTTTTTACGTTTGTTAAGCCTGTATTAAGATGCTTAAAAATATAAAAAGACAAAACACGATTGGGATTGTGTTGAATTGTGTTCTGGAAATAAAGATAGACATGTTTTTTTTAAAGACCGTAGTGGTAATATTTAATTCTGTACAGAAAAGTGTATGCGACTTAACTTACCCTGTCCTGCAGATCAACTTAACCCATACCTGGGTTAAGAGACCACTTTTTTTGACAAGCTAACCTTTTGCCATCAGAACAGCCTCTATTCCTCAAGGCATGGACTCAACAAGGTGTCAAGTGTTCCACAGGGATGCTAGCCCATGTTGACTCCAATCCTTCCCACAGTTGTTGCAAGTTGGCTGGATGTCCTTTGGGTGGGGGACTATTCTTGATACATACGGGAAACTGTTGAGAGTGAAAAACCCAGCAGCGATGCAGTTCTTGACACTAACCGGTGGACCTGGCACCTACTACCATACCCCGTTCAAAGGCATTTAAATATTGTGTCTTGCCTATTCACCCTCTGAATGGTACACAATCTATGTCTCAATTGTCTCAAGGCTTAAAAATCATTATTTAACCTGTTTCCTCCCGTTCAGCTACACTGTTTGAAGTGGATTTAAGTGACATCAATAAGGGATCATAGCTTTCACCTGGATTCACCTGGTCAGTCTATGTCATGTTTTGTATATCAGTGTATATGTAAATATACATGTTAGAAAGAATACTATATTTCCCTTAAAGGAGTGATGCTGAATGTAAAAAAGGGCTCAACTTACCCCACTCTCCCCTACATGCTGTTGCTGAACCTTACCCGGTTATAAATACATAATCTCAACCAGTTTTGCAGTTGAATTGATGTCCTGTCGACCAGTTTTGTTCACTGGTATAGGCTATAAGGGTACTGATGTTGATCAACTTTGCCTAGCTCTGATCCATTGTTGTAGACATTATAGAGAAGTTCATGTAACACTGTTTGTCATGACAAACTTCTTAATCTTAAACATTTTCTAAATAACGTAGTGCAGTACACTGTGTAATGTTAAACTTCCCTATCAATGTACTCTGCATTTCTAGTACAGAGGGAATGTGCCCATCTACTCCTCTAGCTAGGCTAAAGTTAGTAGTAACTCATGGTCACAGTGTGAATATGTAACATATATAATTTCCTGTCACTCTTCCTGTGTGTGTGGGCCCCTGGTGCATCTCTTGTGTGTGTGCGTGTGTGCGTGCGTGATAGTATTCAGCCACACCCCAGCAGCAGACACAGCAACAGGCAATGAAGCAAATTAGCCGGAAGAAGTGCAATGATTGCTGCTGAATATGCCATCTCTACAGAAACTCGCCACTACATAAGGGATAATCAACGAGGGGCTATGCATTCTATGGAAAATAATGAACGACGTTAAAGGTGTTCCACAACGCCCTAGCGGAGAATACATAGAGCCCCGAGTTGATTATCCCTTTATACCATAGCTATAATTTAACTCATTTGCTCTAGAAATGTGTTCATTTGCCGGTAGAAATTTGTTCGAAACCCACTGAGGTAGCTACCAAGTTTACAAGATAGCTACAGTAGTTGCCTTGGTATCCAAACAAACAGACGTTAGCTAACCAAACCATCAGTCCTAGGTTGCTATTATAAAAATTGAATTCAACAATGCCAATACTGTTTTCAATTCAACTTTTGCTTTCAAAAGCAGCTTGAATATAAAACATGTAAGAATGAACTATAGCCATTGAATTCTACAATGCTGATATAACATGCATTATAGGGAAATAATGCACGCTCTAGAATGCCCTTCAAGCCAATCAGATATGAATACTCAACAATGCTAAATAAATTCCAAATATATGAATGTCTTTATAAACTGGGCGGTTCGAGCCCTGAATGCTGATTGGCTGACAGCCGTGGTATATCAGACCGTATACCACAGGTATGACAAAACATTTATTTTTACTGCTCTAATTACCTTATTAACCAGTTTAAAAAAATAAAAGAGCAATAAGGCACCTCGTGGTTTGTGGTATATGGCTAATGCGTCGTGCCTACGAACAGCACCTTAGCCGTGGTATATTGGCCATATACCACACCCCCTCGTGCATTATTGCTTTGCCCAGGGGCAGAACGACAGACTTTTACCTTGTCAGCTCGGGGATTCGATTGTGTGTAGAGTGCGTGTCTTATCATGTGTATGTGTAAGCTTGTGTCTGTGCCTGTGTGTATGTCTCTTCACAGTCCCCTCTGTTCCATAAGGTGTATTTTTATCTGTTTTTTAAATCTGATTCTACTGCTTGCATCAGTTACCTGATGAGGAATAGAGTTCCATGTAGCCATGGCTCTACGTAGTACTGTGTGCCTCCCATAGTCTGTTCTAGACTTTGGGATTGTGAAGAGACCTTTGGTGGCATGTCTTGTGGGGTGTGCATGGGTGTCCGAGCTGTGTGCTAGTAGTTTAAACAGACAACTCTGTGCATTCAGCATGTCAATACTTCTCACAAAAACAAGTAGTGATGAAGTCAATCTCTCCTCTCCTTTGAGCCATGAGAGATTGACATGCATATTATTAATGTTAGCTCTCCATGTACATTTAATCGTGCTGCCCTGTTCTGAGCCAATTGTAATTTTCTTAAGTCCCTCTTTGTGGCACCTGACCACTTGTCTGGACAGTAGTCCAGGCGTGACAAAACTAGGGCCTGTAGGACCTGCCTTATTGATAGTGTTGTTAAGAAGGCAAGGTAGTGTCTTATTATGGACAGACTTCTCCCAATCTTAGCTACTGTTCCATCAACATGTTTTGAAGTGACAGTTTACAATCCAGGTTACTCCAAGCAGTTTAGTCTCCTCAACTTGCTGAATTTCCACATTACTCATTACAAGATTAAGTTGAAGTTTAGGGTTTAGTGAATGATTTGTCCCAAATACAATGCTTTTAGTTTTAGAAATACTGTATATAGTCATACTTAAACATAGACACACTGGCTTCACTCAAAGCCAGTGGCATGTCGTTAGTAAAGATTGATAAAAGTAAGGGGCCTAGACAGCTACCCTGGGGAATTCATGATTCTACCTGGATTATGTTGGAGAGGCTTCCATTAAAGATCACCCTCTGTGTTCTGTTAGACAGGTAACTCTTTATCCACAATATAGCAGGGGGTGTAAAGCCATAAAACATATGTTTTTCCAGCAGCAGGCTATAACCAATAATGTCAAAACCCGCACTAAAGTCTAACAAGACAGCCCCCACAATAATTTTATTATCAATTTCTCTGCCATGCATGTTGAATGTCCTTCCCTATAAGCGTGCTGAACGTCTCTTGTCAATTTGTTTACTGTAAAATAGCATTGTATCTGGTCAAACACAATTTTTTCCAAACATTTACTAAGGGTTGGTAACAGGCTGATTGGTCATCTATTTGAGACAGTAAAGGGGGCTTTACTATTATTGGGTTGCGTAATGACTTTTGCTTCCCTCCAGGCCTGAGGGCACACACTTTCTTGTAGGCTTAGATTGAAGATATGGCAAATAAGAGTGGCAATATTGTCCGCTATTGCCCTCAGTAATTTTCCATCCAAGTTGTTAGAACCAGGTGGGTTATCATTGTTGATAGACAACAATCATATTTTTCACCTCCACACTCACGGAAATCAAAATTACAACGCTTGTCTTTCATAATTTGGTCAGTTATATTTGGATGTGTAGTATAAGCATTTGTTGCTGGCATATCATGCCTAAATTTGCTAATCTTGCTGATGGAAAAATCATTAAAGTAGTTGTCAATATCAGTGGGTTTTGTGATGAATGAGCCATCTGATTCAATGAATGATGGAGTTTGCCTTATTGCCCAAAATTTAATTTGAGGTGATTCAAATCTTTTTACTATCATTCATTGTATAGTATCTTCTTCTTTGTGATTGGCATGGTGAGATCATGAAGCCTACATATATGCCAGCCAGATCCTTCTTCCTGCCTCATATTGTGCATTCCAATAATATCTCCTTTCTCTTGAAGTGTGTACTTCTTCACTTACCTTCATAAATTTGAAGGATATGGCTGGTATATGACAACTCCCTCTAGCCAATGCCTAACACCAATCCAATGCTTAAAACTGTGTGGGGAGTAGTGAACAATATTATTGGGACTGAGCCACAGTCTTCTAGCATGAGCTATGGGATCCAGGTGAGCCAAAACAGTTTTATTGATGTTAGAAATCGAATCATCACGCTCGACTGTCTCTTGGACCAGATGGGTTCGGTGGGGGCTCTCAATTTGCCGAGCCCATCTGAGAATGGGAGTTTAATGGACAAATCAGTGCCAAGCAGGAAGACCAAGAAGGGACAGGAACTAGGCCAAGGTAAGGTCTAAGGACTGACTGGCAAAGATGCTAAAAGTCCTAAAAAAAAAGTATCCTACAGATATAGCATGCTGACACATGATACCTTAATTTGGCTCAGTTATCCAACATTTTGATCCAAGAGTGGATTTTTGTCTGAAGAGATTTGGGGACACATAAGCTTGAAGATTGGAGGTAGGTAGAAATATCAAATTATATTAGTGACAAATATTTGTATTATTATTTTTTTTTTTTACGTTTTTTTTTAACCCCCTTTTTCTCCCCAATTACGTGGTATCCAATTGTTAGTAGCTACTATCTTGTCTCATCGCTACAAGGGAGAAACAAAGGTCGAAAGTCATGCTTTGGATGTTTCGGCCCGCCACAGGAGTCGCTGGTGGGCGATGAGACAAGGGTATCCCTACCGGGCAAGCCCTCCCTAACCCGGACGACGCTAGGCCAATTGTCGCCCCACGGACCTCCCGGCCCTATTAGTGACAATATTAAGGAAACATTTGCCACTTAGCAGAGGCCGTACTTATCATTTTCCTGAAACAGGAGATAGAAAACAGACAGAGGAGATAGATAACAGACAGAGAAAACCAAGAGTAATTTGACGTGATTTGGAGCTGCTGCTACAACCGTCGACGCTCGCTCAGCCTCCTCTTAGTTCTTAGGTATCTTCTATCAGGCCTTGATCACATTAAATCTGGCTCGTGGCAGAATCGGCCGTCACGATTGCACTCGGCAGCCAAGAGAGCCGCTTCCTCCCTACCCAGCTGTCTCTGCACAATTATTCCCTGTGAAACAGGAGTTCAAAAAGAGAAAACAGTGTGCCTTGCTCCGCTTTGAACCCTCAGGTAGCCAGATAGCACATACATACAGTACCCGCCCCACACCAGCCTCACATCACGTGCATGGAAAAGCTGTTTGTATCTCCAACTCAGATCACTCTAGCAACATAGGCTACATTAGTCAACTGCCTCCAATACAATGTACCTCTATCTTGGATCCAAATAACAACCAACTATTGAGTGACTAAGTACAGTTGTTGCTTTGAGCATGTGTTTCAACCAAACACAGGTCTTGAAGATCATACAGATGACAGTTGGTACAGTATAGTTCACTGGCTTCAACTGTACAAAGAGTCCCAATTAAGCTTCTGTTTGCATCAACTGTGGGCAGCAGAAGCTTGTGAATACATTGATGTAGAACAGTCTAGAATAGATTCTACTGTGCTGGACATTCAGGTCAAATAGATTGCAGCTTGTCATCTTGGTAAATGGTGCATGATGGCACCTTCATATGGACGGTGATGTATAATTTTTATGTTTTTATTTATTGAACCTTTATTTATCCAGGCGAGTCGTTTAAGAACAAATGATTATGTCCTCTTGGAAGACAATGGTGTGTGGCACCTTTACATGGGTGCTGATGTCCTTTTGGTAAAAAGAGCATGGCATCTTCATATGAACCTTAATGTTATCTTGGAGCATGACACCTTCATTAGTTGGTAGATGTCCCCATGCTCTGTCAAGTGGCACCCTGATCAGGCGATGAGATGTCAGACAGCAGCCAGTGTTGAACGGACTGACCCCACCTCCCTAACGGACCTGAACACCATCATACAACACATGGTGGAGCCAGAAGGAGCCTAAGCCTGGTTAGCCCTCAGACAGAGAGCCCAGCTGCTCAAGGCACTGCTCAAAAACAGCCTTCATAGATTAAATATGCCTGATTTTGTATATCATAACATTGGTAATATAATGGTTATTACCATTGGTATGAGTGTGATTGGCCGGTGTGAGTATACTAAGTATTATATAGTCATTGGTTTAAGTATGATTGATGCGCAGTCTGTAATGTTAAAAATAATGGCATAGGTTCTTAATTTGTTTTAACATTTCAATGAAGAAACAATTAAACAATTCATGCTAAGATGTATATAAATATTGAATACATAATACATACAGTGCCTTCAGAAATAATTCATACCCCTTGACTTATTCCACATTTTGTTTGGTTAGAGACAGAATTCCAAATGGATTAAATTGATGTTATTTCTCACCCATCTACACACAATACCCCATAATGACAAAGTTTTTAGAAATGTTTGATAATTTATTGAAAATGAAGTACAGAAATATCAAATTTACCTAAGTATTAACACCCCTCAAAGTCAACACTTTGTAGAAGCACCTTTGGCAGTGATTACAGCTGTCAGTTTTTCTGGGTACGTCTCTAAGAGCTTCGCACACGTGGATTGTACAATATTTTTTACAATTTCTTTAAAAATAATTCTCAAGCTCCCTCAAGTTGGTTTTTGATCATTGCTAGACAGCCATTTTCAAGTCTTGACATATATTTTCAAAACTGTAACTAGACATATTCAATGTCGTCTTGGTAAGCTACTCTAGTGTATATTTGGCCTTGTGTTTTAGGTTTTTGTCCCACTGAAAGGTGAATTTGTCTCCTAGTGTCTGTTGGAAAGCAGACTGAACCAGGTTTTCCTCTAGGATTTTGACTGTGCTTAGCTCTATTCCATTTATTTTTATCCTAAAACACTCCCTAGTCCTTGCCGATGACAAACATACCCATAACTTAATGCAGCCACCACCATGCTTGAAAATATGAATTGTGGTACTCAGTGACGTGTTGTGTTGGATTTGCCCCAAACATAATGCTTTGTATTCAGGACATAAAGTTAATTTCTTTGCCACACTTTTTGCAGTTTTACTTTTAGTGCCTTATTGCAAAAAGGATGTATATTTTGTACAGGCTTCTTCATTTTCACTCTGTAATTACGTTAAGTATTGTGGAGTAACTACAATGTTGTTGATCCATCCTCAGTTTTCTCCTATCACAGCCATTAAACTCTGTAACTGTTTTAAAGTTACCATCAGCTTCATTGTGAAATCCCTGAGCGGTTTCCTTCCTTTCCGTTAACTGAGTTAGGAAGGACGCCCGTATCTTTGTAGTGACTGGGTGTATTGAAACACCATCCGAAGTGTAATTAATAACTTCACCATGCTCAAAGGGATATTCAATGTCTGCTTTTGTTTTACCCATCTCCCAATAGGTGACCTTCTTTGCGAGGCGTTGGAAAACATCCATGGTCTTTGTGGTTGGATCTGTGTTTGAAATTCACTGCTCAACTGAGGGACCTTACAGATAATTGTATGTGTGGGGTACAGAGACTATTTAGTCATTAAAAAATGATGTTAAACACTATTATTACACATAGAGTGAGTCCATGCAATTTATTATGTGACTTGTTAAGCAAATCTTTACTTCGGAACTTATTTAGGCTTGCCATAACAACGGGTTTGAATACTTATTGACTCAAACATTTCAGGTTTTCATTTTTTATTCATTTGTAAAAAATACTAATAAAAAATCTAAAAACATATGACACAGAATCGACAACAACATGTGGAAAAGGGCAAGGGGTGTGAGTAGTTCTGAAGGTAACAATTACTCACACCCTAAAACATCAATAGACACCTTGTGTTGATGAATGGAAATAACACCTGCAATCATAAGGGGATAACACTTCTTATTCTAAACAGATAAGCTTAAAGGTGGAATCTATTTGTGACGGAAATAATCATGATTTGGATTTACCTATGTGATACAGCACCTTTCCAGCTTTCTTATCTCTCCATGTGACTAGTTATGTTTCAGTGCTCCATTTCATCTCTCAATCCAAACACACACACGCATGCACACACACACACGCATGCACACAAACACACACACGCATGCACACAAAACACACACACGCATGCACACAAACGCATGCACACAAACACACACGCGCATGCACACAAACACATACACAAAAATAAATGCTGGTCAATTCCATTTTTCCTCAAAATGAGCCAAAATGTTAACTTCAAGTCCTTCCCCCGACACTCATCTCTGCGTTGCTAGGTAATTTTCACCAGCACAGTGTGAGAATGCCCATGACTCAATAGGCTTCAAAATGAACTCAAAAAGTTCAGTGGCTGAATCCAACTCTGATAGGTACTTCAGATTTCAAGTAGCTCTCACACAGGGACATTCAGAAGGCCAACTGGTGTTTTTTTGTGAATGTATCAAAAATCTGCACTCCATAAACAGAAGCCTATTCAAACCAAATTGTGTGATTGAATAGCCATTGTAGGCTACAATATAGTGCATTAGTGACTGGGTGTCAAATTCACACAGGAGGGTTTTGGGCTCAATCCAAAAAGAAGTCCTCCAACTAGGACCTACTTTCAGTGGGGTGATAAGAGGCTTTTGACTCTTTCTACATGAAATGAATGGGGCTATTGGCACTGTATAGTGAGAAGAGACACAACACACAATGGGTGTCACTTCAAAAAAGGAAGGAAGGTATTTTGAAGGTGTTTCATGAAGAGGAATGGAGCTCAATAAAATGAATTCCATTTACATATGCCTATAGCGGATCTATGTCAGTTTCTGAGGAGAGTAAACATTGCTCATATGGCAATCATTTCTGTAGCATACATGCACATTTGAATTTAGTGAAGTGATGTTCAAGAGGAAATCATACATTTGGACAAATTACAAGACCTGGGCAAGTGTACTCAAATCATCACGCTCAAAAGCTTGCCCTGTGAAATCAGCAGAAAGTCATGTGGCTTAAACCTCCAACACGCCGGTTGGTCATTTCGACTGACGAACGGTTCGTTTTATACATGGAAATAACACCCACGGTAAAGCTTTCTATGCATTCTCTCGAGACCAGAGGAAATAATTCCCTTCTATTTAGATGATGACAGAAATAACAGAGAGGACAGAGTTAGTGGTCTACAGCTAGAAGAGAAACCAGACAAAATCAAATTAGCCTCAGCAACATATTAAAGTCAAATCCTACCTGTTTACCACATAATGTTATCAAACAATGTATTAATATAGCGCCTGCTGCTACCCTATGGTGACCTATAGGCCTACCTTATCTGCTGCTATGGTGAGCATTACATTTTAGAGCAGATATCTGACGTCTCATTCAGTGTGGCTATTATTGTTTGTCACTGGCAGTTTTTTGTGTGGTATATTTCTCTGTTTGTAGGCTACCGCCTGCATCTCCAGCACGGCACTCAATACAATTCAAATGAAATGCCTTGCTCTAAAGACCAAGTTATCATCATAACTCTTAAATATTTGCGTCGTAAACCTGTGTGCAATTTCTATATAGCCTACCGGTGTGAAATAACTTGGCTATAATTAAGTAATAAACAATGGACCGTCTAAGAATATTTCATTCAAAAAATTATACTGATTTAAGTAATTATTCTGACCTGTCACACTTTGTATTAGATAATGTGACTCCAGTGGAAGTGGCAACTACATGTGCCTGTGTTTATTAACAATTGATTCAAAATGATATTCAAACAGCTTGTAAATTCATAATCTGTTTTAGAACAGAAAATAGTCTATTTGTAGGCTATTTCCATAAATTGCATAATGTTGGCATATAGCATAGGGCTAGAATGCGTAAACCTACATTGATATGGTGGTAAAATAAACAGCTATTTGTGCCAAGACAGTCAGCTACAGACCGTAGCTATCCTGTTCTTTATTCCCTGTATTCTTAACAATCCACATGTTGTAATAGCGCTGTTATCATTAGACTATCATGTATTGTAGGCTATAGAGATGTAGAAAGAGCATTAAATAATGTGCGTGTAAGCAATGCGTCAGCTCGTGCTATATAGATGCAAAAGTATTTGTGATCAAACTGGAGCGCTGTGAGTAGCCTAGCCTAAAACAGGAGAGTTCATTTCTTACCTGGTAGCATTTATTAAAATCTTGTCGTAGCCTTATCAAGACTTCGAGGTTCAGTCATCCGATCCCACCAAAATGATGACCCTTCAAGCCCCTTCTTTCCAAAGTTGTGTGGACCTATGACTTTTGAAATAGTATAAGAACTTTTAAGACAAATTGAGTCCGGAAGTCGGGAAACCTCGCGCGTCGGTCTCCCAGGTGGAGCAGGTGGGAACTGTCCTTGGTTCTGAAATCGAGTTCAGATTGACACGGGTAGCAAATTCCTCTACGTTGTTGACCACATAGTTGTGATCAAAGTTACACGTGCCGAGTGTATATAGTAGGCTACTATGACTTTATGACTTTAAACGGACAGACCGACCAGAGTAGATAGTCAAGTAGGCCTATACAGTTACAATTCAAAATGTTCCTAAATGTCTCGGCAAGCGCTATTCAAAACCACGAAGCTGTGTAAAATATTCCAAAGCTTAGAATTCTCATTAGCAAATGTACACATCACGCGCCATTTAATAATACGATTATAACATTCTTGCATATTGTGTCACTTCGAATGAAATACCTTCATAGCAGAGAGCGGGAGAGAGAGATCCTTCTATGCGCTGGAGTTCATCAGGATCAACTTAGAAACAGGCACACACCCTGACTATTGAGGAGGACAGTGGACACGCGATGTTGATAATCTTCAGCTCAGACCAACCTCTCTGCTTTGTAGTCTCGGGCGCAAGTTGCTTGGTGTATAGCAGTTGTGCTTGGAATGCAGGTTGCAGTCTGTTATTACTATTCATAAAATACTAGTTGTACATTTATTTACAGTACCAGTCAAAAGTTTGGTACTGTTTTCTACTATTTTATTAATTTCTACATTATACAATAATAGTAGAGACATTAAAAATATGAAATAATGCATAAGGTATCATGTACTAACCAAAAAAGTGTTAAGCAAATCTAAATATATTTTATATTCTTCAAAGTAGCCACCCTTTGCCTCGATGACAGCTTTGCACACACTTGGGCATTCTCTCAACCAGCTTCATGAGGAATGCTTTTCCAGTAGCCTTGAAGGAGTTCCCACATATACTGAGCACTTGTTGACTTCTTTTCCTTCACTCTGCGGTCCAACTCATCCCAAACCATCTCAATTTGGTTGAAGTCGGGTGATTGTGGAGGCCAGGTCATCTGACGCAGCACCATCACTCTCCTTCTTGGTCAAGTAGCCCTTACACAAACCTGGAGGTGTGTTTTGGGTCATTGTCCTGTTGAAAAACAAATGCCAGTTCCACTAAGCGCAAACCAGATGGGATGGCGTATTGCCGCAGAATGCTGTGGTAGCCGTGCTGGTTAAGTGTGCCTTGAATTGTAAAAATCTCAAATTTGGACTCATCAGACCAAAGGTCAGATTTCCACCAGTCTAATGCCCATTGCTCATGTTTCTTGACCCAAGCAAGTCTCTTCTTATTATTGGTGTCCTTTAGTAGTGCTTTCTCTGCAACAATTCGACCATGAAGGCCTCATTCATGCAGTCTATGTTGAGATATGTCTATTATTGAACTCTGTGAAGCATTTATTTGGGCTAGAATCAGAGGTGCAGATAACTCTAATGAATTTATTCTCTGCAGCAGAGGTAACTCTAGGTCTTCCTTTCTTGTGGCGGTCCTCACGAGAGCCAGTTTCATCATAGAGCTTGATAGTTTTTGCGACTGCACTTGAAGACATTTTCAAAGTTCTTTGAAATCTTCCGGATTGACTGACCTTCACGTCTTAAAGTAATGATGGACTGTCGTTTCTCTTTGCTTATTTTATCTGTTCCATAATATGGACTTGGTCTTTTACCAAATAGGGCTGTATTCTGTATACCACCCCTACCTTGTCACAACACAACTGATTGGTTCAAACGCATTAAGAAGGAAAGGAAATTTCACAAATTAAAATTTAACAAGGCACACCTGTTTATTGAAATGCATTCCAGATGACTACCTCACGAAGCCGGTTGAGAGAATGCCAAGAGTGTGCAAAGCTGACATAAAGACAAAGGGTGGCTACTTTGAAGAATCCCAAATATAAAATATGTTTTGATTTGTTTAACACTTTTTTTGGTTACAACATTTATTCCATATGTGTTATTTCATAGTTTTGATTTCTTCACAATTCCTCTACAATGTAGAAAATAGTAAAAAGAAAGAAAAAACGTGGAATGAGTAGGTGTGTCCAAACTTTTGACTGGCACTGTACATTAATCGTTGCTGCTGTAAATATTAATTTAGGTCCTTCATGGAATGCCTTTCCAAAAAAATTAATACAATCCCCCTCTCATTAAATCTGATATCCACCACATGCATTTGATGGTCTTTATCAATGTGCTACTAGGCTACTCTTATAACATTAGGCTGTTAATAACCATAATACATTCATGGCAAGAACTTTACTCCAATTGCTCAATCTCATGTCTCTTCTTAAGCGTCAAAGACTTCCCAAACTTCAGTATTTAAATTCACATTTTTGCCTGGCTTGGATACTATCGAGATTGGACTGGTGTCCTTCCATTTCCATTTGATTACAGGACTGTAGCCTATAGGACTGCTGCCTTCTGTTAGTTAGTGTGAAGAGGTTTCATTGGCTGTGTTTAATGAGTGCCTGTCCAGTGCACTGTCATGGATAGGCTACCAACTACCATCTGGGCAACTACCCCCCCCCCCCCCCTTCCTATCTAAATTTAGTGGATTATTTAACAGGAGGAATGGAGTCACCATGCATATGGAAGGGTAGCCTAGCCTACTATCATATCATAATTGTCAGAAGTCTTCCGTCAGCTGTCTAAAGACATGCCATTTTAGAACACAAATGAGTGTGAGATGAAGTGCTTAAACTCCCTTTATAGATGAGTTATATTTGATTAACACCAATAATGTATAAATCACACACCATTCTGTGGTTTTGAGTTGTAGTGTTCTCATCCATTGTTCACACAGACGCACGCACACACATACAGATGTTATTAATATGCAACAAGTGTATTAGTTTGTCTGTGAGTGAGTGTACACTGGACATTGTGGTCAGAAAGCTGAGAGGGGAGTGGCTTATTGCTCATCTTAGTAAGCTGTGGTTAGAAAACTGGAAACGCCAGACAACTCCCTCGACAACAATAAACTATCTATTTGACTATACTACTGAGGGGAGTTTTTTTGTGTTACATTTTTTATATTTTTATATATTATATACAGTGCCTTGCGAAAGTATTCGGCCCCCTTGAACTTTGCGACCTTTTGCCACATTTCAGGCTTCAAACATAAAGATATAAAACTGTATTTTTTTGTGAAGAATCAACAACAAGTGGGACACAATCATGAAGTGGAACGACATTTATTGGATATTTCAAAGTTTTTTAACAAATCAAAAACTAAAAAATTGGGCGTGCAAAATTATTCAGCCCCTTTACTTTCAGTGCAGCAAACTCTCTCCAGAAGTTCAGTGAGGATCTCTGAATGATCCAATGTTGACCTAAATGACTAATGATGATAAATACAATCCACCTGTGTGTAATCAAGTCTCCGTATAAATGCACCTGCACTGTGATAGTCTCAGAGGTCCGTTAAAAGCGCAGAGAGCATCATGAAGAACAAGGAACACACCAGGCAGGTCCGAGATACTGTTGTGAAGAAGTTTAAAGCCGGATTTGGATACAAAAAGATTTCCCAAGCTTTAAACATCCCAAGGAGCACTGTGCAAGCGATAATATTGAAATGGAAGGAGTATCAGACCACTGCAAATCTACCAAGACCTGGCCGTCCCTCTAAACTTTCAGCTCATACAAGGAGAAGACTGATCAGAGATGCAGCCAAGAGGCCCATGATCACTCTGGATGAACTGCAGAGATCTACAGCTGAGGTGGGAGAGACTGTCCATAGGACAACAATCAGTCGTATATTGCACAAATCTGGCCTTTATGGAAGAGTGGCAAGAAGAAAGCCATTTCTTAAAGATATCCATAAAAAGTGTTGTTTAAAGTTTGCCACAAGCCACCTGGGAGACACACCAAACATGTGGAAGAAGGTGCTCTGGTCAGATGAAACCAAAATGGAACTTTTTGGCAACAATGCAAAACGTTATGTTTGGCGTAAAAGCAACACAGCTGAACACACCATCCCCACTGTCAAACATGGTGGTGGCAGCATCATGGTTTGGGCCTGCTTTTCTTCAGCAGGGACAGGGAAGATGGTTAAAATTGATGGGAAGATGGATGGAGCCAAATACAGGACCATTCTGGAAGAAAACCTGATGGAGTCTGTAAAAGACCTGAGACTGGGACGGAGATTTGTCTTCCAACAAGACAATGATCCAAAACATAAAGCAAAATCTACAATGGAATGGTTCAAAAATAAACATATCCAGGTGTTAGAATGGCCAAGTCAAAGTCCAGACCTGAATCCAATCGAGAATCTGTGGAAAGAACTGAAAACTGCTGTTCACAAATGCTCTCCATTAAACCTCACTGAGCTCGAGCTGTTTTGCAAGGAGGAATGGGAAAAAATGTCAGTCTCTCGATGTGCAAAACTGATAGAGACATACCCCAAACGACTTACAGCTGTAATCGCAGCAAAAGGTGGCGCTACAAAGTATTAACTTAAGGGGGCTGAATAATTTTGCACGCCCAATTTTTCAGTTTTTGATTTGTTAAAAAAGTTTGAAATATCCGATAAATGTCGTTCCACTTCATGATTGTGTCCCACTTGTTGTTGATTCTTCACAAAAAAATACAGTTTTATATCTTTATGTTTGAAGCCTGAAATGTGGCAAAAGGTCGCAAAGTTCAAGGGGGCCGAATACTTTCGCAAGGCACTGTATATTTGTCTTCTGTATTATTGACTGTATGTTTATTTATTCCATGTGTAACTCTGTGTCGTTGTATGTGTCAAACTGCTTTGCTTTATATTGGCCAGGTCGCTGTTGTAAATGAGAACTTGTTCTCAACTAGCTTTCCTGGTTAAATAAAGGTGAAATAAATCAAATTAAAATAAATAAAAAAACAGGTTAGTTATTTTTAGCTCTCTACTTCTGTAATGGCACAAATTCATGGGGATAGGGAAGCAATGGAGATAGAGAGGTAGACAGAGATAGACAGAGAGGTAGAGAGGTAGGGAGACAGAGGTAGAGAGGGAGACTAAGAGATAGAGAGGGAGACAGAGAGAGAGAGATAGAGAGGTAGAGAGGGAGAGTGAGAGAGGTAGAGCTTGTAGGTGGCAGGTGGACAGAGGACTGTCTGTTTGGGCCACTCAATGGTGCAGCTGTTGTGAACAGCTGTTTGGATAGGCTGGGACTGGATGAGGTGTGGCGGATTCCCACCAGAATGTCCTGAACACAGTCAGGAGAAGTAAGAGCAAGAGAAAGGGAGAGAGATAGAGAGTTTATCACTGCCAATTATAATTCTTTATAGACTACAGACTTTGACCTTAAAAACTTGATGATATTGTCTCAGCCAGTCCAGAGCCGGCAGGCTATTTCGTAACACTTTTGTTGAATTTCTTCAATGGTGTTATAACACCTACCGGTATAACATCAACCAAATGACTGTTGCATAATCTGTCACAGAGGAAGTGCTCATGAAGTCCTCATCCCCCCTCTCTTTCATTCTGTCTTTCCTCCCCTTCTCCAGTCATCTTTTGTTGTCAGCTCGTCTGAATGGGGACACAACCAATTAAGAGAAAATCTGGAAACAAGAACAGGAAGCAACATAAGAATACCAAATCATTCAATCTCAAATGAACTTATTTCATTACCTATCTCTCTCTTTCCTGTCTCTCTTTCTCTCTCGCTCTATTTTCTCACCTCGGGACAAACAGAAAAGTTGGTTTTCAGTGGGAAAGAGAGAGAGAGAGAGAGAGAGAGAGAGAGAGAGAGGTAATTCAAATGACATGGGGTTGGTATTTGTTTGTTGCACAATCCCCCCTCTGCTAACACAAAGGGACCAATTTCCTCCTGAAATAGACTTTTAGTTTAACGTTACAATGTCAGGGAGCTCTGGGGAGGAGGAGGGAGAGAAAGAAGGATGGTAGATAGAAGCATGTTGATTAATTTCCTGGGGGATTAGAGAACATGTTCTATCATCAAAGACTTCCTGTCCAGTGGTCACTCACTGTCTGATGAAACATCTAGATGTTGTATTAGGCTAAGAACCAAAAAGTAGGAATAACAAAAAAACTTTGTGTCTGTGTGTGTCTCTCTCGCTCGCTCTGTTGTTCCATCATTTGGAGAAGGATGAATGCATGTTGTGGTAGGTGGGTCATGAAAAATGCAAGTACATTTTTATCCAAAACATATCTCTGCTTGCACTTATTAATTTACTTACCAAACCATGTTCTTTCATATCAATGGTTACAGTAAAAAGAGGTGGTAATGCAATACCAAGCTCAGCCACAGTGGGGTGCTTGCAACAACTGGACTTTGCACTGTTCCAGGGTGAGTTACTACAGATATGTCCCAAATGGTACCCTATTCCCGATTTAGTGTACTACCTTTGACCATGACCCATAGGGATGGATATAGGGTGCCTTTTGGGAAGCAACCATCCTTTCCCTCCTCACTATTTCTCACCTTATTTCACCAGACACTGTAGGGCATAGCAGGCTGGTGGGGGGAGCTGTAGGAGGACGGGCTCATTGTAATGCTATCAAATTCATCAAACATTTGAAAACCACATTTGACTCTGTTCCATTAATTCCATTCCAGCCATTACAATGATGTAATATATTTTGGAGACCTGTTACAAGGAGGAAATATTTACTACATCCATTATACTGTATGCACCCACTCTTTAAGAACATACATTTGGCGAGGGAGAAAACTGTGCGCACACACACACACACACACACACACACACACACACACACACACACACACACACACACACACACACACACACACACACACACACACACACACACACGCGCACACGCACACACAGCTCCCAAAGCAGTATTTAGCATAATGACAAAACACAACATTGCATGTCTTCTCTGACATATAACCTCATTTGTCTCATGTTCCTACAGTAGAACAGTATACCACATGGGCTGCAATGTTCCTAATCTAGATAATAATTATTAGCAATTAGACCAGAAATGCAAATACACACTACAGTTCTTTACCAAATGGTACCCTAGTGCCTATGGTCAAAAGTAGTGCACTAGAGGGACTAGGGTGCCATTTGTTTAATCGGATTGGTACAACTTGTGCCATATCAGAGGTTCTCTCTCAGGCCCTGTAAACACATAGGTTGTACAACTAGGGTTGCATAATTCCAGGAACTTTCAATGTATTCCCTGGTTTTCCAGAAACCCTCATTCCGGATTTCCTGCTTATTCCCTCCTGAATCTAGGAATCTTCCAACTGTGATTTTAAAGAAAACAGGGGATTTATTGACATTTTCCCAGAATTTTGTAACCCAATGTGCAAGTGATGTACAAGGCATTTGACACCATAGTTGCAATACACAACTGATATTCTTAAGATGCAACAGAGTTTGTCTGCACAAACATATTTACACAACCATTGTGTGGTGTTTCCAAAACTTTCTGATGTATTAAAACAGTTGTGTCCAATGCTTTGGACATCAGTTGTACAACTAGAGTGTGTATAGGGCCTCTCAGTCTGTCTTACTGGGTCCAACATTTGAGTCTTGCTCTCTGAGGCAACTAATATATAACTGAATATTTAGAAATTGAGTGAACATAGAAATTACTTATGTTGTGACCCTTAAAGAAATAGCAGAACTGTGTTTGTTGATAAATATGTTTTATATGCTCATCATTTTCATTAATTCTGCTTAGTAACACAGCGCCAACAAAACTCTTGGGAGAACAGTGTTGTTTACCAGAGCTGCAAAAATGGGCAAATCAGTTTGATATCAGCATTAAGACCCTCAAAATGTAATCTCCCTCTGGGTCGGTATCAACCTTGTCATTATGGTCTAAGTCCCAAATTGTTGACTACATTTGACCAGAGCCTTAGGATGCCATTTGGATGCACACTGTTCATCACATCACATGCCAAATAGACAACCTCAGTACACCTACCCTGAGGGGGAATGTCCACACCTGCACCTAGTGAACCTATGGGAAAAAAGCATGTTTAACTAAGTGCACCTGCACACAACCTGAGTGTACAAAACATTAGGAACACCCTCCTAATATTGAGTTGCACCCCTTTTGCCCTCAGAACAGCCTCAATTCGTCGGGGCATGGACTCTACAAGGTGTCGAAAGCCTTCCACAGGGGTGCTGGCCCATATTGACTCCAACGCTGGTGGACCGTTTCTCAACCTTTCTATTCTCATAGTTTCTACAGATTGTAAATTAAATCATTGTTTTTGCTAAGAGTAAGTTTATATTATTTATCAATTGACTATGATTTTTAGAATCACACTGCAGTGTTATTTGCAGAGTTAGCTCCAAGTAGATGTTGCAATTGTTTTGCTATCCCCAAACCTGCGACCAAAAACAGGCTACATACTGTATGGCGGCACCAAAACAAGTGACCTAATGATTCTGTCTCGTCGCAGCAAAATATGCAAAGCTGGGATGGTTGTATATTACATTATATTGGTTGCAAGAATTTTGTATAATAATTTACATATTAAAAACGTTGAGTTTTTCTCCAGCGTCGTTTTGTATCAGTTCATAAACCATGTTAATGTTTACTCATTTTAAAAATTACTCTCTCCAGAAATAAGTCTCTCACTGTTGCCACCTGCTACCGACCACCCTCAGCTCCCAGCTGTGCCCTGGACACCATTTGTGAATTGATCGCCCCCCATCTAGCTTCGGAGTTTGTTCTGTTAGGTGACCTAAACTGGGATATGCTTAACACCCCAGCAGTCCTACAATCTAAGCTAGATGCCCTCAATCTCACACAAATCATCAAGGAACCCACCAGGTACAACCCTAAACCTGTAAACAAGGGCACCCTCATAGACGTTATCCTGACCAACTGGCCCTCCAAATACACCTCCGCTGTCTTTAATCAGGATCTCAGCGATCACTGCCTCATTGCCTGTATCCGCTACGGGCCCGCAGTCAAACGACCACCCCTCATCACCATCAAACGCTCCCTAAAACACTTCTGCGAGCAGGCCTTTCTAATCGACCTGGCCCGGGTATCCTGGAAGGATATTGACCTCATCCCGTCAGTTGAGGATGCCTGGTCATTCTTTAAAAGTAACTTCCTCACCATCTTAGATAAGCATGCTCAGTTCAAAAAATGCAGAACGAAGAACAGATATAGCCCTTGGTTCACTCCAGACCTGACTGCCCTCGACCAGCACAAAAACATCCTGTGGCGGACTGCAATAGCATCGAATAGTCCCCATGATATGCAACTGTTCAGGGAAGTCAGGAACCAATACACGCAGTCAGTCAGGAAAGCAAAGGCCAGCTTTGTCAAGCAGAAATTTGCATCCTGTAGCTCTAACTCCAAAAAGTTCTGGGACACTGTAAAGTCCATGGAGAACAAGAGCAGCTCCTCCCAGCTGCCCACAGCACTGAAGCTAGGTAACACGGTCACCACTGATAAATCCATGATAATCGAAAACTTCAACAAGCATTTCTCAACGGCTGGCCATGCCTTCCTCCTGGCTACTCCAACCTCGGACCAACAGCTCCGCCCCCCCCACAGCTACTCGCCTAAGCCTCCCCAGCTTCTCCCTTACCCAAATCCAGATAGCAGATGTTCTGAAAGAGCTGCAAAACCTGGACCCGTACAAATCAGCTGGTCTTGACAATCTGGACCCTCTATTTCTGAAACTATCCGCCGCCATTGTCGCAACCCCTATTACCAGCCTGTTCAACCTCTCTTTCATATTGTCTGAGATCCCCAAGGATTGGAAAGCTGCCGCAGTCATCCCCCTATTCAAAGGGGGAGACACCCTGGACCCAAACTGTTACAGACCTATATCCATCCTGCCATGCCTATCTAAGGTCTTCGAAACCCTAGCCAACAAACAGATCACTGACCATCTCGAATCCCACCGTACCTTCTCCGCTGTGCAATCTGGTTTCCGAGCTGGTCATGGGTGCACCTCAGCCACGCTCAAGGTACTAAACAATATCATAACCGCCATGGATAAAAGACAGTACTGTGCAGCCGTCTTCATCGACCTGGCCAAGGCTTTCGACTCAATCACCATATTCTTATCGGCAGACTCAGTAGCCTCAGTTTTTCTAATGACTGCCTTGCCTGGTTCACCAACTACTTTGCAGACAGAGTTCAGTGTGTCAAATTGGAGGGCATGTTGTCCGGTCCGCTGGCAGTCTCTATGGGGGTGCCACAGGCTTCAATTCTCGGGCCGACTCTTTTCTCTGTATATATCAATGACGTTGCTCTTGCTGCGGGCGTATCCCTGATCCACCTCTACGCAGACGACACCATTCTGTATACTTCTGGCCCTTCCTTGGACAATGTGCTATCTAACCTCCAAACGAGCTTCAATGCCATACAACACTCCTTCCGTGGCCTCCAACTGCTCTTAAATGCTAGTAAAACCAAATGCATGCTTTTCAACCGTTCGCTGCCTGCACCCGCACGCCCGACTAGCATCACCACCCTGGATGGTTCCGACCTAGAATATGTGGACATCTATAAGTACCTAGGTGTCTGGCTAGACTGTAAACTCTCCTTCCAGACTCATATCAAACATCTCCAATCCAAAATCAAATCTATAGTCAGCTTTCTATTCCGCAACAAAGCCTCCAGTTTTGTTACTAAAGCACCTTATACCACCCACCACTGCGACCTGTATGCTCTAGTCGGCTGGTCCTCGCTACATATTCGTCGCCAGACCCACTGGCTCCAGGTCATCTACAAGTCCATGCTAGGTAAAGCTCCGCCTTATCTCAGTTCACTGGTCACGATGGCAACACCCACCCGTAGCACGCGCTCCAGCAGGTGTATCTCACTGATCATCCCTAAAGCCAACACCTCATTTGGACGCCTTTTGCTCCAGTTCTCTGCTGCCTGTGACTGGAACGAATTGCAAAAATCGCTGAAGTTGGAGACTTTTATCTCCCTCTCCAACTTCAAACATCTGCTATCTGAGCAGCTAACCGATCGCTGCAGCTGTACATAGTCTATCGGTAAATAGCCCACCCATTTTTACCTACCTCATCCCCATACTGTTTTTATTTATTTACTTTTCTGCTCTTTTGCACACCAATATCTCTACCTGTACATGACCATCTGATCATTTGAGCCTTTTGCACACAATGTATATAGACTCTTTTTTTCTTATTTTTTTCTAGTGTGTTATTGACTTGTTAATTGTGTACTCCATGTGTAACTCTGTGTTGTCTGTTCACACTGCTATGCTTTATCTTTGTCAGGTCGCAGTTGTAAATGAGAACTTGTTCTCAACTAGCCTACCTGGTTAAATAAAGGTGAAATAAAAATATAAATAAAATGTGCCATGGAATCGGTACATGGAAAATCTCATCCCAACTATTTTGCAACCGGTATGGTGGAGCTGTACATTTTTTGGTCCTTAAATGAAACTGACACACTTTTTTTATTTATCACAATTTTGGTCTTCAATGCAGGGCCAACAGTCAAGTTCCTTACCTTTTCCCTGTTCCACTTGCCTCCTCCATTGTTGCGGTAATGCTGCAATCGGTTGTAATTTTGGAGAGAGCAGACATTTCCATATATTTTGTTAACTGCATGTGAGACTTAACTCCACCAGTCCTATTTATTATATAATTCATAAAGAATAAAAAAATATAAAAATTTTTAAAAAAATTAGTATATTTGAGTTTAACCATACTGTTTTTTTTCTGGTGGATTGAACTGAATTTGCAGCCAGATTTATATGGCTCGTTTTAAAACAGGCGATATTTTAGAGATTATTTCCTTTTCAAATAACCGAAAGTGAGAGGTGTGAATGAAGGTAAAAATGCCATTCTTACTAATCTGCTAGAGAACCAGTTTGGATTGAAATATAGTTTTTGTATGACTGAAGCCTTTAGTGAGAGGTGCAATGATTTAATATTTAATCATTTCTGCCCTTCCGAATTTTATATTCATTATAATTATAGGCACGTTTAATTTTGTCTGGTTTGCCATTCCAAATAAAGAGGAGTATTTTTTGGTCATATAATTTAAAAAACAAGTTGTTAGGTGTAGGCAGGGCCATGTAAAAGCATAGTTTTATTGCAAAACAATATGGTGCACGAATCATAATTCTGTTTTAATGCAGAGAGGTCAGAAAAATGATCTAGATCCTGTATGAGGCTGTGCAGGGATACAAATTGCAGATTTTTCGTCAGTGTTTTTGTTTTTAATTAAGCCCTGGATTTCTAAGCCATTGATATTGTTGGATCTGATTTGAATAGCTAACATTTCGATGGCCATAATAAATAGAAATACCGATAGTGGACAAGTTAATACTTCCTGAAAAGTAGCCATTATTTACTATTTTACACAGGTGGTAGATCATTCTTGATACACACAGGAAACTGTTGAGTGTGAAAAACCACCATGTTTGCCGTTCTTGACACATTCAAATCGGTGCGCCTGGCACCTACTAACATATCCTGTTCAAAGGCACTTAAATATTTTGTCTTGCCCATTCACCCTCTAAAACATGTGACATCAATAAGGGATAATAGTTTTCACCTGGTCAGTCTATGTCTTGGAAAGAGCAGGTGTTCCTAACGTTTTGTACACATTGGAAATAATTGACAGCAACATAAAAAATGTGGGTATACATTGCAAACAGGGCTTGTATCAGTATCAGAGTGGGTGTTTGCAGCACTTTGAAGTTTGCCTGAGAACAAGTATACACCAACCAACTAGCCTTGATTTCACCGAGGAGTGAAAAAGCAACTGAATTGAACAACCTAGAGGAAAGTTGTTGTGATGGATAAAACAATGGATGGATAGGATCAAGCTTTGTTTGATTGATGATCTTTTGAAGAAAGTGGTATGTGTGTGTCTATGTTCTTTTCTCACATATTCTCTTTTATAGAATGACAAACGACAGAAAAATGATATAACATTTCATACATGTCTGTTGCAGGGGAGGCTCCTCAGAGAAAGGGTAGGTCCATCCTTCTCAGTGAACTTCATTAAAATAAAAATGGTAAAACATTGAACAAGTTATCCTTTTTAGATAAAACTATACTAAATATATTCATGTCACCAAATAATTTATTAAAACACTGTTTTGCAATGAAGGTCTACAGTAGCCTAAACAACACTCAGTAGGGTAGGACCATTGTGTAGCCGGAGGACAGCTAGCTTCCGTCCTCCTCTTGGTACATTGACTTCAATACAAAACCTAGGAGGCTCTTGGTTTTCACCCCCTTCCATAGACTTATACAGTAATTATGACAGCTTCTGGTGGACGTCCTCCAACTTATCAGACCTCTTACAGCATGAACTGACGTTGTCCACCCAATCAAAGGATCAGAGAATGAATCAAGTACTGAAAGCATAAGCTACAGCTAGCTAGCACTGCCGTGTGCATAAAATGTGGTGAGTAGTTGACTCAAAGAGAGAGAAAGACAATAGTTCAACAGTTTTCAACAAATTAATTTCTTCAAAAATGAAGCAGAAGCAAGACAGAGAGAGAGGATTTCAATTTTTCAGTTTCAAATCTAATCAAATGTTATTTATCACATGTGCCGAACACAACCTTACTTACAAGCCCTTAACCAGCAATGCAGTTTTAAGAATATACCAACAAAAAAAGTAAGAGATAAGAAAAACAAATGTTTAAGATCAGCAGTAAATAACAATAGCGGGGCTATATACAGAGGGTTCAGAACAGAGTCAATGTGCGCGGGCACCGGTGTCGAAGTAGTTGAGGTAATTATGTACAGTGGGGCAAAAAAGTATTTAGTCAGCCACCAATTGTGAAAGTTCTCCCACTTAAAAAAGATGAGAGAGGCCTGTAATTTTCACCATAGGTACACTTCAACTATGACAGACAAAATGAGAAAAAAAATCCAGAAAATCACATTGTAGGATTTTAATGAATTTATTTGCAAATTATGGTGGAAAATATGTATTTGGTCACCTACAAACAAGCAAGATTTCTGGCTCTCACAGACCTGTAACTTCTTCTTTAAGAGGCTCCTCTGTCCTCCACTCGTTACCTGTATTAATGGCACCTGTTTGAACTTGTTATCAGACACCTGTCCACAACCTCAAACAGTCACACTCCAAACTCCACTATGGCCAAGACCAAAGAGCTGTCAAAGGACACCAGAAACAAAATTGTAGACCTGCACCAGGCTGGGAAGACTGAATCTACAATAGGTAAGCAGCTTGGTTTGAAGAAATCAACCGTGGGAGCAATTATTAGGAAATGGAAGACATACAAGACCACTGATAATCTCCCTCGATCTGGGGCTCCACGCAAGATCTCACCCTGTGGGGTCAAAATTATCACAAGAAAGGTGAGCAAAAACACCAAAACCACACGGGGGGACCTAGTGAATGACCTGCAGAGAGCTGGGACCAAAGTAACAAAACCTACCATCAGTAACACACTACGCCGCCAGGGACTCAAATCCTGCAGTGCCAGACGTGTCCCCCTGCTTAAGCCAGTACATGTCCAGGCCCGTCTGAAGTTTGCTTGAGAGCATTTGGATGATCCAGAAGAAGATTGGGAGAATGTCATATTGTCAGATGAAACCAAAATATAACTTTTTGGTAAAAACTCAAGAAGAACACTATACCTACTGTGAAGCATGGGGGTGGAAACATCATGCTTTGGGGCTGTTTTTGTGCAAAGGGTCCAGGACGACTGATCCGTGTAAAGGAAAGAATGAATGGGGCCATGTATCGTGATATTTTGAGTGAAAACCTCCTTCCATCAGCAAGGGCATTGAAGATGAAACGTGGCTGGGTCTTTCAGCATGAAACTTGACTCTTCCAAGTCAAGGTAAGCTTTTGGTTTTATTAATTTATTGTCACCGGGGCCCGCCGGTGTAACTGCTTACTGACTGTACACTGTAACGTTACTGCATGATTGTAGTGGGTTTACTAATGCATTAGTTCTATTAGCTATGGTGACTAGGATGTTACTTTTTTTGTTTTTTTTGTTGAATTTTTATCTCTTTTTTTCTCCACAATTTTGTGGTATCCAATTGTTGTAGTAGCTACTATCTTGTCTCATCGCTACAACTCCCGTACGGGCTCGGGAGAGACGAAGGTTGAAAGTCATGCGTCCTCCTGATACACAACCCAACCAGCCGCACTGCTTCTTAACACAGCGCATCCAACCCGGAAGCCAGCCGCACCAATGTCTCGGAGGCTACACCGTGCACCTGGCAACCTTTTGTTTACAAAGCATGTGACAAATACAATTTTATTTGATTATTCACAATAATAACTGGGGGAGTTTTGTTAAGAGTCTGAACGCTTTCTCTAAACATTGCCACACATCACTTCCAGTATGGTTTTGGACACATAAGGAACATATCATTCATATCAGCGAGAAATCATAATTTTAAAAACAGTTTCAATTACTACACACCTTTACAGGGTTAGGGTTCCCACACGGCCATATTTCCATGTCACAGAGCTCGTTTCCAGAAAACAGATGGAAGACAGAGTGTACTACCTGTGCTAATTAGCTATCTTTGTGTCCGAACACCTGTGTGTAAATGAAAGACAGATGCCAAAAACGTGTTGTCACTGAAAAATACTGTTTGCTGCAACTGTGTTAAATCCGGTTAAGACAATAAGTAGCAATGCGCATGCCCCGCCCCCCTGAGGATCTGTCCTTTTCAGCCATCTATTTCCTGTGTCTGAGTGGTGCAAAATCCACCTGTCACATCTCACTGGATTGCTTTCATTTTACTCCTGCGACTCTCTCATACTCTTGCTTGTGTGATATTACGTCTGATCTCACATATCAAGTAAAGCATGTATAGATAGGTGTAATCTCGAGGCAAAAGAGTTGATTTTTAATCTGAGGATATCCTGCTAATGACACACATTTTGGGTAACACTTTATCCACTGTGTGATTTGTATTTTTTGTATTTATTATGATTCCAAATTAGCTGCTGCCAAAGCAGCAGTTACTCTTCCTGAGGTCCAGCAAAATTGAGGCAGTTTATACAATTTTAAAACATTACAATACATTCACAGATTTCACAACACACTGTGTGCCCTCAGGCCCCTACTCCACCACTACCACATATCTACATGTGTATGTATAGTGCGTATGTTATCGTATGTGTGTGTGTGTGTGTATGCGTGTGTCTGTGCCAATGTTTGTGATGCTTCACAGTCTCGGCTGTTCCATAAGGTGTGTTTTTATCAGTTTTTTAAATCTAATTTTACTGATTGCGTCAGTTACTTGATGTGGAATAGAGTTTCATGTAGTCATGGCTCTATGTAGTACTGTGTGCCTCCCATTGTCTGTTCAGGACTTGGGGACTGTGAAGAGACATCTGGTGGCATGTCTTGTGGGGTATGCATGGGTGTCCGTGCTGTGTGCCAGTAGTTAAGACAGACAGCTCGGTGCTTTCAACATGTCAATAACTCTCATAAATAAAAGTAGTGATGAAGTCAATCTCTCCTCCACTTTCAGCCAGGAGAGATTGACATACATATTATTAATATTAGCTCTCTGTGTACATCTAAGGGCCAGCCGTGCTGCCCTGTTCTGAGCCAATTGCAATTTTCCTAAGTCTTTTTTTTGTGGCACCTGACCACACGACTGAACAGTAGTCAAGGTGCGACAAAACTAGGGCCTGTAGGACCTGCCTTGTTGATAGTGTTGTTAAGAAGGCAGAGCATCGCTTATTATTGACAGACTTATCCCCATTTTAGCTACTATTGCATCAATATGCTTTGACCATGACAGTTTACAATTTAGTGTTACTCCAAGCAGTTTAGTCATCTCAACTTGCTCAATTTCCACATTATTTATTACAAGATTTAGTTGATGTTTGGGTTTAGTGAGTGTTTTGTTCCAAATACAATGGTTTTAGTTTTAGAAATATTTAGACTTATTCCTTGCCACCCACTCTGAAACTAACTACAGCTCTTTGTTGAGTGTTGCAGTCATTTCAGTCGCTGTAGTAGCTGACGTGTAGTGTTGAGTCATCCGCATACATAGAAACTCTGGCTTTACTCAAAGTCGTTAGTAAAAATTGAAAAAAGCAAGGGGCCTAAACAGCTACCCTGGGGAATTACTGATTATAACTGGATTACATTTGATAGGCTTCCATTAAAGAACACCCTCTGTGTTCTGTTAGACAATAAGTTTACTAAGGGTTGGTAACAGGCTGATTGGTCGGCTACTTGAGCCAGTAAAGGGGGCTTTATTATTCTTGGGTAGCGGAATGACTTTAGTTTCCCTCCAGGCCTGAGGGCACATGCTCTCTAGTAGGCTTAAATTGAAGATGTGGCAAATAGGAGTGGCAATCCCGTCTGCTATTATCTTCAGCAATTTTCTATCTAGATTGTCAGACCCTGATGGCTTGTCATTGTTGATAGACAACAATAATTTTTTCACCTCTTCAACACTGACTTTACGGAATTCAAAAGTACAATTCTTGTCTTTCATAATTTGGTCCGATATACTTGGATGTGTAGTGTCAGCGTATGTTGCTGGCATGTCATCCCTAAGTTTACTTATCTTGCCAATGAAAAATTAATTTGTTTGCAATATCAAAGTCTGTAGTTTACAATATCAGTGGGCTTTGTGATGAATGAGCTATCTGATTCAATAAATTAAGGAGACGAGTTGGTTTTTTTCCCCAAAATGTCATTCAGTTTTCCTCATCAAACTACACACAATGCTCCATAATGACAGAGCAAAACCAGGTTAAGAAATGTTTGCAAATGTATTAAAAATAAAAAACAGAAATACATTATTGACTTAAGTACTCAGACCCTTTGCTATGAAACTCAAAATAGAGCTCAGGTGCATCCTGTTTCCATTGATCGTCCTTGAAATGTTTATACAAGTTGATTGGAGTCCACCTGTGGTAAATTACATTGATTAGACATGATTTGGAAAGGCACACGTCTATACAAGGTCCCACAGTTGACAGTGCATGTCAGAGTAAAAACCAAGCCATGAGGTCGAAGCAATTGTCAGTAGAGACAGGATTGTGTCGAGGCACAGATCTGGGAAAGGGTACCAAAACATTTCTGCAGCATTGAAGGTCAACAAGAACTCAGTGGCCTCCACAATTCTTAAATGGAAGAAGTTTGGAACCACCAAGTTTGGAACCACTTTTCCTTGAGCTGGCCATCCGGCCAAACTGAGCAATCGGGGGAGAAGGGCTTTGGTCAGGGAGGTGACCAAGAACCCGTTGGTCACTCCGACAGCACTCCAGAGTTCCTCTGTGGAGATGGGAGAACCTTCCAGAAGGACAACCATCTCTGCATCACCCAACCAATCAAGCCTTTATGGTAGAGTGGCCAGATGGAAGCCACTCCTCAGTAAAAGGCACATGAAAGCCTGCTTGGAGTTTGCCAAAAGGCACATAAAGGAATCTCAGACCATGAGAAACAAGATTGTCTGGTCTGATGAAACCAAGATTGAACTCTGGCCTGAATGCCAAGCGTAACATCTGGAGGGAACCTGACACCATCCCTACGGTGAAGCATGGTGGTGGCAGAATCATGCTGTGAAGATGTTTTTCAGCGGCAGGGACTGGGAGACTAGTCAGGATCGAAGATGAACGTAGTAAAGTACAGAGAGATCATTGATGAAAACTGCTCAAGAGTGCTCAAGATCTCAGACTGGGGCGAAGGTAAACCTTCCAATAGTACAACGACCCTAAGCACACAGCCAAGACAACCCAGGAGTGGCTTCAGGACAAGACTCTGAATGTCCTTGAGTGGCCCAACCAGAGCCCAGACTTGAACCTTATCGAACATCTCTGGAGAGACCTGAAAATAGCTGTGCAGTGATACTCCCCATCTAACCTGACAGAGCTTGAGAGGATCTGCAGAGAAGAATGAGAGAAACTCCCCAAATATAGGAGTTCCAAGCTTGTAGTGCCATACCCATTAAGGCTTAAGGCTGTGTAAATCACTGTCAAAGATTCTTCAACAAAGTACTGAGTATAGGGTCTGAATACTAATGTAAATGTAATATTTCAGTTTTTTATACATTTGCAAACATTTCTTTAACCTGTTTTTGCTTAGTCATTACGGGGTATTATGTGTAGATTCATTAAAAAAAATTAAAAAAGCTAAAACGTAACTAAATGTGGAAAAGTCAAGGTCTGAAAACGTTCCTAATGCACCAAAATCCCTGAACGTTCATTATTTGTTTGTGCCAGTAAAATGTTTCATGCACTATAATTCAGTCAATATCTGAAAGATTTACAATTTTCAAAAAGGTTTGAGTATCTTCATCCATTGTCCAATTGTTTTATTTATTAAAATTGTTTTTAATTGCTTACAGTAAGTGTATTTAGTATTTGTGAAATGATTTTGATGTGATATGTAAGTAGAGGGATTTATGTTTCTAGAACCATACCGCAATTGAGAATCGATTCACGTTTAGATGGAGTAATTAACTGTTTTGGATTCCAGAGCCAATTTGCCTTCAAACAGAACATTGCTATGTCCTTGAACTCAGGAGTAACGTCAGGGTCCTTTAGTCCACTATTGGGATAGGGGTTGACATTTTTGAAATGACTATCCCTTCCTCTGTCCACCATATAGTCAAGAATTGACAGCACAGATTCAACTACAAAAACCAGGGAGCTTTTAAAAAGCCTCATAAAGAAGGGCAGTGATTGGTAGATGGTTAACAATAAGATATTAGACATTGAATATCAATTTAAGCATGGTCAAGTTAATAATTATGCTGTGGATGATGCATTAAACCACCCAGACACATCTGAGATACAGTCGTCCTTTTGAACTGAGCTGCAGGACAGGAAGGAAACTGCTCAGGGATATCACCATGAGGCCATTGGTGATATTAAAACAGCTACGGACTTCAATGGCTGTGATGGGTGAAAACTGAGGACGGATGAACAACATTGTGGTGACTCCACAATAATTACCTAAATGACAGAATGAAATAAGAATACAAATAAACAGAATGTATATTCCAAAACATGCATCCTGCATGCAGCAAGGCACTAAAGTAATACTGCAAAAAACATGGCAAAGGAATACACTTTCTGGCCTAAATGCAAAGCCTCCAACACAACACATCACTGAGTAACTGCCTCTTCGTTTTCAAGCATGGTGGCGGCTGCATCATGGTATGAGTATGCTTGATTATGGCACAGACGGGGGAGTTTTTCAGGATAAAAATAAATGGGATGGAATTAAGCACAGGGAAAATCCTAGAGGAAAACCTGCTTCAGTCTGCGTTATACCAGACACTGGAGGAGGAATTCCCCTTTCAGCAGGACAATAACCTACAAGACAAGGCCAAATGTAGACTGAAGTTGGTTACCATGAAGACAGTGAATGTTCCTGAGTGGCCAAGTTACAGTTTTGACTTAAATCTACTTGTAAATATATGGCAAGACTTGACAATTGCTGTCTAATCATGATCCCCAACATCTTGACAGAGTCGACTAGGTGAACAATGTCAATTTGCCCTTAAGCAAGGCTCTTAACCCTAATTGCTCCTGTAAATCGCAATGGATAAGAGCGTCTGCTAAATGATAACATTTGTAAAAAATTAAGTATTGACTCAGGGAGGTATATTCGTGCTTTATTTTTCACTAATCTTTAAAAAAAATCTGATTGTTTACTTCCACTTTGATATTAGTGTTTTGTGTAGATTGTTCACAAAAGCCTATTAAATAAATATATTTGAATCCCACTTTGTAACATAATAAAATGAAGAAATCCAAGAGGGGGGAATATTTATGATATCCTCTGTATGACAATAGTGTGCTCTACGCTGACAAATGGTGAGTAATGTATCATCCACAAGGTTGTGTCTAGAAAGACATCCATTCCAGGACTAAAGCAGACAGGGAATGTGTAACAAACAACACCCTATTCCCTACATAGTGCACTACTTTTGACCAGAACGCTATGGGTCCTGGTCAAAGTAATGCTCTATGTAGGGAATAGGGTTCCATTTGAGGCACACTCAGGGTTAGAAACAGGAATGAACTGAAGTGGAGATTCTTCCCTGCCTGCCTGGTATTATTCATCTCTCTGAGAGTGGAATAAATGGTGTGATCTTGAAAATACCTTAACACTGCTGCTCATGAATTTACATAACCATTTGCATAAAACTTTGATTTCTGGTCTCCCAGTTATTTAATTACAGATGTATACATCCCTCTGTGTCGTCTGTACACTCCCAATTCCTCCCTCTCTTTCCTTCTCACCCCTCCCTTCTTAATCTCTCCCATTTTTTTTCACCCACAGCTGAGCATATCATAGCAATTGACTCAAATGATGTCAATTAGTCAGTTAATCAATTAATCAGAAGCTTCTAAAGACATTACATCATTTTCTGGAATTTTCCAAGCTGTTTAAAGGCAGTCAACTTAGTGTATGTAAACTTCTGACCCACTGGGATTGTGTTACAGTGAATTATAAATGAAATAATCTGTCTATAAACAATTGTTGGAAAAATGACTTGTGTCATGCACAAAGTAGATGTCCTAACCGGCTTGCCAAAACTATAGTTTGTTAACAAAAAATGTGTGTAGTGGTCGAAAAACAAGTTTTAATGACTCCAACCTAAGTGTATGTAAACTTCCGACTTCAACTGTATTTGGCTAAGGTTTATGTAAACTTCCGACTTCAACTGTGCATATGAGATGAGTAATACAAGATATGTAAACATTATTAAAGTGGCTAGTGTTTCATTATTAAAGTGGCCAGTGATTTCAAGTCTGTGTACATATATATATATATTTTTTTTCTCACCTTTATTTAACCAGGTTGGCAAGTTGAACAAGTTCTCATTTACCATTGCGACCTGGTCAAGATAAAGCAAAGCAGTTCGACACGAACAACAACACAGAGTTACACATGGAATAAACAAAACATAGTCAATAATACAGTAGAACAATAAGTCTATATACGATGTGAGCAAATGAGGTGAGATAAGGGAGGTAAAGGCAAAAAAAAAGGCCATGGTGGCGAAGTAAATACAATATAGCAAGTAAAACACTGGAATAGTAGATTTGCAGTGGAAGAATGTGCAAGGTAGAGAGATAATGGGGTGCAAAGGAGCATAAATAAATAAATAAATACAGTAGGGGGAGAGGTAGTTGTTTGGCCTAAATTATAGATGGGTTATGTACAGGTGCAGTAATCTGTGAGCTGCTCTGACAGCTGGTGCTTAAAGCTAGTGAGGGAGATAAGTGTTTCCAGTTTCAGAGATTTTTGTAATTCGCTCCAGTCATTGGCAGCAGAGAACTGGAAGGAGAGGTGACCAAAGGAAGAATTGGTTTTGGGGGTGACCAGAGAATTGTGCTACAGGTGGGTGCTGCTATGGTGACCAGTGAGCTGAGATAAGGGGGGACTTTACCTAGCAGGGTCTTGTAGATGACTTGGGAGTCAGTGGGTTTGGCGACAAGTATGAAGCGAGGGCCAGCCAACGAGAGGGTACAGGTCGCAGTGGTGGGCAGTATATGGGGCTTTGGTGACCAAACGGATGGCACTGTGATAGACTGCATCCAATTTATTGAGTAGGGTATTGGAGGCTATTTTGTAAATGACATCGCCGAAGTCGAGGGTAGGTAGGATGGTCAGTTTTACAAGGGTATGTTTGGCAGCATGAGTGAAGGATGCTTTGTTGCGAAATAGGAAGCCAATTCTAGATTTAACTTTGGATTGGAGATGTTTGATGTGAGTCTGGAAGGAGAGTCTAACCAGACACCTAGGCATTTGTAGTTGTCCACATATTCTAAGTCAGAACCGTCCAGAGTAGTGATGTTGGACGGGCGGGCAGGTGCAGGCAGCGATCGGTTGAAGAGCATGCATTTAGTTTTACTTGTATTTAAGAACAATTGGAGGCCACGGAAGGAGTTGTATGGCACTGAAGCTCGTCTGGAGGGTTTTTAACACAGTGTCCAAAGAAGGGCCAGAAGTATACAGAATGGTGTCGTCTGCGTAGAGGTGGATCAGAGACTCACCAGCAGCAAGAGCGACATCATTGATGTATACAGAGAAGAGAGTCGGTCCAAGAATTTAACCGTGGGACCCCCATAGACTGCCAGAGGTCTGGACAACAGGCCCTCCGATTTGACACACTGAACTCTATCAGAGAAGTAGTTGGTGAACCAGGCGAGGCAATCATTTGAGAAACCAAGGCTATATAGGGCAGCAGCCTCTAATGTGCTAGTGACGGCTATTTAAAAGTCTGATGGCCGTAAGATAAAGCTTTTTTTCAGTCTCTCGGCCCCAGCTTTGATGCACCTGTACTGACCTCGCCTTCTGGATGGTAACGTGGTGAACAGGCAGTGGCTCAGGGGGTTGTTGTCTTGATGATCTTTTTGACATTCTTGTGACATCGGGATATAATTAAGCAATAAGGCCCGAGGGGGTGTGGTATACTGGGCATATACCACAAACCCAAGTTGCTATTGCTATTATAAACTGGTTGCCAACATAAATAGAACAATAAACAAGTATTTTTGCATCATACTATGGTATATTGTCTTATATACACACGTCTGAAATTCTGTTTCAGCCAATCAGCAGCCAGGACCCAAATTACCCATGGCATATTTAAATAGCCAATATACCAAGGCTATGGGCTGTATCCAGGCACTCGGCATTGCGTTGTGCATAAGAACAGCACTTAGCTGTGGTATATTGGCCTTTTATGGGGCGGCAGGTTTGTAGGACCGTTGGGCCAGTAACCGTTACGAGCTGACAAGGTAAAAATCTGTTGTTCTGCCCTGAGCAAGTCTGTGGCGCCGATGATGTGGATGTCCATTAAGGCAGCCCCCCGCACCTCTCTGATTCAAAGGAGTTGGATTAAATGCAGAAGAAACATTTCAGTTGTACAACTGACTAGGTATACCACCCCCCACCCAGAGGTGCCTTATTGCTATTATAACCTGGTTACCAACTTAATTAGACCAGTAAATCGTTTTTTTTGTTGGTCATACCCGTGGTATACAGTCTAATATACCATAGCTTTCAGCATTCAGGGCTCAAACCAACCGGCTTATACAGTACTTATACTGATTTTACAGATTTCAAGTTGTTTGGTCAGATTGAAAGGATGGGAAAAATAGACCGTATGGAAAAACTGAGCACTTTTACATACCCAAACAAACATATTCTAAATAGTTTTTTTTCTTACTCAAAAGAAAAACACTATATAAAAATCAAAAGTAAGATCATCTCAAATATTGATACACTACAGTTTTACTGCAATTACAGGATGAAGGTCAAAACATCAGTCACAAGGGATGATAATTATAATTTTAATAGTAAAAACATAACAATCAAGTAAAAAAAAATAATCTAAAATGCATCGAAACACACTTGTTCACCATGCTTATCATATCAATGAAGTACTTAAAAACAAACATGGATTTCAAGAAACTCAGGTTACCTGACATTTTTATTTTTTCAAGTAGGCTATTTTCTGTCAGCCAATCAACAGTAGGACAGAAAGAAGGAAATCATTTTCCCTTTGGAACTGCCTGACCAACAGCTCAACACAACACACTCATCAGACTAACTCATCACCTTAAAATAGGGTTGGGAATGTAAAAAAAAATCTACTTGTAGGAAGACACAATGGCTCTATCTCAATAAGTCTTTCTGTGATTCCCTGCATACTATTTCCTCACCTCAACCATATTGGAGGAGGAAGTGCAAAATGGGAGGAATCAAGGAAAGACTAATTGAAAAAGAGCCATAGAAAACTGCACATTAGAATTCTCTCCTCCTCCCCCAACCTCCACTTCTTCTTCTCCCCCACTTCATCCCCTCACTCCTCCCCCCCGGCTACAACCCCTCTCTCCTCTGTGGTTGTCTCTAGGTGCTTGTTGCCGGGGGCGTCGCTAGCTTGCTCTGTCCCTGCTTCCTCCTGTCCATCTGGGAGTTCCATGTCCAACTCCTCAAAGGAGGAGGAGCTGGAGCTCCTGTCACTGCGGTGTTCACCTCCTCTTCCTCCTCCTGTTCCTCCTCTGTAGTGTCGGATCAGGGAGGGGACGCTGGATGGGGCTAGGGAGGTCTCTCTGCTGTCTGACAGGAAAACACCACTCCCTGAACTGCACTCACTATTGGAGTCTGCACCTAGTGAGACAGGGAGAGAGAAAATAAGAATAGTTAGAGGCCACGCTTAGGGAGAAAAAGACATGGGGAGAACAGGTAAGACTAAAGAGAATGCATACCTTTTTGTTGGCACTGTGTTACTAAGCAGAATGCATGAAAATGATGAGCATATAACATATGTGAATCAACAGACACAGACAGACAGACAAACACACAGACAGACACAGACAGAGACACATAGACAGACGAGAGCTAGATAGACAGATAAATAGATAGACAATACATATAGACGGACATATAAGACACTTTAAACAATGCCACTTTAATAATGTTTACATATCTTACATTACTCATATCATATGTATACGCTGTATTTTATACCATCTACTGCACCTTGCCTATGCTGCTCGGCCATCGCTCATCCATATATTTATATGTACATATTTTCATTCACCCCCCTTTAGATGTGTGTATTAGGTAGTTGTTGGAGAACTGTTAGATTACTTGTTAGATTTTACTGTACTGTCGGAACCAGAAGCACAAGCATTTTACTACACTCGCATTAGCATTTGCTAACCATGTGTATGTGACAATTAACATTTGATTTGAGTGGCCAGACGAAAGCCACTCCTCAGTAAAAGGCACATGACAGCCCGCTTGCAGTTTGCCAAATGGCTCCTAAAGACTCTCAGACCATGAGAAACAAGATTATCTGGTCTGATGAATCCCTACGGTGAAGCATGGTGGTGGCAGAATCATGCTGTGGCGATGTTTTTCAGTGCCAGGGACTGCGAGACTAGTTAGGACCAAGGCAAAGATGAATGGAGAAAAGTAGAGAGATCCTTGATGAAAACCTGCTCCAGAGCTCTCATGACCTCAGATTGGGGCGAAGGTTCACCTTTCAACTGGACAATGACCCTATGCACACAGCCAAGACAATGCAGGAGTGGCTTTGGGACAAGTCTCTGAATGTTCTTGAGTGGCCAAGACAGAGCCCGGACTTGAACCTGATCTAACATCTCTGAAGAGACCTGTTAATAGCTGTGCAGCGAAGCTCCCCATCCAACCTGACAAAGCTTGAGAGCTCCATGCAAGATCTCACCCCGTGGGGTCAAAATGATCACAAGAACGGTGAGCAAAAATCCCAGAACCACACGGGGGGTGGTTCATTTTGACCCCACGGGGTGAGATCTTGCGTGGAGCCCCAGATCGAGGGAAATTATCAGTGGTCTTGTATGTCTTCCATTTCCTAATAATTGCTCCCACAGTTGATTTCTTCAAACCAAGCTGCTTACCTATTGCAGATTCAGTCTTCCCAGCCTGGTGCAGGTCTACAATTTTGTTTCTGGTGTCCTTTGACAGCTCTTTGGTCTTGGCCATAGTGGAGTTTGGAGTGTGACTGTTTGAGGTTGTGGACAGGTGTCTTTTATACTGATAACAAGTTCAAACAGGTGCCATTAATAGAGGTAACGAGTGGAGGACAGAGGAGACTCTTAAAGAAGTTACAGGTCTTTGGGAGCCAGAAATCTTGCTTGTTTGTAGGTGACCAAATACTTATTTTCCACCATCATTTGCAAATAAATTCATTTCAAAATCCTACAATGTGATTTTCTGGAATTATTTCTCTCATTTTGTCTGTCATATCTGAAGTGTACCTATGATAGAAATGACAGGCCTCTCTCATCTTTTTAAGTGGGAGAACTTGCACAATTGGTGGCTGACTAAATACTTTTTTGCCCCACTGTACATGTAGATATGGTTAAAGTGACTATGCATACATGATAAACAGAGAGTAGCAGCAGCGTAAAAAGAGGGGTTGGGGTACACAATGCAAATAGTCCGGGTAGCCATTTGATTACCTGTTCAGGAGTCTTATGGCTTGGGGGTAAAAACTGTTGAGAAGCCTTTTTGTCCTAGACTTGGCACTCCGGTACCGCTTGCCATGCGGTAGTAGAGAGAACAGTCTATGACTGGGGTGGCTGGGGTCTTTGACAATTTTTAGGGCCTTCCTCTGACACCGCCTGGTGTAGAGGTCCTGGATGGCAGGCAGCTTAGCCCCAGTGATGTATTGGGCCGTACGCACTACCCTTTTTAGTTTCCTGAGGGGGAATAGGCTTTGTCGTGCCCAGTTCACGACTGTCTTGGTGTGTTTGAACCATTCTAGTTTGTTGTTGATGTGGACACCAAGGAACTTGAAGCTCTCAACCTGCTCCACTACAGCCCCGTCGATGAGAATGGGGGCATGCTCGGTCCTCCTTTTCCTGTAGTCCACAAAAATCTCCTTAGTCTTGGTTACGTTGAGGGATAGGTTGTTATTCTGGCACCACCCGGCCAGGTCTCTGACTTCCTCCCTTTAGGCTTTCTCGTCGTTGTTGGTGATCAGGCCTACCACTGTTGTGTCATCTGCAAACTTAATGGTGTTGGAGTCGTGCCTGGCTATGCAGTTGTGGGTGAACAGGGAGTACAGGAGGGGACTGAGCACGCACCCCTGGCGAGCTCAAGTGTTGAGGATCAGCGTGGCAGATGTATTGCTACCTACCCTCACCACCCGATGGCGGCCCATCAGGAAGTCCAGGATCCAGTTGCAGAGGGAGGTGTTTAGTCCCAGGATCCTTAGTTTAGTGATGAGCTTTGAGGGTACTATGGTGTTGAATGCTGAGCTGTAGTCAATGAATAGCATTCTCACGTAAGTTTTCCCTATTGTCCAGGTGGGAAAGGGCAGTGTGGAGTGCAATAGAGATTGCATCATCTGTGGATCTATTTGGGCGGAATGCAAGTTGGAGTGGGTCTAGGGTTTCTGGGATAATGGTGTTGATGTGAGCCATTACCAACCTTTCAAAGCACTTCATGGCTACAGCCTTGAGTGCTACGAGTCTGTAGTCATTTAGGCAGGTTGCCTTTGTGTTCTTGGGCACAGGGACTATGGTGGTCCGCTTGAAACATGTTGGTATTACATACCTAATCAGGGACATGTTGAAAATGTCAGTGAAGACACCTGTCAGTTGGTCAGCACATGCCCGGAGCACACGTCCTGGTAATCCATCTGGCTTACTCACGTCGCCTACGGAGAGCGTGATCACACAGTCGCCTGGAACAGCTGATGCTCTCATGCATGCCTCAGTGTTGCTTGCCTCGAAGCGAGCATAAAAGTGAGCATAAAAGTGATTTAGCTCGTCTGGTAGGCTCGTGTCACTGGGCAGCCCACGTCTGTGTACATCAACTTTATATGACCTTATTTGCGAGTGCCGGTGGAAATTTTTTGGGGACATGACAAAAACATGAATACATGCTAATAATAGCTAAACAGTTAACTAGAGGGATAACTAGCCAGGCTACAATATATGTTTTGAATTAGCTACCTAGTTAGTCTGTTTCTATCATATTTTATAGGCTTGGCCTGCCTGCTGCTAAAATGTCTAACTGTAGTCTCTCCTTGAGCAATGGCCCACTCGCACACATGCAGGTGATATGTGCACATACTGTATGGACATGCTAAAATGTAATATTCTGATCCTGGCTTATTATGTGATTGATCAAATATTTTAAAACTGTGCCTAATAAATTATAATAACAGAAATTATGATATACCTTTCCGACCTGAAAAACAATTTTGTATGAACACTGCACTGAGAACATGTATATATCACTCTCTGTATGAGTGTTGGGCATACGCTCAAGAAGGGACACTTCAAACTCAGCATTTCTAAGTGATAAATACAACACAAATCGTTTTGCGTTTCAGTTTTTAGTGTCTATGTCAGTGTTTTTTCAGCAGAGTGATGGTTTGGTTTGTGTACTCCAGTGTACCTAATAGCAGATAGGACAGACAGGATTCTTCCTAATGTTAATTTATCTCATTCTGTCACAGTGGCTCACGCTCGCTCACGCACGCACATCACCCAAGGACAAAGAGGGAGAGAGAGACCAAGAGAAAGACAGAGAGAGACTGCAGATGAACAGAATGAGAAAGATAGAGACCGAGAGAAGCAGAGTGACAGAGATGAAGTTGAAGCTGATAGGACATGTCAGACTCACCAAAGACTGAGCTGTTGACAGCAGTTTATGTTAAAGGGTTTACCACCTGTCTATCTCTTTCCATATCATTCCAAATTAACCAATGTGCAACTAATGAAATGACACCAAACAACACTGTCAGGACAATAAGTCAAGACCATTTCCTCCTCTGTGACTTCAGTTAGCCTACACTGGGCGACATGAGTAAAATTATAGTAAATAGCTATGAAACAAAGCTAAGCTGAATAAATGTGCTGTACACACAGACACAAACTCCCAACCAATGTTTTTTTGTCTGAATAAAACTGCCTCATTGCAGTGCAACTGAAATCTAGCCAAGAGCTGTCACTGGTTAATTCACACTAGACTAATTTACATGTGATGGATAGGAGGTAGTGGAAACTGAAATCTGACAGTGAACAGTGAACAGTGAACACACACACACACACACACACACACACACACACACACACACACACACACACACACACACACACACACACACACACACACACACACACACACACACACACACACACACACACACACACACACACACACACACACACAGAGGAAATGTTCAGTGGTGCCTTCAGGCTAGTCTTCCCACCCTTCATAACTATAATCAATCCATTATTGCTACTTGCTTATGGAGTATGTGCAATATTTAATGTGATTTCTCCAAAGGATTTTTTAAAAGCATTCTCAAAAAGCCATAGGCAATACTGAGCAGTGAGATACAGGCTAGCACAGCTATATGTCAGAAACGATGAAAAGAAACTAGCAGGAAAATGCAAGTGCAAATCCATACCATGTCCACCCATTCTTCAGTGCACCCTTACATGTTAGTAAAAGACAGAGAGGAAAGGGTGACTGTTGTGGAGTTGGCTGGCCCTGTCACAAATACAGGGGCGATGGTCCGAGAAGGCTCCTTGTGTTCCTCTGACCTCTGTGAGATGAGACCAGTCAGTGATAGGACCATGGGTACCTGTCACAGTATCATCACACACACACACACACACCGTCAGCCGGGGACAGGTCTGCAGCCATGTGTGGAGGGGACAGAGAGAGAGAGATTAGATCTTCTGGTTGCCATGAGTGTGTGTGCACATGCGCGTGTGTGTGTGTGTGTGTGTGTGCGCGCGTGCGTCTGTGTTGCACATTTTACATCCCAATCTCCTACTGAAGATCCTGAGTCGTGTAGACAGAAGGGTGTTGAGTTATTCCCAGCTGAAGTCCCAGTCACTGTGCTTGCCTTGGAGGACTTTTGTTGTGCAGTTAGATCAGTTAGATAACTGGGTCCAAGTCCCAGTTTGTCTCTGTGTAAGTGTGTGTGTAAGGGTGTGTGTGATGATACTGTTCGCTTTAGCAATCTCACTAGGATAAAGACCTACTCCATTCCTGTCATTATTGAAAGAGATCGTGATACCTCACATCTCAAAATAGAGCTACTTAATGTTAGATCCCTTACTTCAAAGGCAATTATAGTCAATGAACTAATCACTGATCATAATCTTGATGTGATTGGCTTGACTGAAACGTGGCTTAAGCCTGATGAATTTACTGTGTTAAATGAGGCCTCACCTCCAGGTTACACTAGTGACCATATCCCCCGTGCATCCCGCAAAGGCGGAGGTGTTGCTAACATTTACGATAGCAAATTTCAATTTACAAAAAAAAAATGACGTTTTCGTCTTTTGAGCTTCTAGTCATGAAATCTATGCAGCCTACTCAATCACTTTTTATAGCTACTGTTTACAGGCCTCCTGGGCCATATACAGCGTTCCTCATTGAGTTCCCTGAATTCCTATCGGACCTTGTAGTCATAGCAGATAATATTCCAATTTTTGGTGACTTTAATATTCACATGGAAAAGTCCACAGACCCACTCCAAAAGGCTTTCGGAGCCATCATCGACTCAGTGGGTTTTGTCCAACACGTCTCTGGACCTACTCACTGTCACAGTCATACTCTGGACCTAGTTTTGTCCCATGGAATATGTTTTTCCTCATTATCCAGGACTATCGGACCATTTTATTACGTAAAATCGTAAGTAATCTGCTCAGACCCCAACCAAGGAGCATCAATAGTCGTGCTATAAATTCACAGACAACACAAAGATTCCTTGATGCCCTTCCAGACTCCCTCTGCCTACCCAAGAACGTCAGAGGACAAAAATACTGGACCCTATTCCAACTAAACTACTGAAATAGCTGCTTCCTGTATTGGCTCTCCTATGTTGAACATAATAAACGGCTCTCTATCCACCGGATGTGTACCAAACTCACTAAAAATGGCAGTAATAAAGGCTCTCTTGAAAAAGCCAAACCTTGACCCAGAAAATATAAAAAACTAAATCGGCCTATATCGTATCTTCCATTCCTCTCAAAAATGTTAGAAAAGGCTGTTGCGCAGCAACACACTGCCTTCCTGAAGACAAACAATGTGTATGAAATGCTTTAGACCCCATCATAGCACTGAGACTGCACTTGTGAAGGTGGTAAATGACCTTTTAATGGCATCAGGCCGAGGCTCTGCATCTGTCCTCGTGCTCCTAGGCCTTAGTGCTGCTTTTGAAACCATCGATCACCAAATTCTTTTGGAGAGATTGGAAACCCAAAATGGTCTACACAGACAAGTTCTGGCCTGGTTTAGATCTTATATGTCGGAAAGATATCAGTTTGTCTCTGTGAATGGTTTGTCCTCTGACAAATCAACTGTACATTTCGGTGTTCCTCAAGGTTCCGTTTTAGGACCACAATTGTTTTCATTATATATTTTACCTCTTGGGGATGTCATTCAAAAACATAATGTTAACTTTCACTGCTATGCGGATGACACACAGCTGTACATTTCAATGAAACATGGTGAAGCCCCAAAATTGCACTCGCTAGAAGCCTGTGTTTCAGACATACGGAAGTGTATGGCTGCCAACTTTCTACTTTTAAACTCGGACAAAATAGAGATGCTTGTTCTAGGTCCCAAGAAACAAAGAGATCTTCTGTTGAATCTGACAATTAATCTTAATGGTTGTACAGTCGTCTCAAATAAAACTGTGAAGGACCTCGGCGTTACTCTGGACCCTGATCTCTCTTTTGACGAACATATCAAGACTGTTTCAAGGACAGCTTTTTTCTATCTACGTAACATTGCAAAAATCAGAAACTTTCGGTCCAACGCAGGGCTTTCTCCTATAGAGCTCCATTTTTATGGAATGGTCTGCCTAACCATGTGAGAGATGCAAACTCGGTCTCAACCTTTAAGTCTTTACTGAAGACTCATCTCTTCAGTGGGTCATATGATTGAGTGTAGTCTGGCCCAGGAGTGTGAAGGTGAACGGAAAGGCTCTGGAGCAACGAACCGCCCTTGCTGTCTCTGCCTGGCCGGTTCCCCTCTTTCCACTGGGATTCTCTGCCTCTAACCCTATTACAGGGGCTGAGTCACTGGCTTACTGGTGCTCTTTCAAGCCGTCCCAAGGAGGGGTGCGTGGGTTGAGTCACTGATGTGATCTTCCTGTCGGGGTTGTGCCGTGGCAGAGATCTTTGTGGGCTGTACTCGGCCTTGTCTCAGGATGGTAAGTTGGTAGTTGAAGACATCCCTCTAGTGGTGTGGGGGCTGTGCTTTGGCAAAGTGGGTGGGGTTATATCCTTCCTGTTTGGCCCTGTCCGGGGGTGTCCTCGGATGGGACCACAGTGTCTCCTGACCCCTCCTGTCTCAGCCTCCAGTATTTATGCTGCAGTAGTTTATGTGTCGGGAGGCTAGGGTCAGTTTGTTATATCTGGAGTACTTCTCCTGTCTTATCCGGTGTCCTGTGTGAATTTAAGAATGCTCTCTCTAATTCTCTTTCTCTCCAGGACTACCAGGACTACCTGGCATGATGACTCCTTGCTGTCCCCAGTCCACGTGGCCGTGCTGCTGCTCCAGTTTCAACTGTTCTGCCTGCGGCTATGGAATCCTGACCTGTTCACCGGACGTGCTACCTGTCCCAGACCTATTATTTGACCATGCTAGTCATTTATGAACATTTGAACATCTTGGCCATGTTCTGTTACAATCTCCACCCGGCACAGCCAGAAGAGGACTGGCCACCCCTTATAGCCTGGTTCCTCTCTAGGTTTCTTCCTAGGTTTTGGCCTTTCTAGGGAGTTTTTCCTAACCAACGTGCTTAAACCTGCATTGCTTGCTGTTTGGGGTTTTAGGCTGGGTTTCTGTACAGCACTTTGAGATATCAGCTGATGTACGAAGGGCTATATAAATACATTTGATTTGATTTGATTAGGCTGGCTTTAGAGGAAAGCTTTGCCTCAGCCCAGTTTCTCACAGCCTGTATGGGCTAAGTCTTCCTACCACAGACATACTGCCACACTGCTCTACTCTCCTGTATGTGTGTGTGTATGTGTGTCTGTACGTGGTGGAAAGTTGATGTGAAATTATCAGTGACTGAACGCAAAATAAAGTGAACGTGTGTGTGTGTGTGTGTCATCTGTGTGTGTGTGTGTATTTTTTATTTCATTTATTTTATTTCACCTTTATTTAACCAGGTAGGCTAGTTGAGAACACCTTTATTTAACCAGGTAGGCTAGTTGAGAACAAGTTCTAATTTGCAACTGTGACCTGGCCAAGATAAAGCGTAGCAATTCGACACATACAACAACAGAGTTACACATGGAATAAATAAAACATACAGTCAATAATACAGTAGAACAAAAGAAAACAAAAAGTCTATATACAGTGAGTGCAAATGAGGTAAGTTAAGGAAATAAATAGGCCATGGGGGCGAAGTAATTACAATATAGCAATCAAACACTGGAATGGTAGATCGGCAGAAGATGAATGTGCAGGTAGAGATACTGGGGTGCAAAGGAGCAAGATAAATACATAAATACTGTATGGGGATGAGGTAGGTAGACAGATGGGCTGATTACAGATGGGCTATGTACAGGTGCAGTGATCTGTAAGCTGCTCTGACAGCTGGTGCTTAAAGCTAGTGAAGGAAATGTGAGTCTCCAGCTTCAGAGATTTTTGCAATTTGTTCCAGTCATGGGCAGCAGAGAACTGGAATGAAAGATGACCAAAGGAGGAATTGGCTTTGGGGGTGACCAGTGAGATATACCTGCTGGAGCGCGTGCTACGAGTGGGTGCTGCTATGGTGACCAGTGAGCTGAGATAAGTCGGGGCTTTACCTAGCAGACTTGTAGATAACCTGTAGCCAGTGGATTTGGCGACGAGTATGAAGCGAGGGCCAACCAACGAGAGCGTACAGGTCGCAATGGTGGGTAGTGTATGGGGCTTTGGTGACAAAACGGCTGGCACTGTGATAGACTGCATCCAGTTTGTTGAGTAGAGTGTTGAAGGCTATTTTATAGATGACATCACCGAAGTCGAGGCTCGGTAGGATGGTCAGTTTTACAAGGGTATGTTTGGCTGCATGAGTGAAGGATGCTTTGTTGCGATACAGAAAGCCGATTCTAGATTTAATTTTGGATTGGATGGATGCTTAATGTGAGTCTGGAAGGAGAGTTTACAGTCTAACCAGACACCCAGGTATTTGTAGTTGTCCACGTATTCTAAGTCAGAGCCGTCCAGAGTAGTGATGCTGGACAGGCGGGCAGGGTTCGGTTGAATAGCATGCATTTAGTTTTACTTGCGTTTAAGAGCAGTTGGAGGCCATGGAAGGAGAGTTGTATGGCATTGAAGCTCGCCTGGAGGTTAGTTAAAGTGAGTGAGTGAGTGAGTATGTATGTATGTAAGTAAGTATGTATGTACAGTGGGGCAAACAAGTATTTAGTCAGCCACCAATTGTGCAAGTTCTCCCACTTAAAAGGATGAGAGAGCCCTGTAATTTTCATAATAGTTACACTTCAACTATGTCAGACAAAATGAGAGGAAAAAAATCCAGAAAATCACATTGTAGGATTTTTTATGAATTTATTTGCAAATTATGGTGGAAAATAAGTATTTGGTCAATAACAAAAGTTTCTTGATACTTTGTCATTGCCAACAAAGGGTATATAACAGAGGTCAAACATTTTCTGTAAGTTTTCACAAGGTTTTCACACACTGTTGCTAGTATTTTGGCCCATTCCTCCATGCAGCTCTCCTCTAGAGCAGTGATGTTTTGGGGCTGTTGCTGGGCAACACGGACTTTCAACTCCCTCCAAAGATTTTCTATGGGGTTGAGATCTGGAGACTGGCTAGGCCACTCCAGGACCTTGAAATGCTTCTTACGAAGCCACTCCTTCGTTTCCCGGGCGGTGTGTTTGGGATCATTGTCATGCTGAAAGACCCAGTCACATTTCATCTTCGTCCTGGTCCCTTTGCAGAAAAACAGCCCTAAAGCATGATGTTTCCAGCCCCATGCTTCACAGTAGGTATGGTGTTCTTTGGATGCAACTCAGCATTCTTTGTCCACACGATGAATTGAGTTTTTACCAAAAAGTTTTATTTTAGTTTCATCTGACCATATAACATTCTCCCAATCTTCTTCTGGATCATCCAAATGCTCTCTAGCAAACTTCAGACGGGCTTGGACATGTACTGGCTTAAGCAGGGGAACACGTCTGGCACTGCAGGATTTGCTGGTCTCTGCTCTCTGCTGGTCATTCACTAGGTCCCCCCGTGTGGTTCTGGGATTTTTGCTCACCGTTCTTGTGATCATTTTGACCCCACGGGGTGAGATCTTGCGTGGAGCCCCAGATCGAGGGAGATTATCAGTGGTCTTGTATGTCTTCCATTTCCTAATAATTGCTCCCACAGTTTATTTTTTCAAACCAAGCTGCTTAACTATTGCAGATTCAGTCTTCCCAGCCTGGTGCAGGTCTACAATTTTGTTTCTGTGTCCTTTGACAGCTCTTTGGTCTTGGCCATAGTGGAGTTTGGAGTGTGACTGTTTGAGGTTGTGGACAGGTGTCTTTTATACTGATAACAAGTTCAAACAGGTGCCATTAATACAGGTAACGAGTGGAGGACAGAGGAGCCTCTTAAAGAAGAAGTTACAGGTCTGTGAGAGCCAGAAATCTTGCTTGTTTGTAGGTGACCAAATACTTATTTTCCACCATAATTTGCAAATAAATTCATTAAAATCCTACAATGTGATTTTCTGGATTTTTTTTCTCATTTTGTCTGTCATAGTTGAAGTGTACCTATGGTGAAAATTACAGGCCTCTCATCTTTTTAAGTGGGAGAACTTGCACAATTGGTGGCTGACTAAATACTTTTTTGCCCACTGTATGTGTGTGTGTGTATGTGTGTGTGTGTGTATTTGTTGCATGTGTGTGCGCAGAACTGATGTCCCACTGGTGTATTAGGCTGGAAAATGTGATTCCTCACGGTGAGAGGGGACAGGTCATCAAACATTGAGAGGGTCCACACACACAACATCCCACTGCTACTCTGTGCGCACGCACGCACATACACACACATGCACCCCCCCACACACACACCCCTGTTACTGCTCTCTTCCTCTGTTCTCTTAGATCACATCAACACAGCATGGGCCTGCAATGGGCTTCCACATTGGCGAAACGCTGCAGCCGCAACAATTATATTTCCCTCTCAGTTTGTAGTCACCCCCCAATGTGCACAGGTTTTCACAACCACACACATATAAATGTTTAGATGGATAATTCTGCCTGCACACACATTTCACCCTCAGGTTTTCTATCACCAACTCTCAATGCATTTACACACACAACATCTGTCCACCCCCCAACACACACCTGCTGTGCCCCGCCTGTAGGTCCATACGCAGCCCACCACGCTGTGCCCCGCCTGTAGGTCCATACGCAGCCCACCACGCTGTGCCCCGCCTGTAGGTCCATACCCAGCCTACCACGCTGTGCCCCGCCCCGCTGAGTGCCTGTAGGTCCATACCCAGCCTACCACGCTGTGCCCTGCCTATAGGTCCATACCCAGCCTACCACGCTGTGCCCTGCCTGTAGGTCCATACCCAGCCCACCACGCTATGCCCTGCCTGTAGGTCCATACCCAGCCCACCACGCTGTGCCCTGCCTGTAGGTCCATACCCAGCCCACCACGCTGTGCCCCGCCCCGCTGCGTGTATGTAGGTCCATACCCAGCCCACCACGCTGTGCCCCGCCCCGCCCCGTGCCTGTAGGTCCATACGCAGCCCACCACGCTGTGCCCCGCCCCGCTGCGTGCCTGTAGGTCCATACCCAGCCCACCACGCTGTGCCCCGCCCCGCCCCGTGCCTGTAGGTCCATACCCAGCCCACCACGCTGTGCCCCGCCCCTCTGCGTGCCTGTAGGTCCATACCCAGCCCACCACGCTGTGCCCCGCCCCGCCCCGTGCCTGTAGGTCCATACCCAGCCCACCACGCTGTGCCCCGCCCCTCTGCGTGCCTGTAGGTCCATACCCAGCCCACCACGCTGTGCCCCGCCCCGCCCCGTGCCTGTAGGTCCATACCCAGCCCACCACGCTGTGCCCCGCCCCTCTGCGTGCCTGTAGGTCCATACCCAGCCCATCACGCTGTGCCCCGCTCCTCTGCGTGCCTGTAGGTCCATACCCAGCCCACCACGCTGTGCCCCGCCCCGCCCCGTGCCTGTAGGTCCATACCTAGCCCACCACGCTGTGCCCCGCCCCTCTGCGTGCCTGTAGGTCCATACCCAGCCTACCATGCTGTTCCCCGCCCCTCTGCGTGCCTGTAGGTCCATACCCAGCCCACCACATTGCGTGCCTCTAGGCCAGGACCAGGCTGCCTCCCCTCCCTTCCCTTGTGGCTGGAGTAACATTAATGGCTCACTTGGCAGGTTAAGAGCTGAGTGGAAGATGATTTAAAGGGAAATCAGGCAAGCTGAAGCAGTAGGCCAAGCTCACAGCTACTGGAAGGATATCTCTCAGAGATATAGCCTTCGCGGTCTATGGTAGATATGAAGTCACAGCTATGTGTTGATTTAGATCACTCAACTTTCTCATCTTATCAGTTCGTGCAGAGTCATCCATGGAATTAGGTCTAGGCAAATATGTGGCCCTCAATACCTGTTATGGAATCCCCCCCCATACACTCCCACAGAGACAGACTGACAGCATGTACAACACCTCCATGACACAACCACAGCAACACATTCTATCTCTGGTGATGTTTGGGTGGAGACTAATCTTGTACCACCATCTCGCTCTCTCACTTCTAGTCTGACCCCTCCTTATTTCCTTTAAATCACCTTTTTGACTATGTTCTGCATCAAACTACCTGCATGAGTGTCTGTCCAAATTATTTGAGCCAATATATCCAGTCATTCCTAAACATATCCTCATAAAGCAGTTAAATTGGCTGTGTCTCAAATGGTCCCTTTATAGCCTATAGGGATCTAGTCAAAAGTAGTGCCCTATGGAAGGCAATAGGGAGCCATTTGGGATGCAGACACTGTTAGTATTCATAAACCTCACCTCTCATTCTTACTGTTGATTAAACATTAGGTGCCATGCCACAGTGTTAATGGAGCCCAGGGGACTCTGCTACAGGCCAGCCCAGTCTAGTATGGGTGAGCACTGAGCAGCATCAGGCCATACATATGATGGTGGTGAAGGACAGACCCCTAGTAAATGACGTCTACCCAGGTGTGTGTGTTTGTGTGTTTTATGGGCATATGGTGGTGGTGGCTGTGACCAACCCCCTGGTGAGTGACAGCAGTGTTCTGTGGGTCTTAGCCTTTCATTAGCACCTGACAGGGTGTCACTCACAGGATACAGTGTGTGTGTGTCTCACTCACAGGATCGAGTGTGTGTGTGAGAGAGAGAGAGAGAGAGAGAGAGAGAGAGAGAGAGAGAGAGAGAGAGAGAGAGAGAGAGAGAGAGAGAGAGAGAGAGAGAGAGAGAGAGAGAGAGAGAGAGAGAGAGAGAGAGAGAGAGAGAGAGAGAGAGAGAGAGAGAGAGAGAGAGAGAGAGAGAGAGAGAGAGAGAGAGTGTGTGTGTGTGTGTGTGTGTGAGAGTGTGTGTGTGTGTGTCACTCACAGGACAGGAGCACACCCTAGGAGCTCATAAACACAGGCACACTACGACACACCGTGGGGATTCAGCTCATAAACACCACCAACCATCAACAAGATCCAAATCCCTTTGGTACCAACTGGAAACTGAAATGATGCGACAATAACACACAAAACATATACTGCATATTTTTTGAACATTATCGTCCAATTTAATTATACATACATAGTTTTTCAAAAATACACTATTCTCTGCTAATACCATGGAGTGACCTGTTATTCTGTGGATCACCATTACATTCACATTATGTGTATTTCTCTGCCAACTAGCTATCTGTGTTCTAACACCTTCCAATGTGGACAGTCATATCTATTATTACTAGTGATTCAATCAGTTAACAAAGAAGCATAGGCCTACTGGTTCCCCTGCTGATTGACTGGGCAATGGCCTCAAAGACAAAGTGTTAAGCTCCCAATCCATATGAGGATTGTGCTTCCATTGATACAGTATGTATTCGTTAAAATATATAGTACAGTATGCCCATGGATGTAATAATGTAGGGCAGGCGTATTCAACTCTTACCCTATGAGGTCCAGAGCATGCTGGTTTTCTGTTCTACCTAATAATTGCACCCACCTGGTGTCTCAGGTCTAAATCAGTCCCTGATTAGAGGGGAACAATGGAAAAAAAGCAGTGGAACTGGCTTCAAAGTCAAGAGATGAATCTGACGGATGTAGGGTGTCCAATCAAAAACACATCTTTTGACCGATGGGAAAAAGAAATGTTTAAAATTGTCTTTCTGTTTAAAATGTAATGAGTTTTTACCCTTGTAGGATGGCCAAATTTAAGCGGACTAAATTAATGGAGACCAGATAAAAAAAAAAAGGTCAAAAATCTGGAAAATAGCGTCAGCTAGGCTGGATACTGTGTGAGACTTAAGGCTAACTGACAGGCTCAGCGTTGAACTTGTCATCCTTCTCGAAAACTGGAAGACATAAAACAACAGAGATCAATATAGTTTTTGAGACACGACATGTTGGCTTATGGTAGAGAAATGAAAATGGAATTCTCTGGCACCAGCTCTGGTGGACATTCCTGTAGTCAGCATGCCAATTGCATGCTCCCTCAAAACTTGAGACATTTGCGGCATTGTGTTGTGTGACCAAACTGCACATTTTAGACTGGCCTTTTATTGTCCACAGCACAAAGTGCACCTGTGTAATGATCACGCAGTAAAAACCGTGCGCACAAAATTTGAGATAATTAAGATTTTTGTGCATATGGAACATTTCTGGGATCTTTAATTTCAGTTCATGAAACCAACATGTTCATATTTTTGTTCGGTGTAGCTTTCTGCAACCCATGGAAACAACTTTGCAGACTACCACAACATGTAAAATCCCCAAAAGTCTCTGCAAGAAAGCTGCACTGCTCTGTCAACATAGCTCGGTGCTTATTATCGGATGTATTAGATCATGAAATCTGCCTTTTAGGATATAATGTTAATGATATTTTATACAAAGACACCACTGAACTATTCAGAACATGAAGAATCATATGTGTCTTGGTAAAATGCATTTTATAATATAAGGAAATTAAATGATCACCACCAAAGCACATTTTCACCCACTCTGGGCAGAGTGGGTGAACACCCCAAATAATGTTCTCTACTTGTACAGTACTAAGTATAGCCCAGTGGAGAGAGTGTGTGTGTGTGTGTGTGTGTGTGTGTGTGTGTGTGTGTGTGTGTGTGTGTGTCTCGGGCAGGGATCTCTAACCCTGTTCTTGGAGAGCGACCCTAATCTAGTGCACCTGGCTGATATGCTGAATCAGGTTAGTTACAACTGGGGTTGGAGCAAAAATCTACAAGAGGGTAGCCCTCCAGGAACAGGGTTGGAGAGCCCTGGTCTAGGGCCTACTGTAGTGTACCTGTGATGTCGGTCCCTCTGTCTTCCTCAGAGTCATTGTCTCCCAGCAGCCTCCTGTCCGGGTCCTGACGGACCTCTGGTACGTAGAAATCTCCCTGGCGAGCCAGAGGACTCATGTAGTGGATCAGGTCATCTCTGTAGATCTCCAGGCATGGGTGTGCACACAACTTCCTCTCCTGGGGGGAGAGAGGGAGAGGGGGTGAGGGGAAGGGGAGGAAGAGAGACAGAGGGAGATGAGAAACATTGTGTCTTTTATACTGATAAGTTCAAACAGGTACCATTAATACAGGTAACGAGTGGAGGACAGAGGAGCCTCTTAAAGAAGAAGTTACAGGTCTGTGAGAGCCAGAAATGTTGCTTGTTTGCACGTGACCAAATACTTATTTTCCACCATAATTTGCAAATAAATTAATTATAAATCCAACAATGTGACTTTCTGCATTTTTTAAAATAATTTTGTCTGTCATAGTTGAAGTGTACCTATGATGAAAATTACAGGCCTCTCATCTTTTTAAGTGGGAGAACGTGCACAATTGGTGGCTGACTAAATACTTTTTAGCCCCACTGTATTCACTGCTCAAAAAAATAAAGGTAACACTTAAACAACACAATGTAACTCCAAGTCAATCACACTTCTGTGAAATCAAACTGTCCACTTAGGAAGCAACACTGATTGACAATAAATTTCACATGCTGTTGTGCAAATGGATTAGACAACAGGTGGAAATTATAGGCAATTAGCAAGACACTCCCAATAAAGGAGTGGTTCTGCAGGTGATAACCACAGACCACTTCTCAGTTCCTATGCTTCCTGGCTGATGTTTTGTTTACTTTTGAATGCTAGCGGTGCTTTCACTCTATGGGTAGCATGAGACAGAGTCTACAACCCACACAAGTGGCTCAGGTAGTGCAGCTCATCCAGGATGGCACATCAATGCGAGCTGTGGCAAGAAGGTTTGCTGTGTCTGTCAGCGTAGTGTCCAGAGCATGGAGGCGCTACCAGGAGGCAGGCCAGTACATCAGGAGACGTGGAGGAGGCCGTAGGAGGGCAACAACCCAGCAGCAGGACCGCTACCCCCGCCTTTGTGCAAGGAGGAGCAGGAGGAGCACTGCCAGAGCCCTGCAAAATGACCTCCAGCAGGCCACAAATGTGCATGTGTCTGCTCAAACGGTCAGAAACAGACTCCATGAGGGTGGTATGAGGGCCCGACGTCCACAGGTGGGGGTTGTGCTTACAGCCCAACACCGTGCAGGACGTTTTTCATTTGCCAGAGAACACCAAGATTGGCAAATTCGACACTGGCGCCCTGTGCTCTTCACAGATGAAAGCAGGTTCACACTGAGCACATGTGACAGACGTGACAGTCTGGAGACGCCGTGGAGAACGTTCTGCTGCCTGCAACATCCTCCAGCATGACCGGTTTGGCGGTGGGTCAGTCATGGTGTGGGGTGGCATTTCTTTGGGGGGCCGCACAGCCCTCCATGTGCTCGCCAGAGGTAGCCTGACTGCCATTAGGTACCAAGATGAGATCCTCAGACCCCTTGTGAGACCATATGCTGGTGCGGTTGGCCCTGGGTTCTTCCTAATGCAAGACAATGCTAGACCTCATGTGGCTGAAGTGTGTCAGCAGTTCCTGTAAGAGGAAGGCATTGATGCTATGGACTGGCCCGCCCGTTCCCCAGACCTGAATCCAATTGAGCACATCTGGGACATCATGTCTCGCTCCATCCACCAATGCCACGTTGCACCAGACTGTCCAGGAGTTGGCGGATGCTTTAGTCCAGGTCTGGAAGGAGATCCCTCAGGAGACCATCGGCCACCTCATCAGGAGCATGCCCAGGCGTTTTAGCGAGGTCATACTGGCACGTGGAGGCCACACACAATACTCGGCCTCATTTTGACTTGTTTTAAGGACATTACATCGAAGTTGGATCAGCCTATAGTGTGGTTTTCCACTTTCATTTTGAGTGACTCCAAATCCAGATCATTTAAACTCTGTTTTTACAATTCCTGACATTTAATCCTAGTAAAATTCCCTGTTTTAGGACAGTTAGAATCACCAGTTTATTTTAAGAATGTGAAATGTCAGAAAAATAGTAGAGAGAATTATTTATTTCAGCCTTTATTTATTTCATCACATTCCCAGTGGATCAGAAGTTTAAATACACTCAATTAGTATTTGGTAGCATTGCCTTTAAATTGTTTAACTTGGGTCAAACGTTTCGGGTAGCCTTCCACAAGCTTCCCACAATAAGTTGGGTGAATTTTGGCCCATTCCTCCTGACAGAGCTGGTGTAACTGAGTCAAGTTTGTAGGCCTCCTTGCTCGCACATACTTTTTCAGTTCTGCCCATAGATTTTCTATAGGATTGAGGTCAGGGCTTTGTGATGGCCACTCCAATACCTTGACTTTGTTGTCCTTAAGCCATTTTGCCACAACTTTGGAAATATGCTTGGGGTCATTGTCCATTTGGAAGACCCATTTGCGACCAAGCATTAACTTCCGTACTGATTTCTTGAGATGTGTGTGTCTGTAGATCTCCAGGTGTGTCTGTAGGTCTCCTTTCTTGAGACAAATGCCATACGTTGCTGCTACAATTTGTTTTTTATCCTGCTGCTCAGCCACTTACGCCTGATTTTATGCATAACTACCTCATCTATCACTGATATAATTATTGATATTGATCTTGTACATCGTGTCAATATAAAGAAAATAATATATAGTATCTATTTCTGACATTGCTACTATGCAAGTAACCATTTGGCTGTACCGTTTACACCTTCCGTTTACACCTTCTGAGACCCATCCACTTAGCAATATGTGGCTGGGGGTTATAGCATTTCTTTCACATGACCCATCAATTTAGGCAAGTATGTCTGGGTAAGCGTCATCTAATATTTATATCGGGACACTTTCTGTTTACCTGGAATTTGTCCTTATTGTAGGCTACTACTTTCACCACTTTTAGTCTTAATCTTTACAACACTACTCACTGTTTAGCACATGACCTCACATGGGAATCCTTGAAGAGATGGGTGGGGCTTGCTAAAGAGGGTGTGAACAATGCTGAATGGGGCTGAGTCACTGGCTTACTGGGGCTCTCTCATGCCGTCGCTGGAAGGGGTGCGTCACCTGAGTGGGTTGATTCACTGATGTGGTCATCCTGTCTGGGTTGGCGCCCCCCCCCTTGGGTTGTGCCGTGGCGGAGGTCTTTGTGGGCTATACTCAGCCTTGTCTCAGGATGGTAAGTTGGTGGTTGAAGATATCCCTCTAGTGGTGTGGGGGCTGTGCTTTGGCAAAGTGGGTGGGGTTATATCCTTCCTGTTTGGCCCTGTCCGGGGGTGTCCTCGGATGGGACCACAGTGTCTCCTGACCCCTCCTGTCTCAGCCTCCAGTATTTATGCTGCAGTAGTTTATGTGTCGGGGGGCTAGGGTCAGTTTGTTATATCTGGAGTACTTCTCCTGTCCTATTCGGTGTCCTGTGTGAATCTAAGTGTGCGTTCTCTAATTCTCTCCTTCTCTCTTTCTTTCTCTCTCTCTCTCGGAGGACCTGAGCCCTAGGACCATGCCCCAGGACTACCTGACATGATGACTCCTTGCTGTCCCCAGTCCACCTGACCGTGCTGCTGCTCCAGTTTAAAATGTTCTGCCTTATTATTATTCGACCATGCTGGTCATTTATGAACATTTGAACATCTTGGCCATGTTCTGTTATAATCTCCACCCGGCACAGCCAGAAGAGGACTGGCCACCCCACATAGCCTGGTTCCTCTCTAGGTTTCTTCCTAGGTTTTGGCCTTTCTAGGGAGTTTTTCCTAGCCACCGTGCTTCTACACCTGCATTGCTTGCTGTTTGGGGTTTTAGGCTGGGTTTCTGTACAGCACTTTGAGATATCAGCTGATGTACGAAGGGCTATATAAATAAATTTGATTTGGGTGTAGACAAAGGGGAGCTCTCCAGTAGGTACCAAACTATTCAAAGGTCATTTTCTCAAAAGTGAGGTTATCTTTCAAAGCAGAATTACTTATCCATTGTTCCTCAAATGCAGTGTATTTATATACCATTTTGTAGCTCTGTGTCTCTGCTTTTATCCAGTGTTAAGAAACCTATGTCAAATTTTGCTACTTAAGACCGAATCAAAGCGGTTGGTCACAAATGTGGGCAAATATTATAGTTGAAAACCCTACATACAGAGAACAGATTTGAGAGCTACGTTACACCCCTAATATTGAGGTGTCACACTGACCGGGGCTGTTTACTTGTGGGGCACCAGCGCATTGATTCAACTCATGGGCAAAATGTGGCAATAAGTTGGAAGCAACGTGGTAATATAAGTTGGAAACTATTCCCCTACAATTGTTTTTGCTACTGTTAAGGAGAGATGTCCAGTCCCATATGGGCTACTACACAATTGCTAAAAAATGTATTTACATGTATTTGGTCACCCCTTTGCTGCTATAACAGCCTCCACTCTTCCGAGAAGCCTTTCCACTAGATGTTGGAACATTGCTGCGGGGACTTGTTTCCAGTCAGCCACAAGAGCATTAGTCAGGACGTGCACTGATGTTGGGAGATTAGGCCTGGCTTGCAGTCAGCGTTCCAATTCAGGGCTCTGTGTGGGATGCGTGTCCACTGCTCCAAAGTCCAATGGTGGCGAGGTTTGCACCACTTCAGCCAACGCTTGGCATTGCACATGGTGATCTTAGGCTTGTGTGCTGGGCCATGGAAACCCATTTTATGAATCTCCCAATGAGCAGTTCTTGGGCTGACGATGCTTCCAGAGGGAGTTTGGAACTCGGTAGTTAGTGTTGCTACCGAGGACAGACAATTGTTACGCGCTATGCACTTCAGCATTTGGCGGTCCTGCTCTGTGAGCTTGTGTGGCCTACCACTTCGTGGCTGAGCCGTTATTGCTCCTAGACGTTTCCACTTCATAATAACAGCACTTACAGTTGACTGGGGAAGTTATAGCAGGGCAGAAATTTGACAAACGGACTTGTTGGAAAGGTGGCATCCAATGAAGGTGCCACATTGAAAGTCACTGTGGCATGTGATAGTACGTTTTTTTGATTCTCTAAAAAACATATTGTTTTAATTAACTGAATTCCATCTGGTTATTGGGACAGACAAACACCATTTGGACATGCGGGACAAATATAATAAGACCAACTACAATCCACACGCAACCAACGCTCTCCAACATATAGGCCTACTCTCTGATTATAAACTTATTGATGCCTGACAAGCACATAATTCAAAAGCAAATGAGTACCTTCTACTCAAACAGGCATAATACATTCTCCTGAATCGATTTTAGATTTTATAAAACTCTATTTTCTAAAATTAAGAAAATCTAAATTCGCTTGTCCGATCACAACGCCTACTACTGCCAACTACACATTTCAGAATCTCCTAAAAGCCACAAGATGGTGTTTCAACATTTCATTACAAAAAAATCCAGTGATCAATTTGAAATGTAATTTAATGAATTAAAATGATGACCCTCAGATTTTAAAGGGATGACACCAAAGGTTTTATTAAAATAATGCAACTACATTTGCATCTGGGTTGAATAAATCACAATTATATAAGATATCAGAATTGGAAATGTTAACTGCGTTGGAGCATTCTCAACAAACACTTTTTTGGGCCAACAAGCTATGCAGTAATGATGAATTAGCTGTTATAGAAACTATTGAATCAGGGGAATTACTATCAGAAACAAATAAAATAATAATCAAATATACTCACACTCTATACACCTCTGTACACCTCTGATTGAAAATCCCACACCAAGCCAGATCAACTCCTTTTTAAAATAATTAAGAATTCCTCTTTTCTCAAAAGAAGAAGCCGCCTTGCTGGGAGCCCACAACTCAAAAGATCATTGAATAGCATGAACAAAGGCAAATCACCTGGTTGATGCTTTCATCAGAAACAACAACTCCTCAGGCTTAGGTTTCATCTCTTTGATAGACTAGAATGGTCATATCTCTGGTCTGTCATGGAACATACGGGAATTGGCTCAAATTTCATTAATACGATTAAAATGCTATATGCCAATCACTCAGACATAGTTATAACAGTCAATAATGTGCTCTGTTCCGTTCAGAATCACTAGAAGCAGCAGACAAGTAGGGATGGGCACGCTTATTCAAATAACCGAACTGACATTGGTATTCGAATAGGCCTAATTGCAAAAACTATAATCTTAGGCATATTTTTTTTTTTATTCTCTTTTTTTTGAGGGTGGATCAGCTTAATATTGTGGAAAGAATGTTGCTTCCAATGTAATTGTCTGCATCATTTCCAATCCCCCATATTTTTGGGGTAAATATATATATCCATACACGCATGCATACATATACACATATATACATACACATACCTATATAGACATACATACTTTTTAAAAGAATATACCTTTATTATTATTCCCCGCAAACCCTTCCGCCGATCCCCCAATTGGAGTAAACTAATAAACACTTCGGCTTCTACCTTCAATCCATACATCTTATACACATTTTACAGACACAGTCTATTTTACAATAGTTCTCTCTTATTTGTTCTTAGTCCTTCCTCTATTTCTGATTTCTATTTGTAACTATGCTATTTCACAAAAGCTCCAAACCTATATACATGCTACAGATCCCTTATTGTTTATCTTGTTATTAGTCCCATCCTTCAGCTCCACTCAACCTCTCCCATCTGTCTCTCAACATCATCCATTTTGGATTTCTATTTGCCATATATTTTTCAACTGTGCTGTGATGCTTCACAAAAGAATTGAACCTTCCTTTTCTCATAGCTTCTACAGATTGTAAATTTTTTTTTTTTTTTGCTAAAATAATTATTATATTATTGATTGACTATGGCTTTTCAAATCACCCAGTATTGCTATCTGCAGCGTTAGTTCTAGGCAAATGTTGCAATTCTTTAGCCATTCCTGGACCTGTGACCAAAAATGAGCTACATATGGACAATACCAAAATAAATTATCGAATGACTCTGCCTCCTCACAGCAGAATCTGCAGAGCTGGGAAGATTGTATCCCCCATATATATATACCATTCTATTAGCTGCAAGAATTTTGTATAGTAATTTATATTGAAACATTTGTGGTTTTGAATCCGGCGTTGTTTTATGTATCAATTCATAAACCATGTGCCATGGAATGGGTACATCGAAAATCTCTTCCCAACTATTTTGCAATTTATATGGCACAGCTGTCAGTTTTTTGGTCCTTAAATGAAATTGGTATATGTTTTTATTTATCACACTTTTCTTTAACCATTTATGTTCTTTAATACAGGGCCGACATACAAGTTCCTTACTTTTTCCCCCTTCTACTTGCCATTTTTGTGGTAATGCTGCAATTAATTGGTTGTAATTTTGGGTAGAGCAGACATTTTTATATGTCTGTGTTAGCTGAATGTGCGACATAACTCCACCAGTCCTATTTATGATATCATTCACTAAATTTATACCTTTTCTAAAAATGTATTCGATAAATACAGTTTTTTTAATCAATTAGTATATTTGAATTTAACCACAATATTTGTTGTACTATTTGTTCCGTCCTTTCAGGTGGATTAAACTGAAATTGCAACTTTCTAAGGCTTTAAAAAAAATATATATATATATTTTGGAGATTATTTCCTTTTCAAACAACCGAAAGTGAACAGGTGTAATCTGAATAAAGGGGAAAAGGCCCTTCCTGAATATAGGATTAGACATTCGTACCAATTGACTAGAGAACCAGTTTGGATTTAAGTATAACTTTTGTATGACTGATGCCTTTAGTGAGAGGTCTAATGCTTTAATATTTAATCATTTCTGCCCTCCAAATTCATATTCGTTATATAAATAGGCCCTTTTAATTTTATCTGGTTTGCCGTTCCAAATAAAATTGAATATGGTTTGTTCATATAATTTAAAAAGCAGGTCACTAGGTGTAGGCAAAACCATAAGCAAATAGGTAAACTGTGATATAACTAAGGAGTTAATCAGGGTGATTTTTCCACAAATATACAGGTATTTTCCTTTCCATGGTAGCAAGATCTTATCTATTTTTGCTAACCTTCTATAAAAATGTATTGGAGTGAGATCATTTCTTTCCTTTGGGATTTGTATACCGAGTGTGTCTACATCTCCGTCAAACCATTTAATTGGTAAACTACATGGTAATGTAAAATGTGCATTTTTTAGTGATCCAATACGTAATATGGTACATTTATCATAATTTGGTTTTAATCCAGAGAGGATAGCAAAAGTATCTAGATCCTCTAAGAGGCCATGGAGAGACTCTAATTGTGGTTTTAAAAGAAAACATGAATCATCAGCGTACAATGAAATCTTAGTTTTTAGGCCACGGATTTCTAATCCTTTAATATTATTGTTTGATCTAATCTTTGCAGCTAACATTTCGATGGCAATAATAAACAGATATGCAGATAGTGGACAACCTTGTTTTACTTCTCTAGCTAGTTTAAAACTTTCTGAGATGTAGCCATTATTTATTATTTTACATAACCTTAACCCATTTTATAAGAGATTCCCCAAAATTGAAATATTCTAGGCATTTATATATAAACTCCAGTCGTACTTTATCAAAAGCCTTTTCAAAATCAGCTATGAAAACCAGGCCTGGTGTCCCCGATATTTCATAGTGTTCTATTGTTTCCAGTACTTGTCTTATATTATCTCCAATGTATCATCCATGTAAAAAACCTGTCTGATTAGGATGAATAACATCTGACAATACTTTTTTAATTATATGCACCAAGCATTTAGCTAGAATTTTTGCATCACAACACTGAAGTGTAAGAGGTCTCCAATTTTTTTAATGGACTGGATCTTTATATATACCACTTGGGTCCTGTTTCAGTAATAATGATATCAGACCCTCTTGTTGCGTGTCTGATAATCTACCATTTATATAGGAGTGGTTAAAACAAGCCAACAATGGTCCTTTGAGTATATCATAAAACGTTTTGTATACTTCCACTGGTATGCCATCCAGCCCTGGAGTTTTCCCATCCTTAAAGGCCCCAATTGCCTCAAGCAGTTCCTCCTCTGTAAATTGGCCTTCACATGAGTCTTTCTGTACAGATATTAATTTTACATTATTATTAGGAAAAAAAATCCATACAATTAGTTTCAGTTAGTGGAGATGGAGGAGTCTGAAATGAAAACATATTCCCAAAGTACTTTACTTCCTCCTTCAAAATATCATCCGGTGAATCATGCGTGACTCCATCATTTGTAACAAGTTTAATACATTTTTTTTGGTCGCATTTCTATATTGAAGATTGAAAAATTATTTGGTGCATTTTTCTCCATATTCCATCCAGTTCGCTTTATTTTTATAATATATTACACTGGATCTTTCTTGAATAAGTTCCTCCATTTCTTTTTGTTTTTCTTCTAACTTATCTTGGGCCAATTTAAAAAATGAAAAAGTTTGTTTCAAATAAATAAAATGATCTACAATGCCTTCAGAAAACATTCACACCCCTTTACTTTTTCCACATTTTGTGGTGTTACAGCCTGAATTGAAATGTATTTCATTTTGTCACTGGCCTACACACAATACCATATAATTTCATAGTAGAATTATGTTTTTTTGAAAATGTAACAAATTAATTACAATTGAAATACTAAAATGTCTTGAGTCAATAAGAATTAAATCCCTTAACAAGTCACATGATTTGCATGGACGCACTCTGTGCGCAATAATAGTGTAGTTTAATAGTTTTTAAATGACTACCTCATCTCTGTAACCCATACAATTAATTATCTATAAGGTCCCTCAGTCGAGCAGTGAATTTCAAACACAGATTCAACCACAAGGACCAGGGAGGTTTTCCACTGCATCGCAAAGATGGGTCAAAATAAAAAAGCAGACATTGAATATCCCTTTGAGCATGATGAAGTTATTAATTACACTTTGGATGGTGTATCAATACACCCAGTCATTACAAAGATACAGCCGTCCTTCATAACTCAGTTAACGGAAAGGAAGAAACCAGTTCAGTAATTTACCCATGAGGCCAATAGTGGCTTTAAAACAGAGTTTGATTTTTTATTTTACCTTTATTTAATCAGGTAGGCCAGTTGAGAACAAGTTCTCATTTACAACTCTGACCTGGCCAAGATAAAGTAAAGCAGTGCGACAAAAACAACACAGAGTTACACATAAACAAACGTAGTCAATAACAGTGTATGCAAATCTATGTACAGTGTATGCAAATGTAGAAGAGTAGGGAGGTAGGCAATAAATATGCCCTAGAGGTGAAAATAATGACAATTTAGCATTAAAACTGGAGTAATAGATGTGTAGATGATGATGTGCAAGTAGAGATACTGGGGTGCAAAAGAGCATTGGATAAGTAATAATATGGGGATGAGGTAGTTGGCTGGGCTATTTACAGATTGGCTGTGTACAGGTACAGTGATCGGTAAGCTGCTCTGACAGCTGATGCTTAAAGTTAGAGAGGAAGATAAAAGACTCCAGCTTCAGTGATTTTTGCCATTTGTTCCAGTCATTGGCAGCAGAGAACTGGAAGGAAAGGCAGCCAAAGTAAGTGCTGGCTTTGGGGATGACCAGTGCAATATACCTGCTGAAGCGCGTGCTACCGGTGGGTGTTGCTATGGTGACCAGTAAGCTGAGATAAGCCGTGGCTTTACCTAGCAAAGACCTATGAATGACCTGGAGCCAGTGGGTTTGGCAACGGATATGTAGTGAGGGCCAGCCAACGAGATCATACAGGTCTCAGTGGTGGGTAGTATATGGGGTTTTGGTGATAAAACGGATGGCACTGATAGATTACAGCCAGTTTGCTTAGTAGAGTGTTGTAAATGACATCGCTGAAGTCAAGGATCGGTAGGATAGTCAGTTTTACGAGGGTATGTTTGTCCAGAGTAGTGATGCTGGGAGGGTGAGGGCAGCAATCGGTTGAAGAGCATGCATTTAGTTTTACTAGCATTTAAAAACTGTTGGAGGCCACTGAAAGAGTGTTGTACGGCGATGAAGCTCGTTTGGAGGTTTGTTAGCACAGTGTCCAAAGAAGGGCCAGCATTCACAGACAGGTTACCCTCTACAGTGTGCATGGCACTGTGTAATTGCCTATTATTCTGTCCGAGAACAAAAAAAGTATCAGAATATGAGATAATAATAAATGGTAATTAAAAGATTAACCTGTGAAGTTTCACAGTTGCACTAATTCAAGTTAAAGTGGTTAAGGAAGAGAGGTGGAGAAGAAAGAAGGAAAGGAAGAGGAGAGGTTTAACTGTTAGGGAAGGGGTGTGAACGGTGAGTGGTTAGTCCTGGTCTGTCTCCAGGGGGTTTGTCGTCGTGACTGAGTTTAGACCAACAGCTGCTGCAGCTATACAGCTATTTCAGACTCATCCCTAAATCCCCCACAGAGAATACACAGCCTCAGGCTCTCATCCTCGGCAGGTACACACAGATATTACCAAGAGGTAGGTTTGTACACACAGATATTACCAAGAGGTAGGTTTACACACACACTTATTACCAAGAGGTAGGTTTACACCAACACACACACACACACACTTATCACCAAGAGGTAGGTTTACACACACACAACCAAGAGGTAGGTTTACACACACACACAACCAGGAGGTAGGTTTACACACACAAAACCAAGAGGTAGGTTTACACACACAAAACCAAGAGGTAGGTTTACACACACAAAACCAAGAGGTAGGTTTACACACACAAAACCAAGAGGTAGGTTCATACACACACACACACACACACACACACACACACACACACACACACACACACACACACACACACACACACACACACACACACACACACACACACACACACACAAGAGGTAGGTTCATACACACACACACACACACACACACACCAAGAGGTAGGTTCATACACACACACACACACACACAACCAAGAGGTAGGTTCACACACACACACAACCAAGAGGTAGGCTTACACACACAACCAAGAGGTAGGCTTACACACACACACAACCAAGAGGTAGGCTTACACACACACACGGTAGGTTCATACACACACACACACGTATTACCAAGAAGTAGGTGTGCACACACACTTATTACCAAGAGGTAGGTTTACACACACACACACACACACACACATTTATATTACCAAGAGGTAGGTTTACACACACACTTATTACCAAGAGGTAGGTTTGCACACACACTTATTACCAAGAGGTAGGTTTGCACACACACTTATTACCAAGAGGTAGGTTTACACACACACACACTTATTACCAAGAGGTAGGTTTACACACACACACTTATTACCAAGAGGTAGGTTTACACACACACACACACTTATTACCAAGAGGTAGGTTTGCACACACACTTATTACCAAGAGGTAGGTTTACACACACACTTATTACCAAGAGGTAGGTTTACACACCCACACACTTATTACCAAGAGGTAGGTTTACACACACACACACACACACACACACACACACACACACACACACACACACAACTGAGAGGTAGGTTTACACACACACACTTATTACTAAGAGGTAGGTTTACACACACACTTACTACTAAGAGGTAGGCCTACACACACACACGTATTACTAAGAGGTAGGCCTACACACACACTTATTACTAAGAGGTGGGTTTACACGCACACGTATTACTAAGAGGTAGGTTTACACACACACTTATTACTAAGAGGTAGGTTTACACACACACTTATTACTAAGAGGTAGGTTTACACACACACTTATTACTAAGAGGTAGGTTTACACACACATGCATCACTAAGAGGTAGGCCTACACACACAGTAGGGATTTGACCAACTACTAGAGATGGAGTGAAGGTACGCTAATTTAGTGATAATCAAGTATGATCTCCATGATGACCCATAAGATAAGATGAGAACGTTAAATGCCATGGAAAACTCCCAGTGGACTCTCAGTCACATCTCCCCTATGATATCTCCCATGGGGTGGTAGGGGGTGAGAGACAGATAGGCAGTTTAGAGAAGAGATGTTTCTGAGAGAGACAGCGAGGATGGAGGATAGGCTAGATAAATGATAAGGATGGGGCAGCAGCATCCTCCCTCTCCTCCTCTCCTCTCCAGGTTCCAGGTTCCTGGGGCAGAACAGCTGCAGAGAGAAAGAACATATACACCACATCCACATTTCCCTTCAGATAAATACATGAAAATGTACTGCAGTTTATATTTAGATAGGTATAAAAAGGTCCCTGTGAGACTTCTGGTGAGGCACGTTGTCACGTTCGTCATAACGAGGAGACCAAGGCGCAGCGTGATATGAATACATTCTTCTTTATTGAACGAAGAACACTAAACAAACTAACAAAACAAACGTGAAGCTATAAACAACTAGTGCTGACATGCAACTGCACATAGACAACAACCCACATAACCAAAATGGGAAATGGCAACCTAAATAGGATCCCCAATCAGAGACAACGATAAACAGCTGTCTCTGATTGGGAACCAATTCAGGCCACCATAGACCTACATATACAGTGCCTTGCGAAAGTATTCGGCCCCCTTGAACTTTGCGACCTTTTGCCACATTTCAGGCTTCAAACATAAATATATAAAACTGTATTTTTTTGTGAAGAATCAACAACTAGTGGGACACAATCATGAAGTGGAACAACATTTATTGGATATTTCAAACTTTTTTAACAAATCAAAAACTGAAAAATTGGGAGTGCAAAATTATTCAGCCCCCTTAAGTTAATACTTTGTAGCGCCACCTTTTGCTGCGATTACAGCTGTAAGTCGCTTGGGGTATGTCTCTATCAGTTTTGCACATTGAGAGACTGAAATTTTTTCCCATTCCTCCTTGCAAAACAGCTCGAGCTCAGTGAGGTTGGATGGAGAGCATTTGTGAACAGCAGTTTTCAGTTCTATCCACAGATTCTCGATTGGATTCAGGTCTGGACTTTGAATTGGCCATTCTAACACCTGGATATGTTTATTTTTGAACCATTCCATTGTAGATTTTGCTTTATGTTTTGGATCATTGTCTTGTTGGAAGACAAATCTCCGTCCCAGTCTCAGGTCTTTTGCAGACTCCATCAGGTTTTCTTCCAGAATGGTCCTGTATTTGGCTCCATCCATCTTCCCATCAATTTTAACCATCTTCCCTGTCCCTGCTGAAGAAAAGCAGGCCCAAACCATGATGCTGCCACCACCATGTTTGACAGTGGGGATGGTGTGTTCAGGGTGATGGGCTGTGTAGCTTTTACGCCAAACATAACGTTTTGCATTGTTGCCAAAAAGTTCAATTTTGGTTTCATCTGACCAGAGCACCTTCTTCCACATGTTTGGTGTCTCCCAGGTGGCTTGTGGCAAACTTTAAACAACACTTTTTATGGATATCTTTAAGAAATGGCTTTCTTCTTGCCACTCTTCCATAAAGGCCAGATTTGTCTCCCACCTCAGCTGTAGATCTCTGCAGTTCATCCAGAGTGATCATGGGCCTCTTGGCTGCATCTCTGATCAGTCTTCTCCTTGTATGAGCTGAAAGTTTAGAGGGACGGCCAGGTCTTGGTAGATTTGCAGTGGTCTGATACTCCTTCCATTTCAATATTATCGCTTGCACAGTGCTCCTTGAGATGTTTAAAGCTTGGGAAATCTTTTTGTATCCAAATCCGGCTTTAAACTTCTTCACAACAGTATCTCGGACCTGCCTGGTGTGTTCCTTGTTCTTCATGATGCTCTCTGCGCTTTTAACGGACCTCTGAGACTATCACAGTGCAGGTGCATTTATACGGAGACTTGATTACACACAGGTGGATTGTATTTATCATCATTAGTCATTTAGGTCAACATTGGATCATTCAGAGATCCTCACTGAACTTCTGGAGAGAGTTTGCTGCACTGAAAGTAAAGGGGCTGAATAATTTTGCACGGCCAATTTTTCAGTTTTTGATTTGTTAAAAAAGTTTGAAATATCCAATAAATGTCGTTCCACTTCATGATTGTGTCCCACTTGTTGTTGATTCTTCACAAAAAAATACAGTTTTATATCTTTATGTTTGAAGCCTGAAAAGTGGCAAAAGGTCGCAAAGTTCAAGGGGGCCGAATACTTTCGCAAGGCACTGTACCTAGACATATCCCAAACCCCATAGATATACAAAAAACCCTAGACAAGACAAAAACACACATACCACCCTCGTCACACCCTGACCTAACCAAAATAATAAAGAAAACAAAGATAACTAAGGTCAAGGCGTGACAGTGCCCCCCCCCCCCAAAGGTGTGGACTCCTTAAACCTATATGGGAGGGTCTGGGTGGGCATCTAACCTTGTGGCGGCTCTGGTTCTGGACGCCGCCCCCCTTCTTTACCCTGAGTCCGCTCTTGTAGCACTGACCCGTGGATCATCGTCGGAGGCTCTGGACTGAGGATCCTCGCCATAGGCCCCGGGCTGGGGGCCCTCGCTGCGTGGATCATTGGCGGATGTTTTGGACTGGGCACCGTCGCTGGAGACCCCGGGATGGGGACCGTCGCTGGAGGCCCCGGGCTGGGGACCATCGTTGGAGGCCCCGGACTGTGGCCTGTAGTTGGAGGCCCCGGACTGTGGCCTGTCGTTGGAGGCCCCGGACTGTGGCCTGTCGTTGGAGGCCCCGGACTGTGGCCTGTCATTGGAGGTTCCGGACTGGGTACTGTCGCCGGACGCTCTGGACTGGGTACTGTCGTCGGACGCTCTGAACTGGGTACTGTCGTCGGACGCTCTCGACTGGGTACTGTCGTCAGACGCTCTGGACTGGGTGCTGTCGCCGGACGCTCTGGACTGGGGAGGCGCACTGTAGGCCTGGTGCCGGCACTGATGGTACCGGGCTGGGGACACGCACCTCAGGGCGAATGCGGGGAGGAGGAAGAGGGCGTACTGGACTGCCGAGGTGCACTGGAGGCCTGGTGCGTGGTGCCGGCACTGACACGGACATGCACGGACATGCACCTCAGGGCGAGTGCGAGGAGCAGGAAGAGGACGTACTGGACTGTGGTGGCGCACTGGAGGGAGAGTGCCAGGAGCAGGAACAGGACACACCTGACTGGGAAAGCGCACTTGAGGGAGAGTGCGAGGAGTTGGCACAGGACGCACTGGGTCTTGAAGGTACACTGGAGACCTGGTGTGTATAGCCGGCATCAATTGTTCCGGAACTTTAACACACGTTTCAGGACGAGTACGGAGAGCTGACTCAGGTGGCACCAAACTGACAACACGTTCTTTTATTCCAAATCCGTGCGTCCTCCACCAACTCAATAACTCCCCCATTTATCTCTCCTCCAAATCCTCCTTCTTCTCCCAGACTGGCTCTGGTTTACTCCTCGGCTCCACCGACTGCTCCATGTGCCCCCCCCAAAAAAATATTGGGGTTTCTATGGTTGCCTTGACTCCTCGTATCGTCACATTTCCTCCTGTGCTATATCCACCTGCTTCCATGGCAGGGTCTTGTCCCCTGCCATTACCTCCTCCCAGGTCCAGGATGTCCTCCACTCATCTTTCTCCCGGGCCCAGGATGTCCGCTCCTCATTCACACGCTGCTTGGTCCTTATTTGGTGAGTTATTCTGTCACGTTCGTCATAATGAGGAGACCAAGACGCAGCGTGATATGAGTACATTCCTCTTTATTAAACGAACACTAAACAAACTAACAAAATAACAAAACTAATGTGAAGCTATAAACAACTAGTGCTGACATGCAACTACACATAGACAATAACCCACAAAACCAAAATGGAAAATGGCAACCTAAATAGGATCCCCAATCAGAGACAACAATAAACAGCTGTCTCTGATTGGGAACCAATTCAGGCCACCATAGACCTACATATACCTAGACATATCCAAAACCCCATAGATATACAAAAAACCCTAGACAAGACAAAAACACACATACCACCCTCGTCACACCCTGACCTAACCAAAATAATAAAGAAAACAAAGATAACTAAGGTCAGGGTGTGACACATGTACAGTAAACACACACATCCGAAAAGAACTTGACAGACTACTGTAGACTACTAGACTACATGCTAGCATTTCCAATGAGTGCTATCCATGGAATACCAAGAGATACTTAGGATCGGTCCCAAATGGCACCCTATTCCCCGCGCTACTTCGGTCAAAAAAATGACTTTGGCCCTGGTCAAAAATAGTGCACTATTTTTTCACTAGTTTATGGATCAAAAAGGGGTTTAGGTGGTGGGCGTGGCAGGGGAGGTGGCAATGGGCGAGGTTGGACTGTTTAAAAATATATTTATTTATTTAGAGGCCCCCAATCTAGGAGGTGTAGAGACATTTTTTGAATATTTAAGCCAATTTCCTGCAATTATACAAATTTTAGCATGGAGCTCAGAGAAAAATGTTCAGTTTTAAAGCAAATTTCCTGCAATTCTATGCATTTTTCCATGGCTAATGCTGTGTTCTTTTACTCAAACAGAATGACAGTCCAGCTCTTATTTTGGTAATTGGGAGTTCTCAAATAATATATTATTTAAAAAAAATATATAGGTACATTATATTTTTTGAATACTTTATATCAGGTTTTATTGTTTTGAAGTTAACACCGAATTTGCTTTTCCATCCCGGAAATGTAGAAAACCTTGAAAACCTTTTCTTTTTTAATATACTAAGGCCACCCAAGGATTTTAATGGCAGAAAAATCCCTGTAGGGTGCCATTTGGAATGCCGTCTTAATGAGTTCTTCATATGAGGTTTTTCACATACATTAGGTCTCTATAAAGTAGAAACCATGTCATAAATTCTGTTCATGTACAAGATCCAGTCTGACTTACAGTGACTTACAAGTCACTACGGGAGATGTAAAAACAGGGTATTCATGGACATGTAAAATCAGTTTACACTCAGCTGCACTCAATGGGAGAATTTAGCAGACCCCTAGCACCCATAGTACTGCGTCACACAGAGGAGACAGACATTGAGTCTATAGGTCCTTCTACTAAATGTTCCAAAATGATTGGGCAGCAAATCTAAACGCACTCTTACCATACTCCATTCTTGTGTTTGGGACAATATATAAAATACAGTTCAGCACTCCTTGTCATGGACAAGTATTTAATTTACAGATTTGTGACACTTGGCCGGTTCCTGTGTGGTCTAATGGCTGTAATCTGTGGGATTACGGGGCACTGGGGGCAGACACAGTCTGAGACAGAAGATTATGGGGCAGACCACTCAAACTGAGATAGGGGTATAGGCAAGTGTCAAGTGGTGACAGGTCTCTGTCTCTCCTTCTCTCACCCTGTTGCTGCTATTCATCATTCTCCCCACTCCCCCATCTCACTCTTCCTCTCTTCAATTAACAGCCTCTTTTACCCAGCTACGTTCAGCCATGCCAAATGAACAAGAAGACTACAAGAGTGTGTTTAGAAGTCACTGATCTGAGTAACAAGAGTACAGTTTTAAGATGTTTTTATCTCTCCTATTTTCTTTAGCTAAATCACAGGGCCATATTTGTGCGAACTTGAACTGGAAGCCCCCACCTCCGCCCCATCCCACCCTGCAGTTGGACTCACTCATACTTGACTGGCTCCAAATTGCATTATGAATTGCTTTTCTGACAAATCCCTCAAGAGGACACTGGATAAAATCCCACGAATGTGGATTTCTTTCTATCTCAAAGAAGTGGCTCAGCAGGTTTGGCCACTTTGTCCAGCTATAGTATAGAAACGAGGCCACCTGAAACGTATGACACATATCAAACCAAAACGTTTGTCGCTAACCTTTTTACGCATTTTCTTTATATCTGAAAGGTATTGCCGGTAACAAAGCCTGTACTTTTATTTCCACCAACTGAGGTAGTCATGAATGCCTAATTTGTTTAAAAAAACACCAATGCCTCAGTATAAACGTCCCCTTTCTTCTTACCGGCTTTGGCACGCATTAAATCATGAACATTGTAATGTTGAACTTGTCCTTGTCATTATTTTTGATTTATTTAACCTTTATTTAACCAGGTAGGCCAGTTGAGAACAAGTTCTCATTTACAACTGCGACCTGGCCAAGATAAAGTAAAGCAGTACGACAAAAACAACAACACAGAGTTATACATAAACAAATGAACAGTCAATGACACAAAAGAAAAGAAAAATAGATTATTCTATGTACAGTGTGTGCAAATGTAGAAGAGTAGGGAGGTAGGCAATAAATAGGCCTTAGAGGCGAAAATAATTACAATTTAGCATTAATACTGGAGTGATAGATGTGCAGATGATGATGTGCAAGTAGAGATACTGGGTGCAAAAGAGCAAGAGGTTAAGTAATAATATGGGGATGAGGTAGTTGGGTGTGCTATTTACAGATTGGCTGTGTACAAGTACAGTGATCGGTAAGCTGCTCAGACAGCTGATGCTTAAAGTTAGAGAGGGAGATAAAAGACTCCAGCTTCAGAGATTGTTCCCATTTGTTCCAGTCATTGGCAGCAGAAAACAGGAAGGAAAGGCGGCCAAATGAAGTGTTGGCTTTGGAGATGACCAGTGAGATATACATGTTGGAGTGCGTGCTACGGTTGGGTGTTGCTATGGTGACCAGTGAGCTGAGATAAGACAGGGCTTTACCTAGCAAAGACTTATAGATGACCTGGAGCCAGTGGGTTTGGCGACGGATATGTAGTGAGGGCCAGCCAACGAGAGCATACAGGTCGCAGTGGTGGGCAGTATATGGGACTTGTGATAAAACGGATGGCACTGAGAGACTACATCCAGTTTGCTATTTTGTAAATGACATCACCAAAGTCAGGGATCGGTAGGATAGTCAGTTTTACGAGGGTATGTTTGGTGGCATGAGTGAAGGAGGCTTTGTTGCGAAAAAGGAAGCCGATTCTAGATTTAATTTTGGATTGGAGATGATTAATGTGAGTCTGGGAGGAGAGTTTACAGTCTAACCAGACACCTAGGTATTTATAATTGTCCACATATTCTAGGTCAGAACCGTCCAGAGTAGTGATGCTAGTCAGGCGGGAAGGTGCGGACAGCAATCGGCCTGCATTTAGTTTTACTAGGATTTAAAAGCAGTTGGAGGCCACGGAAGGAGTGTTGTATGGCGTTGAAGCTTGTTTGGAGGTTTGTTAGCACAGTGTCCAAAGAAGGGCCAGATGTACACAGAATGGTGTCTGCATAGAGGTGGATCAGAGAATCACCAGCAGCAAGAGTGACATCATTGATATATACAGAGAAAAGAGTCGGACTGAAAATTGAACCCTGTGGCACCCCCATAGAGACTGCCAGTGGTCCGGACAACAGGCCCTCCGATTTGACACACTGAACTCTATCAGAGAAGTAGTTGGTGAACCAGGCCAGGCAGTCATTTGAGAAACCAAGGCTGTTGAGTCTGCCGATAAGAATGCGGTGATTGACAGAGTCGAAAGCCTTGGCCAGGTCGAAGACGGCTGCACAGTACTATCTTTTATCAATGGCGGTTATGATATTGTTTAGGACCTTGAGCGTGACTGAGGAGCACCCATGACCAGCTCGGAAACCAAATTGCATAGTGGAGAAGGTACAGTGGGTTTTGAAATGGTCGGTGATCTGTTTATTAACTTGGCTTTCGAAGATTTTAGAAAAAGGCAGGGCAGGATGGATATAGGTCTATAACAGATTGGGTCTAGAGCGTCTCCCCCTTTGAAGAGGGGGATGACCATTGCAGCTTTCTAATCTTTGGGGATCTCAGACGATACAAATGAGAGGTTGAATAGGCTAGTAATAGGGGTTGCAACAATGTCGGGGGATGGTCCAGATTGTCTAGCTCAGTTAATTTGTAGGGATCCAGATTTTGCAGCTCTTACAGAACATCAGCTGTCTGGAGTTGGGCAAGATGCTGCAGTGGGTGCTGAGCTGTTGGCCGGGGTAGGGGCAGCCAGGTGGAAAGCATGGCCAGCCGTGGAAAAATACTTATTGAAATGATCGATTATCGTAGATTTATCGGTGGTGACAGTGTTTCCTACCCTCAGTGCAGTGGGCAGCTGGGAGGAGGTGCTCTTATTCTCCATGGACTTTACACTGTCCCAGAACTTTTGGGAATTAGTGCTACAGGAAGCAAATTTCTGTTTGAAAAAGCCAGCCTTAGCTTTCCTAACTGACTGAGTATATTGGTTCCTGACTTCCCTGAAAAGTTGCATATCGCGGGGACTATTCGATGCTAATGCAGAACGCCACAGGATGTTTTGAGCTGGTCAAGGGCAGTCAAGTCTGGGGTGAACCAAGGGCTATATCTGTTCTTAGTTCTACATTTTTTTTTAAGATCGAGAGGAAAGCATTTTAAAGAGAAACCAGGCATCCTCTACTGACGGAATGAGGTCAATATCCTTCCAGGAAACCTGGGCCAGGTCGATTAGGAAATCTTGCTCGTTGAAGTGTTTTAGGGAGCGTTTGACAATGATGAGGGGTGGTTGTTTGACCATGGACCCATTACGCACTCAGGCAAGGAGGCAATATCAACACATAAATGGCATGACAATGCAGCAGCCTGGTCCAAATAGCAACGTTACCTACACAATTTTTTGCACCAAAAACACATCTGTTGAAAAACATTTTTAGGATAGGCTATGTCAATCTAACAAGCCAGGCCACTAAAAGCAACTTTCTAGACAATGTTTTGGTTCGTTGGTAGCAAGCTATCTATCTATTTTTTCAACTGTATAAAAAAAACATTTACATAACTATTCAAACCCTTTACTCAGTACTTTGTTGAAGAACCTTTGCCAGTGATTATAGCTGAGTCTTCTTGGGTATGACACTACAAGCTTGGCACACCTGTATTTGGGGAGTTTCTCCCATTCTTCTCTGCAGATCCTCTCAAGCTCTGTCAGGTTGGATCGGGACTTCGCTGCACAGCTATTTTCAGGTCTCTTCAGAGATGTTAGATCGGGTTCAAGTCCACTCAAGGACATTCAGAGACTTGTCCCGAAGCCACCCCTGGGTTGTCTTGGCTGTGTGCTAAAGGGTCAATGTCCTTTTGGGAGGTGAACGTTCCCCCAGTCAGAGGTCCTGAGCGCCCAAGAGCAGGTTTTCATCAAGGATCTCTCTGTACTTTGCTTCGTTCATCTTTCTCTCGATCCTGACTAGTCTCCCAGTCCCTGCTGCAGAAAAACATCCCAACAGCATGATGCCGCCACCACCATGCTTCCACCACTATGCTTCACCGTAGGGATGGTGCCAGGTTTCCTCCAGACGTGATGCTTGGCATTCAGAGCAAAGAGTTCATGCTTGGTTTAATCAGATCAGACAATCTTGTTTCTCATGGTCTGAGAGTCTTTACGTGCCTTTTGGCAAACTCCAAGCGGGCTGTCTTTTACTGAGGAGTGGCTTCCGTCTGGCCACTCTACCATAAAGGCCTGATTGGTGGAGTGCTGCAGAGATGGTTGTCCTTCTGGAAGGTTCTCCCAGAAGCTCTTGAGCTCTGTCAGAGTGACCATCGGGTTCTTGGTCACCTCCCTGACCAAGGCCCTTCTCCTTTGATTGCTCAGTTTGGCCGGGTGGCCAGCTCTAGGACGAGTCTTGGTGGTTCCAAACTTCTTCCATTTAAGAATTATGGAGGCCACTGTGTTTTTGGGACCTTCAATAGAACCCTTCCCCCGAAGTCGATTGGTCGAAAGAACAGCTGTCTCTTGGTCAACCAAGATTATATTTTTTATGTTGGGGACAGGCCTTGTGTGGGTTATAATTTTATTGCTAGGTATTACTGCACTGTTTGAGCTGGAAACACAAGCATTTCGCTGCACCTGCAATAACATCTGCAAATCTTGATTTCATTTGATTTGGAAATGCGTGCGGGAAAGATGCCGTGGGGGAAAGATCCCGAATCTCCCCATTACCCCCAGGAAAATGTGCCTACATTCAGGCTATTGTTTATATATTGAGGTAAAAATTGAAGTAAAATGCTTGTATGGATGTCAACCCCAATGTTCAGGTCAACATCACCAATCAACTGCATTACAGTTAAAAACGACATTGACTACCACCCCCGACTTCTCTATGCTAGCTATGCTACCAGCTTATACGAACGTGAGTTAGCATTTAGCAGTCACTTCATCTAAACCTGAAAAGGGACTACTTGTAAATGTTATGAGGCAAAAAAACAAATATATTCAAATCAGACTTTAGTAAACAGATTGTGGGCCTGTAACAGAACATCAATCATTTGATGAATATCAAGTTTGTTAGATCAGATTTGTTGAATATGCGCCAAATAAGCGTCCTTCTATCCCCCATGGTCTGTGTTTCATTGACCTCTTTACCACATCTATAGTATAGTGAGGTGGAAAATTACCCACCTACAGATGGGCTTGTTGAATATGTGCCAGGTAGCTTTTGAATGGTGCACCGCAACCATGTGACCAAATCCTCTGCACTTCACTCAGTAGAAATGCTTAGGATCATTGGTGTTCACAGACCCAAAGGCTCACAGACCCAAAGGCTCACAGACCCAAAGGCTCACAGACCCAAAGGCTCACAGCATAATAAGGAAGAAAAAACTATAATGAGTATGAGACAATTTGAATGTGTTGTTGGTATTTTTACACATCCTGACAAAAGTATGTGCCTGCACTATGACATTGATAAAAACTTCAACAGAGTTCACAGAAATACTAATAATCTTACCAAACTATGACATTGATAAGGCTTCCACAGTGTTCACAGAGATAATAATAATCTTACCAAACTATGACATTGATAAGGCTTCCACAGTGTTCACAGAGATACTAATAATCTTATCAAACTACAACATTGATAAGGCTTCCACAGTGTTCACAGAGATACTAATCATCTTATCAAACTACAACATTGATAAGGCTTCCACAGTGTTCACAGAGATACTAATCATCTTATCAAACTACAACATTGATAAGGCTTCCACAGTGTTCACAGAGATACTAATAATCTTACCAAACTATGACATTGATAAGGCTTCCACAGTGTTCACAGAGATACTAATAATCTTATCAAACTACAACATTGATAAGGCTTCCACAGTGTTCACAGAGATACTAATCATCTTATCAAACTACAACATTGATAAGGCTTCCACAGTGTTCACAGAGATACTAATAATCTTATCAAACTACAACATTGATAAGGCTTCCACAGTGTTCACAGAGATACTAATCATCTTATCAAACTATGACATTGATAAGGCTTCCACAGTGTTCACAGAGATACTAATCATCTTATCAAACTATGACATTGATAAGGCTTCCACAGTGTTCACAGAGATACTAATAATCTTACCAAACTATGACATTGATAAGGCTTCCACAGTGTTCACAGAGATACTAATAATCTTATCAAACTATGACATTGATAAGGCTTCCACAGTGTTCACAGAGATACTAATAATCTTATCAAACTACAACATTGATAAGGCTTCCACAGTGTTCACAGAGATACTAATAATCTTATCAAACTATGACATTGATAAGGCTTCCACAGTGTTCACAGAGATACTAATCATCTTATCAAACTACAACATTGATAAGGCTTCCACAGTGTTCACAGAGATACTAATAATCTTATCAAACTACAACATTGATAAGGCTTCCACAGTGTTCACAGAGATACTAATAATCTTATCAAACTATGACATTGATAAGGCTTCCACAGTGTTCACAGAGATACTAATAATCTTATCAAACTACAACATTGATAAGGCTTCCACAGTGTTCACAGAGATACTAATAATCTTATCAAACTACAACATTGATAAGGCTTCCACAGTGTTCACAGAGATACTAATAATCTTATCAAACTATGACATTGATAAGGCTTCCACAGTGTTCACAGAGATACTAATAATCTTATCAAACTACAACATTGATAAGGCTTCCACAGTGTTCACAGAGATACTAATAATCTTATCAAACTATGACATTGATAAGGCTTCCACAGTGTTCACAGAGGTACTAATAATCTTATCAAACTATGACATGGAGCAGCCTTCAGTTATAAGCCTACCAAACTGGACGTTTTACTCTCCCTCTCGCTTGGCAACTAGCAGGAGCAAACTGGTTACCAGGGAAACTGTCTATGTAGATTCCCCACTTTTCCAGAGATGTTGGTTAAACTGATATTCCAAAGAGCAGAAGAAAGGGAGGATGGAGGAGGGAGTGGGGAGGAGGGGGAGAGGCTGTGGATGTGTCTCTCTATCTTATGTTAAGCTTCATTGGATACTGAGAGATGATGAACCAGAGGCAGCACACTAAGTAACTGGTCATCTCGTCTGCAGGTAGGGTCAAGGATTGGGCAATAGGTGCAATCTACTGCTGCTATTTCAACTAGGCCTAATACACATAATTCCATGAAGAATTGGCACTTTGGAATTTAATCTGGCCAGGTGTGTATTTGATTATTTGCTATTTAAATACTTATTTTCTGTGTTTTTTAGTATTTTCAAATAATGTATTTGAGTATTTTCAAATAATCAACTACTTCTATTGGAAGTTTTTTTCAAATAATTTCCTATTAATAGCCTACAATCTGAACATTTTTTCAGATACTTATTTCAAAATACATGGTTTCAAATACCAAACAGACCTGGTTCTGGCCTTATGGGAAGGAGAATTACTTAACATAGAACTGACCTGTTTGATTAAACTGTTACACTCTTCACAGCACAGTATCTTCAGCGGGGAAGACAATATTGGCCAGGAAGGCAGAGTGTGATAATTGGTTCAAAACCATCCGTCCAAAACTATTTCCAAATAAAGCACAGAGGGGGAAAGTCAGTCTGCATTCTGCAATCTCTGTGGGTTGTTGGAATAGAAAGACAATTTCCACCTCAGAAGAGTTCCAGCTAGCAGGTTTATAAAACATCGGCAGGCTTTAACACCATTCTCTTTAGCACAGCTTCACCTTACACACAATAACAAAAACATTACACAAATAGAAATTAGCCATGCGTCAGAGTCAGGAGAGAATGATAATCCCACACCTCTCTATTTAAAACCTCCAAAACAAAGAAACTGTTCATCTTCATTGCAAAGAAGGAAAAAGTAACAGACGGAACCCAGACAATACAAGACAATTCATTTTCCTAATACTGGAAATCTGTGGCTTAAAACCACTGTGGCGTTTCAAGCTATTGTTCTGGGTGTGGAGGCTGATTAACACAACCTTCTCAGAGAGTGTTAACGTGGGGAGAGAAAGAGATGGGGGCAAAGGGAGAGAGAGAGAGAGAATGGGGAGACAGTGAGGGAGCGAGAAAGACAAGGAGAACAAGTGAGCGATAGGAGCAGTGAACACCAAAGGCCCAGACTGAACACGTCCTCACACCACACAAGTAGCCTACCCAGCGGCTCTCCAGTGCCCCCGGCCGCGGTGCCCGCCAGCTGCACACCACACCACACACGTAGCCTTCCCAGCGGCCACGATGCCCGACAGCTGCGCACGACACCACACACGTAACCTCCCTAGTCCCCACAGCCGCACACCCCGCCGAGCAGGGTATTATGATGGAGCTGTTGTAGGACCTGATACCTGGAGGATTAGCTCTCAGCACAGGCTACAGACATCGAAGTTTATCTTCTGAGATATGATGAACAACAAGATACCGAACTTATGTAGACTTCACAACGGTTAATAAGGGGTAAGAAAACTTGGAGAACTGGTAGACAGGCTGTGAGGACTAGATGGGGTATAGCTTTAGAGTGAGTCTTATTAAGTTTTATACACACAAAAAACACAAGATGCCAGAGCCCCCCAGGCCTACTACTATCAACCAATGACTACACAGTACTGGCAACATACACTATATATACAAAAGTATGTAGACACCCCTTCAAATGAGTGGATTCGGCTATTTCAGCCAAGTTGTGGTTTTCATGAATGCAGAGAGCTCCGTTACTTTCAACATGGCACCGTCATAGGATGCCACCTAACCAACAAGTCAGTTCATCAAATTTCTGTCCTGCTAGAGATGCCCCAGTCAACTGTACAGTAAGTGCTGTTATTATGAAATGGAAACCACATGAGGTTGGTGGCACCTTAATTGGGGAGGATGGGCTTGTGGTAATGACTGGAGTGGAATGTTATCAAATACATCAAACACCAGTCCAGCCTCCACTGGTGGAAACAGCTAGGAGTCACAAAGGCTCAGCCACAAAGTGGTAGGCCACACAAGCTCAAAGAATGGGACCGCCAAGTGCTGAGGCACGTAGAGAGCAAAAATCCTCTGTTGCAACACTAACTACCGAGTTCCAAATTGGCTCTGGAAACAACTATTTGAAAAACTAGTGGAAAGTGTTCCCAGAAGAGTGGAGGCTGTTATATTTGTAAAAAATATGCATATAAAAAATATATATATATATATATATATATATATATATATATATATATATATATATATATATATATATATATATATATATTTACCTAGGCAAGTCAGTTTGTAAATAAGAATTTGTTCCAATGACGACCTACCCCAGCCAAACCCGGACGACGCTGTGCCAATTGTGCGCCGCCCTATGGGACTCCCAATCACGGCCGGATGTGATACAGTTATAGAAGCAAAAGGGGGGGGACCAACTCTATATCAGTGCCCATGATTTTGGAATGAGATGTTCGACGAACAGACATGGTGAGTGGGAGGAGAAGGCACAAATAAAGTATGAAGAAAACAACCCTGCAGGTCTCACTATAAAAACAATATAGATTACATATCAGAAACCATTGTGCGGAGCCTGGTTCTGGGGACATGGAAGAGTTTGGTGTGGCTTGAACGGAGGGTGCGTGAAGGATCATAGGGGGATAGCAGGTCTGACAGGTCGACAGGTTCGATGCCATTTAGGGCTGTGTAGACGAGGAGGGAAATTGTATAGTTCATTCTTTGAGGAGTTAGCCAATGGGGATCAGCAAGGAAGAGGGTGATGTGGGCCGACTTTTTTTTCTATCAGAATCCTTGCGGCACTGTTTCGGATGAGCTATAGTTTATGAATTGAATTTGGAGGCAGGCCCCCCAAGTAGTGCATTCCCATAATCAATTCAGGAGAAAATTTATGCGTGGATTAGCTTTTCAGCATCAATTGTGGTGAGAGAGGGAACTGGTGAGATTGAAACATAACATTACTATTCACTTTCTAATCCACAAAGGATATGTACTAACATCTGACATTCACTCCAAGACGCATCTTCCATCATGATCAAATGATCAACTGTATCACCTTCGCTGACTTCTCATCGCAGGGTCAACTGAAAGGTCAACTGCCACACTAATGAAGTAGGCAACATGAAGTGAATGTTTGAGGGGACATTTCCCTGAGGGAAGAAACATTGCGAATAAGGGACAAATGAAGAGGGACAGAGATGGGGAGGAGTATAGGAGGGATACAACCTCCTCTGCCTCCGCTCCACCTCTCCACCCATCTCTCTCTCTCGCCCAACAAGCATCTGTATCATAGTCACTTTATAACTCCAGCTAACCATCCTATCTGTATGGGCCATAAAACAGCTCTCTTTCCACAGTAAATGGGTAGTAAATATGCCGGTGCACCCCTCCTGATCTTCATTCAGAGCGACAGCCGTCTGGAATAAAATCTACATCGGATCAATCATATTCAAATGTGACATTTAGAGTTAACAAATGTCTTTGGATTCCCCGTGGCCAGATGACTAAAGTCATGTTTGAGCACTTGACTGGCAGGGTCCACACAGCCCCGTGAGTGAGTGCGTGATTGTGTGTGTGAGAGAGAAAGAGCGAGCAAGAGAGAAAGGACCTCAGAGCTCCTCACAGCCCCTGGACAGACCAGACCAGACCTGGCTCAGAGGGTCAGACCCTGTCTGACCCGACTGGCAAACAGAAGAGCTCAGAGCTAGGGAACACATACATGGATATAATGCTTCACATTTCTTTATCAGTATTCTCAACTACTCTGATAAAATGAAACATATGGTTGTTAACATATAGGCACATAGAGTTCTTCGCATTTCTTTATCAATGTCCTAGACTAGGGCTAGGCTATATTCTCTGGTAAAATTATTTAGCCTAAGGCTAAACATATAGACCCAGTACAGTCCTGCATATTTCCCCCTTAGAATAATTCCATTAATTTTTTTATTTAACCTTTATTTAACTATTGTAATGTTGAAAAGGAGATAAAGCCTGTATTTCCATAGCTTGATAAAGCACCACATTTTGCCCATCTAATTGAACATCCTAGTGCCGGAGATTGTTTACTAGGCAACAGAAGGAGAATCAGAGAATAGGATGGATTTATGATAAATGGAGATAGCTCATCAGAATGCCTCTGTATGGATAGTCCATAAACACACACAGGCACACACAGGCACACACAGGCACACACAGGCACACACAGGCACACACACAGTGTTTGATCACTCCTTTAAACAGTGAGAGGCTCAGAGAGATAACTAATAGGCATTTTAAAAATGTCTTCTGACTAATTCCTCTCCAGGAATGAATCAGTCCCAATGGACAGAAAGCACAATTGTTAGTCTACAGCAAAGTCAGAATGGAAAAGTGCTTCCTTTCCTTCGTCTAGGTACAGAATTATGAGTGTGAGCCACGAGAGAAGAGTCAGTGAGGTTTATTCCAATTAACCTCTGTTACGAATGAAAAGAGTGACAGATAGCGATCCGCTTTCTGTGTTGCTCTACTTGAATGTGTGTCTGTGACTCTGAAGCATGCCCCAGTTGTAGAGATGTAGGATCTTAATTTGATTACCCTGTTGTAGGAGGTCTTTCATGCAATAGAGAAAATGTTAAACTTGTAGTGTATTTCATATTTAAAAAAAGGCTTCTGAAGTTTGTAATTTCCACTTTGAAATTTCAGACTTGATTATCCCTTACCCAAAATGTATCAATCCCTACAACAATGTCAATTAATTATAATCCACATAATAATTCATATTTCCTGTCGCTGCAGGATTATGTTCCTGCTGTAGCAAACTGGCTCAAATTAAGGTCCTACATATGTATGTGCAGCAGAGTTTAGGTGTTTGAGAGTCTGAGCCATCCTCACACCTATCCGGTGACCTTCTAGCCCAGGCCAAAGAGTGGCTTAATGAACTTGTAGGCCCAGATGATTCATCTGAACCTGGAAACCCAGAGTTGGATGGCAGGCCAAGACCAGGCCTTGTTAAGAAGCTTCACCTCTACACGACACTGTCTCCCTCCCATACTCTCTGCCTGCCTGTCTGCCTGGCTCTCTCTTTATCTCCCTCTCTCGGTCTGTCTATCTTTCACTCATTCTCCATCACCTTTTCAACTTCGTCCATGTCCTTTACTGACATTTACAACTGCGCCCTACTGTTTCACAGGCCCTGCGGACTAGCAGCTGTTCCTGAGCCTGTGACCTGTGACTGACCAGGCTAATAAGCACTGCTAGCTGCCAGTCACAAACCACACTCACCTACAAACAAACCCCTATCAGCACGCATCTTACTGAGGAAAACAATTATGTTAATTTAGCCTCACCATAAATGACAGTCACTCGACAAAAGTGACTTTATTTCCCAAAAGTCGGTTTACATTCAACTCAGTGCCTCTCTGTGCTGGTGAGAGACCACGTCGCCAGTTTCACTAACCCTCAGATCTCTGTAAATGTCAACACTAGGGCCCCTCTACACCCCTCTTCTCCCCACTCCAATCCCCCCCCCCAGTCTCAAGATGCCAGGGTCGTCTCTCATCTTTGATGTGACATAGACCTAAAAAGTCAGACAGCAAACACCAGGGCCGGTCATTGGTTTCCCGTCTTGATTTCCAAATATCAAGCCCCCTAGTGCCCTCTACCCTGGGGCGTCCACTCAGAGTGCCTGTCTGCCAGTCAGACAGACCCTCATTCTGCCATAACAGGCCAGCCATGCTTAATACTGATGAGTTCCTCTGAAAAGGTCACACCACAGGGGGGGACACACATAGTGTCAGACACCACAGACATGTTCAGCACACAGTATCAGGCCAGGGCTCATAACTGCCTCGTGGTACAGGCTTTGGTTTTTCCATTTATATTTCGAGGTTGGACGTTAGCAAGTTAGCACATTAGCACGTGGGCAGCACCGATTGGTGTTACACCTGTGCTGGTTTCTAATCTCGTTAGTGGGAAGGTATTTCACCTGGGCTGGCCCAGGTTATATTTAAGAGTGTCTGGCCCAGTGCTCCAGTTGTCTTGAGAGATGTGGAGGGTCAGCACCTTTAGCTGGCTCTCCATTTTGGATTTAAAAAAAAAAAAATCCTTTGTCTGTCCTTTTAGTTTTGCTCCACCTTTTGGTTTGCTTCCAGTCTAAGTTTGGTGTGGGTTTTTATTTAGTTTGCCTCCTCTTGGGCAAATGTTGTGAGTCTCATGGTGTTTGTCTTTTAGGTTCCAGTTTTTGTTGCTAGTCAATTTCAGTGGACACCCCCATGAGTGTCTTTCAGAGCCCCTCCTAAAACCCCATCGGTTTTGTTTTGGTTGTTGTCAGTGACTCTTTGTTAGTTCCCCCTTCGGTTTGAGTGTCAATTTTTGGTTTTCTTGCTGGGGAACATAACAGTCGAGACACTATCCCAGTGGGCTAAAAAGGTTGAAATGTGGTAAAAAGAAATGACTGGTTGAAATGACTTCATTCGGCTAGTAGTTGTTCATTGGGACAGTATAGAGGCATCTTCTATGCGACATTGAGTTACAACATAGACGTTCCACTCTGATATAGACTAGGCTACTATTTCCCGCCACAATGGAGTGGATATAATACAATTAGTGAATATAATACTACAATTTACTTCATTTTAGGCAGGATATCAATGCTTTCACAATCTCCATGATGTAGTATCTGCATAAGATCTAATATTAGTACCAGAGGTGCAGTGATAAAATGAAATGTCATGGTGACATTTTATTGCATGTTTTCCCTATATAAGCCTATCCCACATTGCCCATGGATGCTGGATATGATACGCTGACTTTCATTCATCCCTGTCTGTGTGGCTCTATGATAATACTTTATGAGAGAAAAGGGACAGAGAGGGAAGATGTGCTATTTCAAAAGCATCAGAATATCATGACAACGTAACAAATCAGTCCACAGCCCAGACCACCACATGTGGTGTAGACTGGACTCGTCTGTCCATATAATCCTCGCCATTTATCACTGAAATTCTAAGCAATATCACTCTGCTAAGAAACATCTCATTAACTCACATGTATGACAGCCTAGAGTGTGACTTTCCAGTCTAAAAGCAATTGGATGCAACAGAATGGATTTTTTTATTTTATTTTATTTTTTAATCTATCCAAGATGGCGTAGCAGTGCAGACGTTGTTTGTCGTTCTCCCATGTAAAAAATAAATAAAAAATCCATCTGTCTTTGTATATATTTCCATTTTTAAATGAAAATATACCTACCGGCAACCTGCCTCACCCAATGTGATACAGATCTGCTATTTAAGTCTACCCCTTCCTTTTTCGAACATTCTGTTAAAAATCGCGCAACTTTTCAGCGTCCTGCTACTCATGCCAGGAATATAGTATATGCATATGATTAGTATGTGTGGATAGAAAACACTGTGAAAGCTAAAAATAATTTCCATGCGTCCCTTTCATGGGTTGTTAAAAGGGCACAAAATTAATTATGGATCTGCATGCAATTCCTACAGATTCCACACGATGTCGCCATTGTCCAGGGAGTTTTTTCTTGGTAAATCCAACTAACTGGATTCAATTTCTTCCGGTCTCCACCAGGATGTTTTGAATGTGCACATTGGCAGCCATTGATTTGAAGACGAGGAGCTATTGAATATACATCGCCCTGTAATCATTTTGATAGATTATAAACGTTTACTAATACCTAAAGTTGGATTACAAAAGTATTTCAAAGTGTTTTGTGAAAGTTTATCGTCGACTTTTTTAATAAAAAAAAAATGACGCAGCGTTTTAAAACAATGTTTTTTCCTGAATCACACAGCTTCCATAGAAAGCTATTTTGGGTATATATGGACCGATTTAAATGAAAAAAAGACCCAATAGTGATGTTTATGGGGCATATAGGAGTGCCAACAAAGAATATCATCAAAGGTAATGAATGTTTTATATTTTATTTCTGCGTTTTGGGTAGCGCCGGCTACCGCAAAATCTGTTGTTTACGTGTCGTGCTGGTATTTTGGGGGGTGCATGCTATCAGATAATAGCTTCTCATGCTTTCGCCGAAAAGCATTTTAAAAATCTGACTTGTTGGCTAGATTCACAACGAGTGTAGCTTTAATTCAATACCCTGCATGTGTGTTTTGATGAACGTTTGAGTTTTAACGAGTACATTTAGCATTTAGCGTAGCGCATTTGCATTTCCAGGTGCCTAGTTGAGACATCTGCGTATCCTCAAGTAGGATCAAGAAGTTAAAGCCAGAACCTCCATCAGAGGCTAGACATCAGAGGCTAACCAGCTACTAGCTATTTAATAATTGTTAGCCACTGCTAGCGGCCTTTACCGGTAGCACAGACACCAGCCGCTTTTAGCCTGGTTTTTCTCCACTATAACACCAGATTCCTGCCATAAGCCCAGGACCATTACTCCTGTTCATCGAAGCTAGCTTTGAGCCAGGCCCATCTCCCGGCATGCTCAGTGGACACTATAATCACTTGGCTCCACAGCTGATGCCTCCCGGACTCTTCACTAACACAACTAGAAGCCACTACATCACCGGATTATTGCCGTAAGCTCTGGACCTTTGCATCGGATCATCGCAGCTAGCTAGCTGCTACCGAGTGGCTATAGTGGCTAACGCCCTTGTCCCAAAGTTTTCCTTCTAGTTCTCTGCTGCCTGCGACTGGAACGAATTGCAAAAATCTCTGAAGTTGGAGACTTTTATCTCCCTCACCAACTTCAAACATCTGCTATCTGAGCAGCTAACCGATCGCTGCACATAGTCCATCGGTATATAGCCCACCCAATTTACCTACCTCATCCCCATACTGTTTTTATTTTATTTACTTTTCTGCTCTTTTGCACACCAGTTTCTCTACCTGAACATGTTCATCTGATCATTTATCACTCCAGTGTTAATCTGCTAAATTGTAATTATTCACTCCTATGGCCTATTTATTGCCTACCTCTTCATGCCTTTTGCACACACTGTATATAGATTCTTTTTTTTCTACTGTTATTGACTTGTTTATTGTTTACTCCATGTGTAACTCTGTGTGGTTGTCTGTTCACAATGCTATGCTTTATCTTGGCCAGGTCGCAGTTACAAATGAGAACTTGTTCTCAACTAGCCTACCTGGTTAAATAAAGGTGAAATAAAACATATAAACATTTTAAAACAGGACCAAGCCTGGCCTGCTGAGGAGTGACGGACTCCATCCTAGCTGGAGGGGTGCTCTCATCTTATCTACCAACATAGACAGGGCTCTAACTCCTCTAGCTCCACAATGAAATAGGGTGCAGGCCAGGCAGCAGGCTGTTAGCCAGCCAGCCTGCCAGCTTAGTGGAGTCTGCCACTAGCACAGTCAGTGTAGTCAGCTCAGCTATCCCCATTGAGACCGTGTCTGTGCCTCGACCTAGGTTGGGCAAAACTAAACATGGCAGTGTTCGCCTTAGCAATCTCACTAGGATAAAGACCTCCTCCAATCCTACCATTATTGAAAGAGATCGTGATACCTCACATCTCAAAATAGGGCTACTTAATGTTGGATCCCTCACGACAAAGGCAGTTATAGTCAATGAACTAATCACTGATCATAATCTTGATGTGATTGGCTTGACTGAAACGTGGCTTAAGCCTGATGAATTTACTGTGTTAAATGAGGCCTCACCTCCAGGTTACACTAGTGACCATATCCCTGTGCATCCCGCAAAGGCGGAGGTGTTGCTAACATTTACCATAGCACATTTCAATATACAAAAAAAAAAATGACGTTTGTCTTTTGAGCTTCTAGTCATGAAATATATGCAGCCTACTCAATCACTTTTTATAGCTACTGTTTACAGGCCTCGTGGGCCATATACAGCATTCCTCATTGAGTTCACTGAATTCCTATCGGACCTTGTAGTCATAGCAGATAATATTCACATTTTTGGTGACTTTAATATTCACGTGGAAAAGTCCACAGACCCACTCCAAAAGGCTTTCGGAGCCATCATCGACTCAGTGGGTTTTGTCCAACACGTCTCTGGACCTACTCACTGTCACAGTCATACTCTGGACCTAGTTTTGTCCCATGGAATAAATGTTGTGGATCTTAATGTTTTTCCTCATAATCCTGGACTATCGGACCACCATTTTATTACATTTGCAACAAAAAATCTGCTCAGACACCAACCAAGGAGCATCAACAGTCTTGCTATAAATTCACAGACAACACAAAGATTCCTTGATGCCCTTCCAGACTCCCTCTGCCTACCCAAGGACGTCAGAGGACAAAAATCAGTTAACCACCTAACTGAGGAACTCAATTTAAACTTGCGCAATACCCTAGATGCAGTTGCACCCCTAAAAACTAAAAACATTTCTCAAAAGAAACTAGCTCCCTGGTATACAGAAAATACCTGAAGCAAGCTTCCGAAAAAGACTCGGAAAGACAGTACCGTGCAGTATCGAAGAGCCCTCACTGCTGCTCGATCATCCGATCTTCCAACTTAATTGAGGAAAATAAGAATAATCCTACATTTATTTTGATACTGTCATAAAGCTAACTAAAAAGCAGCATTCCCCAAGTGAGGATGGCTTTCACTTCAGCAGTAATAAATTCATGAACTTCTTTGAGGAAAAGATCATGATTATTAGAAAGCAAATTACGGACTCCTTTTTAAATCTGCGTATTCCTTCAAAGCTCAGTTGTCCTGAGTCTGCACAACTCTGCCAGGACCTAGGATCAAGAGAGACACTCAAGTGATTTAGTACTATATTCCTTGACACAATGATGAAAATAATCATGGCCTCTAAACCTTCAAGCTGCATACTGGACCCTATTCCAACTAAACTACTGAAAGAGCTGCTTCATGTGCTTGGCCCTCCTATGTTGAACATAATAAACGGCTCTCTATCCACCGAATGTGTACCAAACTCACTAAAAGTGGCAGTAATAAAGCCTCTCTTGAAAAAACCAAACCTTGACCCAGAAAATATAAAAACTATCGGCCTATATCGGATCTTCTATTCCTCTCAAAACTAAAAAAAGCTGTTAGAAAAAGCTGTTGCGCAGAAACTCACTGCCTTCCTGTAGAAAAACAATGTATACGAAATGCTTCAGTCTGGTTTTAGACCCCATCATAGCACTGAGACTGCACCTGTGAAGGTGGTAACTGACCATTTAATGACATCAGACCGAGGCTCTGCATCTGTCCTTGTGCTCCTAGACCTTAGTGCTGCTTTTGATACCATCGATCACCACATTCTTTTGTAGAGATTAGAAACCCAAATTGGTCTACACGGACACGTTCTGGCCTGGTTTAGTTCTTATCTGTCGGAAAGACATCAGTTTGTCTCTGTGAATGGTTTGTCCTCTGACAAATCAACTGTAAATTTTGGTGTTCCTCAAGATTCCGTTTTAGGACCACTATTGTTTTCACTATATATTTTACCTATGTCATTCGAAAACATAATGTTAACTTGCACTGCTATGCGGTGTCATGACTGTCCTGACCAGGTCAGGTTACAGGAGACCACACCCCTACCTATTATCTCTCAACCCCAACAGAGGAGGAGAGATCTAGGGGTTTGAAGATGTGGGGGTTTTATGATCCCTCACGCCCCTGGTAAATCTCAGGCCACAGACAAATTCCTTTGTCCTGCTACTATGGAGAACCAGCCTCAGAACATTAAACATTAAATTCAATTCGGAACAATGGTTTCCGTCAGCCACAATGGTGGTCATGACGATAGATGGAATATGAAAATGTATGTAATTTTTGTTTTGTTATTAAAGGTTAATAGATGACGTTATTACGAAAACATTGTAACGTGAAGAGTTTTCCTAGTATATGTTTGATGTTTATACATTGTACGTTGTATGGAAAATATCCAAATCAAAGAGAATGTTTTGGGGAAGATGAAATGTGAAGTTAGTTGTCTAAAATTGGATTTAAGTAAAATCTAGACCTTGCTCTCTTAACTTGGTACGCCCAGAGAATTGCCCTAAAGGCGGTTACGCCCACTTCTGACCCAAGGGTATAAAACCTGTGAGTAAAGAATTTCCATAGAAGACTACGTGACCAAAGCTGCAGCCAAGGTCTAAAAAGTCAACGAACCCAGAACGCAACAAGTTTGAAGACAAAGAAATCCTTTTCTCTCCAAGCTACGGATGAGTAGCTGTTTCTAAGCGGGTGAATTCAAGCCGGACACCCTTAGCATCCAATCCCAGCAAATCGTGGTATCTAAAGGGTTTCATTCCTATGCTGTGAGCTCTGAGCTACAGAGCTGTCTGTCCTCAGAAGAACCCTTCCAGAGCAAGGGTGAGGGAACAGACCTCTAAGCCAAAGGTACACTGACATCGGGAGGACGATCAGAGAGGTGCGCCCGGAGCAGTGCGTCATCGAGCAGCCTGAACGGTCCACGCAGAGAATCCTCGGAGATCATCCCCATGTAATTACATCATTATATTCTGACCCATAAGAGCGGCAGTTTGGGGCAAGGCTAGGGTTAGAATAGCATAGCTGACAAATTCTCCCAAATGTATATTTCTCTCTTGTACTTTCTTTTTTCTCTCTCTCTTTGAAATCCCCATTTTGGGTAACACGCGCCATAGTATGTTGGCCCGTTATACTAAGTTCTAATCAATAGCCTATAATGTGTTTTGTCTATGTGTACCTTTTTTCATCATTTTAGCTTTTTAGTAAATAAATATTCAACTAAGATTGGTGTGATACGAACTCATTGGTGAGACCCGGGTCCGTGCAGATTCACGGACTATACGACGTACAGAACGAGATTGGTAGAGGTAATTGGTTAATTAGCAGCTGTTGTAAAATCGATATTCTGATATTCTTTGAGTTAATTAGGGAAATAGAAACTCAACAAAAACTAGTTTTCCCATGGTGCCCCAGGTTAATGAGTTAATAATTGCTTGATTCAGTTAATCACGCAATTAGAAACGTGTAATCATTCGATGAGCAACAGTCGTCACATTAACTAATACAACGTCACGACAGCGGATGACACACAGCTGTACCTTTCAATGAAACATGGTGAAGCCCCAAAATTGCCCTCGCTAGAAGTCTGTGTTTCAGACATAAGGAAGTGGATGGCTGCAAACCTTCTACTTTTAAACTCGGACAAAACAGAGATGCTTGTTTTAGGTCCCAAGAAACAAAGAGATCTTCTGTTGAATCTGACAATTAATCTTAATGGTTGTACAGTCGTCTCAAATAAAACTGTGAAGGACCTCTGCGTTACTCTGGACCCAGATCTCTCTTTTGATAAACATATCAAGACTGTTTCAAGGACAGATTTTTTCCATCTACGTAACATTGCAAAAATCAGAAACTTTCTGTCCAAAAATGATGCAGAAAAATTAATCCATGCTTTTGTTACTTATAGGTTAGACTACTGCAATGCTCTACTTTCCGCCTACCCGGATAAAGCACAGTTAGTGCTAAATATGGCTGGTAGTATCCTGGCTAGAACCCAAAAATTTGATCATATTACTCCAGTGCTAGCCTCCCTACACTGGCTTCCTGTTAAGGCAAGGACTGATTTCAAGGTTTTACTGCTAACCTACAAAGCATTACATGGGCTTGCTCCTACCTATCTCTCTGATTTGGTCCTGCCGTACATACCTACACGTACGCTACGTTCACAAGACGCAGGCCTAATTTTCCCTAGAATTTCTAAGCAAACAGCTGGAGCAGGGTTTTCTCCTATAGAGCTCAATTTTTATGGAATGGTCTGCCTACCCATGTAAGATACGCAGACTCAGTCTCAACCTTTAAGTCTTTACTGAAGACTCATCTCTTCAGTGGATCATATGATTGAGTGTAGTCTGGCCCAGGAGTGTGAAGGTGAACGGAAAGGCTCTGGAGCAAAGAACCGCCCTTGCTGTCTCTGCCTGGCCGGTTCCCCTCTTTCCACTGGGATTCTCTGCCTCTAACCCTATTACAGGGGTCACTGGCTTACTGGTGCTCTTTCATGTCGTCCCTAGGAGGAGTGCGTCACTTGAGTAGGTTGAGTCACTGATGTGATCTTTCTGTCTGGGTTGGCACCCCCCATGGGTTGTGCCGTTGCGAAGATCTTTGTGGGCTATACTCGGCCTTGTCTCAGGATGGTAAGTTGGTGGTTGAAGATATCCCTCTAGTGGTGTGGGGGCTGTGCTTTGGCAAAGTGGGTGGGGTTATTTCCTTCCTGTTTGGCCCTGTCCGGGGGTATCATCGGATGGGGCCACAGTGTCTCCTGATCCTTCCTGTCTCAGCCTCCAGTATTTATGCTGCAGTAGTTTATGTGTCGGGGGGCTAGAGTCAGTTTGTTATATCTGGAGTACTTCTCCTGTCTTATCCGGTGTCCTGTGTGAATTTAAGCATGCTCTCTCTAATTCTCTCTTTCTTTCTCTCTCTCGGAGGACCTTTTTTATTTATTTATTTTTTTATTTTATTTCACCTTTATTTAACCAGGTAGGCTAGTTGAGAACAAGTTCTCATTTACAACTGCGACCTGGCCAAGATAAGGCATAGCAGTGTGAACAGACAACACAGAGTTACACATGGAGTAAACAATTAACAAGTCAATAACACAGTAGAAAAAAGGGGAGTCTATATATACATTGTGTGCAAAAGGCATGAGAAGGTAGGCAAATAATTACAATTATGCAGATTAACACTGGAGTGATAAATGATCAGATGGTTATGTACAGGTAGAGATGTTGGTGTGCAAAAGAGCAGAAAAATAAATAAATAAAAACAGTATGGGGATGAGGTAGGTGAAAATGGGTGGGCTATTTACCAATAGACTATGTACAGCTGCAGCGATCATTTAGCTGCTCAGATAGCAGATGTTTGAAGTTGGTGAGGGAGATAAAAGTCTCCAACTTCAGCGATTTTTGCAATTCGTTCCAGTCACAGGCAGCAGAGAACTGGAACGAAAGGCGGCCAAAGGAGGTGTTGGCTTTAGGGATGATCAGTGAGATACACCTGCTGGAGCGCGTGCTACGGATGGGTGTTGCCATCGTAACCAGTGAACTGAGATAAGGTGGAGCTTTACCTAGCATGGACTTGTAGATGACCTGGAGCCAGTGGGTCTGGCGACGAATATGTAGCGAGGGCCAGCCGACTAGAGCATACAAGTCGCAGTGGTGGGTGGTATAAGGTGCTTTAGTGACAAAACGGATGGCACTGTGATAAACTGCATCCAGTTTGCTGAGTAGAGTGTTGGAAGCAATTTTGTAGATGACATCGCCGAAGTCGAGGATCGGTAGGATAGTCAGTTTTACTAGGGTAAGTTTGGCGGCGTGAGTGAAGGAGGCTTTGTTGCGGAATAGAAAGCCGACTCTTGATTTGATTTTCGATTGGAGATGTTTGATATGGGTCTGGAAGGAGAGTTTAGAGTCTAGCCAGACACCTAGGTACTTATAGGTGTCCACATATTCAAGGTCGGAACCATCCAGGGTGGTGATGCTGGTCAGGCGTGCGGGTGCAGGCAGCGAACGGTTGAACAGCATGCATTTGGTTTTACTAGCGTTTAAGAGCAGTTGGAGGCCACGGAAGGAGTGCTGTATGGCATTGAAGCTCGTTTGGAGGTTAGATAGCACAGTGTCCAAGGACGGGCCGGAAGTATATAGAATGGTGTCGTCTGCGTAGAGGTGGATCAGGGAATCGCCAGCAGCATGAGAAACATCATTGATATATACAGAGAAAAGAGTCGGCCCGAGAATTGAACCCTGTGGCACCCCCATAGAGACTGCCAGAGGACCGGACAGCATGCCCTCCGATTTGACACACTGAACTCTGTCTGCAAAGTAATTGGTGAACCAGGCAAGGCAGTCATCCGAAAAACCGAGGCTACTGAGTCTGCCGATAAGAATACGGTGATTGACAGAGTCGAAAGCCTTGGCCAGGTCTATGAAGACGGCTGCACAGTACTGTCTTTTATCGATGGCGGTTATGATATCGTTTAGTACCTTGAGCGTGGCTGAGGTACACCCGTGACCGGCTCGGAAACCAGATTGCACAGCGGAGAAGGTACGGTGGGATTCAAGATGGTCAGTGACCTGTTTGTTGACTTGGCTTTCGAAGACCTTAGATAGGCAGGGCAGGATGGATATAGGTCTGTAACAGTTTGGGTCCAGGGTGTCGCCCCCTTTGAAGAGGGGGATGACTGCGGCAGCTTTCCAATCCTTGGGGATCTCAGACGATATGAAAGAGAGGTTGAACAGGCTGGTAATAGGGGTTGCGACAATGGCGGCGGATAGTTTCAGGAATAGAGGGTCCAGATTGTCAAGCCCAGCTGATTTGTACGGGTCCAGGTTTTGCAGCTCTTTCAGAACATCTGCTATCTGGATTTGGGTAAAGGAGAACCTGGAGAGGCTTGGGCGAGTAGCTGCGGGGGGGGGGGGAGCTGTTGGCCGAGGTTGGAGTAGCCAGGCGGAAGGCATGGCCAGCCGTTGAGAAATGCTTGTTGAAGTTTTCGATAATCATGGATTTATCGGTGGTGACCGTGTTACCTAGCCTCAGTGCAGTGGGCAGCTGGGAGGAGGTGCTCTTGTTCTCCATGGACTTCACAGTGTCCCAGAATTTTTTGGAGTTGGAGCTACAGGATGCAAACTTCTGCCTGAAGAAGTTGGCTTTAGCTTTCCTGACTGACTGTGTGTATTGGTTCCTGACTTCCCTGAACAGTTGCATATCGCGGGGACTATTCGATGTTAGTGCAGTCCGCCACAGGATGTTTTTGTGCTGGTCGAGGGCAGTCAGGTCTGGAGTGAACCAGGGGCTATATCTGTTCTCAGTTCTGCATTTTTTGAACGGAGCATGCTTATCTAAAATGGTGAGGAAGTTACTTTTAAAGAAAGACCAGGCATCCTCGACTGACGGGATGAGGTCAATGTCCTTCCAGGATACCCGGGCCAGGTCGATTAGAAAGGCCTGCTCACAGAAGTGTTTTAGGGAGCGTTTGACAGTGATGAGGGGTGGTCGTTTGACTGCGGCTCCGTAGCGGATACAGGCAATGAGGCAGTGATTGCTGAGATCCTGGTTGAAGACAGCGGAGGTGTATTTGGAGGGCCAGTTGGTCAGGATGACGTCAATGAGGGTGCCCTTGTTTACAGAGTTAGGGTTGTACCTGGTGGGTTCCTTGATGATTTGAGTGAGATTGAGGGCATCTAGCTTAGATTGTAGGACTGCCGGGGTGTTAAGCATATCCCAGTTTAGGTCACCTAACAGAACAAACTCTGAAGCTAGATGGGGGGCGATCAATTCACAAATGGTGTCCAGGGCACAGCTGGGAGCTGAGGGGGGTCGGTAGCAGGCGGCAACAGTGAGAGACTTATTTCTGGAGAGAGTAATTTTCAAAATTAGTAGTTCGAACTGTTTGGGTATGGACCTGGAAAGTATGACATTACTTTGCAGGCTATCTCTGCAGTAGACTGCAACTCCTCCCCCTTTGGCAGTTCTATCTTGACGGAAGATGTTATAGTTGGGTATGGAAATCTCAGAATTTTTGGTGGCCTTCCTGAGCCAGGATTCAGACACGGCAAGGACATCAGGGTTAGCAGAGTGTGCTAGAGCAGTGAGTAAGACAAACTTAGGGAGGAGGCTTCTGATGTTGACATGCATGAAACCAAGGCTTTTTCGATCACAGAAGTCAACAAATGAGGGTGCCTGGGGACATGCAGGGCCTGGGTTTACCTCCACATCACCCGCGGAACAGAGAAGGAGTAGTATGAGGGTGCGGCTGAAGGCTATCAAAACTGGTCGCCTAGGGCGTTGGGGACAGAGAATAAGAGGAGCAGGTTTCTGGGCATGGTAGAATATATTCAGGGCATAATGCGCAAACAGGGGTATGGTGGGGTGCGGGTACAGCGGAGGTAAGCCCAGGCACTGGGTGATGATGAGAGAGGTTGTATCTCTGGACATGCTGGTTGTAATGGGTGAGGTCACCGCATGTGTGGGGGGTGGGACAAAGGAGGTATCAGGGGTATAAAGAGTGGAACTAGGGGCTCCATTGTAAACTAAAACAATGATAACTAACCTGCACAACAGTATACAAGGCATATTGACATTTGAGAGAGACATACAGCGAGGCATACAGTAATCACAGGTGTTGAATTGGGAGAGCTAGCTAAAACAGTAGGTGAGACAACAACAGCTAATCAGCTAGCACAACAACAGCAGGTAGAATGGCGATTGATTAGGCAGAGAGGGTCGGATTAACTACACACAGAGCCTAAGTGCGGCTGGGGCCGACAGATAAAACATAAACAAGCAGAATGGATTACCGTGATTAATGGACAGTCCAGCATGCATCAGCTATGTAGCCAAGTGATCAGTGTCCAAGGGGCAGCGGTGGATGGGGCAGGGAAGCTGGACTGGCGAGTGTTATCCAGGTTAGAAAACTAACAATGACTAAATAGCTTGTAGCCAGTTAGCTGGTTAGCTTCTGGAGGTTCTTGAGTGTGTTCTAAAAATGTAAAGATAATAGCGGTTCCGTATCACATTGGGTGAGGCAGGTTACCGGAAGGTATAAACGAATTAAAAATCGAAAAGGGATAGAAAGTAAATATGGGTTCAGTGAGTGTTTGGGACGCGGCGATTCAGACGGTTAGCAGGCCTGTGCTAACAAGCTAACAGTTAGTAGACGGTGCTAAACACGGTAGCAGTTAGCGGACCGGGCTAAACAAGCTAGCAGTTAGCAGGCCGGATTTGCAAGCAAGGAGATAGCAAGGGCTAGAGAGTTAGCCTTTGGGGACGTCGCGATGGGGGGAGTCTGTTTATTCCTCTTCATGCGGTGACCGATGGACCGGTCGTGGGTCTGGATATTGTAGCCCAGGAGCTCAAAATGTTCCGTTTGCGATGGGAATCCGGGGATGAAAAATAAAAATAAAATAATAAATAGGTCAGTTATGCTCTGGTTAGAGTCGCGTTGTTCGAACTGGCGAGAGCTTTCCGAGCTAAAGGTTAGCTGATGACCGGTTAGCTGAAGACCGCTAGCAATGTTTTGCTGAAGCTGGTAGTTAGTTGGCTAGCTTCAGTTGAGGGGTTCCAGATCCGAAGTAAATATAAATACTTTAGGAAAAATAGCTACGTTGGGTGAGGCGGGTTGCAGGAGAGTATTTAGAAGAAGTTGAGGTTCAGCAAAAAGTTTTAAAGATATGTGAAAAAAAAAAAAACGAAAACAAACGATATATACAAGGGACACGACACGACAATACGTCCTACTGCTACGCCATCTTGGATCGAGCCCTAGGACCATGCCTCAGGACTACCTGGCATGATGACTCCTTGCTGTCCCCAGTCCACCTGGCCGTGCTGCTGCTCCAGTTTCAACTGTTCAGCACCTGAGGTGCTGACTTGCTGCACCCTCGACAACTACTGTGATTATTATTATTTGACCATGCTGGTCATTTATGAACATTTTAACATGTTGGCCATGTTCTGTTATAATCTCCACCCGGCACAGCCAGAAGAGGACTGGCCACCCGTCATAGCCTGGTTCCTCTCTAGGTTTCTTCCTAGGTTTTGGCCTTTCTAGGGAGTTTTTCCTAGCCACCGTGCTTCTACACCTGCATTGCTTGCTGTTTGGGGTTTTAGGCTGGGTTTCTGTATTGCACTTTGAGATATCAGCTGATGTACGAAGGGCTATATAACTACATTTGATTTGATCAAATCAAATATTATTTGTCACATGCTTAATTAATAACAGGTGTAGACTAACAGTGACATGCTTACTTTCGGGTCCTTTACCAACAATGCAGAGTTGAAGATAAAGATTACAAAGCAACAAATAAAAATAACATGGCTATATACAGGGAATAGCAGTACCGAGTTGATGTGCAGGAGTATGAGGCATTTGTATGAAGTAGGCTACAGCCCAGCCAGCCCATCACACCCACTTGGAGTTTTCTGACAGATTGTGAATAGGAATATTGAATCGCAGATCATAATGAAATAGCCTGTAAATAGACAGAGATAAGAGACCTTGGCTATGTTCAAATCTCCGTACTACCAGACCACTTACAATGCCTAGCCAAGACATTGCTTCATTCTGAATAGTATGCTAGTGTGTGGACATTCAAACAGAGAAAATGTTATTGTGCGGACAGAAAATGAGGTGTAAGGTTCAACAGATGTGGCCATTGTATATAAGTCCTGGCCAGGCATTGCACTGGACTAGTGGACTTGTCTGCTTCCTTCCACTGTTAAGAGTCTGCACTGGAAGTACACTCCTGGGAGAGAGACCTGATGTCTAACAATAAAGCCCTAATGCTGGAAGATGACATCATTAATAATGGATAATCATATTAACATCCCTGGGGGATGGATGGGCCACGCTAGGCCTCGGCATGGCACAACCTCTGGCTGTTGCTGCGTGCACACACACAGCGCAGTCAGACCCCAATCCCCAAGTCCCCAGACACTCTTTACAGTTGTGATGGAAGCCAGTGGAGGGCACACACACACGAGGGTTGCAGAGGGCAGGGGAGCCATCAAAAATGAAGACGATCACATAAGAGCAGCACCTCACAGGACCCATCAGTGGTACACTGTCTGTCTCTCTCACACACACACACACACACACACACACACACACACACACACACACACACACACACACACACACACACACACACACACACACACACACACACACACACACACACACACACACACACACACACACACACACACACACACACACACAAAGTAAACGGCCCTTTATCAGGACGCTGTCTTTCAAAGATAATTCGTAATAATCCAAATAACTTCACAGATCTTCATAGTAAAGGGTTAACACACTGTTTTCCATGCTTATTCAATGAACCATAAACAATAAATTAACATGCACCTGTGGAACTGTCGTTAAGACAGTTTACAGACGGTAGACAATTAAGGTCACAGTTATGAAAACTTAGGACACTAAAGAGGCCTTTCTTGTTGTCATTGCAGGCAATCTCAACGCTGTGCTTTACAGGGAAGACATCCTCCTCCCTCACCAGTCTCAACGTCAACAGTCAACGTCACAGTTGACATTGAGACTGGTGTTTTGCGGGTACTGTTGAAGCTGCCAGTTGAGGACTTGTGAGGCATCGGTTTCTCAAACTAGACACACTAATGTACTAGTCCTCTTGCTCAATTGTGCACCGGGGCCTGGATAGAGACAGTTTGCAATGTTCTGTGAAGGGAGTAGTACACAGCGTTGTACCAGATCTTCAGTTTCTTGGCAATTTCTCACATTTCTCTGAACAAGAATAGACTGAAGAGTTTCAGAAGGAAGGACTTTGTTTCTGGCCATTTTGAGCCTGTAATTGAACCCACAAATGCTGACGCTCCAGATACTCAACTAGTCTAAAGAAGGCCAGTTTTATTGCTTCTTAAATCAGCACCACAGTTTTCAGCTGTTATAACATAATTGAAAAAGGGTCTTCTAATGAACAATTAGCCTTTCAAAATGATAAACTTGGATTAGCTAACACATTGGAACATTGGAACACAGGAGTGATGGTTGCTGATAATGGGCCTCTGTACGCCTATGAAAATATTTAGTTAAAAATCTGCTGTTTCCAGCTACAATAGTCATTTACAACATTAACAATGTCTACACTGTATTTCTGATCAATTTGATGTTATTGTAACGGCCAAAAAATGTCCTTCTCTTTCAAAAACAAGGACATTTCTAAGTGACCCCAAACTTTTGAACAGTAGTGTATATTTGTAGCAAACAGAGCGAGCAGTGGCACAAATGAGAGCCAGGAGTGTACAACCACCACTTGCTCCACATCATCTCCCTACAGTGCAGTGGCACTCATCAGTTCTATTTCAGATGGCATCAACATCATTTACTTTTAATGCATTTTGGAGTAGAATGTATTTTTAAAAAGTCACCAGAAGTTACCTTTTCAGTCTTTCGACAAACAAAATCACCTCCAGGTCATGCACCTAACCCCCCCCCCTCCTGCTACCTTTGCCACTGCTGCTGAAAGAAATCCCAGGGGAAACACTGCGCACACACACACAGACAGAGGAGCTAGAAGCAGACAGGTGGTCAGCATAACGGCGGCAGAATGAGAGATGGTCGTGACTCGTGGCAGTGTGGATATTGGAATGGGCCCAGGGTGCATAGATTTGATATGGAGGAGCATGTAATAAGTACAGAGGGTGCTGGGCTGCTTTCCGTGACAGGCTGTGAACTTACATATGAATGGGAGTAGTTTAAAAAAGGGGCTATACTCTCTGTGTGTGTGTGTGTGTTTACGTGGCATGGTCAAACGCCACAGGGCATTATATGTTGCAGTGTTGTTTACTACACATTCATTACTCATGAATAAAACGTTAGCAGGACAAGTGTTTCACTCCATGACCATTCTCCCGCTCCAGTAGTTGATGTTCACTCACTACGTTGTGTTTTGATTCATTGCCATGAGGATCCCCTTGCATCATGAACAAAATTAAAAATCGAACAAAGTGTGCGTGAAGAAGCACACAGAACATCAGTGGTTGGCCACACAATACGCTCTGCCACTTGACATCAAATTACTCATGTGTAGATTTATGCAGATATAGTCTAAATTCATATTATGATTCAGAATCAAGGCCAAATTGTTTTCATGGATAATCCATCAAATAAAATGTATGTAACAAGGTTTTTATGCAATGTTTGGTTTTCAAGAGGCTCTTAAAAATATAACTTTGAATATTGTAGCCTATCACCGGTAAAGAAAGATAAATAAGAGAAAAGGCAGAATACTTGAATTAAATTAATCATGTCCGGCTTTTTTTTTTTTAAAGAGAAAAAGGTAGAGTGCAGAACCCCCAAAAAACGAAGGGAGATTCTCATTATCTTACAACCACGCCCAGATACAAAATGAACTTGCTACTCAGCCGAGAGAGTCAGTGGAGACAGAAAAGCTGTCTTTCATAATGATGTTTCACCGCAGCTTCTGCTGAGTAAGTCCACACAGATTCTAACACCTAAGTGCAAATCAATGGTTATAACTGAATGCTGTTTTCTTATCATGACACATTTTATATGATAAGGTTAAGGACTGAGGGTAAGAACATCAAAATCATGCTTTTATGAGAAGTCATTCTGGTAGGGTCTAGGGAGTCTACTGACACCAGAATGTGTCACACACACACAGAGAGAGAAACAGAGAGAGATGCTCCCTATGCAACTGGGAGGATAACTCCCCAGAGATCTGAGCATGCGGAGCTTCCAAGAGAGACTACATACATTCAGAGTCTGATACAGCTCACATAGCGAATCACTGTGTTTAAAATTAATCACTGTGTTTAAAATGATAGGGGGAGGACAGATACAAAATGCCTTCAGAAGAAAAGCAGTAAGGAGAGACACTGTGCAAGCATGATGGATAGAAATGTTAAATACCTAAATAAACATTTTACATTGAATAATACATTGAAATGAAAGTGAATTCCATTCTCTCACCAACATATTTAGGCCTAGTTCATGAGGTGGATAGGAAACATATATAATTAAAAAAATGTCACAATAAGTGAATACACTGTAGGAATCTATCTTCCTTAGACCGCCACTGCAAACACCCACTGTCACTAGGGGTTATAAATGGACATGAACTCATTAATCAAAATGAGTTTTGCACACAATACACACACCAACTCACGCAAATAAACACAATCACTCACACCTACTACTAGCCTAGATTTCTCTGCTTCCCTCAACATTTTACAACACTCAGAGCTCACCTTTCACCCACTCAGTAGAACAAATTCAACATTTTTTAAAACCCAGTAAAAGACTGGTTTAGCACTAAAACTGGGAACTGTACCATGACACATAGACAGAGGATTAAATAGACAGCAATCATATGTGACCCGTTTCAGGAAGCGTATGTCGCTTGTCACTACTTCACTGGAGAGGCATTTGAATGTTTTTTGGCAGAAATGCCTTCTGGAACATGTGAACTTTCATGTGCCTTAATAACAAACTTGTATGCAATCTGTAAATACAAATAGAATTGATAAATTACGAGCCTAGTTGGTTTAGCCACGGAAAAAAGGAAGGAACCTTCCCTCTAGCCATGACTGGATGAGATAATGGATGGGCTGGACATGCCATGTAGCATGATTTTGTCTATAACATGAGCTGCTCAGTATGTGTAGATAACCCTTGCTACCACAGATTTTTTGAAAGATATAGTGGCCATTGAGAACTGCAAAAGTGTTGCTACTGCTCTCAACAACATTGCTTCCCTGAATTAAGCAGGCGCTATCAACAAAGATCAGTGGGAAAAAGTACTTTCTGGAGGACGATCGTGCCATGCTGACTCTCTCTGACTCTGAAAATAAAATCAGACGATGAGGAAATCCCTGATTTAAGAACATTTTCATTGAACCAGACATTGTAGTCTTCTGATGAGGGTGATGGGGAAGAAACGGCTTTCAACAGTATTGTTGTCAAGGAAGAAGTTGACAGAGTTTTGAACGATGCTGAATGGGTGTCGACAAAGAAGAACTCTCCAGTTGGTGGAACAAAACATTAAGGGGCTACTTTTGCAAAAGTGGGGTTACATGTTAATCAACATTCAAACCAGATTTACTTTCCCATTGTTCCACAGTCTGTACTTTTATCCAATGTAAAAAACACTATTTCAAATCTTGCACCATAAGACTGAAAAGAGTTGAACGGTCACATATTTGAGACACCCCCAGCCTCATAAAATACCAATGCAAGGAGCTAAAGTTGAAGAGTAATTTGTAAATCCCCAAGACAGAAGGCAGATGGTATAGGTCTAGGAAGTAGAGAGGCAACTGGCACCAGACTGTATCGGACGGTTACGATTGTTTAAGCCCTGTATCTGGGAACCATGCAATGAAAGACAAAACTTAATGTTCCTTCGATGTAACGAAAATAATTTGTCAGAGTCCAAAGCAACTTATACAAATGGGTCAAGTGCCACTGAGTGACGCTGGCCAGACTTTAGCAGCGTCAGGTCCAGGGCAGATGGCATCGCCAGCCAGGGAATGTGGCAGGGGAGGCAGACATTCACTTGCACGCGCGCACACATATACACACACACACACACACACACATTGCTGGCAGCCCATGGTGATGCCACCTGTACCAGAATGCTACCTAATTAACCCTTGAGAAACCCACGGCTCAGACTCTGCAATGACTCACTTTCCCAGCAGCCCCAGGCCTGCTGCTGTACTGGGTCAGTGGTTACAAGGGAGGGATGGGGAGTGTTGGGCTGGAGTAAACATGCAGGACTTGGCCTAGGGAGTGGATGGTTCTTAGGGTATAGGACAGGACAGCATAGATAAGTATGGATAGGGACGAATAAAGGAGACCATGGATAAAGGGGTGAGAGGCGGAGGAGAAAACAGAAGGCAGTCGGTCATACTGTATATTATTACCTTGATGTAGCTCTCCAGCTGGGGGTAGACTCTCTGCACCCCAAAGAAGATTGACAGGGGTGTCCTGTGGGGAAAGGAGGCGCTGACCACGTGAGTGACCTCTGGGAAGCTGAAGACCCGGAAACCAAACTTCACATAGAGCTGTTGGAGCTCCTCACTGGGCCTAGTATCGCCCTCACTCAGGACACTACCCACCGCACAGCGACACTTCTCTCCTATCACCTAGAGAAAAAAGGAAGGAAGGACGGAAGGGGGGAGAGAGAGAGTCTTGTCAGCAAAAGGTTAAATCTCACTGTGAGGCGGAAATGAACAATCTGATGTGACAACAGTCTGTTTGCATTTAATGTGATTGCTTTAGTTTCTATTGGGCTGTTGCCTATTTGTGGTGTTAATACAGCAATCATGTAACATTTTTTCTTTAGGGGTAAATCAGCTTAATATTGCAGAAAGACTGTTGCGTCCATCAATGTAATTGTCTGCATCATTTCCAATCCTGTATATCTTTTTTTGCTAAATATATATATCCATATACACATACACATACCTACAGTGGGGAGAACAAGTATTTGATACACTGCCGATTTTGCAGGTTTTCCTACTTACAAAGCATGTAGAGGTCTGTAATTTTTATCATAGGTACACTTCAACTGTGAGAGACGGAATCTAAAAATACAGAAAATCACATTGTATGATTTTTAAGTATTTAATTAGCATTTTATTGCATGACATAAGTATTTGATACATCAGAAAAGCAGAACTTAATATTTGGTACAGAGATATTACGTTTCCTGTAGTTCTTGAACAGGTTTGCACACACTGCAGCAGGGATTTTGGCCCACTCCTCCATACAGACCTTCTCCAGAATCCTTCAGGTTTCGGGGTTGTCGCTGGGCAATATGGACTTTCAGCTCCCTCCAAAGATTTTCTATTGGGTTCAGGTCTGGAGACTGGCTAGGCCACTCCAGAACCTTGAGATGCTTCTTACGGAGCCACTCCTTAGTTGCCCTGGCTGTGTGTTTCGGGTCGTTGTCATGCTGGAAGACCCAGCCAACACCCATCTTCAATGCTCTTACTGAGGGAAGGAGGTTGTTGGCCAAGATCTCGCGATACATGGCCCCATCCATCCTCCCCTCAATACGGTACAGTCGTCCTGTCCCCTTTGCAGAAAAGCATCCCCAAAGAATGATGTTTCCACCTCCATGCTTCACGGTTGGGATGGTGTTCTTGGGGTTGTACTCATCCTTCTTCCTCCTCCAAACACGGTAAGTGGAATTTAGACCAAAAAGCTCTATTTTTGTCTCATCAGACCACATGACCTTCTCCCATTCCTCCTCTGGATCATCCAGATGGTCATTGGCAAACTTCCGACGGGCCTGGACATGCGCTGGCTTGAGCAGGGGACCTTGCGTGCGCTGCAGGATTTTAATTCATGACGGCGTAGTGTGTTACGAATGGTTTTCTTTGAGACTGTGGTCCCAGCACTCTTCAGATCATTGACCAAGTCCTGCCGTGTAGTTCTGGGCTGATCCCTCACCTTCCTCATGATCATTGATGCCCCACGAGGTGAGATCTTGCATGGAGCCCCAGACCAAGGGTGATTGACCGTCATCTTGAACTTCTTCCATTTTCTAATAATTGCGCCAACAGTTGTTGCCTTCTCACCAAGCTGCTTGCCTATTGTCCTGTAGCCAATCCCAGCCTTGTACAGGTCTACAATTTTATCCCTGATGTCCTTACACAGCTCTCTGGTATTGGCCATTGTGGAGAGGTTGGAGTCTGTTTGATTGAGTATGTGGACAGGTGTCTTTTATTCAGGTAACGAGTTCAAACAGGTGCAGTAAATACAGGTAATGAGTGGAGAACAGGAGGGCTTCTTAAAGAAAAACTAACAGGTCTGTGAGAGCCAAATTTCTTACTGGTTGGTAGGTGATCAAATACTTATGTCATGCAATAAAATGCAAATTAATTACTTAAAAATCATACAATGTGATTTTCTGGATTTTTGTTTTAGATTCCGTCTCTCACAGTTGAAGTGTACCTATGATAAAAATTACAGACTACTCCATGCTTTGTAAGTAGGAAAACCTGCAAAATCGGCAGTGTATCAAATACTTGTTCTCCCCACTGTATATAGTGATACATACTTTTTTTTAGAATATACCTTTTTCATTCCCCGCAAATCCCACCATCCTTCCTCCAATTGGTGTAAACTAATAAACAATAACACTTAGGCTTCTACCTTCAGTTTATTCATATTATACACATTTTACAGACACAATCTATTTTACAATAGTTATATTTTGTTTGTTTTTACTACTTCCTCTATTTCTGATGTCCATCCGGTTTGATTTCTATTTTTAACTGTGCTATTTCACAACATTTCTGAACCTATATACATTTTACAGACCCCGTATGTTTTACATTGGTTATCTTGTTATTAGTCCCACCCTTCTTGTCCATTCAACCCCTCCCATCTATCTTTCAACATTTTGGATTTCTATTTGCCATATATTTTTCAACTGTGCTGTGATGCTTCACAAAAGTACTGAACCTTTCTATTCTCATAGCTTCTACAGATTGTAAATTAAAAATATTTTTTTTTGCTAAAATAATTATATTATTGATTGATTGACTATGGCTTTTCAAATCACCCAGTACTGCTATCTGCAGCGTTAGTTCTACAACAATCATGTATCATGATGTTAGTATTCCTTCGCATCAGATTATTCTAAAAACAATCTGAAAATGTGTCAATATGTTTGTCCTCAGCCTCAACCGTGGAACAATTTCCAAATTGACCTCTCTCGCTTCCGACTCGCTCTATCGCTGTTGTTCTGTCCCTCCACCTTTCTCTCATTACAGTCACTCAGAGAGCCTGTAATTATACATGCAAACTGCCTCCATGGATGAGAAGGATGCCTCCTCTCTTTCTTTCTCCTTCCCTCCCTCAACAACCCCCTGAAGCCTGCCGCAGCAATTAAGGACCGCAAAACCACTATTGTTGTAAACACTGCCTTTATCTAAACCCACTTATCTATGCCCATCAAAGTCTACAAGTCCCCTCCCCCCCAAAAAATTGTCCACCGTCTGAAAAATAGCCAACCAATTTCACAGACAGACGGTTCCTTCAGTCTCCCAAAATGTCCACCTTCTAACAAACGGATGAGTCACAAAGAAGAGACAGAAGATTGGCTGGCAGAAAACAGCTTAACAAACCATGTGAAAGGAAAACAAATTTTACACAAATAAATAAATACAAATAAACGACAAGTTTTAGAATCCACCACAGTTGGCAGGCAATGTTAAGAGCAAGGCTCTTGTTAGGCTCTAAGACACTGATTGCTACTTTTGGCTGTTCAGTTGTGCTTGGTGGTTCTCTCTCCAATCTGGGGAGTGAATCGAATCATCCATTAAAGGGTAGAAAAAGAGCAGCCACTTAATGCAAATGAAGACTCATGGGACATCCGAAATGACCTCCGGATTGTGTACAAACCAATGGCCAATAAAACGGCTGATTTCTCACCAATTTTCATATCCTAAGTCCCAGCAGGTGTAGAGAGGACAGGACAGGACAGGGGTTGCATTCGGAACGTTCTTATTGCTTTTCCTCGATATGATGAACGCCGACTGCAAGCCAGGCCTAATCGCCTAACATCAGTGCCCGACCTCATGAAAGTTTGGGGCTGAATGGAAGCAAGTCCCCACAGCAATGTTCCAACATCTAGTGGAAAGCCTTCCCAGAAGAGTGGGGGCTGTTATAGCAGCAAATGGGGAACCAACAATAACATATTATTGCCCATGATTAAGAATGAGATGCTGGACGAGCACATGTCCACATACTTTGGGTCATGTACTGTACTTCCATTAATTTTTTCAACTGGTAACGGGGGACCTCCAGATGAGTCTTATAAGGCCTGTGGACAACCTAGAGCAAAACAACCGACATGTACACCATCGTGGTCAGAAAGTCTCATCTCTCCATAGAGGGGTCATAATAGTTTGTAGGCCAAACCGTTCGAACACTTCAGACAATTTTGTTAGAAGACCGATTTTCGGGATGCCTCGTGGTCTTGGAGTTGAGAACCCCTGAATTGGCTCAGTGTCTACAGGGGGAAAAGTTGTGGTGGAGGGCAGGGGGAATTTGTTTGTTTTACATTTGTTTCTATTGCAATTTCATTGGATATACTGTATCCATTATAATGATCATGATAAATGAATTTTTCTGGTTCAGAGAAGCTGTCAGTCAGTCTCTTCACGTTCATAAGCATGGCACAGTGGCCAAAACAACTGCAGCATTGTTACACAGGTCAGACAGCAAGGTTTAGACAAACCGCAACTGTTGCAAACCAAATGCTAGCTCAGTAGTATAGGGAAATATTGTCTAGATGCTTTTTTCCAGGGGAGATGTAGTTCATCACCGATCCTCCACCAAATTTCACAGTGGGTGCGAGACATGGAGAGGGCTACAAGCCACAGTGTCTCGCACCCATTGTGAAATTTGGTGGAGGATCGGTGATTATCTGGGGGTGCTTCAGCAAGGCTGGAATCGGGCAGATTTGTCTTTGTGAAGGACACATGAATCAAGCCAAGTACAAGGTAGTCCTGGAAGAAAACTTGCTTCCTTCTGCCCTGACAATGTTCCCCCACTCTGAGGACAGTTTTTTCCAGGGGGACAATGCTCCATGCCACACAGCCACGTTACTCAAGGTGTAGATGGAGGACCACTAGATCAAGACCCTGTCATTGCCAGCCAAATCTCTAGACCTGAACCCCATTGAAAACCTCTGGAAAGTGATAAACAGGAAGATGTATGGTCACAAGCCATCAAACAAAGCCGAGCTGCTTGAATTTGTGTGCCAGCATAGGCATAAAGTCACCCGACATCAATGTGAAAGACTGCTGGAGAGCATGCCAAGACGCATGAAAGCCGTGATTGAAAATCAGGATTATTCCACCAAATATTGATTTCTGAACTCTTCCTAAGTTAAAATATGAGTTTTGTGAGGTTTAAATTATGAATATGAACTTATTTTCTTTGCATTATTCAAGGTCTGACAACACCAAATATTTTTTTTGTTATTTTGACCAGTTGTCATTTTCTGCAAATAAATGCTCTAAATTACAATATTTTTATTTGGAATTTGGGAGAAATTTGGGAGAAACACATACCTATAAATAGAAAAATTATAATTTTGCAGTGGTCTCTTAATTTTTTTCAGAGCTGTGTATAAACTGTATAAAAAAGAAGAAACGTCCCTTTTTCAGGACCCTGTCTTTCAAAGATAATTCATAAAAATCCAAATAACTTCACAAATCTTCATTGTAAAGGGTTTAAACACTGTTTCCCATGCTTGTTCAATTAACCATAGACAATTAGTGAACATGCACCTGTGGAATGGTCGTTAAGACACTAACAGCTTACAGACGGTAGGCAATTAAGGTCACAGTTAAGAAAACTTAGGACACTAAGGAGCCCTTTCTACTGACTCTGAAAAACACTAAAAGAAAGATGCCCAGGGACCCTGCTCATCTGCGTGAACGTGCCTTAGGCATACTGCAAGGAGGCATGAGGACTGCAGATGTGGCCAGGGCAATAAATTGCCATGTCTGTACTGTGAGATGGCTAAGACAGCACAACAGGGAGACAGGATGGACAGCTGATTGTCCTCGCTGTGGAAGACCACGTGTAACAACACCTGCACAGGATCGGTACATCCTCCCCTTTTTTCAGGGTCCCATTATTCCATTTCTGTTAGTCACATGTCTGTGGAACTTGTTCAGTTTTTGTCTCAGTTGTTGAATCTTGTTATGTTTATACAAATATTTACAAATGTTAAGTTTGCTCAAAATAAACGCAGTTGACAGTGAGAGGACGTTTCTTTTTTGCTGAGTTTATGTCTACAGGCAGCCACCCCTGAAGTGCTAGCGATGGCTGTTTAGCAGTCTGATGGCCTTGAGATAAAAGCTGTTTTTCAGTCTCTCGGTCCCAGCTTTGATGCACCTGTACTGACCTCGCCTTCTGCATGACAGCGGAGTGAACAGGCAGTGGCTCGGGTGGTAGATGTCCTTGATGATATTTTTGGCCATCCTATGGCATTGGGTGCTGCAGGTGTCCAGGAGGGTGGGAAGTTTGCCCCCAGTAATGCATTGGACAGACCGCACCACCCTCTGGAGAGCTTTGTGGTTGTGGGCGTCGCAGTTGCCATACCAGGCGGTGATACAGCCCGACAGGATGCTCTCAATTGTGCATCTGTAAAAGTTTGTGAGGGTTTTAGGTGTTAAGTCAAATTTCTTTAGCCTCCTGAGGTTGATGCGCTGTTGCCTTCTTCACCACACTGTCTGTGTGGGTGGACCATTTCAGTTGGTCAGTGATGTGTACACCAAGGTACTTCATATTTATTTCAATCAATCAAATGTATTTATAAAGCCCTTCTTACATCAGCTGATGTCACAAAGTGCTGTATAGAAACCCAGCCTAAACCCAACCCAAAACAGTAAGCAATGCAGGTGAGAAGCACCTGCTTCCACCTTCTCCACTGTGGTCCCATCGATGTGGATCAGGGGGTGCTCCCTCTGCTGTATCCTGAAGTCCACAATCATCTCCTTTATTGTGTTGACGTTGAGTGAGAGGTTATTTTCCAGGCACCACACTCCCAGAGCAGTCACCTCCTCCCTGTAGGCTGTTTCATGGTTGTTGGTAATCAAGCCTACTACTGTTATGTCATCTGCAAACTTGATGATTGAGTTGGAGGCGTGCATGGCCACACAGTCATGGGTGAACAGGAAGTACAGGAGGGGGCTAAGCATGTACGCTTGTGGGGCCCCAGTGTTGAGGATCAGCAAAGAGGAGGTGTTGTTTCCTACCTTCACCACCTGGGTGGGGGCGACCCGTCAGGAAGTCCAGGACCCAGTTGTAAAGGGCAGGGTTCAAACCCAGGGCATCAAGATTGATGATGAGCTTGGAGGGTAGTATGGTGTTGAATGCTGAGCTATAGTCAACGGACAGCATTCTTGCATAGGTATGCCTCTTGTCCAGATGGGACAGGGCAGTGTGCAGTTTGGTGGCGATTGCATCGTCTGTGGATCTATTGGGGCGGTAAGCGTGGAGTGGCAAAGAAGGTGGAGGTGATATGATCCTTGACTAGTCTCTCAAAGCACTTCATGATGAGAGGTGAGTGCTACGGGGCAAAAGTAATTTAGTTCAAACACACACAACTACAAAAGTTTGGCGTCACTGAGAAATGTCCTTGTTTTTGAAAGAGGTAAAAAAATATATATTAAAATAACATAAAATTGATCAGAAATACAGTGTAGCCATTGTTAATGTTGTAAATTACTATTGAAGCTAGAAACGGCTGATTTTTATATGGAAAACCTACATACGCCCGTTATCATCAACCGTCACTCCTGTGTTACAATGGCACATTGTGTTAGCTAATCCAAGTTTATAATTTTGAAAGGCTAATTGATCATTAGAAACCCCTTTGCAATTATGTTATAACAGCTAAAAACTGTGGTGCTGATTAAAGAAGCAATAAAACTGGCCTTCTTTAGACTAGTTGAGTATCTGGAGCATCAGCATTTGTGGGTTCGATTACAGGCTCAAAATGGCCAGAAACAAAGAACTTTCTTCTGAAACTCGTCAGTCTATACTTGTTCTGAGAAATGAAGGCTATTCCATGTGAGAAATTACCAAGAAACTGAAGATCTCGTACAACGCTGTGTACTACTTCCCTCACAGAGCAGCGCAAACTGGCTATAACCAGAATAGAAAGAGTGGGAGGCCCCGGTACACAACTGAGAAAGAGGACAAGTACATAGAGTGTCTAGCTTGAGAAACAGACGCCTCACAAGTCCTCAAATGGCAACTTCATTAAATAGTATCCGCAAAACACAAGTCTCAATGTCAACAGTGAAGAGGTGACTCCGGGATGCTGGCCTTCTAGGCAGAGTTCCTCTGTCCAGTGTCTGTGTTCTTTTGCCCATCATAATTTTGTATTTTTATTGGCCAGTCTGAGATACGGCTTTTTCTTTGCAACACTGCCTGGAAGGCCAGCATCCCGGAGTCGCCTCTTCACTGTTGACGTTGAGACTGGTATTTTGCGGGTACTATTTAATGAAGCTGCCAGTTGAGGACTTGTGAGGGGTCTGTTTCCCAAACTAGACACTCTAATGTACTTGTCCTCTTGCTTTTTTACGATTATCTAGTTAGGCTATAACAACACTTTTACAGATGCACAATCGAGAGCATCCTGTCGGGCTGTATCACCGCCTGGTACGGCAACTGCTCTGCCCACAACCGCAAGACATTCCAGAGGGTAGTGCGGTCTGCACAACGCATCACCAGGGGCAAGGACACCTACACGACCCGATGTCACAGGAAGGCCAAAAAGATCATCAAGGACAACAACCACAAGGACACTGCCTTTTCAACCCGCTATCATCCAGAAGGCGAGGTCAGTACAGGTGCATCAAAGCTGGGACCGAGAGACTGAAAAACAGCTTCTATCTCAAGGCCATCAGAATTTTAAACAGCCATCACGAACATTGAGTGGCTGCTGACAACATACAGACTCAAATCACTAGCCACTTGAATAAAAAATTGGATGTAATAAATGTATCACTAGTCACTTTAAACAATGCCACTTTATATAATGTTTACATACCCTACATTACTCATCTCATATGTATATACTGTAATGGCTTTCCTCCTCCTCTTCTTCTGAGGAGTAGTAGGAAGGATCGGAGGACCAAAATGCAGCATGGTATGTATCCATAATATAATTGAATGAGAATGAATACAGAATACAAAAAGAACAAGAGAAACAAAATGAAAACCGAAACAGTCCCGAATGGTGCAAACACTGAAACGGAAAATAATCGCCCACAAAACACAGGTGGGGAAAGGCTACCTAAGTATGATTCTCAATCAGAGACAACTAACGACACCTGCCTCTGATTGAGAACCATACCAGGCCAAACACAAAAACACCACATAGAAAAAGGAACGTAGACAACCCACCCAACTCACGAACTAAGGTCAGAACGTGACAATACTGTACTCTATACCATCTACTGCATCTTGCCTATGCCGTTCGGCCATCGCTGATCCATATATTTACATGTAAATTTCTTATTCATTCCTTTACACTTGTGTGTAAAAGGTAGTTGTTGCAAAATTGTTCGCTTACTTGTTAGATATTACTGCATGGTCGGAACTAGCATTATTTGAAAATAATATGTTGCGATAACTGCACTGTCGTTTTGATTTCGTAGTGAAAAAAACATAGTTTTTCAGTTAGAGATTTTTCTTAACGTTAAGGATCCCAATTTGGTTTACATGATTTAACGTTTAAACGTTCAGACCCCTACTCCTTGATATCAACCAATCAGCATCCAGGATCCAAACAACCAGTTTTATAATAAACGACATATCGCCATCCCTCTCTCGCTCTAGTAATCTTGACTGAGTCTGAGAGGTCTCCTTTAACACTGGCAGCTGAAGTAGAGTACCAATCACCTTGCCTCAGGGAGACAACGCTCTTTCCTCACTCAAGCCATAACCTACTACACAGCACTGAAAAGTAAGCTACTGGTAAAACCCTTCAGATTCACCACACCCCAGACTCTTGACTCAACCGGTATTGGCGCCTACATCGATCCCATCTCGTTTCTCTTCAATGTATTGCATCGCAATCAAAAGGCAGCTGTCTACTGCCTACCTATCTCCCAGGTAGTATTTTACCAGAAGATAGCTTAACTGAAAACGGAATCCCATTTGAGACCTGATTCAAAGGCAGCATCATTTGTGGATTGAGACAGACCCACCATCATCTACTCTCCATCTCTGGTTCCTGCTGACACTTACACCCCACGCCCATTTCAGCCTGTGGAGTGTCAGCAGCAGAAGGGTCAGTGTCTCTCCGCTCTCTCAGCATGGCTGTGGATGGCTCCTGTGACTAAAGTGTGTGGTAAACAAGCAGTACCATCACTGCAGCTCTGTCTCTGCTAGCCCCCAGTAGCAGTACACAAAGGCCAGGGACACACGCAGGGCTAGCTAGCGCTTGGGTCTCCCGCCGCGATGAGATGGGACAACTACCGCCACATGGTGCCATCCGAGACCAGAATCGCAGAAATCTGGACTGACCCAAGGAGAGATGCAGGAGGAGAGGAGAGAAGAGAGGGATGTGGAGAGGAGGGATGGAGGAGGCAGTGAGAAAAGGGGTGGTGATAACAGCAGAGTCCATACAGAGACACTCTTCATCAGCCAGTGACAGGCCAGGGACCCAAATGAGTCCCACTGTCCACTAACACTGCTCTAATTAATGATCACTGTCAGCAGGGCTAGGGAGAGGAACATACACTGCTGTACAGTAGACTACACCTAACCCAGTCTGTCAGCACAGGGCTGGAGAGAGGAACCTACACCTAGCCCAGTCCCCGTACAGATCTGGGACCAGAATAGACAACACATAGTCTATCACACCCTCACACCCAATAGGAAGTCTCCACCAGGGAAGATGGATACAGTGAGATAAGAACTTCTACACTAGCTTTCATAAAGAGGGGGAGAAGTGTTCAGTTCAAACTGTCCAGTTGAATTATATCAAGTCGCCTATAGACTACTATAGAAATGGTCACGAAGCACAAGGCATTTCCTGGACATTATAAAACTGGGTAGAGAGCTCACTCTGATACTCTCAAAAATGGTGTAGGACTGAAGAAATAGCCTATAGAGATTGAAAAAACTAGCTTTAGTAAGGCCTGGACATTTGATAGGATTTTTGTAGCGATTTTGTTTTTGGTCACAGCGGGGGGCCCCTGTGGATTGGAGCCAACACAAGGTTCACAGCGGGACACGCTGGACAAAGAGGCGCAGCTACAAACCCTGCTGCTGAGCCCTCTGGGAGATTGATGGACTTCAAAAACAACTTTGAACGCAGTCCCATGTATTCTTCATTTCACATCCACTTAGGAAGCACCTCTCACTCTCTTCCCTCTCACTCCTCTTCCTCTCCCTCTCTCTACTCTTCCTCTCTTTTCTCCTCTCCTCCTCCCCTTTCTTCTCTCCTCTCCCCTTCTCATCAACTCTCCAGCACACCCCTCCTGGTGCGCTAGCCTTTTCATGTTCGGGCCATGCTCAGACTGGTGCTAAAATACTAATAAATTGGTCTCAGGGAGCCACTTGGGACTGTACTCTGTGAGGGCTTTTGATACATCGTGGCATCAAGATGAATGGGGGCATTCTGGGGCTGGGTAGTGGGGTGTTCAGGGAGTGGAGTAAGGTGGTCACGGGGTGGGGCTGGAGCAGTCAAGGAACTTGGAGATAGGGCTGAATGTTCCGTCTCTCAGAGGGTTACCTGCATCAGTGTTTCGCTCCAGCCCTTTCTCTAGTGTTTAAGTTTGATCTGTCAATCATCACAAACAAAGAGCTCCACATCCTGCAATGTACTGCAACATAATATGGACAGGACTCACAAATGAACAGACAGATTTGTCATCTCATGCCCCCCTCTCCCTCAGAATGCACCCCACTTTGACAATCCCTATGTCAAAGACTTCCAACCCTGACCCTGAGAGATCAGCAACCTTATCTCAAAATGGAGCATAGTCTCAAATCAAATGTTATTTGTCACGTGCCTCGTAAACAACAGGTTTGGACTAACAGTTAAATGCTAACTTAGGAGTCCTTCCCAATAATGCAGTCTATTGAATACATCATTTAAACATTCACAGTATAGATTGGAAGTATGTGAACCCCTAGGCTGACTCCAAAAGCTAATTGGAGTCAGGAACCAGCTAACCCGGGGTCCAATCAATGAGACGAGTGGAGACGTTGGTTAGAGCTGCCTTGCCCTATAAAAAACTCACAAAATTTGAGTTTGCTATTCACAAGAAGCATTGCCTGATGTGAAACATGCCTCGAACAAAAGAGATCTCAGAAGATTAAGATTAAGAATAGTTGACTTGCATAAAGCTGGAAAGGGTTACTAAAGCATCTCTAAAAGCCTTGATGTTCATCAGTCCACGGTAAGACAAATTGTCTAGAAATTGAGAAAGTTCAGCACTGTCGCTACTCTCCCCAGGAGTGGTTGTCCTGCAAAGATGACTGCAAGAGCACAGTGCAAAATGCTCAATGAGGTTAAGAATAATCCTAGAGTGTCAGCTAAAGACTTACAGAAATCTCTGGAACATGCTAACATCTCTGTTGATGAGTCTACGATACGTAAAACAAGAATGGTGTTCATCGGAGGACACCATAGAATAATCTACTGTTGTCCAAAAACAACCTTGCTGCACGTCTGAAGTTTGCAAAAGTGAACCTGGATGTTCCACAGGGCTACTGGCAAAAATATTCTGTGGATAGATGAAAGTACAGTTGAGTTGTTTGGAAGAAACACACAACACTATGTGTGGAGAAAAAAATAGCACAGCGCACCAACATCAAAACATCATCCTAACTGTAAAGTATGGTGGAGGGAGCATGGTTTGGGACTGCTTTGCTACCTCAGGGCCTGGACAGCTTGCCATCATCGACAGAAAAATGAATTCAAGTTTATCAAGAAATTTTGCAGTAGAATGTTAGGCTATCTGTACACCAATTGAAGCTCAAAATAAGTTTGGTGATGCAACAGGACAATGACTCAAAACATAGAAGTAAATCAACAACAGACTGGCTTCAACAGAAGAAAATATGCCTTCTGGAGTGGCCCAGTCAGAGTCCTGACCTCAACCCGATTGAGATGCTGTGGCTTAACCTCGAGAGCAGTTCACACCAGAAATTCCAAGAATATTGCTGAACTGAAACAGTTTTGTACAGAGGAATGGTCCAAAATTCCTCCTGCAAACCGTAGTCTCGCTTTTTTCTGGCGATTTTGGAGCGGTGGAATCTTCGTTGCTGAGCGGCCTTTCAGGTAATGTCGATATAGGACTAGTTTTACAGTGGATATAGATACTTTTGTACCCGTTTCCTCCAGCATCTTCAGAAGGTCCTTTGCAGTTTTTCCACGTTTCGCACAAAAGTACATTCAACTCTAGGAGACAGAAGGTGTCTCCTTCCTGAGCAGCATGGCGGCTGCCTGGTCCCATGGTGTTCATACTTGCATACTATTGTTTGTACAGATGAACGTGGTACCTTCAGGCGTTTGGAAATTGCTCCCAAGGATCAACCAGACATGTGGAGGTCTACACTTTTTTCTGAGGTCTTGGCTGATTTCTTTTGATTTTCCCATGATGTCAAGGAAAGAGGCACTGAGTTTGAAGGTAGGCCTTGAAATACATCCACAGGTACACCTCCATTCGACTCAAATTATATAAATTAGCCTATCATAAGCTTCTAAAGCCATGACATAATTTTCTGGAATTTTCCAAGCTGTTTAAAGGCACAGTCAACTTAGTGTATGTAAACTTCTGACCCACTGGAATTGTGATACAGTGAGTTATAAATGAAATAATCTGTCTGTAAACAATTGTTGAAAAATGACTTGTGTCATGCACAAAGTAGATGTCCTAACTGACATGCCAAAACTATAGTTTGTTAACAAGAAATTTGTGGTAGAAAAACAAGTTTTAATGACTTCAACATAAGTGTATGTAAACTTCTGCATCTTCATAACAACTTTGTCAATATGACTTAAACATGATAATAGACCATCCAGCTTCTTCAACTTGTTCAATGACACCCTTTATGTACAACTCCAGCTGAGGTTTAGGTCTTAGAGAATGTTTTGAACCAAATACAATGCTTTTGGTTTTAGATGTATTTAAGAGAGCGACAGAGAGACGAGTGGAGCGCTTCCGAGAGAGGGGGGGGTAGTGGTGGGCAGACTGGGAGAGTGAGAAAAACCTCAGCCTTTGAACTATGTCGAGAGAGGAGGAGAGGCTGTGGAAAAGAGGAGAGAGAGATGAGACAGACTTTACGCCTGGTGATGTCAGCTGTTTGAAGGAAGGGAAGGATAGGAAGAACAGAACAGTTGCTCCACAGCCCTGTATTTATGCCAACCATGTCAGGACCACCTCGAGCCCTTTCTCTCTGAGTCTTTTGTTTCCACAGAGGAAGTGATTAAAAAGAGAAGACTTTAGACTTGTGAAAAATATGAGGATATATACACGATGGAGGAAAGAAGAAGCCACACTTAACTGAAAACCAACCTCTCCTCTGACAGTTGTGCTTTTGTCAATTTAAACTCCCCATTCCATACAAAACCAATAGCCTTTCTCTGAGTAGAAAACACTATTCCAACTCTGACTGTTCGAAATGGCACCCTAATCCCTATGGGCCCTGGTCAAAGGTAATGTACTATACAGGAAATAGTGTCCCATTTAGAACACAGCCTCTGTTTTTCTGCCCATCCCCCAACCCTCCCTCCAGGGGGCCCAAAGCACTGAGGGCTTTTGACCTTGGGAACAGATAACATCCCGGGGTTTTAACAAACAATCTGAGATCATTACGCCAATTAGGCCTAGCCAAACTTACATCAGGACTTGGCTGTGGCTGTACACAGGGGATAGCCTATAGGGTCCATTGCTAATTGCGGGCTTGGGAAAAAGAAGATGGGTGTTGGTGTCACAAAGGGGGATTGGAAGCAGAGCTGGGAAGAATCATTCAACTCTGGTAGCTAACATTCCAACAGGTTGCTGTGGGTACGAATCGGGCTCAGATAGCGAGAAGGGTACAGTTATTTATCTTGTAACTCCAGCTCATAGTATTAGCCAATGAGATGGAGAGGCGAGGCATGGAACCAAATAGCAGTCCTATAAAGAGAATGGTGAACAAATTCATTAAGTAATCTGAAAGTATTGTGAGTGGGGATGGACAGAAGTACAGAATGCTGAGCAGTCAGAGGCTACCATTGCCAATCTATTGTGGACTCCAGAGCAGAGGAACAGAGGGGGCAAGGGGGGGGGGGGGGGGGGGGGTGAGAAGGAGAGAGAAAGAGAGAGAGCGAGAGAATGATTTGAATTCAATCGCTGTTTGATCTCTTTCAATTTAAACACTTTCCCTACATTTGCCCATTGAAGAAGTGGTCAGTCAGAAAGTTATTTTTTCCCCTGAATGTCAAAACATTCCCGAGAAAAAGGTGCTTAAAGTTGACCCATTTTGCATACCCCACCATACCATGAGACATCCATGTTTTCATCAATTGAAAAGATAAAATGGTTGTGTTATAATTTAAAACCTTACAAAACAGGGTTGTCAAACTATTTCATAATTTCTTTCTTTTTTTTAACATCAATTATCTAAAAATGCGTAAACTCCATTTTTTTCATATTCTGATACGTTGTAGATTAGATCCTATTTCACATCTGAGGTTTTTGTGTTGTGCCCACCATCGGTTAAGACAGAACCTGCTCTTGAATACAGGGTGGGTGTCATTTCAACCATAGAAATAGATTTCATAGAATGGACCTATCCCTTCAGATCACTGCAATTTAGCTGGTACACCATTGAAATTGGAATTTAATAGATTTTTTAAAATTAGAATTACTACCAAAGACGGCCGCCGGTCCACCCACCATCGAATGACAACTTAAATGTTTTTCTATTACCTATGTTTCTATGATTTCCTATGGAGAATTGACAGCATAATTTAAAACAACAGATATTCCCATTCAAGTCAACATTCTATGATGTGTGGAACTCCAACCATCTTTGTGGTACGATTCGAAAGTTGATATTTCAATTTTATTCCTATTTTAGTACATTTATAAGCTAAAACATGACACCCACAATGTATTCAAGGGCATGATGTGTCTCAACCGATAGCAGGCACAACACAAAACCATTAAATGATGTAGAATAGAGTCTAAGCTACAACAAATGTGAATATGAAGACAAATGTACGCATTTTTAGATCATTTATGTTTAAGGTAAAAAATTAAATACACTTTTTTCCAAGACATTTTGAAATAGTTTGACAATCCTATTTGTAAGCTTAAAAAATATATCAATCTCAATTTTTTTTCCAGTGATGTCTAATGGTATGGTGGGGTATGTAAAATAGGTCAATGTTGAGCACCTTTATCTCTTCAATGTTTTGGCATTCAGGTCCAAAAGTCACTTTCTGAACACTTCTACAATGGGCAAAAATGTATGGAATGTTTTGTTCAAATCAAAAGGGGTGTTGTCAGAAAGTGATAGAAATCAAATGGATTTGCTCATAGGGGTAACCAGTTCAGTCTTCACACAGGGACCAGCAGGAGGCTGGAGAAAACAGTGTCACAGAGACACCCAGCAGGTTAGTGGATGGTGTTGACACTGCGGCGGGGTGGGAAGAGAAAGAATGGAGAGGAGGCAGCAGAGTGGATGGAAGAGTAACAAGCGGGACTACAATGGGCTACCTTCATTCACATGACCAGAGAGTGGGAACCATGTTTAGAGGCTAGCCCCTTGGCCTGAAGTCCTGAGAGCACAGGTCTAGGGATCAGGCGTAGGGGGATACAAAGTATACATCCCCCAAAACCATATAGGGGACAGAAGCTGTGTTAACATAGTCATGGATGACAAAAACACACATCACCACCGACCACACCCCTTTCCAGATATTCTCCGGTATTATTTAGCTTCATATGAGACTGACATATCACTAAACTCAATGGCTGAGCTCATATGAGGCATTTAAAAGGGTAAACAAGCTCAAAATGTGGACCTATAGATGTGCAAAGGTAAAATTACTTCAAATGACCAACACTTTCAACTTCTGCGTCTGAGGACAACACCATCTACTGACTGACCTTTGGTTCAAGGTAGTAGGTCTATAGACCATATTTCTGGCTTCAGGTTACATGTTTGGGTATAGAATGGATACCCTGGGAAACAACATCCATATTTTCTATCACACGATAAGCCCATTTATATACAAACAAGACGAATCCAATACTGATGTGGTAATTCCTCCTGAATGTAATGTGTATGCTATCATATTCCACCCCACCACTTCCAAATAGCACTGGGTTCTTTCTGATACCATTATCTCCATCTAGTGGATAATGGAGTAAATTACTAATCCAATCTGGAAACACCAGGGGAGAATGACTGCCCCCTCTCATTGAAGACACAGAAGTCAAATCAAATCTTCTTTCTCAAATGTTTCGTAAACAACAGGTATAGACTTACTTACGGGCCCTTGCGAACAACGCAAAAAATATATATATAGAAATCGATTTTTTTGTTTGTTTAATAACATGAGGAATAATGGAAAAATAATAACACGAAGAATAATTGAAAAATAATAACCCAAGGAATAAATACACAATGAGTAACAACATCTTGGCTATATACACGGAGTACCAGTACCAGTCGATGTGCAGGGGTACGAGGTAATTGACAGCATCCAGTCTTCTGGGAAGGGTTTCTACTAGATGTTGGAACATTTTTGAGAGGATTTTCTTTCATTCAACCACAAGAGCATTAGTGAGGTCAGGCACTGATGTTGGTCAATTAGGCATGGCTCCAATTCATCCCAAAGGTGTTCGATGGAGTTGAGGTCAGGGCTCTGTGCATGCCAGTCAAGTTCTTCCACACTGATCTCAACAAACCATTTCTGTATGGACCACGCTTTATGCATGGGGGCATTGTCATGCCGAAACAGGGAAGGGCCATCCCCAAACTGTTGCCACAAAGTTGAAAGCACAGAATCGCCGAATGTAATGTAATTGTATACAGTAGTGTTAAGATTTCCCTTCCCTGGAACTAAGGAGAAAAACAGCCCCAGACCATTATTCCTTGTGACTTAAATCTACTTGAAAATCTATGGCAAGACTTGAAAATGGTTGTCTAGCAATGATCAACCACCATTCTACAGAGCTTGAAGAATTTTGAAAATAATAATAGGCAAATGTTGCACAATCCAGGTGTGGAATGCTTTTAGAGATTTACCCAGAAAGACTCACAGCTGTAATCACTGCCAAAGGTGCTTTTACAAAGTATTGCGTCAGGGATGTGAATACTTGTGTAAATAAGATATTTTTGTATTTAATTTTCTATACATTTCTATCTGGCCCTGCGGCCTTGTGATTGTTAACCTGTTTAAAGGGCTTACTCACATCGGCTACGGAGAGCGTGATCACACAGTCGTCTGAAACAGCTGGTGCTCTCATGCATAGTTCAGTGTTTGCTAGCCTTCGAAGCGTGCATAGAAGGTATTTAGCTCATCTGGTAGGCTACCGACACTGGACAGCTTGGGCTGGGTTTCCCTTTGTAAGCAGTAATAGTTTGCAAGACATGCCACACCTGGCGAGCATCAGACACTGTGTAGTAGGATTCGATCTTGGTCCTGTATTGACGCTTTGCCTGTTTGATGGTTCATCAGAGGGCGTAGCAGGATTTCTTATTAGTGTCCCGCTCCTTGAAAGAGGCAGCTCTAGCCTTTAGCTCAGTGCAGATGTTGCCTGTAATCCATGGCTTCTGGTTGGGATATGTTCATCGATACACTTATTTATAAAACCGGTGACTGATGTGGTAAACTCCTCAATGCCATCGTATGAATCCCAGAACATATCCTGTCTTTGCTAGAGAAACAGACCTGTAGCTTAGTCTCCTCCTTCCACCATATTTGATGCTGAGTGGAAGCTACAACTGGAGACCCAGTTGGGTCCCAATGGGGAAGAAGATGGTGTAAGCGGATTTTCTGTTTGAATCAGATGGCGTGTCGAATGGAGATGGAGAATGAGAAGAATGGAGAGTGAGAAGTGAGAATGGAGAGAGAGAAGGATTACAGTTGCAAACACAAACTGAAATAAGAGAAGTAATGTGGTTGTGGGATTTAGTAAATCCAAGCCTAGTTCTGATTCTTTTTTGGACGGAGTGAGGGTTTTGGATCGATGGAGTTACCGGGGAGATCCGTTTGAAGTCTATATGAAAATCATGGATGCGTTGGACAAGAAGAAAATTGGCCCGCGACTGAATCTAGTTGATGATTCCTGCTTTAAGAGCTTTCATTTCCAAACCCATGCAGTGTGATAATTGCAAATTATTTGGTAATGTGTCAAGTATATGTAGAGGGCAGGAGTATCGTATGTAGAGGGCAGGAGTATCGTATACAAGCTGAGACTAAATACTGCAATTGTGGTGGTGAACATGCACCCAAATTCTTTAAATGCCCTGTTAGGGTGAAGGAGACAGAGGTGGGAAGAATAATGTCTACTATCCGAAGGCCGTGAGGAGAGTGGAAGAAAGGAGTGACGTTGAATAAATAATGGTAGTAGGAGTAGAGACACCAGTGAATATTCCTTGTCAACAGAAGGATCCTGACATGTTGCATGTTAAGAAGGTGAACTTTGTAGTGTTTATTGCATTGGCTATCAACTGCACAGCGCAAACAGAGAGGAAATCTGAGAAAACAGGCATAGTTGTGAGTGCGGCTGAAAGTTGTTTTTTTTACAACAGAGGCATTACAAGGAATCGATTAATGCTACGTCCTCACAGGCCCCTGAGTCTGACTGAAGAAGTGGGATGGTTTTTGATTGATTTCAAAAAATCCCAAACAGTAGGTGGCGGCAATACACCAATAGGTTGTAGTCTGTCAAACTGAATGCTTTAAATGTTCACCCCCTGCGATCCATCTGGGTTTCCCCTATCCATATGTGGTGGTAGTGAATAAAATCATGTTGAAAAGACATTGCTGCTGATAGGCCAAACAATGCAGTAATTGTTACTTTGGGGCTAGGCTAAATCTGGTCTGATTAATCAGGCTGTAATACATAATTAATTGGTATATACAGCCTGACACATTTGAGTGAAAAATTGTGAAGGCCTAAATGTTCCTTGCAAGGTAGAAGGTTTAATAAAATTACATTTAAACTTACTCTACCGGTTGTCTGTGCAGTTTGTCCTTCAGCACTCAATTATTTTTTACAAATATCCACAGGAAATTGTTTATCCTAATTTTTTGAAAGCTGGTAGGTATGGTTCTGTCCGCTTGATTTTCTGTTGTGTGTTTTACTGCAACGTAAAACACTTGCACAATAAACAATAACTAAGTGTAACCAAACCACAGACTGAACATTGCTTACATTCAGCTGGCAGTGGCAAACCTATCAGCTCTCTAAAAAGTTGGGTAAACAATAATTTCCTGTGGATATTTTGGCTCAAATTTCAAGTGGGTGAAAGACAAACCGCACAACAATCGGTAGAGTAAGTTTAAATGTCATTTTATTCAACATTCTGGCATAAAAAGAACATATACACAATGTTGAACTCAAACATGTCAGGTTGTATAGTATGCCAATGAAATGTGTATTATAGCCTGAGTAATTAGACAAGACTAAATCCTTGAGTCAGAGCTAGGTAAGCTCACAGAAACTGTAGCCTTCTAGTATTAGGTCCTACCTCCAATACGAGGTTCAAACTCAACCATGCTGCATGACCAACTGAGACTCGTGAAACTTCATTTATTTTAGATTACAGGGGCCACCTGGGGCTCACTGCAGCCACCTATACAATAATGTAGGCTATTACTCACAGTTGTAAGTCACTTTGGATAAAATGGCATCCCTAACATCTTCAACATCCCTGAATACAGTAATTACAGACCGTGGCCATTTAGCAGTGCATGCCAGCCTTTGATGCCAGCTAGAGAGGAATGGGCTTCAGTACTGTCAGACATAGGCCTGATAAAAGCCTGTTATTTCTTATGACAAATATATATATTGTAGAAAATGGATGTATGAGTATACTGTCATAACTAAATACGGGCTGATAAGTAGGCCTAAAATCAGTTCTAGTAATGATGTATGTGTGCACAGGAAGTTGGCTAGCACTGCGCAGGCAGGGGGTTGTGTTCTATGGCTAGCTAGTTTACCTTTTTAGGATCATCGTAGAACACTCCAATACTAGATAGATTGCGTCCAATGCTGCAACTCTCAGTAAAAAGTTGTCCACACTCTTTATATGGTCCCTGTTTGAACTTGTAGGCGATTGTGATGTTCTTGATTGGAGGAGAACCAGTCCGGATGTGTATTTCTGACAACAGCCCCGAGTACAGAACGTACCCTACTATTGTCACAAGACTCAACAAGAAGACGAAAATCAAACACAACATTAACCATTCTGCCATGATGTAGAGTCCTAGAATGTAGCTTTGGTTGTTGAAACCTTTTCTGCTTTAGCGATTTGCTAAAACACACTCGGGAATTTATTTATGTTGGTAGCTAACTAGCTGGCTTAAAAGCCAACTAAAGCCACAACTACTTTCACAGTTAAAACGTCCGTTAACTTGATAACAACTCTCACATAACAGCATGAACAACTGGTCCGTTCAATACAGATTAATTTCCCTAAACAAGGACCAGTTGAAAACAACTTCCTGGGATGCACCATCTGTGGAAACGAAAGTGAGGTATTGTTTAATTCCATGACCATTGCTATTCAATATATCTGTAATATAAATTGTAGCTACCGACTTTTATAAACCAAATACATCTACCAATGTCATTTCAAATTCAAAACATATCTCAACGACTAAAATTTCGTGTTGTAGAAAATCTTTTAATCTAGTAAACACCCCTTTATCTTTTTTTATCTTGTTCCAATCAATTATACGCTTTGCTGCGTGAGACGCCACCAGAGGTCAACAAATCCTCATGGAAGTTGTTACTGGGCAATTCCATGATAACGGAATGAAAAACGAAAAACATTGTTTGCAAAGTTAAATAAACCTTATGCACAAGGACTGCTTTTAACAACTTCCAGAGAACATTTTTACAAAAACACATTTACTCGAAGAACAGATGTGTAGATGTAAAGTTTGGTGTCAGAATAACTGTAAAATCTCCCTCAGTTTTTATGTGTACCACTTTTTCCAAAACGTGTCTGTAGAAAGAATGGGGTGTCAGCTATGATGAAAAAAATCTATTTTGGTTATTGAACTACAGTAAGTTAAATGGATTAACACCCAGTAATAGAATGATGGCAACATAATGACATCATGGGTCCCTGACCTATAGTACAGAAATGCATAATTATGAATGTTATTCTCTTCATGGTGAAGTATCCTGAGTAGGTCAAAAAATGTAATATCCTCCTTTGAATGTTTGGGTATTATTCTACACACTGGCTATTATTCTAATGAGCTTTGCCTCCAAACAATATCAAACGTGGTTGTTCCAGACCGGACCAAATATGTACCAATCATAGACCTACATGTTTCACAAGTTTGGACATCACAGCACAGTAGAGTAGAGTAGAGTTCAGTACAGTACAGTTTAGTTCAATACAGTAAAGTGGAATACAGTCAATTATACTGTACTCTACTATAGTGTGCTCTACTGTACTGTACTAAACTCTACTTTACAGTACTGTACTGTACAGTGCCTGCGGAACGTATTCAGACCACTTTACTTTTTCCACATTTTTACCTTAAGATTTACAATGGGTGTGAGGTGTCAGAACTCCCCACCTCCATACCGCTCCATCTCTCCCCCTCTGGCGGGTGTGAGAGACGTCTCTTGTAGAAGTGTGGTACATGGTAACCTGACCCAAACAGGCTAGTCATGACACACCCATCTGTGTGCTGTCCCCCTCTAGGAGCTGATGGCTGTCTTCGAGGTTGAGGGAAAGATGACCAACCGTCCTCGTCTGATTCTGACTGCAGCTGTGTCCGGAAAGAGGACCATTGACACTGCATACCAGATCCCCAAGATTGGACGGTCAGTACATACACACTGGGCCTCAATGATATCAATTCTCATGGAAAATGTGTACACAAAAACATGCACAATCTATCAAATAATACCTTGCATTTTGGAAATGGTTTGTTTATTCAAGCCACTAAATATATATTTGTATCTCTCTTCCTAACACTCAGGCTGTTGGCCTTCTGAATGTGATAACCTATGACTTCCATGGATCTTGGGAATTCAACACTGGAGAAAACAGCCCTCTACCAAGGACCAGCTGATCAGGGAAACCATATCTACTACAATGACACTTTCACTCTACTTCCCTCTTTATCTCCCCCTCATATTTCTCTCTACCCATCTCTTCCCGTTTATCAAATCAGTCTTCCTGCCTGTCTAGGTTCCAGTTGAGCGTGAGTAACATCTTTATTTTTCCAACCTTCGCTCTCTAGTGTTCTCACTACCAGATACTGTGTGTTCTAAGGACTATGTCATGAAGTACTGGAAAAGCAACAGTGCCCCTGCCGAGAAGCTCCTGTCTGGATTTGCCACACCTTTCAGCAGGCCAGTGGCTCTAACACTGCTGTGGGCGCTCCCACCATTGGCCCTGGCCCTGCCGGACTCTTCACCAGACAGGCTGGCTTCTTGGCCTACTACGAAGTAACTGACACAGGACCAGGATACAGTAGGTGTGAAATGACACCCTATTCCTTACAGTGCCATACTTGTGTACTCTGGTTAAAGGTAGTGTACTACATGGGGAACAGGGTGCCATTTTGGACTCAAACACAGTGTGTGTGTGATTACATCTGCATCTTCCTGAAGCAGGCTTCCCTTTGAAGATGATGTAAACTCCCAACCCTAACGTAAGTGTGTCTTTAGATCTGCACCTTCCTGAAGCAGGGAGATCGAGGTCTGGGACTCTACCCAGATGGTGCCCTACAACAAGCAGAACGTGTCGGTCAGATACGATAACATCAAGAGCTTCCAGAACAAGATCTCTGTTTGTATCTGTGGGGGAAAATATATGACTAGAGGGTAATGGAGTAGCATGCTACTCTGTTACATTCACAACCCTCTCCATCACCATCTCAACCAGATCTGGGTTCAAATAGTAGTTGAAATGATATCAACCCCATCTCATCTCTCCCAGGTCGTTTCATCAGCTTCAATAAATAGTTCCGACCCCTAAGTATGTCATGAAGGAGCTGGGTCTAAAGGCTGTGTTGTTGCTAGGGCCAGTTGTCATGGCCCATTCTAACATCTGCACCATGTAATGTCTAACCCACTCTAATAAACTCCCAAAATATGAATGCATCCTGCTGTATGTCACTTTACTTCCTTTGTGGTCAACTACATTGCACTTGAACTGTGCAGAATCACTGATCTACAAATCACCTTGCATCCCACATAACTACTCAGTAAGTGATCAATATTAGCAACTCTGCACCTCAACTTTAAAAATAAAAAAAAGTTTAAGCATTCAACTAGAGAAGTCAAGAACAAATTCTTATTTCCAATGACGGCCAACCTTGCTCAAACACCCTCTGTCAGTTTAGTTTCAATAGAATCCATTTAACAAACAGTGAATAGCAGAGAGAGTAGTCCTTTATTACGGTCAAACGTTACCAGGCTAAGTGGTCATTAACATGACAGTTTAAGTTAAGGCATTGACATTTAACACGTAGAAAACATGTACACACAACAACAAAAAACATTTCAATTATGTGATGTTATGAATTAAAAATGTTAAAAGCTGACCACACCACAGTGCAAAGTGAAACTAAGCATGAATCAATGTGATCAGATAGTGGTAAAAAAAACAAGTATACAACGCTTATAAAAATCTTATGAAAAGTGGTGATACCAAAATGTTGACACCATACACACACACCCCCCCAGGGGGTTAGAGGCGTGTGAGGTGGTTGGAGATGTGGTAAACATTGTTGTCTGGCAGGTGGAGAGAGTTCTTCCTATAGTACCGCTGTCCGTCTGTATAACGCCCGCCACGGTGGACCTCCAGGTATGGACCCCAACCCTCCACAGGAGAACACACAGCACACATACGCTGCAGACAGAGACACAATGCACTGTAATAGAGAGGATGCTTGGAGAGACACAGGCAGAATCATATGACCCACTCTTCAGTGGGTCATATGATTGAGTGTAGTCTGGCCCAGGAGTGGGAAGGTTAACGGAAAGGCTCTGGAGCAACGAACAGCCCTTGCTGTCTCTTCCTGGCCGGTTCCCCTCTTTCCACTGGGATTCTCTGCCTCTAACCCTATTACAGGGGCTGAGTCACTGGCTTACTGGGGCTTTCATACCGTCCCTGGGAGGGGTGCGTCACTTGAGTGGGTTGAGTCACAACCCTTGGGTTGTGCCGTGGCGGAGATCTTTGTGGGCTATACTCGGCCTTATCTCAGGATGGTAAGTTGGTGGTTGAAGATATCCCTCTAGGGGTGTGGGGGCTGTGCTTTGGCAAAGTGGGTGGGGTTATATCCTTCCTGTTTGGCCCTGTCCGGGGGTGTCCTCGGATGGGGCCACAGTGTCTCCTGACCCCTCCTGTCCCAGCCTCCAGTATTTATGCTGCAGTAGTTTGTGTCGGGGGGCTAGGGTCAGTTTGTTATATCTGGAGTACTTCTCCTGTCCTATTCGGTGTCCTGTGTGAATTTAAGTGCGCTCTCTCTAATTCTCTCTCTCTCTCTCTCTCTCTCTCGGAGGACCTGAGCCCTAGGACCATGCCTCAGGACTACCTGACATGATGACTCCTTGCTGTCCCCAGTCCATCTGGCCGTGCTGCTGCTCCAGTTTCAACTGTTCTGCCTTATTATTATTGGACCATGCTGGTCATTTATGAACATTTGAACATCTTGGCCATGCTCTGTTATGATCTCCACCTGGCAAAGCCAGAAGAGGACTGGCCACCCCACATAGCCTGGTTCCTCTCTAGGTTTCTTCCTAGATTTTGGCCTTTCATGACATAATCATGACATATCTGATGCTGACCCTCAGCCTGAATCTACAACTCATAACATGCCACACACACATGCCACACACACATGCCACTGTCTATTATCTATCCTGTTGCCTAGTCACTTTACCCCTACATATATGTACATAGCTAACTCAATTACCTCTGCACATCGACTTGGTACTGGTACTCCCTGTATACAGGGCATTAGGAAAGAATTCAGAACTCTTGACTTTCCACATTACTACGTTACAGCCTTCTAAAATGGAATTGGTTTTAATCCCTCAATCTAAAACACAATACCCTGTAATCACTAGGAAAAACAAAAAAACAGGTTCGTAGTCATTTTGCAAATGTATAAACATTTTAAAATAAACAGAAATGACAAATTTACATAAGTATTCAGACCATTTACGCAGTACTTAGTTGAAGCACCTTTGGCAGCAATTACAGCCTAGAGTCTTCTTGGGTATGACACTACAAGCTTGGCACACCTGTATTTGGGGAGTTTGATTTGATATACTGCATGCATTTTGACCTGAACTTTCCAGGGCCTGGGTTTGATACCTGGCTAAAAAAAGGATTGACAATTCCAGGAGAAGTTCCAAACACTCTCAGAAGTCCTAAGCATCCACATCTCTGCCAGACACACCTACCTGCCACGGGTTTCCTTGGGCACAGAGTATTTTCCAGATGGCGACGAGGGGTATCCAGATGAGACAGAAAGCGATCATACACCATCCCAGAGCCACACCCCACGCAGGGTACTGCACCGTACCGTAGGATGGCGGACGGAAAGTCAACAACGACCACACCAAGATCACCTACACAACACACACATGCATTAGGGAAGTGTGTATGCGTGCCAGAGAACAGGGGTTAAAGAAATGAGGACACTGGAACAGAGAGCCAGGTAGGATAGAATCTAAATTATTAAGAGAAAGACAGAGAGATTACTCACAGTGATGACAGCAGGAGTGATGAAAAACCAGCATGCTCTCCACCACAGCCAGAAGAGAGAGCTCCTCGTCCCAATCATCATCTCTATGTCCTTAATGAAACGATTTCCTCCTTCAAACAAACACAGAATGTGCCATACTCTATAACATGTACTATACTGTATATAGCTATAATATAACATGCAAAATATACACTGAGTATACAAAACATTGAGAACACCTGCTCTTTCCAATGACCAGGTTAAGCCAGGTGAAAACTATGATCCCTCATTGATGTCACTTGTTAAATCCACTTCAAAATCAGTATAGATGAAGAAGAAGAGACAGGATGAAGGATTTTTAAGTCTTGAGACATGATTGTGTATGTGTGCCATTCAGAGGGTGAATGGGCAAGACAAAATATTGAAGTGCCTTTGAACGGGTTATGGAAGTAGGTGCCAGGTGCACCAGTTTGTGTCAATAACTGCAATGCTGCTGGAGTTTCATCCACTGCCCAAAGGACATCCAGCCAACTTGACAACTGGTGGAGGCATTGGAATCAACATGGGCCAGCAGCCCTGTGGAACGCTTTCAGCACCTTGTTGAGTCCGTGCTCCAATGAATTGAGGCTGTTCTGAGGGGGAAAATGGGGGAGGGGGGCACCCTAATGTTTGGTATACTCAGTGATGTGCATAGTGATTGGACAAAAGCAATGACAATACAGCCCCTCCATAGCCTCTCTTGAAAAAGCCAAACCTTGACCCAGAAAATATAAAAAACTATTGGCCTATATCGAATCTTCCATTCCTCTCAAATTTGTTTGAAAAAGCTGTTGCGCAGCAACTCACTGCCTTCCTGAAGACAAACACTGTATACGAAATGCTTCAGTCTGGTTTTAGACCCCATCATATCACTGAGACTGCACTTGTGAAGGTGGTAAATGACCTTTTAATGTCATCAGACCGAGGCTCTGCATCTGTCCTCGTGCTCCTGTCCTCCTCCTTTTGATACCATCGATCACCACGTTCTTTTGGAGAGATTGGAAATGCAAATTGGTCTACACGGACAAGTTCTGGCCTGGTTTAGATCTTATCTGTCGGAAAGATATCAGTTTGTCTCTGTGAATGGTTTGTCCTCTGACAAATCAACTGTAAATTTCGGTGTTCCTCAAGGTTCCGTTTTAGGATCACTATTGTTTTCACTATATATTTTACCTCTTGGGGATGGCATTCGAAAACATAATGTTAACTTTCACTGGTATGCGGATGACACACAGCTGTACATTTCAATTAAACATGGTGAAGCCCCAAAATTGCCCTCGCTAGAAGCCTGTGTTTCAGACATAAGGAAGTGAATGGCTGCAAACCTTCTACTTTTAAACTCGGACAAAACAGAGATACTTGTTCTAGGTCCCAAGAAACAAAGAGATCTTCTGTTGAATCTGACAATTAATCTTGATGGTTGTACAGTCGTCTCAAATAAAACTGTGAAGGACCTCAGCGTTACTCTGGACCCTGATCTCTCTTTTGACGAACATATCAAGACTGTTTCAATGACAGATTTTTTCCCTCTACGTAACATTGCAAAAATCAGAAACTTTCTGTCCAAAAATGATGCAGAAAAATGTATCCATGCTTTTATTACTTCTAGGTTAGACGACTGCAATGCTCTACTTTCCGGCTACCCGGATAAAGCACTAAATAAACTTCAGTTAGTGCTAAATACGGCTGCTAGAATCCTGACTAGAACCAAAACATTTGATCATATTACTCCAGTGCTAGCCTCCCTACACTGGCTTTCTGTTAAGGCAAGGGCTGATTTCAAGGTTTTACTGCTAACCTACAAAGCATTACATGGGCTTGCTCCTACCCATCTCTCTGATTTGGTCCTGCCGTATATACCTACACATACGCTACGGTCACAAGACGCAGGCCTCCTAATTGTCCTTAGAATTTCTAAGCAAACAGCTGGAGGCAGGGTTTTCTCCCATAGAGTTCCATTTATTATGGAATGGTCTGCCTTTCCATGTGAGAGACGCAGACTCGGTCTCAACCTTGAAGTCTTTACTGAAGACTCATCTCTTCAGTGGGTCATATGATTGAGTGTAGTCTGGCCCAGGAGTGTGAAGGTGAACGGAAAGGCTCTGGAGCAACGAAACGAACTTGCTCTCTGCCTGGCCGGTTCCCCTCTCTACACTGGGATTATCTGCCTCTAACCCTATTACAGGGGCTGAGTCACTGGTTTACTGGTGCTCCTTCATGCCGTCCCTAGGAGGGGTGCGTCACTTGAGTGGGTTGAGTCACTGACGTGATCTTCCTGTCTGGGTTGGCGTCCCCCCTTGGGTTGTGCCGTGGCGGAGATCTTTGTGGGCTATACTTGGCCTTGTCTCAGGATGGTAAATTGGTGGTTGAAGATATCCCTCTAGTGGTGTGGGGGCTGTGCTTTGGCAAAGTGGGTGGGGTTATATCCTTCCTGTTTGGCCCTGCCTAGGGGTATCATCGGATGGGGCGACAGTGTCTCCTGACCCCTCCTGTCTCAGCCTCCAGTATTTATGCTGCAGTAGTTTATGTGTCGGGGGGCTAGGGTCAGTTTGTTATATCTGGAGTACTTCTCCTGTCTTTTATCTGGTGTCCTGTGTCAATTTAAGTATGCTCTCTCTAATTCTCTCTTTCTCTCGGAGGACCTGAGCCCTAGGGCCATGCCTCAGGACTACCTGGCATGATGACTCCTTGCTGTCCCCAGTCCACCTGGCCGTCCCCAGTCTACCTGGCCGTGCTGCTGCTCCAGTTTCAACTGTTCTGCCTGCGGCTATGGAATCCTGACCTGTTCACCGGACGTGCTTCCTGTCCCAGACCTGCTGTTTTCAACTCTCTGCAGACAGCAGGATTGGTAGAGATACTCTTAATGACCGGCTATGAAAAACCAATTGACATTTACTCCTGAGGTGCTGACTTGCTGCACCCTCGACAACTACTGTGATTATTATTATTTGACCATGCTGGTCATTTATGAACATTTGAACATCTTGGCCATGTTCTGTTATAATCTCCACCTGGCACAGCCAGAAGAGGACTGGCCACCCCTCATAGGATGGTTCCTCTATAGGTTTCTTCCTAGGTTTTGGCCTTTCTAGGGAGTTTTTCCTAGCCACCGTGCTTCTACCCCTGCATTGCTTGCCGTTTGGGGTTCAGGCTGGGTTTCTGCCCAGCACTTTGAGATATCAGCTGATGTACGAAGGGCTATATAAATACATTTGATAACATAAAAAATCCTCTACATGTACCCATCACACAATATATTCTGTAGATGTAGCTATAACATGTAATATACTTCCATTTACCGTAGAAGTAGAATACCCCAACAAGCTCCAGCAGAGCAGCGATCAGTAGAACAAAGCCAGCACAGAACTGATCCATCAGAGTCACCCAATATATCCCTGCCTGGAGTTACACACAGACAGTAATCACACGCATTCGCAATAAATTAATGTGAACGAAATTGTGGTATCTAAGGACCTATTTTAGTTATGGTAACTAAGGATTTACCTGGGTTACGCACGGCAGGCCGAGCAGGAAAAGGATGGCACAGGTTCCCACAGAGATGATAGAGCGTTTTGATTTGAACCTCTCAGGGAAGGCATCCTGTAGGCAGGTGGAGATGACCTCTGAGGGAACACGGCAAGAGTCAGAGGTCACTGTCCAGGTCTAGTTAGGAGTGTGTGTGTGTGTGTGCAAACACACACGGAAAGTATTCAGACCCCTTCACGATTTCACGTTACAGCCTAAAATGTATCAAAACTTTTTTCCCCATCAATCTACACAATACCCCATAATGACAAAGCACAAACAGTTTATTTCAACACATTTATAAACAAATGTAACCTGAAATATCATATATTCATATGTATTCAGACCCTTTACTCAGTACTTCGTTGAAGCACCGTTGGCAGCGATTACAGCCTTGAGTCTTCTTGACCATGACGCTAAAAGCTTGGCACACCGGTATTTCGGGAGTTTCTCACATTTTTCTCAAGCTCGGTCAGGTTGGATGGGGAGCGTCACTGCACAGCTATTTTCTGGTCTCTCCAGAGATTGGGTTCAAGTCCAGGGTCTGGCTGGGCCACTCAAGGACATTCAGAGACTTGTCCCGAAGCCACTCCTGCGTTGTCTTGGCTGTGTGATTAGGGTTGTTCTGTTGGAAAGTGAACCTTCTACCCATTCTGAAGTCCTGAGCAGGTTTTCAGCAAGGATGTCTGCACTTTCCAGCGTTTAACTTTCCCTCGATCCTGCCTAGTCTCCCAGTCCTACTGCTGAGAAAATAAAAATAAAAATTCACACAGCGTGATGCTGCCAGATTTCCCCCAGACGTGACATTTGGCATTCAGGTCAAAGAGTTCAATCTTGGTTTCATCAGACCAAGGAATCTTGTTTCTCATGGTCTGAAAGTCCTTTAGGTGCCTTTTGGCTAATTACAAGCAAGCTGTCATGCGCCTTTCACTGAGGAGTGGCTTCCGTCTGGCCACTCTACCATAAAAAGCCTGATTGGTGGAGTGCTTTAGAGATGTTGTCGTTCTGGAAGTTTCTCCCATCTCCACAGATGAACTCTGGAGCTCTGTCAGAGTGACCATTGGGTTCTTGGTCACCTCCAAGGCCCTTCTCCCCCGATTGCTCAGAGTTTCCGTGCGGCCAGGTCTAGGAAGACTCTTGGTGGTTCCAAACTTCTTCCACTTAAGAATCATGGAGGCCACTGTGTTGATGGGGACCTTCAATGCTGCAAAAAGGTTTTGGTACCCTTCCCCAGATCTGTGCCGACACAATCCTGTCTCAGATCTCTACGGACAATTCTTTCAACCTCATGGCTTGGTTTTTGCTCTGACATGCACTGTGTAACGGATATCGTCCTCTTCGTCTGAGGAGGAGTAAGGATCAGATCAAAGCGCAGCACGTGTTCATGATGATTTTAATAAAAGAAAGCACTGAATCAAAACAATAAACGATGACGTGAATATACCAAAACCGAAACAGTACCATGTGACCAAACACTCACACTGAAACAAACACCCACAACCCAACAGTGAAACCCAGGCTACCTAAGTATGATTCTCAATCAGAGACAACTAACGACACCTGCCTCTGATTAAGAACCATACAAGGCCGAACACAAAAACCAACATAGAAAAACAAACAGACTGCCCACCCCAACTCACGCCCTGACCATACTAAAACAAAGAATAAAATAACAGAACTATGGTCTGAACGTGACACACTGTCAACTGTGGGACCTTACTTAACAGGTGTGTGCGCCTTTCCAAATCATGTCCAATCAATTGAATTTACCACAGGTGTACTCCAAATCAAGTTGTGGAAACATCAAGGACGATCAATGGAAACAGGATGTGCCTGAGCTCAATTTCAAGTCTCACCTGAACAGAGCAAAGTACAGAGAGAGATCCTTGATGAAAACCTGCTCTAGAGTGAGCAGGACCTCACTTTGGGGCAAAGTTCCACCTTCCAACAGGACAACAACCTTAAGCACACAGCCAAGACAATGCAGGAGCGGCTTTGGCACAAGTCTCTGAATATTCTTGAGTGGCTCAGCCAGAGCCCGGACTTGAACACAATGGAACATCTCTGGAGAGACCTGAAAATATCTGTGCAGCAATGCTCCCCATCCAACCTGACAGAGCTTGAAAGGATCTGCAGAGTAGAATGGGAGAAACTCCCCAAATACAGGTGTGCCAAGCTTGTAGCGTTATACCCAAAGAATACTTGAGGCTGTATTCACTGCCAAAGGTGCTTCAACAAAGTACTGAGTAAAGAGTAATTACACTACCAGTCAAAAGTTTGGACACTCACTCAAGGGCTTCCTTATTTTTTATTACTTTCTACATTGTAAAATACATCAAACCTAAGCAATATGGAATCATGTAGTAACCAAACAAATAGTGTTAAACAAATCAAAATATATTTCACACTTGAGATTCATCAAAGTATCCACCCTTGCACACTCTTGGTATTCTCTCAACCAGCTTCATGAGGTAGTCACCTGGATTACATTTCAATTAACAGGTGTGCCTTGTTAAAAGTGCATTTGTTGAATTTATTTCCTTCTTAAATGCATTTGAGCCAAGCAGTTGTGTTGTGACAAGGTATTGGTGGTTTACAGAAGATAGCTCTATTTGGTAAAATACCAAGTCCATATCATGGCAAGAACAGCTCAAATAAGCAAAGAGAAACAGTCTACCATAACTTTAGCACATGATGGTCAGTCAATCCGGAAAAGTAAGAACTTTGAAAGTTTCTTCAAGTGTAGTCGCAAAATGATGAAACTGGCTCTCATGAGGACCGCCCCAGGAAAGGAAGACCCAGAGATACCTCTGCTGCAGAGGATAAGTTCATTAGTAACCAGCCCAAATAAATGCTATTCAGAGGAGACTATGTGAATCAGGCCATCATGGTTGAATTGCTGCAAAGAAACCACTACTAAAAGGACACCAATAAGAAGAGGAGACTTGCTTGGGCCAAGAAATATGAGCGGTGGTGTGATAGTGCTTTTCTTGTGACACTGATTTATTTAGAATTCAAGGCACACTTAACCAGCATCGCTACCACAGCATTCTGCAGCGATACGCCATCCCATCTGGTTTGCGCTTAGTGGTACTATCATTTGTTTTTCAACAGAGCAATGACCCAACACACCTCCCGGCTGTGTAAGGGCTATTTGACCAAGACGGAGAGTGATGGAGTGCTGCTTCAGATGACCTGGCCTCCACAATCCCCCGACCTCAACCCAATTGAGATGGTTTGGGATGAGTTGGACCGCAGAGTGAAGGAAAAGCAGCCAACAAGAGCTCAGCAAATGTGGGAACTCCTTCAAGACTGATGGGAAAGCATTCCAGGTGATAACCTCCTGAAGCTGGTTGAGAGAATGTCAACAGTGTGCAAAGCTGTCATGGTGGCTACTTTGAAATATCTCAAATATATTTTTTTGTTGAACACTTTTTTGGTTACTACACGATTCCATGTGTTATTTCATAGTTTTGATGTCTTCACTATTATTTGACAATGTAGAATAAAGAAAAATCCTGGAATGAGTAGGTGTCCAAACTATTTTTTGTTTAAATACATTTTAGTATTTTGTACACCAACGTCAAACAGCTGAAAATACAATATTTTTTGTTATGGAAAATATATTTCACAGCGTTTTAGATGCTACAATGACTCTCTACACTATACTTGCTTGTTTTGTCACACACTGAAATTAGGTGAACTATTCGAATTTTAGCAGTCAGGAAGTGGCAGAGCAATTTCTGCATAGTGCATCTTTAAATGCATGGGAGTGTATGAGTATTTTCAAAAACTTTCCAAGTGTATTTCCAAATACATTCCAATATTCAACTACTGGTCTTTAAAAAAAAAAAATATATATATATATATATATATAAATACTTACTTCCAAATGTTTTTGAAAGTAATTGAAATACCCCAAATAGTTGGCAGTAAGTGAAATACCCTGGCGTGTGTGTCCCATGTGCATGGATGTGTGTGTGTCTGACTGACCTATGCCAGCGAACTGCGAGTCCAGTCCAAGGGTGAGCAGCATGAAGAAGAAGAGGATGGACCAAAGAGGAGAAATTGGCAGCTTGGACAGGGCATCAGGGTACGCAATAAATGCTAGTCCAAAACCTACACGCATGCACACGCGCACACTTTGTTAGTGTTTGTTAAGTGGCTATTGTGTCAGTAAGGTAAAGCTAAACACTAGACAGTGGTGTACTACTCACCTGCTTGGGCCACCTCGGATACAGGCTTTCCATAGACATGAGCCATGTGACCTAAGATGGAGAAGATGGCGAAGCCTGCAAACACACTGGTACCTATAGAGTGACATTAAAACGGGAAAGGAAAAACGATGTACCGGAACAGAATGAAACCTTGAAAGTTCTTCTTTATGATGCCATTAGCATCCATCTGGTGCGTGTGTGGTGTTTGAGTCATACCACAGTTGGTGAGGCAGACGGTCAGTGCGTCCTTGAACACATTGTTGTGGAACTTGTTATATGAAGACAGGGCCGTGACACCACCCCACGCTACTGACAGAGAATAGAAGATCTGTGTGGCTGCATCTCTCCACACCTGCCAGAAAGACCTACTATTTAGTTACTTCAGTCAAGCATGTGTATTTTGTGTTGACAGGTAAGAGGTTAGGCTCTAACCTCTGCCTCGCCCAGTTTTGTGAGGTTGGACTGGGAGCCAATGTAGAACTCGATCCCGTCTCTGGCGCCCTCTAGTGTAACTCCCCGGATCAGAAGAATCAGCAACACCACATAGGGAAACGTAGCGGTGAAATACACCACCTGGGGACAGACACACACAAATATTAGAGGGACACATGCACATCCGAAAGACACAGATTAGAAAGACAGGACCAACTCACACACTAGTGGGGAGCAGGTCAGCTCTTTGTTCGCCCGCAATTGCTAATAACCCATCGACAACCACCCAACTATATGTAATAAGTTTTAAACGGAGGCCCGCACCCGACCCTAACCCTCTAATATAGAAAATGGTGTAGGTTACTGTAAGGTTTTTGTTTTTTTAGTACTAAGTTGGCCTGATTTCAGATATGTTTTTGCTTGTAACTTCTAATGTTTTGGTAGGCTATTTGTAAGTCAACTTGTCTATAATTAGATACATGCAGCATCTCTTCTGTCATTGTTGCCCAAGACTAAATAAACCCTTGCTTACCAGAATCTAGTTGACATCGATAAATTTCTCAGTCATCTCTGATACTTCCATGGAGCAAAGATGTTTAGGGACCGGCAAGAAAATGAAATAACTAAAACTTAAAAGATGTGTAAAATTTCCAAATAATTTCAGTTTGACCGGTTGTAAGGAAATAGAAAGCTGTGAAAACAACCCAACGTGTTTCTCATAAGATTTCAGTTCAGCTTGGATGCATATTTTGTGGTTGAAATAGTATAATCTTTTATGATGCTGATAAAGATTGCACTGCGACAAACTGTATCTAACTGCAGATTTGCATTCTCTCAAGAAGCTGAAAGAAAGAAATCATATTGCTCCACTCCTGTGAGTAAAAATGTTGCCTACATTTTCTGTATCATTTTACTGCAAGAAATGATTAAATTCTGCAGGTGTTAATATTAAGGCTAAGTGAGCGGTTATAGACCTACAGTCAGTGTCCAGATTTCAGTTTCCATTTAACCCATCAACAGTAGGCTACAATTCCCTTGACGTGCTATAGGCCTATTTGAAGTCCCCGTCTTGTGACTGAGGCACTGTACAAATTTGACAACCACACATAACATAGCCAGCACTGCTATCATCCTCTTTGACCACTTCAAATATAACTTTTCTGGCCCTCCCTTGTCTTTATTTTCAACTCTCCATTTCGCAGCTTTTCTCTAAACTCAGACATTGTCCTTTTTTTCCCTCCTTGGATCGACGTTAACTTGTCCTGCCCGTTCCAAATGCATTTGGCGACTGGCATGTAAGCTACTTGGTGCATGTACAGTTAGGCCCTAAAGTTTATGCACTAATGCCAGCTAGCCTAAAATAATGAAAGGTATCATTTTCCCTTTATACAATATTTCATGACCCTAAACCTGCCCGCCTCGTGAATATAACTGCGGCGATTGTGGGTTATGGGTCAACCCGCACATCACTATCACACACAAACAGGAAATGGGTCATACAGACTTTTCCTGAGGACTTGATGCCTTTGTAAAGGGCAGCAGCGATGAACAGCCATCCCAGTAGCAGACAGAGAGCCAGATGCCAGACCACCGGACCGGTCTCATCCAGACCACTGGACCTTTGTAAGGCCACCAGGCTGGGGATAGACAAAGAGATTGTCTGACTGTAAGGTGGTCAATCTTACAGACAGGATCAGTTTCAACATAGCATTATAGAGACAACCTGGCATTCAACACAACCTGTGTGACCTCTGAAGTATTTTCAACTTAGTGAAATTGAATCAAGTGTGTGTGTGTTACTCACTCCCAATACTGTTCGCTGGGGCTCTGTACTGGGATGCTGATGATGTTTTCCTTTGGGCAAGTCTCATTCTCCCACAGCGTCATGTTGGCTACAATTACTGGTTCACTCCAGTTGGCAGCTAGGGTATTGTTGCACACTTCTGTAGAGGTCAGAAGCCATTGTCAGAGTGGTAAAGTTACATGGCACTCTGTTCAGGTTCAGCTAGGTCATGTTCATTAAAGCATATCATGGAAAACATTAATGTCAGGTAATGGAAAATATTGGTCAAGGTTATTTTGTTTGGAGCCTAATTAACATGATAGAAGAGTAAAAGCTGCACAACAGGGAAACTTCACTACATCTTTAGATGAGACACAACATTATAAAACAGGTACCTCTAGGTGTGAGGCTACAATTGCTGTTGGACCAGTAGAAACAGTCACTCCATGGCAGAGGGGACTGGAATGAGGCAAACATGTAGTAAAGACTGTAGGCAATGATGACGTTGTAGTAGATGCCTACTAACGTACTGACCAAAACCATAGCTACACCCACACCTGGAGAGGATATGGAAAGGGAGAGTGAGGAGAGAGAGCAGGAATTGAGTTAGATGTAAATCAAGGCGGATTCTTCAATATTTGAATTTCAATTCACTTCCTGAATAGATTGAATCGTCACCATCCCTGATAGCAGTGACTTTATTGATAAGTTCTGTGAAGTTCAATCTTTATCACATACTGATTCAGCCGAAAGGCAAACAGACAGAACCAGTGCTTCCTGGTATACTGGTCAACCAGTCACATTGTAGTTCCTCATCTTGAGATGTATCTAATCAAGGAAGTCCCATTGAGGAAAACATTCTATTTTCCAAGGAAGACATAACAGAGAACACATGGGAAGTGAGACATTCTATGGTATGATGTATCCACCAAAGCATGTGAAAGAATAACTACAGTGGCAATGTACAAAAATTACACTGACCACAAATACACAATTCGAAAGATTTTACTGAGTTACAGTTCATATAAGAAACTCAGTCACTTTAAATACATTCATTAGGCCCTAATCTATGGATTTCACATGACAGGGAATACAAATATGCATCTGTTGGTCACAGATACCTTAAAAAAAGAAAAAAGAAATAAAAGTAGGTGCGTGGATCAGAAAACCAGTCAGTATCTGGTGTGATCACCATTTGCCTCATGCAGTGCGACACATCTCCTTTGTATAGAGTTGATCAGGCTGTTGATTGTGGCCTGTGGAATATTGTCCCACTCCTCTTCAATGGCTGTGCGAAGTTCCTGGAAATTGGCGGGTACTGGAACACGCTGTCGTACATGTCGACCCAGAGCATCCCAAACATGATCAAGGGGTAATTTCATTTTCATCTGTGTACATTCAAAATTGCCATTAATAAAATGCAATTGTGTTCGTTGCCCGTAGCTTATGCCTGTCACCACACAAAAAGCACACTTTTCTAGCGTGCAAGTGGCCATCGAAGATGAGCATTTGCCCACTGAAGTCGGTTAAAACGCCAAACAGCAGTCAAGTCAACGAGCAAGCTGATGAGCTTCCATGACACGGTTTGACAGTTAGTGCTGAAATTCTTCATTTGTGCAAACCCACAGTTTCACCAGCTGTATGGGTGGAAGTGAAAAAGCTGGATGTGGAGGTCACGGGCTGGCGTGGTTGCAGGTGGTCTCCGGTTGTGAGGCCAGTTGGACGTACTGCCAAATTCTCTAAAACATAAAATTCTCTGGCAACAGTTCTGGTGGACATTCCTGCAGTCAGCATGCCAATTGAACACTCCCTCAAAACATGTGGCATTGTGTTATGTGACAAAACATTTGTGGCTTTTTGTCCCCAGTTCACCTGTGTAATGATATACCACACTTATCAGGTGAATGGATTATCTTGCCAAAGGAGAAATTATCACTAATGAGGATGTAAACAAATTTGTGCTAAACATAATAACAAAATAAGATGTGCTTATGGACAATTTCTAGGATCTTTTATTTCAGCTCACAAACAAGTATTACTAAGAAATTGCTTACATGCACATCCTAGAGCAATATTTCTTAATCCTGGTTCCGGGGATCCAAAAAGGGTGCACATTTGCTCTAGCGCTACACACCGGATTGGAATAAACAACAAATGTGAATCAGGTGCGTTACGTAGTGCTAGGGTTAAAAACAAAAACCAGAATTTGGAAACACTACCCTTGACAGTTTTATAACTAACCAATAGCAGTAGAGAAGGACTTGGTCCAATATGCACCATGAATGTGTTCTGTGTTTTGGCACATTCAGCAGCTAGAGGCCAGTCTGACAGAGTGATACAGTAACCCATTGGGCTTGGTAGGGTTATAAGTTAGCTCAGGGGCTGGGTACATACAGTAAATGGACTAGCAGCCTTATAGGGTTAGCCCTGGGTCTAGACTGATCGTTCCTCCAGCTCATACATCGAGTTTAGATTCAGGTCATATGGTTAACCATTAATACACTGCTCAAACAAACTTCAGACAATTTTCCTCTAAGGTCAATAAAGCTGATCCCGTTGTGTAATGGGCTGGCTGCTCACACAACATTCAAACAGAGAGTAGTAGCAAACACTCCCCAAAAGGTCTGAGTGGTGAAGGGAATGGATGAGTTCCTTGAAGTGGAAAAAAAAGTCATACAGCTGGTCCCAATCCACTCCTTAACCATTCCCTTTGGCCCTTTACCCTTCAATGTCTGCAGATCTGAAGAGTCTGGCTAGGTATAAGCAGTATAGTGGTGAAGGTTCCAAAAACATAGCTTATACCTTACATACTGTATCTGCAAATATTGAAGGGTTGAGACCAAGAGTAATGGGTAGACATTGAATTGGGACCGGTTTGGGCTTAGGTGGTAAATTAGGGGTACAAGGCTTAGTCTTACCCTGAAATATGGGCAGAGCCCGCCACACATTGACAGGGCCTTGGCTGCAGAACTGACCAAAGGAACTCTCCAGGAAGAACAGAGGTATACCAGCAACAGCCAGCATGATGACATACGGGATGAGGAAAGCACCTAGAGACAGAGAGGACAGAAAACTTGACACTAATAACAAATGCAGGAATATGAGGTAGCCAGTGGATGGTGGAAGCATATATGGGCTTAACTACAATAATCTGAAATGAATCTTTAAGAATGTTCTGCCATGGTCTAGTTTATAAGTGATTATAGGGTAGGATTCCCAAATAGGCGGCCTGCGGGACAGAGTTGGCCAGTAGGTGATTTTATTAGGCCCCCCAAGTTCTGACACTTATAATTATTTTGGGACATAAGACTAAAATCACCAGGAAATAAGCTTCAAGTGATTTTAAATTTAGGAAATCTGTTGCTATGTAAACCCACGCATAAAGAGGCATGTGAGCTTATCAAGGTTTTAAATGATTCCGTTTTTTGTCAAATATGTGATCGGTTAGTTTTTTTGCGGTCAATTTGCAATGTTGAAATTTAAACTCAGCAAAAGAAACGACCCCGTCTATCAAAAATAATTTGTAAAAATCCAAATAACTTCACATATCTTCATTGCAAGTGGTTTAAAACACCGTTTCCAATGCTTGTTCAATGAACCATAAACAATTAATGAACATGCACCTGTGGAACAGTCGTTAAGACACTAACAGCTTACAGACGGTAGGCAATTAAGGTCAGTTATGAAAACTTAAGACACTAAAGAGGCCTTTCTATTGACTCTGAAAAATACCAAAAGAAAGATGCCCAGGGTCCCTGCTCATCTCCGTGAACGTGCCTTAAGCATGCTGCAAGGAGGCATGAGGACTGCAAATGTGGTCAGGGCAATAAATTGCAATGTCCATACTGTGAGACGCCCAAGACAGCACTACAGGGAGACAGGACGGAGAGCTGATTGTCCTCGCAGTGGCAGACCACGTGTAACAACACCTGCACAGGATCGGTACATCCGAACATCACACCTGCGGGACAGGTACAGCATGGCAACAACAACAGTCCGAGTTACACCAGGAACGCACAATCCCTCCATCAGTGCTCAGACTGTCCGTAATAGGCTGAGAGAGGCTGAACTGAGGGCTTGTAGGCCTGTTGTAAGGCAGGTCCTCACCAGACATCACCGGCAACAACGTCGCCATTGGGCACAAACCCACCGTCGCTGGACCAGACAGGACTGGCAAAAGTGCTCGTCACTGACGAGTCACAGTTTTGTCTCACCAGGGGTAATGATCGGATTAACGTTTATCGTCAAAGGAATGAGCGTTACACTGAGGCCTGTACTCTGTAGCGGGATTAATTTGGAGGTGGAGGGTCCGTCATGGTCTGGGGCGGTGTGTCGCATCATCGGACTGAGCTTGTCGTCATTGCAGGCAATCTCAATGCTGTGCATTACAGGGAAGACATCCTCCCCCCTCATGTGGTACCCTCCTGCAGGTTCATCCTGACATGACCCTCCAGCATGACAATGGCACCAGCCATATTGCTTGTTCTGTGCGTGATTTCCTGCAAGACAGGAATGTCAGTGTTCTGCCATGGCCAGCGAAGACCCTGGATCTCAATCCCATTGAGCACGTTTGGGACCTGTTGGATTGAAGGGTGAGGGCTAGGGCCATTCCCCCCAGAAATGTCTGGGAACTTGCAGGTGCCTTGGTGGAAGAGTGGGGTACCATCTCACAGCAAGAACTGGCAAATCTGGTGCAGTCCATGAGGAGGAGATGCACTGCAGTACCTAATGGAGCTGGTGGCCACACTAGATACTGACTGTTACTTTTGATTTTGACCCCCCTTTGTTCAGGGTCACATTATTCAATTTCTTGTCACATGTCTGTGGAACTTGTTCAGTTTGTCTCAGTTGTTGAATCTTATGTTCATACAAATATTTACACATGTTGCTGAAAATAAACGCAGTTGACAATGAGAGGACGTTTCTTTTTTTGCTGAGTTTATAACTATGTTCCGGCCCCCGACCGACCATCTGCTCAAGGAAAGAGAAAAATAATAATTGGCACACGGCTGAATGCAACTGGGGACCCGTTTTAGGGTATTGAGTTACTATTGAACAGGTGTGTCATTAGTGCACACTAAGCAAGCTTAGGTCACTGTGTATGTGTGTGTCAGTGGAGGCTCCTTCTCAGATGAAGGGGATGACCATCCTAATCAGTGAATTTCAGAAAAACCTAAATGTCAACATAAGATAAAACTATACTAAATATATTAATTTTACCAAAATTATTAAAACACTGTTTTGCAATGAGGGTCTACAGTAGCCTCAACAGCACCTTCTAGGGTAGAATAATAATAGTGTAGGTGGAGGAAAAATATATTTTCCATCCTCCTCTTGGTACATTGACTTCAATACAAAACCTAGGAGGTTCACGGTTCTCACCCACTTCCATAGATGTACACAGTAATTATGACAACTTCCGGAGGACGTCCTCCAACCTCAGAGCTCTTGCAGCATGAATTGACATGTCCATCCAATCAAATGATCAGATAATTAATCTGGAACTGAAAGCAGAAGCTACAGCTAGCTAGCACAGCCGTGCATCAAGTGTGGTGTGTTGTTGACTCAGAAAGACAATAGTTGAACAGTTTTAAACAAATTATTTTCTTAAATTAAGGATAAGCAGTTCATTGCCTTTCACTCACTTAGCTAGCTAAGGCAGCTAATATAGCCTACTCAACAACCTGACTCAAACAGCGAGGAATGCCATTTATGTTAGCTAGCTGGCTAAGGCAATCCAACACTGCAACTCTTCCAAGTCAAGGTAAGCTTTCGGTTTTAGTAATGTACTGCCGCCGGTGCCTGCCAGTCTAACTGCTAGCTGTACACATAGATTGGATTGTGGGCATATTAATGCGTTAGTTCTAGTAGGCCTAGCTATGTTGACTATGACAATAGCAAATATGGTACGTTTACATGCACACTAATAATTTCATATTAAACTGGTTATGGCACTAGGCAGATTATGCAATTAAAAAAAATAAAAAAGGCATTCCAGCAGTGTATTTGTTCTGTGCATGTGCTTGCACCTGCCAAGCGAGCCTCCCTCTTTAGGGCTAGTGAAGTGTGTTGGGCGCAACAATGTACAATACTGTTCAAAAGTTTGGGGTCACTTAGAAATGTCCTTGTTTTTGAAAGAAAAGCTCATTTCTTTTGTCCATTAAAATAACATCAAAAAATTATCAGAAATAAAGTTTATACATTGTTAATGTTGTAAATGACTATTGTAGCTGGAAACGGCAGATTTTTATGGAATATCTACATAGGCGTACATAGGCCCATTATGAGCAACCATCGCTCCTATGTTCCAATGGCACATTGTGTTAACTTATCCAAGTTTATCATTTTAAAAAGCTAATTAGTCATTAGAAAAAACTTTTGCAATTATGTTAGCCCAGCTGAACTTCTTTAGTGCTGACTAAAAAAGCAATTAAACTGGCCTTCTTTAGACTCGTTGAGAATCTGGAGCATCAGCATTTGTGGGTTCAATTACAGGCTCAAAATGGCCAGAAACAAAGAACTTTCTTCTGAAACTCAGTCTGTTCTTGTTCTGAGAAATGAAGGCTATTCCATGCAAGAAATTGCCAAGAAACTGAAGATCTGGTATAACGCTGTGTACTACGCCCTTCACAGAACAGCGCAAACTGGCTATAACCAGAATAAAAAGAGTGGGAGGCCCTGGTGCACAACTGAGCAAGAGGACAAGTACATTAGTGTCTAGTTTGAGAAACAGATGCCTCACAAGTCTTCAAATGGCACATTCATTAAATAGTACCCGCAAATCAAATCAGATTGTATTGGTCACATACACATGGTTAGCAGATGTTAATGCAAGTGTAGCGAAATGCTTCTGCATCTAGTTCCGACCATGCAGTAATATCTAACAAGTAATCTAACAATTTCACAACAACTACCTTATACACACAAGTGTAAAGGAATGAATGAGAATATGTACATATAAATACATGGGTGAGCGATGGCCGAACGGCATAGGCAAGATGCAGTAGATGGTATAGAATACAGTATATACATATGAGATGAGTAATGTAAGCATTGTATAAAGTGGCATTGTTTAAAGTGACTAGTGAGACATTTATTACATCCAATTTTTATTATTAAAGTGGCTAGAGATTTGAGTCAATATGTTGGCAGCAGCCACTCAATGTTAGTGATGGCTGTTTAACAGTCTGATGGCCTTGAGATAGAAGCTGTTTTTCAGTCTCTCGGTCCCAGCTTTGATGCACCTGTACTGACCTCGCCTTCTGGATGATAGGGGGGGGAACAGGCAGTGGCTCGGCTGGTTGTTGTCCTTGATGATCTTTTCGGCCTTCCTGTGACATCGGGTGGTGTAGGTGTCACGAAGGGCAGGTTGATTGTGCCCGGTGATGCGTTGTGCAGACCTCACTACCCTCTGGAGAGCCTTGCGGTTGTGGGCGGAGCAGTTGCCGTACCAACTTTTTGCCTCTGTAAAAGTTTGTGTTTTTGGTGACAAGCCACATTTCTTCAGCTTCCTGAGGTTGAAGAGGCGCTGTTGCGCATTCATCACCACACTGTCTGTGTGGGTGGACCATTTCAGTTTGTCCGTGATGTGTACTCAGAGGAACTTAAAACTTTCCACCTTCTCCACTACTGTCCAATCGATGTGGATAGAAGGGTGCTCCCTCTGCTGTTTCCTGAAGTTCACAATCATCTCCTTTGTTTTGTTGATGTTGAGTGTGAGGTTATTGTCCTGACACCACACTCTGAGGGCCCTCACCTCCCTGTAGGCCATCTCGTCGTTGTTGGTAATCAAGCCTACCACTGTAGTGTCGTCTGCAAACTTGATGATTGAGTTGGAGGCGTGCAAGGCCACGCAGTCATGGGTGAACAGGGAGTATAGGAGAGGGCTGAGAACGTACTCTTGTGGTGCCCCAATGTTGAGAATCAGCGGGGTGGAGATGTTACCTACCCTCACCACCTGGGGGGCGGCCCGTCAGAATTTCCAGGACCCAGTTGCACAGGGCGGGGTCGAGACCCAGGGTCTCGAACTTAATGACGAGTTTGGAGGGTACTATGGTGTTAAATGCTGCGCTGTAGTCGATGAAAAGCTTTCTTACATAGGTATTCCTCTTGTTGAGATTGGTTAGGACAGTGTGCAGTGTGATTGCATCGTCTGTGGACCTATTGGGGCGGTAAGCAAATTGGAATGGGTCTAGGGTGTCAGGTAGGGTGGAGGTGATATGGTCCTTGACTAGTCTCTCAAAGCACTTCATGATGACGGAAGTGAGTGCTACAGGGCGATAGTCATTTAGCTCAGTTACCTTAGTTTTCTTGGGGACAGGAACAATGGTGGCCCTCTTGAAGCATGTGGGAACAGCAGACTAGGATAGGGATTGATTGAATATGTCCGTAAACACACCAGCCAGCTGGTCTGCTATTGCTCTGAGGACGCGGCTAGGGATGCCGTTTGGGCCGGCAGCCTTGCGAGGGTAAACACGTTTAAATGTTTTACTCACATTGGCTGCGGTGAAGGAGAGCCCGCAGGTTTTGGTAGCGGGCCATGTCGGTGGCACTGTATTGTCCTCAAAGCGAGCAAAGATTTTGTTTAGTTTGCCTGGGAGCAAGACATCGGGGTCCGCGACGGGGCTGGTTTTCTTTTTGTAGTCTGTGATTGACTGTAGACCCTGCCACATACCTCTCGTGTCTGAGCCGTTGAATTGCGACTCTACTTTGTCTCCATGCTGACGCTTAGCTTGTTTGATTGCCTTGGAGGGAATAGCTAAACTGTTTGTATTCGGTCATGTTTCCGGCCGCCTTGCCCTGATTAAAAGCAGTGGTTCGCACTTTCAGTATTGCTTGAATGCTGCCATCAATCCACGGTTTCTGGTTGGGGAAGGTTTTAATTGTCGCCATGGGTACAACATCACCGATGCACTTGCTAATAATCTCGCTCACCAAAACAGCATATACATCAATGTTGTTCGACGCTATCCGGAACATATCCCAGTCCACGTGATCAAAGCAATCTTGAAGCATGGAATCAGATTGGTGGGACCAGCGTTGAACAGACCTGAGCACGGGCGTTCCCTGTTTAAGTTTCTGTCTATAGGCTGGGAGCAACAAAATGGAGTCGTGGTCAGATTTGCCGAAAGGAGGGTGAGGGAGGGCCTTGTATGCATCACGGAAGTTAGAGTAACAATGATCCAGAATTAGTCCAGCCCGGGTCGCGCATTCGATATGCTGATAAAAATTTAGGGAGCCTTGTCTTGATCCATTGTCCTGGGTGGTGGACCAAACAGAGGATCCGCTTCGGGAAAGTCGTGTTCCTGTCTCAACGTCAACAGTGAAGAGGCAACTCCGGGATGCTGGCCTTCTAGGTAGAGTTGCAAAAGAAAAAGCCATATCTCAGACTGGCCAATAAAAATAAAAGATTAAGATGGGCAAAAGAACACAGACACTGGACAGAGGGAGCTCTGCCTAGAAGGTCAGCATCCCGGAGTCGCCTCTTCACTGTTCTGGTTAGAGACAGTTTGCATTGTTCTGTGAAGGGAGTAGTTCACAGCACTGTACCAGATCTTCAGTTTCTTGACAATTTCTCACATGGAATAGCCTTCATATCTCAGAACAAGAATAGACTGAGTTTCAGAATAAAGTTTTTTGTTTATAGCCATTTTGAGCCTGTAATCGAACCCACAAGTGCTGATGCTCCAGCTACTCAAGCAGTCCAAAGAAGGACAGTTTTATTCCTTCTTTAAATCAGAACAGGTTTTCGGCTGTGCTAACATAATTGCAAAAGAGTTTCCTAATGATCAATTAGCCTTTTAAATTGCTAAAATTTGATTAGCTAACATATTGTGCCATTGGAACACAGGAGTGATGACTATCCACAATAGTCGCATTATTGTATGCATGTAACCGCACTCGATGTAGGCTGTGCAGTGGTTAGCAGTTAGGGTATGAAGGTTTGACTTAGATACGTTTTTTTCACCTGGTCACAGACAGCTGTTGTGTTGTGTACTTAACACCAAGCAAAGGGAAAAGGTGAGAGGAGAGAGAGCGGAGATCCGAGAAGGAATTATTCAACAAGCAAAGTGATGATGCTGTATGTGCCTGCTATGAAGGTGAACAGGTGATCAGGGGTGGATTCATTTCACCCATTCTGTTGCAAAACATTTCTTAAACAGAAGGAAACGGAACAAAACGGGATGAAACTATCAGAATTTGTCCAATTGAAACTGTACTTTTAGATGTTCCGTGTTGCCACTGTTTGGACTAGTGACTACAGCCTAGATCAGCTAGATGATGGCAAGAGTGTGCAAGGCGGCATTGAATGTGTCACCATCCGCCACCTTGGTTACTCCAATTTGTCTCTCAACCTGTGTACCTACGTTATAAACTTTCATTCGTAGGCTAGGTTGTAGCAACCTCATGATGGGTATTGGGCAAATTCGAGTATCATATAATAGACTAAACATTGAGCTGGGTTAATGGAGTATGAATGACAGTTATCCAATAGTCTGTAATAGAAATTAGGCCATGCTCAAAAATCATCATCCCTAATCTTAAACTGCACCGAGAGCCACTGGTGTGTGTGTGTGTACCGGTGTGTCCCCACTTACCTCCTCCATTCTTATAGGCCAGGTAGGGGAACCTCCATACATTCCCCAGACCCACAGCATAGCCAATCATAGACAACATGTACTCCCTCTTATTGGTCCAGTTCCCCCGGTCAATATTCTCATCATTGCTGCCCACATAGGAGTCCTGCTGCTGCTTCTCATGGTCATCCTTAACCTGCATCACAGACAGATAACCCAAGCACGCACATAGTAAGTGAGAGCATATTTCATAAAGCTTAGAAGGCAATGTCAAGCCATTGTTACATACGTGCAACACACTGGAATTCGTTTTTATTCATTTACAGTGAATAGCATCCCAACCGTGACAGAGAAGTAGGCTATACAGTTAAATTCTCCATTCCAGATTAATTATAATTCTACCTGTTTGTTATTTGGACCGCGCGAATAACAGCATATTTACCGATTAATCGATTCATACATTTTAAGCGTTTATCTTTATAAGTAGGCTAATCTCCCCAATTAAATAAATAAAAAGACAGTCGTCAGAATGAAGTTGCTTTGGTCAAAATATCGTTCCTCCCGCCAACAACCATGACTTAATTAACTGTTACACCAAGACAGTTGCATATCATCCTACCGTGTCAGTGGCCGCGGGGTTTTTAAATATTACGTCTGTGAAACTGCTCCAATATTTCCTCATTTTGCTGCTGTTTGTCACATTAAGAAGTGATGTGATGAGAAGCGTTTGTTTGGGACAGACAGGTAACACAGTTATTTAAACTCCCTTGAGCCTGAGTGACACGCTCGTCTCTCTAGCCAATCGCCGCTCTGATTCCGGAATCATCTGCATTACCCGCGTGCCAAATTATAGCTTGAGTGAAACGTTTGAAACCGCGTGCGCCCGCATGCGTGTGTGTGCATGTGCGCGTGCGTGTTTCCAACCAGAGTGCTAAGACATACTGTACCTGTAGTATTTTCTTGTAAATAGACCTAAATCGTTCATTATTTTGTCCTCTTTCAGATATGACTAACCATTTCCAATGGTGTAAAAAGTACCCAATTGTCATACTTGAATAAAAATAAAGATATCTTAATATAAAATGACTAATGTAAAAGTAAAAGTCACGCAGTAAAATACAACTTGAGTAAATGTCTAAAAGTATTTGGTTTTAAATATACTTAAGTATCAAAAGTAAATGTAATTGCTAAAATATTAATTATTCCACATTCCTTATATTAAAACCAGAAGGCACAATATAATTTTTTTATTTTATTTACAGATAGCCAGGGGCACACTCCAACACTCAGACATAATTTACAAACGAAGCATTTGTGTTCAGTGATTCTGCCAGATCAGAGGCCGTAGGGATGACCAGGAAGGCTCTCTTGATAAGTGTGTGAAAAAGACCATTTTCCTGTCCTGCTAAGCATTCGAAATGTAACTATTACTTTCGGGTGTCAGAGACAGTGGAGTGAAAATAAAAGTTGTCAAAACTATATATATTAAAGTAAAGTACAGATACCCCAAAAAACGACTTAAGTAGCACTTTAATAAGTAGTTTTACTTAAGTACTTTACACCACTACCTTTTAAGTAGTTTTACTTAAGTACTTTACACCACTGACTATTTCTTGTGGGTTTATTCTTTCAATGCCAAACAAAACAGGTTACCTATAATTTTTGTCAAGTGCGTTGAAGTTTTTTCTTTGTGTGAGTATGTGCTTATGTGTGTGTATGTGTGTGTCTGCATGTGCATGTGTTTTGGATGCATGTGTGGATCTGTGTGTGTGGATCTGTGTGTGTGTGTGTGTGTGTGTGTGTGTGTGTGTGTGTGTGTGTGTGTGTGTGTGTGTGACTTAGACCACAATGTTACTATTAAGGAGCCTACTCCTTTAAAGTCCAAATAACTTATATGTTATGTTCAGAGGTAAACTGGCTCTGTCAGCAAAAACAGCCAAATATTCCATCTAAATGTCAATCGATTCTCAATAGTGATAGGGTTCTAAAACATAAAGCCCTCTATTTTCATATCACTTAAAAAATGATTTAGCAAATGCAACATAAACACCTACTGTACACTGTTTTAACCGGTTTTAACACAGTTGCAGCTGACAGTATTTTCTGATTACAACACTTTTCTGGCATCCTTCTTCCAATACACACAGGTGTTCGGAGCTAATTCGAACAGTTGGTTGCCTCTGTCTTCCGTCGGTCTTCCTTTGACAAGCGCTGTAACATTGAAATATGGCTGTGTGGGAACCCTAACCCTATAAAGGTGTGTAGTAATTTAACCTTTTGTTTTATGAAAAACTTTCTTGATTATATGACAGTAAATACCCAAAGGTATCCAAAGCCGTATCATAAGCAAGGGTTTCAACATGTAGACAAAGCGTTGGGAATATTGTACACAGTCCTGCACCATCGTCAATGCTTCAGCTGAGAACCACAGAGGGAGCCCTCTTTGTTAAACAAAAGCTACTGTGTGCCTATGTCACAGGATCAGATAGTTGTTGAGAATCATCTTGTAAAAGCATACCTGCCTCACAAACAAATCTGGGTTGTGTGTTCTGCGTGACTGCCATGGGTTAGCTGATTTCCTGGTATGTTTTTAAAAACATACTGATGGTGTTTTATGAATAATGTCTTGATGCATTGCAACAGTATTGGAAACAATAAGAGAAGCAGGTGTTTTTTCTGGACTCTTTTGACTGATTCTATTGTATTAGGGGATAGTGTCATATCTGTCTCTAAAATAACTGTTCTCAAATATTAAGATATGTCATATCACTTTGGTGATGTATAACTAACTGTATTACACCATCACTAAATACACCAACTTAGTTGCCGGGGCCAATGCACATTTGTTTTCACATTCATTAGAAGGTATTTTGGTATTTTATTAGAGAAAGCAGCAAGTACTCTTCCTGGGTTCCACACAAAACATGAAACATGACATAATAAAAAACATTAATAGACAATAACAGAACTACATATATTTAAAACATCACATATAGCCTACAAATCAGTACATACACACAAAATATCTAGGTCAAACAGGGGAGAGGCGTTGCGCCATGAGGTGATGCTTTATCTGTTTTTTTAAACTGGGTTTGCTGTTCACATGAACAATCACAGATGGAAGGGAGTTCCATATAATCAAGGCTCTATATAATACTGTATGTTTTCTTGAATTTGTACTGGATTTGGGAACTGTGAAAAGCAGGGCCTAAAATAAAATGTGTGATTCATTTTTGCAAACAAATCCTTTGTTTTGTTTCTAAAACAATATATGTATTACTTGTAAGAAGTAATGTGGTAAGTAAATAAACTTTTAACCAAAATATTGGATACAAAAATGTTCACCTACCCCTTTAAGGGTGGGAGGTTACCGTGGTAACACTGCTCCAGTCATTGTCTTCTCTTCCCTAGCTGTTGAAACTCAAACATTGAAAAACAACCTAGTTTGTGAACAAAACAATGTCAATAGCCAAGATACACCAGGACAAAGTCTCACTTCAGTAGACTTTCATTTCAAGTTAATGAGACCAACTTTTATGGGTTGCGCAGCACTTCTAAAAATTAGTCTTTCACTCAGCTCTTCACATGTGCACAGCTCCCAGCCAGGCAGTGTTGCAGTGCAATGTGGGACAGGCTATATGATTCTTAGTTCTTTGACTTTGTGCGATGAATTGACCAACTATGAAACTAAACGGCAGAAATACTTTGAAAACGGCTACTACAGCATTTATTTAGCAATAAATGTGACCATACTTTACTATTTTTATTCACAAATGCGAGTGAAATGCTCACAGTGTGGAGCCTTGACCACCTGCCAATATGTTAGCCACCAAAGCCAAAATCGAACCATATTTGATAGGTGGCGGGTGTTAATTTTAGGCCCTGGTGAAAAGACCCCAGGTGGCGGGGCAAGTGCATGTGTGTAAATTGACTATGCAAACAATTTTGAATTTTCAACACATTAATGTTTCTTATAAAAAGAAATGATGCAGTCAGTCTCTCCTCTACTTTTAGCCAAGAGAGACTTGCATGCATAATGTTGATATTAGCCCTCTGAATACAGTGAAAAGCAAGAAGTGCAGCTCTCTTCTCTGCCAGCTGCAGTTTTTCTTGTTATTTTTTTTGCAGCAGCTGACCATATGACTGGGCAATAATGAAGATAAGATAAAACTAGGTTTTTCTTTGTGGAATGTGGTGTCAAAAAAGAAGAGCATCTCTTTGTCACTGTCATTGTCTCCCCATCTTTACAGCCATTGAAATAATATGTTTTGAGCATGACAGTTTACAATCCAAGGTAACACTAAGTAATTTAGTCTCCTCAACTTGCTCAACAGCCACATGATTCATTATTAGATTCATCTGAAGTCTAGAACGTAGAGAATTATTTTTACCAAATACAATTCTCTTAGTTCTATAGATGTTCAGGACTAGTTTAATACTGACAACCCATTCTAAAACTGACTGCAATTATTTGTTTAGGGTTGCAGTGATTTCACTAGCTGTGGTTGCTGACTCGTATAGGGTTGAATTATCGGCATACATAAACACACAGGCTTTGTTTAATGCCAGTGGCAGGTCATTAGTAAAAATAGAAAACAGTAGAGGGCCTAGAAAACGGCCGTGTGCTACACCACACTTTATATCTTTTTAACATTAGAGAAGCATCCATTAAAGAAAACCCTCTGTGTTCTATTAGATCGATAGCTCTGAAATCACGATATGGTAGAGGTTGAAAAGCCTCAACAACAGGTTCTGGTCAATAATATAAAAGGCTGCACTGAAATCAAACAGTACAGCACCCCCAATCTTATTATTATCAATTTATTTCCAACAATCATCAGTCATTTGTGTCAGTGCCATTCATGTTGAGTGCCCTTCTCTATAAGCATGCTGAACGTCTGTTGTTAATTTGTTTACAGAGAAATTGCATTGTCAAAAACAGCAAGCTGATTGGTCTTCTGTTATAACCAGTAAAATGTGATTTACCATTCTTGGGTAGTGGAATGACTTTGACTTCCCTCCAGGTCTGAGGATAAACATTTTTCATATGACAAATAGGAGTGGCAATATAGTCCGCTACTATCATCCTCAGTAGCTTTCTCTCTTAAGTTGTCAAGACTAGGTGGGTTGTCATTATTGATGGACAACAATAATCTTTCTACCTCACCCACACTAACTTTACAGAATTCAAAATTACAATGCTTTTCTTTCATTATTAGGTCATTTATGCATGCATGTGAAGGCACACAGTTTGTTGTTGGCATTTAATGCCTAAATTTGCTTACTTTGCCAATTAAATAGTAATTAAAGTAATTGGCAACATCAAAATGTATTCTTTCTCTTTGTTCAGTTTAGTCACATAATTTCTCAATTTACAGTAAATTTGCCAATCAAATGTGCAGCCAGATGTATTCACCACTCTGTTTGCCTCGTCCCTCTCAACCATACAGATTTTAAATTCCTTATCAATCCACGGGGCCTCAACAGTGCTAGCAGTCAATTTCTTAATAGGTGTATGCTTATCAAGAACTGAAATAAACAATTTCATAAATTCATCAAGTGCAGCATCTGGATGCTCCTCATTACACACTATAGTGAGAAGCTTCCTCTTGAGCGGACAGCTTGATGAAAAGCAGTCTTTATTCAGGTCACCCAGAAAATATAACTCTCTTTTAACATCACACACAATATCAAGCAATGCACATATATAGTTGAAGTCGGAAGTTTACATACACTTAGGTTGGAGTCATTAAAACTAGTTTTTCAACCACAAATTTCTTGTCAACAAACTATAGTTTTGGCAAGTCGGTTAGGACATCTACTTTGTGCATGACACAAGTAATTTTTCCAACAATTGTTTACAGGCAGATTATTTCACTTATAATTCACTGTATCACAATTCCAGTGGGTCAGAAGTTTACATACACTAAGTTGACTGTGATTTAAACAGCTTGGAAAATTCCAGAAAATTATGTCAAGGCTTTAGAAGCTTCTGATAGACTAATTGACATACTTTGAGTCAATTGCAGGTGTACCTGTTGGTGTATTTCAAGACCTACCTTCAAACCCAGTGCCTCTTTGCTTGACATCATGGGAATATAAAAAAAAATCAACCAAGACCTCAGAAAAGAATTGTAGACCTCCACAAGTCTGGTTAATCCTTGGGAGCAATTTCCAAACATCTGAAGGTACCATGTTCATCTGTACAAACAATAGTATGCAAGTATAAACACCATGGGACCACGCAGCTGTCATACCGCTCAGGAAGGAGATGCATTCTGTCTCCTAGAGATGAACGTACGTTGGTGTGAAAAGTGCAAATCAATCCCAGAACAACAGCAAAGGACCTTGTGAAAATGCTGGAGGAAACAGGTACAAAAGTATCTATAGCCACAGTAAAATGAGTCCTATAACCTGAAAGGCCGCTCAGCAAGGAAGAAGCCACTGCTCAAAAACCACCATAAAAAAAAGCCAGACTACGGTTTGCAACTGCACATGGGGACAAAGATCGTACTTTTTGGAGAAATGTCCTCTGGTCTGATGAAACAAAAATACAACTGTTTGGCCATAATGACCATCGTTATGTTTGGAGGAAAAAGGGGGAGGTTTGCAAGCCAAAGAACACCATCCCAACCGTGAAGCAGGGGGGTGGCAGCATCATGTTGTTGAGGTGATTTGCTGCAGGAGGGACTGGTGCACTTCACAAAATAGAATGCACCATGAGGCAGGAAAAGTATGTGGATATATTGAAGCAACATCTCAAGACATCAGTCAGGAAGTTAAAGCTTGGTTGCAATTGGGTCTTCCAAATGGACCATGACCCCAAGCATTCTTCCAAAGTTGTGGCAAAATGGCTTAAGGACTTAAGAACTGAAAAAGTGTGTGCGAGCAAGGAGGCCTACAAACCTGACTCAGTTACAGCAGCTCTGTCAGGAGGAATGGGCCAAAATTCACCTAACTTATTGTGGGAAGCTTGTGGAAGGCTACCCGAAACGTTTGACCCAAGTTAAACAATTTAAATACAATGCTACCAAGTAGTATTGAGTGTACTTCTGACCCACTGGGAATGTGATGAAAGAAATAAAAGCTGAAATAAATCATTCTCTCTACTATTATTCTGACATTTCACATTCTTAAAATAGTGGTGATCCTAACTGACCTAAAACAGGGAATTTTAATTGTGAAAAACTGAGTTTAAATGTACTCGGCTAAGGTGTATGTAAAGGTGTATGGCCTATAGTAGCACCCCAAAAGAAGAGGCTTTAGGTGAGGCAGGTGAAAGTGGAACTGAGTCTGAGATGAGCAATATATGAACGTTATCTGATTTTAGCAAGTTATTGATTTCATAAACCTTATTTCTAAGGCAATATTTAATATGTACAATGTTTTACCGTTTCCTGGGTAGCTAGATAGATAGAGATAGACATAATATGAAGAAAAAAACAGAAAGCATGACAAGAACATTGTCAATCAGGCACTTTTGAGTATCAATTGGTGTATGTACTGTATATGTGATGTGGAGCTGAAGTTGCTGACCCGAAGCTCGGCTCTCTCACTGCTACAAGTATTTTGGGAGGGAGGGTGGACAATGAGCCTGTCATAGTGGATGTAAGCAATGTTCCCACGCTCTCTGGCAGCGATAAGTACTTTACAACTCTGGCGCAAATAGCTTCCGAGTAGTCCTCATTAAGGAAGAGTTCTTGGACCTCTCCAGAACAGCCATCTTGTCCTTAAATGTAAGTAATTTAGCAGATACTCTTATCCAGAGCAATTTACAGGAACAGTTAGGGTTAAGTGCCTCATTCCAGGGCATGTCAACAGATATATCAGCTAGTTGGTTTGGGGATTTGAACCAGAAACCTTTTGGTTACTGACCAAACACTCTGAACTGCTAAGCTACCACTATCGCTATCAGCCTCCACCGATGTCAGGGAAGTGGTGAGAAGTATTGTTGATGTTCTCAGACTACCTGTAGCAGTAACAGCAGAGGCAGAGGAGGCAAGGCAGGACCAGAGAGGATGTAGTCAGATATACAGAGATACTGGATGTAGTCTACTGTAGTAGGCCTACAGGTGGTTCTCAGAGCTGGGCTGTATAGACAATAGTTTCTATGGCATCACAAATACACACATATAGAGTAAACACGCAATTGGAATAATGTATATTAAGCTATCGACAAATATAGTTAAGCACTGAGTTACCTCATTTATCCGTCATGACTGACTGTTGCACTGCATGATTGTTGTGTATGTGAGCCAAGGTGAAGTGAGTTCATTACTCATCTGCTGACACAGAGAGAGATGGTCACATTACAGTAGCAGCACCCTCATCATAGGATTAGAGGTTAGTTGGCCACACACACACACGCACACACACACACACACACACACACACACACACACACACACACACACACACACACACACTACATCATGTTGTTGCCATTGTATAGGACACTGTATTTTTCCAGGACTGTGAGATTACAGCATGGTTTCAGTCTTAAACAGTCATTTTACGGTAATCCTGACCGCAGAAAACTAGTAAAGACAACAGACATGTTACGCATCAAAATATTGTTAGTTTAAAGTTCATTGAGAGTCAAAATCAGGTTTTTGATGAAATTGGATGATATTTAAAGGAAACCAGATCAAAGTCTTCTTGGTCATGAAAACTTGGCCATGGAAACCAGATCATCTTGACCATGTTCTGTTATAATCTCCACCCGGCACAGCCAGAAGAGGACTGGCCACCCCTCATAACCTGGTTCCTCTCTAGGATTCTTCCTAGGTTCTGGCCTTTCTAGGGAGTTATTTCTAGCCCCCGTGCTTCTACACCTGCATTGCTTGCTGTTTGGGGATTTAGGCTAGGTTTCTGTACAGCACTTTGTGACATCAGCTGATGTTAGAAGGGATTTTATAATACATTTTATTCATTGATTGTTTTATTTTGTTGTCCTTAAGCCATTTTGCCACAACTTTGGAAGTACGCTTGGGGTCATTATCCATTTGGAAGACCCGTTTGCGACCAAGCTTTAACTTCCTGACTGATGTCTTGAGATGTTGCTTCAACATACCCACCTAATTTTCCTTTCTCATGGAGCCATCTATTGTGTGGAGTGCACCAATCCCTCCTGCAGCAAAGCACCCCAACAACATGATGCTGCCACCCCCGTGCTTCACGGTTGGGATGGGGTTTTTCTGCTTGGAAACCTCCCTTTTTTTCCTCCAAACATAACAATGGTCATTATGGCCAAACAGTTCTATTTTTGTTTCATCAGACCAGAGGACATTTCTCCAAAAAGTACGATCTTTGTCCCCATGTGCAGTTGCAAACCATACTCTGACTTTTTTTATGCCGGTTTTGGAGGGTTGGAATCTTCCTTGCTGAGCGGCCTTTCAGGTTATGTTGATATAGGACTCGTTTTACAGTGGATATAGATACTTTTCTACATGTGTCCTCCAGCATCTTCACAAGGTCCTTTGCTGTTGTGCTGGGGTTGATTTGCACTTTTCGCACCAAAGTACGTTCATCTCTAGGAGACAGAACGCGTCTCCTTCCTGAGCGGTATGACAGCTGCCTGGTCCCATGGTGTTTATACTTGGGTACTATTGTTTGTACAGATTAACGTGGTACCTTCAGGCATTTGGAAATTGCTCCAAAGGATGAACAGTAGTACCTGCAAAACACCAGTCTCAACATCAACAGTGAAGGGGCAACTCTGGGATGCTGGCCTTCTAGGCAGAGTTGCAAAGAAATAGCCATATCTCAGACTGGCCAATAAGGCAAAATAATATAGACACTGGACAGAGGAACTCTGCCTAGAAGGCCAGCATCCCAGAGTCACCATTTCACTGTTGACGTTGAGACTGGTGTTTTGCTGGTACTATTTAATGAAGCTGCCAGTTGAGGACTTGTGAGGCATCTATTTTAATGTACTTGTCTTCTTGCTCAGTTGTGCACCGGGGGCTCCCACTTCTCTTTTTATTCTGGTTATAGCCCGTTTGCGCTGTTCTGTGAAGGGAGTTGTACACAGTGTTGTACCAGATCTGCAGTTCCTTGGCAATTTCTCGCATGGAATAGCCACTTCTCAGAACAAGAACAGACTGACGACTTTCAGAAGAAAGTTCTTTGTTTCTCGCTATTTATCGCCTGTAATCGAACCCACAAATACTGATGCTCCAAATACTCAACAAGTCTAAAGACGGCCAGTTGTATTGCTTCTTTAATCAGAACAACAGTTTTTAGCTGTGCTAACATAATTGCAAAGGGGTTTTCTAATTATGAATTAGCCTTTTAAAATGCTAAACTTGGTTTAGCTAACACAGGGTGCCATTGGAACAAAGGAGTGATGGTTGCTGATAATGGGCCTCTGTACACCTATGTAGATATTCCATATAAAATCAGCCATTTACATCTACAATAGTAATTTAAAACATTAACAATGTCTACACTGTATTTCGGATCTATTTTATTTTATTTTAATGGATGAAAAAATGGCTTTTCTTTCAAAAAGAAGGACATTTCTTTAGTATATGTCCGTTATGTGTATGGGGGGTCAATTAAGGAAGATATCCTCTTCTGGAAACCAGGACAACAGGAGATTATATTTTTAAGGTACTGGACATCTTTGTGACATCAAATGGACTCTGGTGGTCAACATGTGTTGGTATCTGTACTGATGGCACAAAAGCCATGACAGGGAGACATAGTGGAGTGGTAACACGCGTGCAAGCAGTTGCTCCCGACGCCACTTAGGTACACTGCAGCATCCACCGAGAGGCTCTTGCTGCCAAGGGAATGCCTGACAGTTTGAAATACGTTTTGAACACTACAGTGAAAATGGTTAACATTGTTAAAGCAAGGCCCCTGAACTCTCGTATTTTCTACGCTATGCAATGATATGGGCAGCGACCATGTAACGCTTTTACAACATACAGATGTGCGCTGGTAATCAAGGGGCAACGTATTGACAGGCTTTCACGATGACGAGTTTGTCACATGACTGGCCTGTCTGGGTGAGGTTTTTTTCTCGCCTAAATGATCTGAATCTAGGATTACAGTGTCTTCACTGACATTTTCAACCTCTGCCTGACCGAGTCTGGGATACCTACATGTTTCAAGCAGACCACCAACGTTCCTAGGCCCAAGGAAGCGAAGGTAACCTGCTTAAATGATTAGTTCCCCGTAGCACTCACTTCGGTAGCCATGAAGTGCTTTGAAAGGCCCAGTACATCACTACGGCCAAGCTTTTATTATCTATGCATAGTCACTTCACCCCTACCTACATGTACAAATTACCTCGACTAACCTGTACCCCCGCACATTGACTCGGTACCAGTACCCCAGGTGGGTGATAAACATTGGTGGTGGACAAGGTTTTCCCACCTTACCATTCAAAGCACTTACCTTGGAAGTGTGTGATTTTGTGTGTGCAGAAAGAGTGAGTCTATAGAAAATAGTGTGTTTGTAAGAGTGTATGTGTGTGCGCCATTGAGACATTGTTGGGTGATCGGGTATCGGTCTCTGTTTGTGTCTCTGTCCCTGTCCTTGTCCCTGCCTCTGTCTCTCGTATCACAAACTGCAGACACTACCCAATGAAAGCTAATTTCTCGGTATCGTCTGGCCCAGTGGGTTTACTGTGGCACTCAAGTTACATTTTTTGTCCCGAAAACTGTATTGATTTTGTGAAACAAGAGATTGAACCTAAACAATAATCCAAAATCAAAACCGGTTAAGTCTTAGTAAAACATGAATACCTTTATTAAGTCAATAAGAAAGCCCTGTAAAGAACATCAAAACACCAAGGCCCTTAGTCAAAACTAATACCAATACATGCAGTAGGCCTACATGTCTTTCATATCATAAATCATATCATAAATCTCAACAGTTACATCCCTACTCGGATTAGGGCCGGAACACAGAGATCTGATCCAATGGTATTTCTCTGAGGCTCATATGTTGTCAGACAACGTAAATTATGGCCAGAACCACCATTCGTCCATCATTTTTTTCTGACCGTCAAAAGTTGACATGAAGTTGACTTTGGAAGCACTTTCAACATGCTTTGAACATTCTATTTCTAACTTGTCCTGATATGGAGATGTATGCTAATGTCCTTTTGAATGATATTAGTAAAACAAACTAAACCAAAATAAACTTGGTGTGCCTTTGTGTCTCATACCCCTCTGCTGCCCCTTCTTGGTGAGATTGGGGAATTGCAACGTGATGCTAAAGTTAGGACTGCTGCTTTGTCACTAGTTATCACAGCCACAGAGTCAAAATTGTCTATATTGTCAAAATTAATGAAAGCAAAAATGTTCTTCTCAGTCTTCATTTAAGGTTAGGGTTAGGCATAAGTTTAGCAGTGTGGTTAAGGTTAAGGTTAGGGTTAGGTTTCAAATCAGATTTTTGGCAGAAAAATTGTTTCTCAGTTGGCAGCGCTTGGCACGATTCCCAGGACAACCCATACTTCAAATGTATGCATGCATGACTGCAAGTAATTCTGGATAAAAGCGTCTGTTAAATGGCTAATATATTATAGAAATAGGTGGGGTTTAGCCATAATTATGACTTTGTGGCTTTGGTAACTAGTGACGATCAATCTGCTGCCCTCCGTTCAGGAAATAGGGGAGTTGCAGATGTGTACTGGAAATGCTGCATTCCAGTGTTGAGATGGTTGTTCACACCTTGATGGTGCTGCAGCCTGGTGGTGAGATGGTTGTTCACACCTTGATGGTGCTGCAGCCTGGTGGTGAGATGGGAGCATTACACCTCGATGGTGTTGGCCATACGCAGACAAAGGACTGAGTCGGAGGGGACATCCGCAGTGCTGATCTCATTTCCATCCAGACGCACCGTCCTCAGTTTGGAGAAGTTAATCACGTCCACGACACTACAGAAACTACCCAGGGTAAACTCTACAAAGATAGAGGGAGAGAGCAACAGAGAGGGGAGGGAGACAAGTGTGGGAGAGAGCCAGCCACAGAGGTAGAGACAGAGAGTGATATTGTTTACATTCTGGAATTCAAACAAAGAGCAAATGTGTTTCTTCAACTTCTAAATGCTGCTGGAATCACATCATTAGACTATGGACGTGTCTTACCTGCAGCATTGTGTAAGTGCATCTGTGCACCACAGCCACACTATGTTGCACAACCACATCACATGAAGTGTCCCAAGCACCTTCCCACCTACTGTAACCTACTTTCCCCCCAACCTCAATGGAGCATTGTCATCATGAACTTCAATGGAGCATTGTCATCATGGACTTCAATGGACAGCCAAGATGTTGTGTGCTCATACATGTGCATGTGTATGTTCTGCTTGCATGCAAGCATGCATACTGTATACAGTTTAAGGATATGATATGTGGTTGCTGTTGATCCTCAGGGGCCTCCGTAGTTCATGTCATGATGAGATGACTCATAAATCAGTTTTGATTATGCTTAATTAGGTTGTCAGACATCACTAATTACACATACCTTTGATGTGGTTGGCCTGTAGGTAGAGGTGCTCTAGCGTCTGGCTGACGGGGGGGATCCTCTCCAGCTGGTTAAAGCTGAGGTCCAGCTCCACCAGGCCAGTCACGTTGAAGGTGTTGGGGGGGATGCCCTTGTCCGTCAGCTGGTTGTGGCCCATGCGAATGTATTGCAGCTGGGAGAACTTACTGAGGAATCCCTCTGGGACAGCGCTGATGGCATTAGACTCCAGGTACAGCTGGTGGATGCGCTCTGGGAGGCTGTCTGGAACCTGGAGGGGTCAGTCAGTCAATCAATAGATCACTTGATCAATCAATACAAATGTATTTATATATTGTGTTTTTACAAAAGTATTTTTGACTAAGTGCTTCACAAAGAGAAGACAGAAAAGTGGAATACACACACACACACACACACACACACACACACACACACACACACACACACACACACACACACACACACACACACACACGTTACACTACGGTACCTTTTTCAGCTTGTTGCCGCTGACGTCGAGGAGTGTGAGTGAGTTCAACCCCCTAAGAGATGTGCCCATCTCCGTCAGAGCGTTGTCATGGAGATACAGGATGGTCAGGTTGTCCATGCCCTCCAGGGCCTCTGGTGTAATCTAGGCAACCACAACAAAACAAACTTTATTGAAATGATTGCATAAAAACAGTGATGAGGCCCAGAACGCTTGTGGTCTTTCCAAGAGTGTGTTTTTTTTACATGCCTCTTTGACACTTGATTGAAAAACATCTGGATGCACTTCACAATCAAAATAAAGACTGAATACAGATGAAGAAGAATAAAAGTGATGATGCCGTTACCTTGTTGATGTTGTTGTTGTTGAGTCTGAGGTCTCGTAGTGAGCGTGGCAGGTTGGGGGGAACACCAGTCAGGTTGTTATGTTGTAGGTACAGACGCTCCAACCCTTGCAGCTTGGCAAACGCCTGGAATACAATGATGAAAAAAGTATGTTATAATCTATGTAATGATTGGTTGATGGAAGCCTAGTGTAGTGTAGTCTAGTGCTGTATTGTGACGTGCAGTGAAGTGTCATGTTATATAGAGTAACCTACCCTCTTGCCGATTTTGTCTGTAGACAGCGCGTTGTGATGCAACATGACCCAGACTAGGTTAGTAGTGTTAGCCAGGGCGGAGTCTGGCAGGGCGGTGATCTCGTTGTGCTGCAGGTACAGGTACTTCATCCTGGAGGGCACGGTGGGCATGGCTGTCAGCCCCCGTCCGTCACAGTACATAGCGATAGGAAAGGTGGGCGGGCAGTCACACTCATCAGGACACTCCCCCCCAGTGGTGTCAGCCAATAGTGATCCCTCGTTGTAACCGCGACCATGCAGGGCGGACAGCCAGAGAAACGGGTCCTGCCTGTCTGGCATGGCAACGGATAGCGCCATGATGCATACCAAAAGGAACACGCACACACCGCGCATGGTCACACACGCAGGAAAGAACTCACACACAAGTCTGCTGCAGCTAAGAGGAGAGAAAGAGAGGAAACTTACCCAGAGTTCAGAAATGTGAGTTAAACCTACCTGAACACCCTGTAAAATACTCCAAATGACAGTGGAAAAATAACCATCAACCAACCTGAACCTGCTGTATAAAAAAGGGTCCCAAAGAAATTAGAGAACATTGTAAAGGACCCATACTCTCCCATTGGGAGTTGAAACTCATAAATTACCATCAAGACATTTCTCTGCCCCCCTTTGTAAAAACAACACATATAAAAGTAATGCATTCTTGCTACCAAAGCTTTAATACATAATAAACTCCTGGAATGACCGGAAAATGTAGATGCTAAACATCAAAACACCATAACCAAAGAAAAACCCAAGTCAAATGTTATCTATCAAAATGTAATCTATCACACACACACACACACACACACACACACACACACACACACACACACACACACACACACACACACACACACACACACACACACACACACACACACACACACAAAACAGATATGAAAACAAGCCAAAGAGCAGCTAAACAGCAGGCACTATTGACTCAACACTAGATATACTGCATGTTAAATACTGTACATTACTGCAGGGGCAGTATTTAAGGATCTTTCTTCATCGGGTAATGGATCCACAGAGGAGAATGTTAAAAAGAGAAGAATATATAAATGAATGTACACTCTTAGAAAAAAGGGTTCCAAAAGGGTTCTTTGGCTGTCACCACAGTGTTCCATGTAGAACCCTCTGGGAAAAGGGTTCTACAGCCCAATAGAGTTCTACCTTGAACCAAAAAGGGTTCTACCTGGAACCAAAAAGGGTTATCTGATGGGGACAGCCAAATAACTCTTGTACAGCTAACCTTGTGGGGATACACAATTCAGTCCCATTCAAAATCATATTTTTAACCCCTAACCCTAAACCTAACCCTAACTCGTACTTTTACCCTAACCCTAATCTTAACCCTAACCCTAAAACCTAACCTTAACCCTAACCCTAATCCTAGCTCCTAAACCTAATTCTAACCCTAACAATAATTCTAACCTTAACCATAAACCCACTAGAAATAGCATTTCACCTTGTTGGTAAAATGTTTGTTTGTTTACTATTCTTGTGGGGAATTCTGGTAGTTAAACACGTCCACACACACACACACACACCCATACAATATTTGTGCACACACGCACGCACGCACACACACACACACACACACACACACACACACACACACACACACACACACACACACACACACACACACACACACACAAGAAAACACACATACAATGCTCATGCACACATGCACACACACACACAAACACACACACCTACCTACCTGACCAGTGAGAACCAGTACCTCTTGAGTCCCTCTTGAGAGGCTGTGCAGGACTGAGAGGGTCTTTGCCAAACACTTTATGAAAACCTCTCTCTCCTTCACTTCCTTCCCTCCTCCATCCCCCTCTCCACCCATCCATTCCATTCCTCTCGACCCCCCCCACTCTACTTTTGGTAGCGTCCCCCTGCCTTTTCTTTCCTCCCTCACCCTTTCCTGTTACCACACACAACCCTGCCCATCTGCTCCCTCCTCTCCTCTGCTGAGTGTCTCTGTTCTTGTCTCAACAGGCAGAGTGTTTGGTTGTTCAGAACATAAGAAGACGATCGCTGAAAGAAGCTGAATACTGTATTTGGAAAACACATTCAGATGCTGTACTCTACTGATTCTGCAAAGCTGTTCAACCATGAAATTCAATAGAAACTGAACAAAATTAAGCCTGACATAAAAGCATTCCAAAAAGACCACAGTATCGTCCTTCTCCTGAATCTCTTTGGCCTTTTTCTACTTTCCTCACTCTTTATCTCTCTCTTTCCCTTTCTGCCTCTCTTCCCCTGTCAGGGCTCTCTTTATCTCTCTCTTTCCCTGTTTGCCTCTCATCCCCTGTCTGCCTCTCTGAATCTCTCTCTTCCCCTGTCTGCCTCTCTGAATCTCTCTTCACCTGTCTGCCTCTCTTACCCTGTATGCCTCTCTTTATCTCTTTCTTTACCTGTCTTCCTTCTCTATCTCTCTCTTTCCCTATCTTCCTATCATTATCTATCTCTTTCCCTGTCTGCCTATCATTATCTCTCTCTTTTCCTGTCTGCCTCGCTCCCCGTATGCCTCTCTGAATCTATTACTTCATCTGTATGCCTCTCTTACCCTGTATGCCTCGCTTTATCTCTCTTGTACCCTGTCTGCCCCTGTTAGTCTCTCTCTTTTTTCCCTGTCTGCCTCTTTAGCTCTCTCCTCACCTGTCTGCCTCTCTTTACCTCTCATTTTCCCTGTTTGCCTCTCTTCCCCTGCCAGCCTCTCTTTACCTCTCTTGTACCGTCTGTCTCTCTTTATCTCTATTTAACCTGTCTGCCTCTCTTAGTCTCTCTTTTTTCCCTGTCTGTCTTTCTTCATTTCCCTCTTTACCTGTTCTCCTCTCTTTATCTCTCTCTTCCACTAATATGCCTCTCTTTATCTTTCTGCCCCTGTCAATCTCTCTATCTGCCTCATTGTCTATCTGTGCCCTTCTCTGTGCCTCTCTCTATCCATCTCTCTTTTCCCAGTGGAATCCTGCTGGATTTGATGAGAGGAGATTGGATGGGCAGCTGTCAGGAGATAAAAAAACCCAGAGAGATGGAGAGGGAGAGGGAGGATAGATGAGGAGAAGGGAGACGATGATGAGAGAAGAGAGCAGACAGTAGATACAAGGATATATATATTTTAAAAAATGCCCGTTTTGCATGTTATTTTGACGTGAATATGTGTCACATATCAGTTTGCAGACAATGTAAAACAAATACACTAATTATTGACTTAATAAAGCCGCATACCATCATGGTCTCTTTTTTACGTTCTTGAGTAAGGCAGCTCCAAAATGCACGTGTTCCAGCCTGATGATGCCCATCCAAGAGGGCTCATGGTCATTGGCCACAGATAAAATTATGTCAAATCACATTATATCTACTGTAGTTTTGATTGGACTGATCATGACAACATCATACTTTCAGAATCTTAGCTAGCAAGCTAGACAATCAGTCAACATCATGAATCACAATCTGCAATCTACTGGCAAATCATTTTCAATCCTTGTCATATGAAGAGAAATTATAGATCAAACGTATCGAAGCTCATCGGCCATTGGACATAAACATTACACAACAAGTTGGTCATCGCAAATTTAACAATGAGTGGTTTGGAAGGAGTCAGTGGCTAAATGCAAGTGTTCACATTCAACACCATGGGCCAGTAAAGATTGAATACATTGGCCATGCTGTTAACCTGTTGAGTGTAGGGGGCAGTATTTTGATGTTTGGATGAAAAATGTACCCAAATTAAACTGCCTATTTCTCAGGCCTAGAAGCTATAATACGCATATAATTGTCAGATTAGGATAGAAAACACTCTAAAGTTTTAAAAACGGTCAAAATACTGTCTGTGAGTATAACAGAACTGATATTGCAGGAGAAAACCTGAGGAAAATCCTACTAGGAAGTATTTTGAAAGCTCCCTGTTCCATTGCATGCCTTCCCTCCATTTAAAGGGATATCAACCAGATTCCTTTCCCTATGGCTTCCACATGGTGTGAACAGTCTTTAGACATAGTTTCAGCCTTTTATTCTGAAAAATGAGCGAGAACGATCACATCACTTCAGTGGATGGCTGGGTGCCAGCAGAGTTTTGCATGCGCAACAGCTTGGAGCAGACATTTTCTCTCTCTCTCCTATTGAAAAAGCTACGGCCCGGTTGAAATATTATTGATTATATATTGTAAAAACAACCTGAGGATTGATTATAAAAATCGCTTGACATGATTCTACGAACTTTATGGATACTATTTGGAATTTTCATTTGCCCCGTCGTGACCGCTCGAGCCTGTGGATTTCTGAACATAACGCGCCAACCAAATGGAGGTATTTTGGATATAAAAATAATCTTTATGGAACAAAAGGAACATTTATTGTGTAACTGGGAGTCTCGTGAGTGCAAACATCCGAAGATCATCAAAGGTAAGCGATTCATTTTATTGCTTTTCTGACTTTCGTGACCAATCTACTTTGCTGCCAGCTGTTTCAAATATTTATTTGGATGTCCAAAACACAACAAAACTGGTCAGGAAAGAAACCCAACGAAGTCGCCCAACAAAACAGGAACTCAAAGTGACAACAGGAAGAAAAAAACAATCTACTCCTAAATAAATCACAACGGCACAAAACGACCGTAAGAATAGACTGTGGCGCAATCAAGCACATGCACCAAACAAACACAGAAATAATCCAGCACAAAATAACAGCAGGCAACGAGGTTAATGAACCCACAGAAATGAACTCAATAGAACACAGGTGTAAGAAACAGACAGACACAAACGAAAAAGAAAAATGGATCGGTGGTAGCTAGTAGGCCGGCAACGACGACCACCTCCCGAACAGGGAGAGGAGACACCTTCGGTGGAAGTAGTGACAAAGAGCTGTCATTGTTTGCGTATATGGCCCTTTTATTTATCCTACGGTTCTGACCTGGTGTACAGGGAAATGGCCCATGTTCTGAATTAATTCGCTGTACATTTCAAAAGTGCTGAACCAATAGTTACAGTTGAAGTCGGAAGATAACATACACTGAGGTTGGAGTCATTAAAACTTGTTTTTCAACCACTCCACACATTTCTTGTTAACAAACTGTACTTTTTGCAAGTTGCAGCCAAGACCTCAGAAAAAGAATTGTAGACCTACACAAGTCTGGTTCATCCTTGGGCACAATTTCCAAACACCTGAAGGTTCCATGTACTTCTGTACAAACAGTAGTACGCAAGGAAAAACACCATGGGACCACGCAGCCATCAGGAAGAAGACGCGTTCTGTCTCCTGGAGATGAACGTACTTTGGTGTGAAAAGTGCAAATCAATCCCAGAACAACAACAAGGACCTTGTGAAGATGTTGGTGGAAACAGGTACAAAGGTATCTACTGTATATCCACAGTAAAATGAGTCCTATATCAACATAACCTGAAAGGCCACTCTGCAAGGAAGAAGCCACTGCTCCAAAACCGCCATAAAAAAGCTAGACTACAGTTCGCAAATGCACATGGGGACAAAGGTCTCTGGTCTGATGAAACAAAAATATCACTGTTTAGCCATAATGACCAACGTTATGTTTGGAGGAAAAAGGGGTATGCTTGCAAGTTGAAGAACACCATCCCAACCGTGAAGCACGGGGGTGGCAGCATCATGTTGTGGGGGTGCTTTGCTGCAGGAGGGACTGTTGCACTTCACAAAATAGATGGCATCATGAGGAGAATAATTATGTGGATATATTGAAGCAACATCTCAAGACATCAGTCAGGAAGTTAAAGCTTGGTCACAAATGGATCTTCCAAATGGACAATGACCCCAAGCATTCTTCCAAAGTTGTAGCAAAATGGCTTAAGGACAACAAAGTCAAGGTATTGGAGTGGCAATCACAAAGCCCTGACATCAATCCCATAGAAAATTTGTGGGCAGAACTGAAAAAGCGTGTGCGAGCAAGGAGCCCTTAAAACCTGACTCAGTTATTCCTCCTGACAGAGTTGGTGTGAGTCAAATTTCACCCAATTTATTGCGGAAGGCCACCCAAAACGTTTGACCCAAGTTAAACAATTTAAAGGCAATGCTACCAAATAGTAATTGACTGTATGTAAACTTCTGATCCACTGGGAATGTTTATGAAAGAAATAAAAGCTGAAATAAATCATTCTCTCTACTAATATTTCACATTCTTAAAATAAAGTGGCGACCCTAACTGACCTAAGACAGATAATTTTACTAGGATTAAATGTCAGGAATTGTGAAAAACTGAGTTTAAATGTATTTGGCTAAGGTGTATGTAAACCTCCGACTTCAACTGTATATTGTAGATAGCAGTAAGATGATAAAATTAGTTCAGAGAGCATGTCAGCCTTACGGAACTGCCCCTTTCAAACAAACTGTGTAAATGATGAGTTAAATACTACAACCACCTAAACGGAAGGGATTCCCAAACCTTCCATAACAAAGCCATCACCTACAGAGAGATGAACCTGGAGAAGACTCCCCTATGCAAGCTGGCCCTGGGGCTCTGTTCACAAACACAAGCAGACCCCACAGAGCCCCAGGACAGCAACGCAATTTTCGATATACTCCCATATCTATTTGGTGAAATACTACAGTGTGCATCACAGCAGCAAGATTTGTTGACTGTTGCCGCAAGAAAAGGGCAACCAGTGAAAAACAAATACCATTGCAAATACAACCCATATGTATGTTTATTTATCTTACCTTTTGTACTATAACTATTTGTACATAATATGACATTTGAAATGTTTTTATTATTTTGGTGTAACATTTACTTTGAATTTTTATTGTTTATTTCACTTTAGTTTATTATCTACTTCACTTGCTTTAGCAACGTTAACATGTGTTTCCTATGCCAATAAAAGCCCTTAAATTGAAATTGAATTGAAATTGAATTCTCTAGGGTAGGGGGCAGCATTAGGAATTTTGGATGAAAAGCGTGCCCAAATTAAACTGCCTGCTACTCATGCCCAGAAGATTGGATATGCATATAATGGTAGATTTGGATAGAAAACACTCTAAAGTTTCCAAAACTGTTACAATAGTGTCTGTGAATATAATAGAACTGATTTGGCAGGCAAAAACCTGAGAAAAAATCCATCCAGGAAGAAGGATTTTGTTTTGTTTTTCTATTCAAAGCCAGTACAGTATCCATTGACTAAGGACTCAATTTGCAGTTCCTATGCCTTCCACTAGATGTCAACAGTCTTTAGAAATTGTTTCAGGCTTGTATTCTGAAAAATTAGGGAGTAAGAGCAGTCTGAATGAGTGGACCCTGCAGTGTCACAGAGCTTTTTCATGCGCGCGACCGAGAGAGTACCTTTCTTGTTTTATATTTTTCTAAGTTATTGTCCAGTTGAAATATTATCAATTATTTAGGCTAAAAATAACCTGAGGATTGAATATAAACATCGTTTCACATGTTTCTATGAACTTTACAGATACAATTTTTTGTCTGCCTGATGTGACTGCGTTTGAGCCTGTGGATTACTGAAGAAAACGCGCGAACAAAACTGATGTTTTTGGATATAAAGAGAGACTTTATCAAACAAAACGCACATTTATTGACTAAATGAATGTCTTCTGAGTGAAACCATATGAATATCCTCAAAGGTAAGTGATTCATTGTATCTCTATTTCTGACTTGTGTAACTCTTCAACTTGGCTGGTTTCTGTTTGTAATGATTTGTCGGCTGGGCGATGTTCTCAAATAATCGTAAGGTATGCTTTCACCGTAAAGCCTTTTTGAAATCTGACACCGTGGTTGGATTCACAAGAAGTTCATCTTTAAACCTATGTTAAATACTTGTATGTTTTCTGAATGTTTATAATGAGTATTTCTGTATTTGAATTTGGCGCTCTGCAATTTCACTGGATGTTGGCCAGGTGGGATGCTAGCGTCCCACATACCCAAGTGAGGTTTTTTAACCTCTCTGGGATAGGCGGAACGCAAATGTCTCACCTGGCCAATTGCCAGGAAATATGCAGAGCGCCAAATAAATAAAAAATCCTATCAAATTCAAACTTTCATTAAATCACACATGTACGATACCAAATTAAAGCTACACTCGTTGTGAATCCAGCCAACATGTCAGATTATCTGATGATAGCACAACAGTAAACAAAGAGACAATAGTATATTTCAACCCTGCAGGCACCACACAAAACGCAGAAATAAAATATAAATCCTGCCTTACCTTTGACGAGCTTCTTTTGTTGGCACTCCAATATGTCCCATAAACATCACAAATGGTCCTTTTGTTCTATTAATTCCGTCAATATATATCCAAAATGTCAATTTATTTGGTGCATTTGATCCAGAAAAAAACTGTTTCCAATTTGCGCAACGTCACTACAAAATATCTCAAAAGTTACCTGGAAACTTTGGCAAAACATTTCAAACTACTTTTGTAATACAACTTTAGGTATTTTTAAACATTAATAATCAATCAAATTGAAGACGGGTCTATCTGTTTTCAATACAGGAGGATCACAAACCAACACTACTTTTCAAGTCTTGCGCAACTCTCAACAGTACACATAACGTTACCCTATTCCAAGATGGCCGTACTTCTTCATTGCACAAAGGAATAACCTCAACCAAATTCCAAAGACTGATGACATCCAGTGGAAGTGGTAGGAACTGCAAACAAGTGCATAAGAAATATCGTTTCCCAATGAGAACACACTGAACAGACAGTGACCTCAACAAAAAAAAAATCGGAATGGTTAGTCCTCTGGGTTTTGCCTGCTATATAAGTTCTGTAATAGTCACAGACATGATCCAAACAGTTTTAGAAACTTCAGAGTGTTTTCTATCCAAATCTACATTCTTGGCATGAGTAGCAGGAAGGTGAAATTGGGCACGGTATTTATCCAAAAGTGAAAATGCTGCCCCCTATCCCAAAGAGAGAGAGAGAGACAGATAGATAGATGGAGAAAGAAAGAGACAGAAAGACAGTGAAGTCGGACGTTTACATACACTTAGGTTGGACTCATTAAAACAAATTTTCAACCACTCCACAAATTTCTTGTTAACAAAATATAGTTTGGCAAGTCGGTTAGGACATCTACTTTGTGCATGACACAAGTAATTTATCCAACCATTGTTTACAGGCAGATTATTTCACTTCACTGTATCACAATTCCAGTGGGTCAGAAGTTTACATACACTAAGTTGACTGTCCCTTTAAACAGCTTGGACAATTCCAGAAAATTATGTAATGGCTTTAGAAGCTTCTGATAGGCTAATTGACATCATTTGAGTCAATTGCAGGTGTACCTGTTGGTGTATTTCAAGGCCTACCTTCAAACTCAGTGCCTCTTTGCTTGACATCATGGGAAAATCAAAATAAATCAGCCAAGACCTCAGAAAAAGAATTGTAGACCTCCACAAGTCTGGTTCATCCTTGGGAGCAATTTCCAAACGCCTGAAGGTACCACGTTCATCTGTACAAACAATAGTACGCAAGTATAAACACCACGGGACCATGCAGCCATCATACTGCTCAGGATAGAGACACATTCTGTCTCCTAGAGATGACCGTACTTTGGTGAGAAAAGTGCAAATCAATCCCAGAACAACAGCAAAGGGCCTTGTGAAGATGCTGGAGGAAACAGGTACAAAAGTATCTATATCCACAGTAAAACAAGTCCTATATCGACATAACCTGAAAGGCCACTCAGCAAGGAAGAAGCCACTGCTCCAAAACCGCCATAAAAAAGTCAGACTGCGATTTGCAACTGCACATGGGGACATAGATTGTACTTTTTGGAGAAATGTCTGATGAAACAAAAATATAATTGTTTGGCCATAATCACCATTGTTATGCTTGGAGGAAAAAGGGGTATGCTTGCAAGCCGAAGAACACCATCCCAACTGTGAAGCACAGCGGTGGCAGCATCATGTTGTTGGGGTGCTTTGCTGCAAGAGGGACTGGTGCACTTCACAAAATAGATGGCCTCATGAGGCAGGAAATGTATGTGGATATATTGAAGCAACATCTCAAGACATCAGTCAAAGCTTGGTCGCAATTGGGTCTTCCAAATGGACAATGACCCGAAGCATACTTCCAAAGTTGTGGCAAAATGGCTTAAGGACAACAAAGTCAAGGTATTAGAGTGGCCATCACAAAGCCCTGACCTCAATCCTATAGAAAATGTATGGTCAGAACCTGAAAAGCTTGTGCGAGCAAGGAGGCCTACTGGAGGAATGGGCCAAATGGGCCAAAATTCACCCAACTTATTGTGGGAAGCTTGTGGAAGGCTACCCGAAACATTTGACCCAAATTAAACAATGTAAAGGCAGTGCTAACAAATACTAATTGAGTGTATGTTAACTTCTGACCCACTGGGAATGTGATGAAAGAAATGAAAGCTGAAATAAACTATTCTCTCTACTATTATTCTGACATCTCACATTCATAAAATATAGTGATGATCCTAACTGACCTAAAACAGGGAATTTTACTAGGTTTAAATGTTAGGAATTTTGAAACTAAGTTTAAATGTATTTGGCTAAGGTGTATGTAAACATCCGACTTCAACTGTGTATATATGTCACGTTCTGACCTTAGTTCCTTTGTTTTGTCTTTTGTTTTAGTATGGTCAGGGCGTGAGTTGGGTGGGTTTTCTGTTAGTTTTTCTATGATTTTCTATTTCTGTGTTTGGCCTGATATGGTTCTCAATCATAGGCAGCTGTCAATCGTTGTCCCTGATTGAGAACCATATTTAGGTAGCCTGTTTTCTGCTGGGGTTTTGTGGGTGGTTATTTTCAGTCTTCTGTGTCTGCACCAGATAGAACTGTTTCGGTTTTCACTTTGTTGTTTTGTTTTTGAAGTGTTCAGTTTCATTAAAATAAGATGAACACTTACCACGGTGCGCTTTTGTCCTCTCCTTCTTCCCAAGACAACCGTTACAATATATATATATATATATAAACTCAGCAAAAAAAGAAACCTCTCTTTTTCAGGACCCTGTCTTTTAAAGATTATTCGTAAAAATCCAACAAACTTCAGATCTTCATTGTAAAGGATTTAAACACTGTTTCCCATGCTGGTTCAATGAACCATAAACAATTAATGAACATGCACCTGTGGAACGGTTGTTAAGACACTAACAGCTTACAGACGGTAGGTCATAATTATGAAAACTTAGGACACTAAAGAGGCCTTTCTACTGAATCTGAGGAGGACTGCAGATGTGGCCAGGGCCTAGAATTGCAATATCCGTACTGTGAGACGCCTAAGACAGCGCTACAGGGAGACAGGACGGACAGCTGATCGTCCTCGCCGTGGCAGACCATGTGTAACAACACCTGCACAGGATCGGTACATCCAAAAATGACAGGTACAGGATGGTAACAACAACTGCCCGAGTTACACCAGGAACGCACAATCCCTCCATCAGTGCTCAGACTGTCCGCAATAGGCTGAGAGAGTCTGGACTGAGGGCTTGTAGGCCTGTTGTAAGGCAGGTCCTCACCAGACATCACCGGCAACAACGTCGCCATTGGGCACAAACCCACCGTCGCTGGACCACTGGCAAAAGTGCTGTTCACTGACGACTCACGGTTTTGTCTCACCGGGGGTGATGGTCGGATTCACGTTTTATCGTTGAAGGAATGAGGGTTACACCAAGGCCTGTTCTCTGTAGCGGGATCAATTTGGAGGTGGAGGGTCCGTCATGGTCTGGGGTGGTGTGTCACAGCATCATCGGACTGAGCTTGTTGTCATTGCAGGCAATCTCAGCGCTGTGCGTTACAGGAAAGACATCCTCCTCCCTCATGTGGTACCCGTACCCTTCCTGGATGCTCATCCTGACATGACCCTCCAGCATGACAATGCCACCAGCCATTCTGCTCGTTCTGTGCGTGATTTCCTGCAAGACAGGAATGTCAGTTTTCTGCCATGGCCAGGGAAGAGCGCGGATCTCAATCCCATTGAGCATGTTTGGGACCTGTTGGATTGAAGGGTGAGGGCTAGGGCCATTCCCCCCAGAAATGTCCAGGACCTTGCAGGTGCCTTGGTGGAAGAGTGGGGTAACATCTCACAGCAAGAACTGGCAAATCTGGTGCAGTCCATAAGGAGGAGATGCACTGCAGTACCTAATGCAGTTGGTGGCCACACCAGATACTGACTGTTAATTTTGATTTTGACCCCCCTTTGTTCAGGGTCACATTATTCCATTTCTGTCAGTCACATGTCTGTGTTTTTTGTCTCAGTTGTTGAATCTTGTTATGTTCATACAAATATTTATACATGTTAAGTTTGCTGAAAATAAACGCAGTTTACAGTGAGAGGACGCTTCTTTTTTTGCTGAGTTTAAATATATATATATATATATATATATATAGAGAGAGAGAGGGGGGGGGGGGGGGTGACCTCCCCTCTCAATTCTAATGACCTTCTCATTCTATAGGTCTTTATCCCATCACTGTGATGCTGGGACACGCCCAGATCCACAGTGGAATTTAGAATTCACTCTTCCTTCTGAAACATATTCAGAATCACAGATATCATTTTACACGGCTTTCCCCTCAGGACATCCCTACAGAGATATTATTACACAACACTTCTCCCTCCGAACTCTTGGAATGTGTTTGTCCCTGTAACAGGGCCTGGCTAGTCCTGCTATTCTTTTTCTTAACAGAGCAGCTTTGTCTCATGTTGTAGTTTTTATAACGTTTTGTTTTAATTTGAGGGAGACTCTGAAGAGGTCCATGATATAAGCGCCCTGGTATGGTGGACCAGATGTCATGTCCCTTCATGGTGAACAGAAACAGTCGGTGATTGTGTATATTACATATAGTACATTAGTTATTTCAGTGTTGGTATTTTTTGTTCAACACCCCAAAGCCACCAGCACCCCTCCTTCTGTCCTCCCAGCCGGTGTGTTTCTCTAAGTGTCTTTGACCCACTCTGGAATAGAGGTCGACCGATTAATCGGAATGGCCGATTAATAGGGCCGATTTCAAGTTTTCATAACAATCGGAAATCTGTATTTTTGTACACCAATTTGGCCAATTTTTTGTGTATTTTCTTTTTTACACCTTTATTTAACTTGGCAAGTCAGTTAAGAACACCTTATTTTCATTGACGGCCTAGGAACGGTACGGTAACTGCCTTGTTCAGGGGCAGAACGACAGAATGTTACCTTGTCAGCTCGGGGATTCAAACTTGCAATCTTACAGTTAATTAACTAGTCCAACGCTCTAACCACCTGCCTCTCATTGCACTCCACGAGGATCCTACCTGTTACGCGAATGCAGTAAGAAGGCAAGGTAAGTTGCTAGCTAGCATTAAACTAATCTTATAAAAACATTCAATCAATCAATCATAATCACTAGTTAACTACACATGGTTGATGATATTACTAGTTTATCTAGCGTGTCCTGCGTTGCATATATTCGATGCGGTGGGCATTCGCGGAAAAAGGACTGTCGTTGCTCCAACATGTACCTAACCATAAACATCAATGCCTTTCTTAAAATCAATACACAGAAGTATATATTTTTAAACCTGCATATTTAGCTAAAAGAAATCCAGGTTAGCAGGCAATATTAACCAGGTGAAATTGTGTCACTTCTCTTGCGTTCATTGCACGCAGAGTCAGGGTATATGCGATAATAATAAACGTTTTGTTTTCGAAATTATAGTTTCGCGATTCGACCATATTAATGCCCAAAGGCTCGTATTTCTCTGTATTATCATGTTATAATTAAGTCTATGATTTGATATTTGATAGAGTAGTCTGACTGAGCGGTGGTATGCAGCAGCAGGCTCGTAAGCATTCATTCAAACAGCACTTTTGTGCGTTTTGCCAGCAGCTCTTCGTTGTGCTTCAAACATTGAGCTGTTTATGACTTCAAGCCTATCAACTCCCGAGATTAGGCTGGTGTAACTGATGTGAAATGGCTAACTAGTTAGAGGGGTGCGCATGCTAATAGCGTTTCAAACGTCACTCGCTCTGAGACTTGGAGTAGTTGTTCCCCTTGCTCTGCATGGGTAATGCTGCTTCGAGGGTGGCTGTTGTCGATGTGTTCCTGGTTCGAGCCCAGGTAGGAGCGAGGAGAGGGACAGAAGTTATACTGTTACACTGGCAATACTAAAGTGCCTATAAGAACATCCAATAGTCAAAGGTGTATGGAATACAAATGGTATAGAGAGAAATAGTCCCATAAATACTATATTAACTACAACCTAAAACTTCTTACCTGGGAATATTGAAGACTTGCTAAAAGGAACCACCAGCTTTCATATGTTCTCACGTTCTGAGCAATGACCTTAATAAACGTTAGCTTTTTTACATGGCACATATTGCACTTTTACTTTCTTCTCCAACACTTTGTTTATGCATTATTTAAACCAAATTGAACATGTTTCATTATTTATTTGAGGCTAAATTGATTTTATATGTTATATTATATATTTCATATTAAGTTATATTTATATTAAGTTAAAATAAGTGTTCATTCAGTATTGTTGAAATTTTCATTATTACAAATAAATATAAAAAATCTGCCAATTAATCGTTATTGGCTTTTTTTGGTCCTCCAATAATCTGTATCGGTATCGGAGTTGAAAAATCATAATCGGTCAACCTCTACTCTGGACAGATACAGTGCCTTGCGAAAGTATTCGGCCCCCTTGAACTTTGCGACCTTTTGCCACATTTCAGGCTTCAAACATAAAGATATAAAACTGTATTTTTTTGTGAAGAATCAACAACAATCATGAAGTGGAACGACATTTATTGGATATTTCAAACTTTTTTAACAAATCAAAAACTGAAAAATTGGACATGCAAAATTATTCAGCCCCTTTACTTTCAGTGCAGCAAACTCTCTCCAGAAGTTCAGTGAGGATCTCTGAATGATCCAATGTTGACCTAAATGACTAATGATGATAAATACAATCCACCTGTGTGTAATCAAGTCTCCGTATAAATGCATCTGCACTGTGATAGTCTCAGAGGTCCGTTAAAAGCGCAGAGAGCATCATGAAGAACAAGGAACACACCAGGCAGGTCCGAGATACTGTTGTGAAGAAGTTTAAAGCCGGATTTGGATACAAAAAGATTTCCCAAGCTTTAAACATCCCAAGGAGCACTGTGCAAGCGATAATATTGAAATGGAACGAGTATCAGACCACTGCAAATCTACCAAGACCTGGCCGTCCCTCTAAACTTTCAGCTCATACAAGGAGAAGACTGATCAGAGATGCAGCCAAGAGGCCCATGGTCACTCTGGATGAACTGCAGAGATCTACAGCTGAGGTGGGAGACTCTGTCCATAGGACAACAATCAGTCGTATATTGCACAAATCTGGCCTTTATGGAAGAGTGACAAGAAGAAAGCCATTTCTTAAAGATATCCATAAAAAGTGTCGTTTAAAGTTTGCGACAAGACACCTGGGAGGCACACCAAACATGTGGAAGAAGGTGCTCTGGTCAGATGAAACCAAAATTGAACTTTTTGGCAAGAATGCAAAACGTTATGTTTGGCGTAAAAGCAACACAGCTGAACACACCATCCCCACTGTCAAACATGGTGGTGGCAGCATTATGGTTGGGGCCTGCTTTTCTTCAGCGGGGACAGGGAAGATGGTTAAAATTGATGGGAAATGCTCACAAATGCTCTCCATCCAACCTCACTGAGCTCGAGCTGTTTTGCAAAGAGGAATGGGAAAAAATTTCAGTCTCTCGATGTGCAAAACTGATAGAGACATACCCCAAGCGACTTACAGCTGTAACCGCAGCAAAAGGTGGCGCTACAAAGTATTAACTTAAGGGGGCTGAATAATTTTGCACGCCCAATTTTTCAGTTTTTGATTTGTTAAAAAAGTTTGAAATGTCCAATAAATGTCGTTCCACTTCATGATTGTGTCCCACTTGTTGTTGATTCTTCACAAAAAAATACAGTTTTATATCTTTATGTTTGAAGCCTGAAATGTGGCAAAAGGTCGCAAAGTTCAAGGGGGCCGAATACTTTCGCAAGGCACTATACGTCCATATTCCAGCTTTATAGGGCTGTTTGGTTTTAGTGCATCTTTATCCAACTAACACTCTCTTTATGTGTCCCTCTCTCTCTGTGTGTGTGTGTCTCTCAATCTCTCTCCCTTGCTATATTTTCTATTTTCCCATTTCTCTTAACTTGCTTGGTTACCAGATACACACACCTCAAGGGTACGATGGACATTTTTTCTTTCTTCTGTGAGGTTGGTTGGTAGACTCAGTGGCTCCTTTTTTAACCGGAACCAGAGAGCCTGAGGGTGAGACATACCGCTATACCCAAAACAGATGTCTCTTCATCACATCACACAGCTGCTTCAGCTGCTCTGCAGGAAATCCATTGCCTGAATGGGTAAACGTTTGGGTTCTCGTCACAGCGAAACTGGAATTTGATGTATTCGCAGAAATGACTAAATTCATTTAACATTTCACAATTTACAGAAGACTGTTAGTCCCCTAATATAATCCCTACGTTGCCTAGACTTTAGCTCAGTGGGCCAAAGTGGTCTTGAGGCTCATGGACGACCAAAGTTTGATAGTGGTCCTGCAGAGCTATATTCTGTTCACATCCTGTTTGGGATGTAAGAGACACAGGCCCAGAAATCACACACATATCATCAAGAAGTGTGTTTGACTGAGTCTGGACCATGTCCCAGATGTGTTCCATACCCACACATTTACACGTTTTCACACTTATGCATGTACGCACACACACATACATGCACACATGCATGTTTTTACATGCACATGTATGCACACACACGCAGGCACATGCACACACACACACACACACACACACACACACACACACTGAATAGAATAGAACTGCATTGAATAGAACATGAAAGATTCTGAATAGAACAACACTCAATGGGAATGACCATTCTACACACCCACATTCTATGCTAGACTAGTGCATATCGAAATGGCGCCCTCTAGCCGCAATAAGAGGGAGGGCCCTGGTGTATGATTAAATCATAAACACATCTGATTCACACAGTGAGGAGGGTGTTTTTTGTTGTTGAATTTAAACATTTTGATAACCTTTTGAGGGTTGAGCTAAAATATCTGGTGGTGACTCATGGAGTTGCAGGACTGACAATGGCAAGTGTTTTATGCTTGGATTGGCTATCTTTAGCTGAAGATGTGCTGGAACTTTGCAATTCCATGGTAACAGAATGATGCTGAACACAGATTTATCTGTGAAAAAAATGTATGTTAAAAAAACAAACAATGATTGCAAAGTTAAAGAAACCATACAACTCCATGCACAAAGACTACTTTTAACCATTTCTGCACTGTTTTTCAAGTAAATGTGTTTTTGTAAAATTTCTAAATGTTTTTGTAAAAAAAATAAAATGTGTTTTTGGAAATTGTTAAGTCATCCTTGTGCATAGGTTTGTGTTCTGTTCTATGGTTTGCGTAACTTTGCCATTGTTGGTTTAGTTTGACATACATTTTTTTAAGAGAAAAATCTGTCTCAGGATCATTCTGCTACAGTGGAATCGCCCATTTAGAACAGAGTAAAGTTGGACAGCAGCAGAGAGAAAGCAGAGGTCTGGACAGACTGTAGAACTCATAGAACTTAGTGGAACTGGAACCATAAGGACTGGAAATCATCCAGAAGACATCGCACTGCTCAGATACGAGGCAGCTCTGTCTTTCTGCAACACAGCAGTTAGAAGAGAATTACATCTGGATTGCATGTGTGTCTTTATGTGTCAGTGCACGTGTTCTAACATCAGATCAGAGACAGTTATCTGTCTGTTGATGATGTATGACCTCATCAGCTGTATATGAGCCGACTGCTGGTGATTTAGTGCTACCACTCACATACTGTACACACCCAACTATCTGACAGCGCTGATGGAGAGAGTGGGAGGGTTGGCTGGGGTACATATGGAGGGGAATGGGAGACTGAGGAGAGAGTGGAGGAGATAAGGGTGGGGATATAGGCAGTACAGTTTTGGAGGGTCTGGGCAGGGGAATAGGTACCACATGGAGAGAGCGAGAGAGAGAGAAAGAGGGGGAGAGAGAGTGAGAGAGGAAAGAGAGAGAGGTTTTAATTTAAAGTAGGCAGACAGCCATAACTTCACTCTTTGTCTGCCTGGAGAAAAACTATGGTCCTTTCACATTGGCTCTTTCTCAGCCTGTACTGGCTCTCCTTCACTGTATACTGTTATACTTTATGACTTTTCCCTCTATCACTCTGTCTCTTGTAATCACAAGGTTGCTGGTTCAAGTCTTGTTCCAGCTGTTAACTCTCAATCGTTACACATATGGGTAAAACTCTGAAAATGAGCATGAGCAATACTTGGTTACTGTACTAAACTTGAATTAATGTTTTTGGTGTGAAAAGTGAATATTGCATGGTACTGTTGCTGTCGACCTACACTCGTATGTATATATTTTTTCTCCATTTTTTATTTGTCTCTATACACCATATCATATATTTATTATGAGGGGACAGTACCTCATGGGCATTGAGGAGTACACCACATCAGTCACTGGCTTCATCAATAAGTGCATTCATGACGTCGTCTCCACAGTGACTGTACATACATACCCCAACCAGAAGCGATGGATTACAGGCAACATCCGCACTGAGCTAAAGGGTAGAGCTGCCGCTTTCAAGGAGCGGGACTCTAACCTGGACGCTTATAAGAAATTCCGCTATACCCTCCGACGAACCATCAAACAGGCAAAGCGCCAATACAGGACTAAGATTGAATCGTATCACACCCCCTTTGACACTAGTCGGATGTGGCAGGGCTTGCAAACTATTAAAGAGTACAAAGGGAAGCGCAGCCGCGAGCTGCCCGGTGACATAAACCTACCAGACAAGCTAAATCACTTATATGCTTGCTTTGAGGCAAGCAACACTGAAACATGCATGAGAGCACCAGCTGTTCCGGATGACTGTGTTATCACGCTCTCCGTAGCCAATGTGAATAAGACCTTTAAACAGGTCAACATTCACAAGGCTGCAGGCCCAGATGGATTACCAGGATGTGTACTCCGAGCATACACTGTCCAACTGGCAATTGTCCATTTTTACTCGGATTACAGTTTTTTACAATCACTTTGGCACTAATTTCAGAACCTTGTGGTCATTTTTCAAAACTCTGGACACAAAACTCAAAACGGTCATCACTTGTAACACAGGCTGCCCAATGTTCAAAACATTGCATTGTGCATTCATATCTTTAAAGAAACCTTACACTTGCAGAATAATTGGTTAAAATAACTCATTTATCATGAAATACCATAGGAACATTCATTTAGATCACCCACACACAAGATACAGATAGTTTCACTGTGTAGTTGTTCATACAGTCATTAAATATTGTAGTACAAAATATGTGATACATTTTTCATTATGCTACTACACGTAAATACATCACTGTAAAATAACTAGTAGAGAGAATACTACAGACACAGTGGAATCATTGAACAAAATCTGAAATGTATTGATGAAATGCAAAAATAATTAGCTACAATTTTTTTTTAACTACAGTAAAACGTCAGCTGCAGTGTTCCTCACCTGGCTTACTGTAAAAAACAAAACAAAGGATTGATTACTGTACTTCTATATTTCCATCAACCCTGTCTTGTGGATTTGGCCACAGGTTCTCATCCACATCACAATGGATGTTTTCATTGGCCAAACATCTTGGGAAGAATCTTCGGGCATGGCGAATCCAGGCCTGACACTGGTCTGCCGTGATGTCATTGCGTGCATCATCCATGGCCTGGAGAAGGGCGGCTTGTTCATGAGGGCGCCTACAATATACCATCCACCTCCATGTGGAGAAAGATTCCTATCGGGTTAAAAGGAGAGTATGCGGTAAGTACAGGGTGGTAAATTGTGGTTGGGCCTGAAACCATGCTTGCACCATTTGAGAATGGTATGATTGTTGATGCCACACATGGTGATTCCAGCATCTCAGAAACAGCTTCCCTCCTGGGATTTTTGCGCACTACAGTCTCTAGAGTTTTCAGAGAATGGTGCGATAAACAAAACACATTCAGTGAGCTGCATTTCTGTGGGCAAAAACACCTTGTTATTGAGAGAGGTCAGAGGAGAATGTCCAGACTCATTCAAGCCAACAGAAAGGCCACAAATCCTCAAATAACAGCTGTTTAAAACAGTGGTGTGCAGAATGGCATCTCTTAACATACAACACCATGAATAATTCAGGCTGTTGTGGAAGCAAAAGTGGGTCCTACCCAGTACTAGATAGGTGTACCTAATAAAGTGGCCGGTGAGTGTACAGTAATGTTAAATCTGAAAACATGGTCTGGAAAAGTGGTACATGGGACCATCGAAACAGTGTCTGATAAAGAATGATGATGAACTATTACATCCATAGATAATGTAGTCCAATTGGTTCATGTTCCACGGTAATTGATGTCAATGGATCTCATTATCCTGAAACTTTCATGATCTAAACATGGAATATTGTTTGTCAGTTTCCATAGAACTATGCATTAAGAGTAATGCAACAGTTACTTATCATTTTGAGCAGTTGTATCAATTGATAGTTAGATCATTTTAAGGAAATTAATAGACAGTCATTTCAGATGTAATGTGTGAATTGCATTTTGAAATGGTAATACTTGGATGTCAAGTTGTGTCATTTTGAACAGGTGATTTTAGTTCAATGATCAAAATCTTAGCTTTATGTGTATTGTATCCAAGCAATTGGAAAAAGTGTTGGAGTTTTGAAAAATACAAGTACAGTGCATGCAGATTAAGGGCACTCCGAAGAGCACCTGATCCTGATGGCATGCAGCCTTTGAAAACTTGACCAGATTATAATTCAAACCCCATGCCATGATATCAGACATGTCTTTCTCCCTCTATCCTCTATAACTGTTTCCCCCCTTCTCTCGCTCTCTCTCTTCATTTTAGATAACATGTTTCCACCAAATGTTGCAGGATAGACAGTTACTATAGGGTGTTGTCTGAGTGGAAAGAGGGAGAAGAGAAAGAGGGGGAGAGAGAGAGCGAAAGTAGAGAGAGAGAGAGAGAGCGAAAGTAGGTAGAGAGAGAGAGATGGTAGAGAGAGAGAGAGAGAGTGAAAGTAGGTAGAGAGAGAGAGAGAGTGTGAAAGTGGGTAGAGAGAGAGAGATGGTAGAGAGAGAGAGAGCAGAGAGAGAGTAGAGAGAGAGAAAGAGAGAGAAAGTGAAGGTCAAGGACCTTGCCTGAGTACCTCAGGAACGTATTTGGCAGTGTGTTTAAATACTTCCGGCATCCTGAACACACACACACACACACACAAACACACACACACGCTTACCACCAACCACTATTATATGCTCATCAGTGCAGACCAGAGGTGGGACCTAGTCACTATTATTTGAGTCATATTCAGGTTTCAAGTCACAAGGTCCGAATCTCAAGTCGAGTCTCAAGTAGACCGGGTCGAGTAAAGTCCAAGTCATGCATTCTAAGAGCAAATTAAGTCAAGTTGAATCACAAGTTTTTAAATCAAGTCTCAAGTCAAGAGGAAAAAAATCTATACATGCCATGATTTATTCAGCTACAAAGTGGTGTCTATTTATTGAGGCTACCAGACAGCTCTTTTCATTGTTTTGTCTACAACACATTTGATTATGTCATTGTATAATAGGGACCTTGTAGCAGTGGTAAGGGTAAAAACTGAGTTTAAATGTATTTGGCTAAGGTGTATGTGAACTTCCGACTTGCGCATGAAAATGCCTTCAAATTAAAGGAGGAGTTCTGTACTGTCAACTCATATGAAACATTAGATCTTGAATCCGAAATGCTGGAGTATAGAAACAGATTTAAGATTTTAGCATCACTGCATAAAGAAGTAGGTGAGTGCTTGTGGTTGTTTGACAGAGTAACTTATTCTAGTGGTTAGTTGGCTCTCATTGGCTGCCTGCTGGTGAAAAGACTGAAAGAACCTGGCCAAGAGACAATGGAAGATTTCCTAATTTCAAGCTTTTGATTATGGAAAAGCCATTAGCGTGTGTGTGTGTGTGTGTGTGTGTGTGTGTGTGTGTGTGTGTGTGTGTGTGTGTGTGTGTGTGTGTGTGTGTGTGTGTGTGTGTGTGTGTGTGTAGTAGCCTAGAATGGTATGTGCTACCTGTTGGCAGTCTGTCCTAACATAGGCCACAGCTTTAAAAGATCCGTCAAGGTTTTTGAAATATCTTTCATTCAATTATAAACCAGACAGACAAATCTATTTCATAACAATGTTATTGTGAAACTCTGCCAATATGGACCTAAGTTTCTGTTACCATGGAAAAGATTTGACAAAATGATTCCAAAACTTTTTGTGAAGTTCTTCATTCTTGTTTGTCTGTCAAGCATCAGTTTGAACTCTGTATATGTTTATCAAAAAGCAGTAACTGCTTTTCTCATCAAACTTTCCCTCAGTAACATTACAGCTCATAATTAAACATATTATTGTAGATCAAAAGAATCCGATATCATAATAATAGTGCCCTATTTAGCCCCCTATTAATAATCCTCCATTTTAGCCCCCTATTAATAATCCTCCATTTTAGCCCCCTATTAATAATCCTCCATTTTAGCCCCCTATTAATAATCCTCCATTTTAGCCCCCTATTAACAATCCTCCATTTTAGCCCCCTATTAATAATCCTCCATTTTAGCCCCCTATTAATAATCCTCCATTTTAGCCCCCTATTAATAATCCTCCATTTTAGCCCCCTATTAATAATCCTCCATTTTAGCCCCCTATTAATAATCCTCCATTTTAGCCCCCTATTAATAATCCTCCATTTTAGCCCCCTATTAATAATCCTCCATTTTAGCCCCCTATTAATAATCCTCCATTTTAGCCCCCTATTAATAATCCTCCATTTTAGCCCCCTATTAATAATCCTCCATTTTAGCCCCCTATTAATAATCCTCCATTTTAGCCCCCTATTAATAATCCTCCATTTTAGCCCCCTATTAATAATCCTCAATTTTAGCCCCCTATTAATAATCCTCCATTTTAGCCCCCTATTAATAATCCTCCATTTTAGCCCCCTATTAATAATGCTCCATTTTAGCCCCCTCTTTTAGTCCCCAAATAACAATACACATTATAGTTCCCCCTTTAGTCCCCTATTTCAGTCCTCTGCTCACCATAATAGTCACCTGTTTTAGTAGTCATAGCTAAACTGGGTGACATTATGTCAGACCTATGATGACACTGTTCCCCTGAGGAGGCTGTCATGTGAAACCCTTTGATTCTTCCTCTGGCAACATAGACAGAAACAGCGTGTCTGACACTCAGAGGGTTGGGCAAAGTGCTTATACATGTACACATGTGCACACACAGCCACACACACACAGACACTGTGGAACAGGTGTTATGATATCTGTTTGTGCTAGGGGGTGCTCCTTCTGTGTCTTTTTCTCTCTCTATCGCTCTGTTCCCACACTCCTCTTTCCCTCTCTTCCTCAGTCCACACCCTCTCTTTCCCTCTCTTCCTCAGTCCCCATCCTCTCTTTCCCTCTCTTCCTCAGTCCCCATCCTCTCTTTCCCTCTCTTCCTCAGTCCACACCCTCTCGTTCCCTCTCTTCCTCAGTCCCCACTCTCTCTTTCCCTCTCTTCCTCAGTCTCCACCCTCTCTTTCCCTCTCTTCCTCAGTCCCCATCCTCTCTTTCTACCCATTCCCTCAGTCCCCACCCTCTCTTTCCCTCTCTTCCTCAGTCCCCATCCTCTCTTTCCCTCTCTTCCTCAGTCTCCACCCTCTCTTTCCCTCTCTTCCTCAGTCCCCACCCTCTCTTTCCCTCTCTTCCTCAGTCCCCACCCTCTCTTTCTACCCATTCCCTCAGTCCACACCCTCTCTTTCCCTCTCTTCCTCAGTCCACACCCTCTCTTTCTACTCATTCCCTGAGTCCCCACCCTCTCTTTCCCTCTCTTCCTCAGTCCCCATCCTCTCTTTCCCTCTCTTCCTCAGTCTCCACCCTCTCTTTCCCTCTCTTCCTCAGTCTCCACCCTCTCTTTCTACTTCTCTCCCTCAGTCCCCACCCTCTCTTTCTCCTTCTCTCCCTCAGTCCCCACCCTCTCTTTCTACTCACTCCCTCTGTCCTCCCAACCTCCCTTTCTCCCTTAATCCCCCACAAGATCGCCCTCTTCCATTCCATTCCCTCCCTCTCTCCAACCCCTCCCTTCTTCTCTCTATCCCCACTGCCTTCCTCTTCTCTACCCTCCTCCCTCTCCCTCCCTCTGTCCTACCGTTTTTCTCTCTCCCTTTGTCCCCATAGCTACCAGCAGTAACCTTGGAAAGCGCTGGAATATTTCCATTGTACGCAGCTGAGATGCACAAAAGATGCACACACACACATTCACGCACAAAACCTGGGCCTGTTGCCTGGATGATAATTCCAGATATTGTCCCTTTGCATATTCATGATGTACAGTGCATGGAGATTAAGGGCACTCCGAAGAGCACCTGATCCTGATGGCATGCAGCCTTTGAAAACTTGACCAGATTATAATTCAAACCCCATGTCATGATATCAGACATGTCTTTCTCTCTCTCTCCTCTATAACTGTTTCCCCCCTTCTCTCGCTCTCTCTCTTCATTTTAGATAACATGTTTCCACCAAATGTTTTAGGATAGACAGTTACTATAGGGTGTTGTCTGAGTGGAAAGAGGGAGAAGAGAAAGAGGGGGAGAGAGAGAGCTAAAGTAGAGAGAGAGAGTGAAAGTAGGTAGAGAGAGAGAGATGGTAGAGAGAGAAAGAGCAGAGAGAGAGTAGAGAGAGAGAAAGAGAGAGAAAGTGAAGGGTATCGAGGAGGTCAAGGACCTTGCCTGAGTACCTCAGGAACGTATTTGGCAGTGTGTTTAAATACTTCCGGCTTCCTGAACACACACACACACACACACACACACACACAAACACACACACACACACACACGCTTACCACCAACCACTATTATATGCTCATCAGTGCAGACCAGAGGTGGGACCTAGTCACTATTATTTGAGTCATATTCATGTTTCAAGTCACAAGGTCCGAATCTCAAGTCGAGTCTCAAGTAGATCGGGTCGAGTCAAGTCCAAGTCATGCATTCTAAGTGCAAGTTAAGTCTAGTTGAATCACAAGTTTTTAAGTCAAGTCTCAAGTCAAGAGGAAAAAAATCTATACATGCCATGATTTATTCAGCTACAAAGTGGTGTCTATTTATTGAGGCTACCAGACAGCTCTTTTCATTGTTTTGTCTACAACACATTTGATTATGTCATTGTATAATAGGGACCTTGTAGCAGTGGTAAGGGTAAAAACTGAGTTTAAATGTATTTGGCTAAGGTGTATGTGAACTTCCGACTTCAAATGTACGCATGAAAATGCCTTCAAATTAAAGGAGGAGTTCTGTACTGTCAACTCATATGAAACATTAGATCTCGAATCCGAAATGCTGGAGTATAGAGACACATTTAAGATTTTAGCATCACTGAATAAAGAAGTAGGTGAGTGCATGTGGTTGTTTGACAGAGTAACTTATTATAGTGGTTAGTTGGCTCTCATTGGCTGCCTGCTGGTGAAAAGACTGAAAGAACCTGGCCAAGAGACAATGGAAGGTTTCCTCATTTCAAGCTTTTGTTTATGGAAAAGCCATTAGCGTGTGTGTGTGTGTGTGTGTGTGTGTGTGTGTGTGTGTGTGTGTGTGTGTGTGTGTGTGTGTGTGTGTGTGTGTGTGTGTGTGTGTGTGTGTGTGTGTGTGTGTGTGTGTGTGTGTGTGTGTGTGTGTGTGTGTGTGTGTGTGTGTCTGTGTGTGTGTGTGTGTGTAGTAGCCTAGAATGGTATGTGCTACCTGTTGGCAGTCTGTCCTAACATAGTCCACAGCTTTAAAAGATCAGTCAAGGTTTTTTAAATATCTTTCATTCAATTATAAACCAGACAGACAAATCTATTTCATAACAATGTTATTGTGAAACTCTGCCAATATGGACCTAAGTTTCTGTTACCATGGAAAAGATTTGACAAATTATGATTCCAAAACTTTTTGTGAAGTTCTTCATTCTTGTTTGTCTGTCAAGCATCAGTTTGAACTCTGTATATGTTTATCAAAAAGCAGTAACTGCTTTTCTCATCAAACTTTCCCTCCGTAACATTACAGCTCATAATTAAACATATTATTGTAGATCAAAAGAATCCGATATCATAATAATAGTGCCCTATTTAGCCCCCTATTAATAATCCTCCATTTTAGCCCCCTATTAATAATCCTCCATTTTAGCCCCCTATTAATAATCCTCCATTTTAGCCCCCTATTAATAATCCTCCATTTTAGCCCCCTATTAATAATCCTCCATTTTAGCCCCCTATTAATAATCCTCCATTTTAGCCCCCTATTAATAATCCTCCATTTTAGCCCCCTATTAACAATCCTCAATTTTAGCCCCCTATTAATAATCCTCCATTTTAGCCCCCTATTAACAATCCTCCATTTTAGCCTCCTATTAATAATCCTCCATTTTAGCCCCCTATTAATAATCCTCCATTTTAGCCCCCTATTAATAATCCTCCATTTTAGCCCCCTCTTAATAATCCTTAATTTTAGCCCCCTATTAATAATCGTCCATTTTAGCCCCCTATTAACAATCCTCCATTTTAGCCCCCTATTAATAATCCTCCATTTTAGCCCCCTATTAATAATCCTTAATTTTAGCCCCCTATTAATAATCCTCAATTTTAGCCCCCTATTAATAATCCTCCATTTTAGCCCCCTCTTAATAATCCTCCCTTTTAGCCCCCTATTAATAATCCTCCATTTTAGCCCCCTATTAATAATCCTCCATTTTAGCCCCCTCTTAATAATCCTCCATTTTAGCCCCCTCTTAATAATCCTCCATTTTAGCCCCCTATTAATAATCCTCCATTTTAGCCCTCTCTTTCAGTCCACAAATAACAATACACATTATAGTTCCCCCTTTAGTCCCCTATTTCAGTCCTCTGCTCACCATAATAGTCCCCTGTTTTAGTAGTCATAGCTAAACTGGGTGACATTATGTCAGACCTATGATGACACTGTTCCCCTGAGGAGGCTGTCATGTGAAACCCTTTGATTCTTCCTCTGGCAACAAAGACAGAAACAGCATGTCTGACACTCAGAAGGTTGGGCAAAGTGCTTATACATGTACACATGTGAACACACAGCCACACACACAGACACTGTGGAACTGATGGTGGTGTTATGATATCTGTTTGTGCTAGGGGGTGCTCCTTCTGTGTCGTTTTCTCTCTCTATCGCTCTGTTCCCACACTCCTCTTTCCCTCTCTTCCTCAGTCCCCACCCTCTCTTTCTACCCATTACCTCAGTCCACACCCTCTCTTTCCCTCTCTTCCTCAGTCCCCACCCTCTCTTTCCCTCTCTTCCTCAGTCCCCACCCTCTCTTTCTACCGGTTCCCTCAGTCCACACCCTCTCTTTCCCTCTCTTCCTCAGTCCCCACCCTCTCTTTCCCTCTCTTCCTCAGTCCCCACCCTCTCTTTCCCTCTCTTCCTCAGTCCCCACCCTCTCTTTCTACCCTTTCCCTCAGTCCCCACCCTCTATTTCTACCTATTCCCTCAGTCCCCACCCTCTCTTTCTACCCATTCCCTCAGTCCCCACCCTCTCTTTCCCTCTCTTCCTCCGTCCCCACCCTCTCTTTCTACCCATTCCCTCAGTCCACACCCTCTCTTTCCCTCTCTTCCTCAGTCCCCACCCTCTCTTTCCCTCTCTTCCTCAGTCCCCACCCTCTCTTTCCCTATCTTCCTCATTCCCCACCCTCTCTTTCTCCTTCTCTTCCTCAGTCTCCACCCTCTCTTTCTACTTCTCTCCCTCAGTCCCCACCCTCTCTTTCTACTTCTCTCCCTCAGTCCCCACCCTCTCTTTCTCCCTCTCTCCCTCAGTCCCCACCCTCTCTTTCTCCTTCTCTCCCTCAGTCCCCACCCTCTCTTTCTACTCACTCCCTCGGTCCTCCCAACCTCCCTTTCTCCCCTAATCCCCCACAAGATTGCCCTCTTCCATTCCATTCCCTCCCTCTCTCCAACCCCTCCCTTCTTCTCTCTATCCCCACTGCCTTCTTCTTCTCTACCCTCCTCCCTCTCCCTCCCTCTGTCCTACCGTTTTTCTCTCTCCCTTTGTCCCCATAGCTACCAGCAGTAACCCTGGAAAGCGCTGGAATATTTCCATTGTACGCAGCTGAGATGCACAAAAGATGCACACATACACATTCATGCACAAAACCTGGGCCTGTTGCCTGGATCATAATTCCAGAGATTGTCCCTTTGCATATTGATGAAGTACAGTGCATGGAGATTAAGGGCACTCCGAAGAGCACCTGATCCTGATGGCATGCAGCCTTTGAAAACTTGACCAGATTATAATTCAAACCCCATGCCATGATATCAGACATGTCTTTCTCCCTCTATCCTCTATAACTGTTTCCCCCTTCTCTCGCTCTCTCTCTTCATTTTAGATAACATGTTTCCACTAAATGTTGCAGGATAGCCAGTTACTATAGGGTGTTGTCTGAGTGGAGAGAGAGAGATCGAAAGTAGAGAGAGAGAGAGTGAAAGTAGGTAGAGAGAGAGAGAGAGAGAGAGAGAGAGAGAGAGAGAGAGAGAGAGAGAGAGAGAGAGAGAGAGAGAGAGAGAGAGAGAGAGAGAGAGAGAGAGAGAGAGAGAGAGAGAGAAGAGAGAGAGTAGAGAGAGAGAGAGAGAGAGAGAGAGAGAGAAAGAGAGAGAAAGTGAAGGGTATCGAGGAAGTCAAGAATCTTGCCTGTGTACCTCAGGAACGTATTTGGCAGTGTGTTTAAATACTTCCGGCATCCTGAACACACACACACAAACACACACACACACACACACACACACACACACACACACACACGCCCTGCCCATAACCATAAATTTACACAATTGGCAATTACAACCAATAAACTGGTTCTACAATGGAAATAGAAATGTCCACATCCATCTTAATCAGAATGAATGATTATTAATGATATGTCATCAACATTTATACATGCAACCATCATTTTATCTTATTCAACTGAATCCAATGCGTGGGGTGAAGGCCACATAGCCTATTTCTATGCGCACTAAAAGCCAACGTATGCTTGATCTGAAAAAATGTGGTCGAATGATCTGTATGGCGGGTGTGACAAATTGAGCACTGTACCGCATCACTGTGAGACTCGCAAATTATATAACAATGTGGAAGGCTCCTTATAGCTCCGTATTGATATGATTGGTCGACGGTAGGTGGGGGCGGGAGGTCCTGTATAAACACAAACTCACTTCCTTGACAAATTCCTTCACAATTTACTGCTGATACTCAGCAACGAGCAAGAAGTATGAATGCCCTGACGTCTGCAGGCGGTATCACCGATTCACGGTAAATGCTGCACTGCCAATGCAGATAACAGATTGACCATGCAGAGCTTTTTAGGCGCACGCGTTCCTAATACGCATAACCAGAATGATAGAGACGGGACATAGATACACGGAACTCCGACATAACCTTGGAATTTGGGAAATATGAACAAAGGAAACCATATATTGAATTCAATAAACATAACTTATATCCCATGAGTCTTGCAAACGTTCATGTGCACAAAACATCGCGCCCACTCAGTGGGTAAGAAATGGTCACTGAAAATGTATGTCAAACATGAAACAGAAATGTCTAAGTGCTGCAATAAACGGTGCAGGGATGGAATGATGAAACGCAAGAAATTGTTGTAGAATTTTAGTGGAATATAGATTGACCACATATGTATTTAAAAGTGTGCAAGCCATTGCAAACATTTTAACAAGAGAACAAAGTGCTCTCCACTGGCTGTAGTTTGGCAGGCGCTGTTGGAGACGCGCCTACATCAAATCAAATCAAATCAAATTTTATTTGTCACATACACATGGTTAGCAGATGTTAATGCGAGTGTAGCGAAATGCTTGTGCTTCTAGTTCCGACAATGCAGTAATAACCAACAAGTAATCTAACTAACAATTCCAAAACGACTGTCTTATACACACAAGTGTAGGGGCATAAAGAATATGTACATAGAGATATATGAATGAGTGATGGTACAGAGCGGCATAGGCAAGATACAGTAGATGGTATTGAGTACAGTATATACATATGAGATGAGTATGTAAACAAAGTGGCATAGTTAAAGTGGCTAGTGATACATTTATTACATAAAGATGCAGTAGATGATATAGAGTACATTATATACGTATACATATGAGATGAATAATGTAGGGTATGTAAACATTATATTAGGTAGCATTGTTTAAAGTGGCTAGTGATATATTTTACATCATTTCCCATCAATTCCCGTTATTAAAGTGGCTGGAGTTGAGTCAGTTTGTTGGCAGCAGCCACTCAATGTTAGTGGTGGCTGTTTAACAGTCTGATGGCCTTGAGATAGAAGCTGTTTTTCAGTCTCTCGGTCCCAGCTTTGATGCACCTGTACTGACCTTGCCTTCTGGATGATAGCGGGGTGAACAGGCAGTGGCTCGGGTGGTTGTTGTCCTTGATGATCTTTATGGCATTCCTGTAACATCGGGTGGTGTAGGTGTCCTGGAGGGCAGGTAGTTTGCCCCCGGTGATGCGTTGTGCAGACCTCACTACCCTCTGGAGAGCCTTACGGTTCTGGGCGGAGCAGTTGCCGTACCAGGCGGTGATACAGCCCGCCAGGATGCTCTCGATTGTGCATCTGTAGAAGTTTGTGAGTGCTTTTGGTGACAAGCCGAATTTCTTCAGCCTCCTGCGCCTTCTTCACAATGCTGTCTGTGTGGGATGCTGTCTGTGTGGGTGGACCAATTCAGTTTGTCTGTGATGTGTATGCCGAGGAACTTAAAACTCCATTATGCAAGCTTAATAAGTAAAGCTTATTGACAGTTTGCTGGTCCAATCAGAGGGCCGAGTGTGCGTTTCACTAGCCAATCTGTTGCGCGGTTTGTTTTTTTTTGCGATGCTGAGGCTACTGACTCTGGCTGCTTAGAGAATAATCCACGGAGTCTGTGACACAAATTGAATTACAAACGTTACAAAACCTGGTTAGATCATTTCAAGTCATCAGTCTCAAGTCAAAGTCAAGTCTCAGGTTATTTTATTTCCCTTCAAGTTGAGTGTCAAATCATCAAAATTGGGACTCAAATTAGACTCGAGTCCAAGTCATGTGACTCAAGTCCACAACTCTGGTGCAGAGACAGACCGATGACCACCTCTACTGTCTTCGACTACATGTTTATACTGTACAGAGAACAGCTCAGGAATACAAACAACCACAAGCCAGAACTACACCTGTTCTACCACAGCTAAAACAAGTATGTCTACTCTGTTTCCTTCATTTACCTGGGGTGAGTTAGTGAGTTTATGCATTTTGAAGTTGGACAGAAATGATTTTATTCATAGATGAGTAATTCCACTGTAATTGTACTGTAGTGAGTTATACCTTTAAAGGTGGGCATTTCATCTTCTGACTAACAGGCAGAGTGGTGTGGATGTGAATGACTGTACTTTAACCCAATCTTCCCCTAACTCAATGAGATATGAAGATTAAGTCCAGTTGACTTGTAAGGATGATGCAGTCTGCCATTTTTGTGTGTATTATGTGTGTATTATGTGTGTGGGAGCGAGCATGTATGCATGTGTGTGTGTGAGCAAGCCTGTGTGTGTGGGTGTGAGAGTAAAAGCTATCCACTGTGCATTATTAAGACGCTGCAGCTGTGCACGTGGAAAAATACAGACACACATTCCTCTCTGTCCAAGGCAGATGTATGTCTGCACAGCAAGAAATGTGAGGGAAAAAAGTTGCATGAATGCCTGTACTGTATTACAGTATTGAGATCTTAAGTGACGAAAACGTAGTCACTGGTTGGTGTCTCATGCTGTGACAACAGTCTCTCCAGGAGTCACAGGCTGTAGCTTCTTGTTGTAGAAGTGTTGTGTTAATTTTGCTAAAGCAGATCATTAAAGTTGCTGGCTGTCCATGGCTGTAGTGTGTTCATGGTGCTGGGTCTGGTCCTGGTCTGAGGATGTGCATATGTATTTCATTAATATAATTATTATTCCCAGGTAATCTAAACTATCTCCATGGCCACGGTGCGGTATATAGTGGCCCTAGGTCTCTGGCTGGGTCTGGTGCTAAGTGTCTGCAGCTGCAGGTCTGTGTATTTATATATAATATATTTCATAAAAATCACTATTATTGTTACTATTATCAGTCCCAGGTTATCCATGGCTGTGCTGCAGTCCGTCCTGGCCCTGTCTCTCGTTCTGGTGCTGAGTGTCTGCAGGTCAGTGTGTGGCAACCCAGGGGAACCCCAAGAACTGGACTACGGAGGGGTTCCTCTCTGGCTCAACCGTCTGCTGGAGGAACCCTCTGTCCTCAGCCTGAGGGGCTGCATGGACTGAGCATGGTACTGTATTTAACCTTGAACCTTTATGGACTGCGTGGTACTTTATTTCGATATATGGACTGATCATGCAACTTCAATTAGATATATGGACTAAGCATGGCACTTTAATTAGATACACTACCGTTCAAAAGTTTGGGGTCATCTAGAAATGTCCTTTTTTTTTGAAAGAAAAACACCTTTTTTTGTCCATTAAAATAACATCAAATTGATCAGAAATACAGTGTAGACATTGTTAATGTTGTAAATGACTATTCCAGCTGGAAACAACTGTTTTTTAATGGAATATCTACATAGGCCCATTATCAGCAACCATCACTCCTGTGTTCCAGTTAGCTAATCCAAGTTTATAATTTTAAGAGGCTAATTGATCATTAGAAAACTCTTTTGCAATTATGTTAGCACAGCTAAAACTGTGGTTCTGATTAAAGAAGCAATAAAACTGGCCTTCTTTAGATTAGTTGAGTATCTGGAGCATCCGCATTTGTGGGTTCAATTACAGGCTCAAAATGGCCAGAAAAAAAATACTATTCTGAATCTCGTCATTATTAGATATATGGACTAAGCATGGTATTTTATTTAGATATATGGACTAAGCATGGTACTTTATTTAGATATATGGACTAAGCATGGTATTTTATTTAGATATATGGACTAATCATGGTATTTTATTTAGATATATGGACTAAGCATGGTACTTTATTTAGATATATGGACTAAGCATGGTACTTTATTTAGATATATGGACTAAGCATGGTATTTTATTTAGATATATGGACTAAGCATGGTATTTTATTTAGATATATGGACTAAGCATGGTACTTTATTAGATATATGGACTAATCAGGGTATTTTAATTTGATATATGGACTAAGCATGGTACTTTATTAGATATATGGACTTAGCATGGTACTTTATTTAGATACAGTATATGGACTAAGCATGGTATTTTATTTAGATATATGGACTAAGCATGGTATTTTATTTAAATATATGGACTAAGCATGGTACTTTATTAGATATATGGACTAAGCATGGTATTTTATTTAGATATATGGACTAAGCATGGTACTTTATTAGATATATGGACTAATCAGGGTATTTTAATTTGATATATGGACTAAGCATGGTACTTTATTAGATATATGGACTTAGCATGGTACTTTATTTAGATACAGTATATGGATTAAGCATGGTACTTTATTTAGATATATGGACTAAGCATGGTACTTTATTTAGATATATGGACTTAGCATGGTACTTTATTAGATATATGGACTTAGCATGGTACTTTATTTAGATACAGTATATGGACTAAGCATGGTACTTTTTTTAGATATATGGACTAAGCATGGTACTTTATTTAGATATATGGACTAAGCATGGTACTTTATTAGATATATGGACTAAGCATGGTACTTTATTTAGATATATGGACTAAGCATGGTACTTTATTTAGAAATATGGACTAAGCATGGTACTTTATTTAGATATATGGACTAAGCATGGTACTTTTTTAGATATATGGACTAAGCATGGTACTTTTTTAGATTTATGGACTAAGCATGGTTCTTTATTTAGAAATATGGACTTAGCATGGTACTTTATTTAGATACAGTATATGGACTAAGCATGGTACTTTATTAGATTTATGGACTTAGCATGGTACTTTATTTAGATACAGTATATGGACTAAGCATGGTACTTTATTTAGATACAGTATATGGACTAAGCATGGTACTTTATTAGATTTATGGACTAAGCATGGTACTTTATTTAGATATATGGACTAAGCATGGTACTTTATTTAGATATATGGACTAAGCATGGTACTTTATTTAGATATATGGACTAAGCATGGTACTTTATTTAGAAATATGGACTAAGCATGGTACTTTATTTAGATATATGGACTAAGCATGGTACTTTTTTAGATATATGGACTAAGCATGGTACTTTTTTAGATATATGGACTAAGCATGGTACTTTATTTAGATTTATGGACTAAGCATGGTACTTTATTAGATTTGTGGACTAAGCATGGTATTTTTTAGATATATGGACTAAGCATGGTACTTTTTTAGATATATGGACTAAGCATGGTACTTTATTAGATTTATGGACTAAGCATGGTACTTTATTTAGATTTATGAACTTAGCATGGTACTTTATTTAGATACAGTATATGGACTAAGCATGGTACTTTATTCGATTTATGGACTTAGCATGGTACTTTATTTAGATACAGTATATGGACTAAGCATGGTACTTTATTAGATTTATGGACTAAGCATGGTACTTTATTTAGATATATGGACTAAGCATGGTACTTTATTTAGATATATGGACTAAGCATGGTACTTTATTTAGATATATGGACTAAGCATGGTACTTTATTTAGACTTTATTTAGATATATGGACTTAGCATGGTACTTTATTTAGATACAGTATATGGACTAAGCATGGTACTTTATTTAGATATATGGACTAAGCATGGTACTTTATTTAGAAATATGGACTAAGTATGGTACTTTATTTAGATATATGGACTAAGCATGGTACTTTTTTAGATATATGGACTAAGCATGGTACTTTTTTAGATATATGGACTAAGCATGGTACTTTTTTAGATATATGGACTAAGCATGGTACTTTATTAGATTTATGGACTAAGCATGGTACTTTATTAGATATATACTCTTAGCATGGTACTTTATTTAGATTTATGGACTAAGCATGGTACTTTATTAGATATATGGACTAAGCATGGTACTTTATTAGATATATGGACTTAGCATGGTACTTTATTTAGATACAGTATATGGACTAAGCATGATACTTTATTAGATATATGGACTTAGCATGGTACTTTATTTAGATTTATGGACTAAGCATGGTACTTTATTAGATATATGGACTAAGCACTTTATTAGATATATGGACTAAGCATGGTACTTTATTTAGATATATGGACTAAGCATGGTACTTTATTTAGATATATGGACTTAGCATGGTACTTTATTTAGATACAGTATATGGACTAAGCATGATACTTTATTAGATATATAGACTTAGCATGGTACTTTATTAGATATATGGACTAAGCATGGTACTTTATTTAGATACAGTATATGGACTAAGCACTTTTTTAGATATATGGACTAAGCATGTTACTTTTTTAGATTTATGGACTAAGCATGGTTATTTATTTAGAAATATGGACTAAGCATGGTACTTTATTTAGATATATGGACTAAGCATGGTACTTTATTTAGATTTATGGACTAAGCATGATACTTTATTAGATATATGGACTAAGCATGGTACTTTATTTAGATATATGGACTAAGCATGGTACTTTATTTAGATTTATGGACTAAGCATGATACTTTATTAGATATATGGACTAAGCATGGTACTTTATTTAGATACAGTATATGGACTAAGCATGGTACTTTATTTAGATATATGGACTAAGCATGGTATTTTATTTAGATTTTTGGACTAAGCATGGTACTTTATTAGATATCTGGACTAAGCATGGTACTTTATTAGAAATATGGACTAAGCATGGTACTTTATTTAGATATATGGACTAAGCATGGTACTTTATTTAGATATATGGACTAAGCATGGTACTTTATTTAGATATATGGACTAAGCATGGTACTTTATTAGATTTATGGACTAAGCATGGTTATTTATTTAGAAATATGGACTAAGCATGGTACTTTATTTAGATATATGGACTAAGCATGGTACTTTATTTAGATATATGGACTAAGCATGGTACTTTATTAGATATATGGACTAAGCATGGTACTTTATTAGATATATGGACTAAGCATGGTACTTTATTTAGATTTATGGACTAAGCATGATACTTTATTAGATATATGGACTAAGCATGGTACTTTATTAGATATATGGACTTAGCATGGTACTTTATTTAGATACAGTATATGGACTAAGCATGGTACTTTATTAGATATATGGACTTAGCATGGTACTTTATTTAGATACAGTATATGGACTAAGCATGGTACTTTATTTAGATACAGTATATGGACTAAGCACTTTATTAGATATATGGACTAAGCATGGTACTTTATTTAGATACAGTATATGGACTAAGCATGGTACTTTATTAGATATATGGACTAAGCATGGTACTTTATTTAGATACAGTAAATGGACTAAGCATGGTACTTTATTAGATATATGGACTAAGCATGGTACTTTATTTAGATACAGTATATGGACTAAGCATGGTACTTTATTTAGATACAGTATATGGACTAAGCACTTTATTAGATATATGGACTATGCATGGTACTTCATTTAGATACAGTGCATTCAAAAATTATTTAGACCCCTTGACTTTTTCTACATTTTGTTACTTTACAGCCTTATTCTAAAATTGATCAGATCGTTTGTTTTTTTCTCATCAATCTACACACAATACCCACTAATGACAAGCAAAAACAGTTTTTTAGATTTTTTTGCAAAACAAAACAAAAAGAAACTGATATCACAGTTTTCAGACCCTTTACTCAGTACTTCGTTGAAGCACCTTTGGCAGCGATTACAGCCTCGAGTCTTCTTGGGTATGACGCTACAAGCTTGGCACACCTGTATTTGGGGAGTTTCTCCCATTCTTCTCTGCAGATCCTCTCAAACTCTGTCAAGTTGGATGGGGAGCGTCTCTGCACAGCTATTTTCACGTCTCTCCAGAGATGTTTGATCGGGTTCAAATAACATTTTATATGTCACATGCGCCGAATACTACATATACAACCTTACCGTGAAATGCTTACTTACAAGCCCTTAACCAACAATGCAGTTCATGAAATAGAGTTAAGAAAATATTTATAAAATATAAAAAATATATATATATTTTAAAAAATCAAGTAACACAATAAAATAACAATAATGAGGCTATATACAAGGGGTACCAGTAATCAATGTTCAGAGATACAGGTTAGTCGAGGTAATTAGTAAAAGAAAATGTGTGGGTACAGTAGAGGTAAAGTGACTATGCTTAGATAATAAACAGCGAGTAGCAGCAGTGTAAAAACAAAGGGGGGGGGGGTTGATGTAAATAGTCTGGGTGGCCATTTGATTAATTGTTCAGCAGTCTTATGCCTTGGGGGTAGAAGCTTAGAAGCTGTTGCGTACCCTTTTGATCCTAGACTTGGCGCTCCAGTACCACTTGCCGTGCGGTAGCAGAGAGAACGGTCTATGATTTGGGTGACTTTGACAATTGTTCTGGGCCTTTCTCTGACACCGCCTAGTAGATAGGTCCTGGATGGCCGGAAGCTTGGCCCCAGTGATGTACTGGGCCATAAGCACTACCCCCTGTAGTGCCTTGCGGTCAGATGCCGAGCAGTTGCCATACCAGGTGGTGATGCAAACGGTCAGGATGCTCTCAAATCTTTTCAGTCTCCTGAGGGGGACTGTCTTGGTGTGTTTTGGACTATGATAGTTTGTTGGTGATGTGGACACTACAGCCCCGTTGATGTTAATGGGGGCCTGTTCGGCCCACCTTTTCCAATAGTCCACTATCAGCTCCTTTGTCCAGACTCAGGGTGGGCCACTCAAGGACATTCAGAGATTTGTCAAGAAGCCACTCCAGCGTTGTCTTGGCTGTGTGCTTAAGGTCGTTGTCCTGTTGGAAGATGAACTTTTGCTCCAGTCTAAGGTCCTGAGCGCTTTGGAGCAGGTTTTCATCAAGGATCTCTGTATACTTTGATCCATTTATCTTCCATTTATCTAGCCTCCCAGTCCCTGCCACTGAAATACATCCCCACAGCATGATGCTGCCACCACCATGCTTCACCGTAAGGATGGTGCCAGGTTTCCTCCAGGCGTAGAGTTTAAGAGTTCAATCTTGGTTTCATCAGACCAGAGAATCTTGTTTCTCATGGTCTGAGAGTCCTTTATGGTGGTTCCAAACTTCTTCCATTTAGAATGATGGAGGCCACTGTTTTCTTGGGGACGCCTCTAGCACTGAGATGCAGTGCCTTAGACCACTGCGCCACTCGAGAGCCGATTCAAGTCCAATCAAATGAATTTACCACAGGTGGATTCCAATCAAGTTGTAGAAACATCAAAGATGATCAATGGAAACAGGATCCAATCTTGGGATCCAATCTTGCAACCTTACAGTTAACTAATCCAACACAATAACGACCTGCCTCTCTCTCGTTGCACTCCACAAGGAGACTGACTACCTGTTACGCGAATGCAGTAAGCCAAGGTAAGTTGCTAGCTAGCATTAAACTTATCTTATAAAAAACAATCAATCATAATCACTAGTTAACTACACATGGTTGATGATATTACTAGATATTATCTAGCGTGTGCTGCGTTGCATACAATCTGACTGAGCATACAAGCATACAAGTATCTAAGTATCGGACTGAGGGGTGGTAGGCAGAAGCAGGCGCGTAAACATTCATTCAAACAGAACTTTCGTGCGTTTTGTCAGCAGCTCTTCTTTGTGTGTCAAGCATTGCGCTGTTTATGATTTCAAGCCTATCAACTCCCAAGATAAGGCTGGTGTAACCGAAGTTAAATGGCTGGCTAGTTAGTGCGCGCTAATAGCGTTTCAAACTTCACTCGCTCTGAGCCTTGGGATGGTTGTTTCCCTTGCTCTGCATGGGTAACGCTGCTTCGATGGTGGCTGTTGTCATTGTGTTGCTGGTTCGAGCCCAGGGAGGAGCGAGGAGAGGGAAGGAAGCTATACTGTTACACTGGCAATACTAAAGTGCCTATAAGAACATCCAATAGTCAAAGGTTAATGAAATACAAATGGTATAGAGGGAAATAGTCGTATAATTCATATAGTAACTACAACCTAAAACTTCTTACCTGGAAATATTGAAGACTCATGTTAAAAGGAACCACCAGCTTTCATATGTTCTCATGTTCTGAGCAAGGACCTGAAACGTTAGCTTTCTTACATAGCACATATTGCACTTTTACTTTCTTCTCCAACACTTTGTTTTTGCATTATTTAAACCAACTTGAGGCTAAATTGATTTTATTGATGTATTATATTAAGTTAAAATAAGTGTTCATTCAGTATTGTTGTAATTGTAATTATTACAAATAAAAAATATATTTTTAAATTGGCCGATTAATCGGTATCGGCGTTGAAAAATCATAATCGGTCGACCTCTAGTGTAGATTGATGAAGAATCATTTATATTTATTCACTTTTTGGCGCAGTGGTTAAGGGCGCTGTATTGCAGCGCCAGCTGTGCCATCAGAGTCCCTGGGTTCGCGCCCAGGCTCTGTCGTAATCGGCCACGACCGGGAGGTCCGTGGGGCGACGCACAATTGGCCTAGCGTCGCCCGGGTTAGGGAGGGCTTGGTCGGTAGGGGTGTCCTTGTCTCATCGCCAGGTGCACGGTGTTTCCTCCGACACATTGGTGCGGCTGGCTTCCGGGTTGGATGCGCTCTGTGTTAAGAAGCAGTTGGGTTGTGTATTGGAGGACGCATGACTTTCAACCTTCGTCTCTCCCGAGCCCGTACGGGAGTTGTAGCGATGAGAGAAGATAGTAGCTACTACAACAATTGGATACCACGAAATTGGGGAGAAAAAGGGATAAAAATAAAAAAATTAAGAATAAGGCTGTAACGTAACAAAATGTGGAAAAGTCAAAGGGTCTGAATACTTTCCGAATGCACTGTATTCCTTATTATATTCTACTGAATTTTAGTCAATACCACTCCGACATTGTTCGTTCTAATATTTATATATTTCTTAATTCCATTTATTTTTTATTTTTTTGTGTGTATTGTTGTGAATTGTTAGATACTACTGCACTGTTGGAGCTAGGAACACAAGCATTTCTCTACACCCATAATGACATCTGCTAAATATGTGTATGTGACCAATACAATTTATTTGATAGAAGGTAAGACTATACACACACACGCACATGTACGCACACACACACACACACACACACACACACACACACACACACACACACACACACACACACACACACACACACACACACACACACACACACACACACACACACACACACACACACACACACACACACACACACACACACACACCATAGGGCTGGGAGGGAAAGTAAGTTAACGCTGAGGAGAGGAGAAAACCTCTGTGAGGGCTTGATCAGGAGAATAAGATCAGCCAAAATGATGCTCAGAAAAACACTCCTCTTGCTGTGCCTCCAAATATTTTCAAATGACGAAAGCTGATAGATTTATGAACTCCTGAACACTTCTCTTGGGCTGCAAATCAGCACATGGAGAGTGGATTTATCTTCATGCCTCATCTTCAACAACGAACCTGTGAATCTCCCAAACAGTCAAACACTGCTTGGCCGCTCGGTTGCTCAGCCCCAAACAGTCAAACACTGCTTGGCCGCTCGGTTGCTCAGCCGTGTCTCCTGGACAAAACACTGTTAAGATTCCTGGATACCTGTTCTGGCTGAAAAGAGGATGTTTGGGCAGGAGGTTGAGAGAGGCAGAGAGAATGACGAGAGAAAAACAGAGGTAGATAAACAGGGAGGGAGGGAGAGAGAGAAAGATTTCTCCAGGAGACTAGACTATAAGCTGGTATGTCTGACAAAGAGCTAAACACCAGACACTACCCTCACAGTAGAGCACCCGGACAGCTAGCAACTGTTACTCTTCTGCCAACAGCTATAGGCAGGAACCAGTGGCAGTCAGTGCCGTTTATGATGAGCGAGGATAATAATTTTTTTCATGAGCATGGTGTTTTTTCTATTACAGTATATTGGATGACTGTCATTCATATTCCATTTACCCAGTTCAATGTAACATCGATAGGTTTAGGCTACTACGTGATACTCAAAATTTCCCTAGAACCATCAAGAGGTTGTTATAACCTAGCCTATGAATGAAAGTTTCCAACGTAGCTACACACAGGTCGAGAGAAAATGTTGAGGTGACAGACAGTGACACAACGCCCTTCAGAGGCTAGCCAGCTAACTAGCTACTATCTAGTAGTCAGTTAGCCACTGCTAGCGGTCATCACCGTTAACTCTGACATCTGCCAGCCTCAGCCCGGTCAATTCCTGCCAGTCTGCACAGCGCAATATCAACCCAGAGCATATCGGACTGCTTTTTCTCTACCACATCTCCGGATTCCTACTGCAAGCTCTGAACTTTACTCCGGATCATTGCAGCTAGCTAGCTGCTATCCGAGTGGCTACTCCTGGCTAACGTCTCTGTCCCGAAGCAAGCACCAGTTAGCCTGGAACTAGCCTTGAGCTAAGCCCATCTCCCGGCTAGCCCGAAGAGATCCATCAGACAATTCCTGGGCTTCAATACCTCTTTTTCCAATTAGCTCCCCCTAATGTCAATATGCCTTGTCTACTGTTGTTTTGGTTAGTGATTTTGGTCATATTTCACTGTAGAGCCTCCAGCCCTGCTCAATGTGCCCTTTTGTTCCACCACCCACACATGCGGTGACCTCACCTGGCTTAAATGGTACCTACTACAGAGATAGCCTGCAGAGCTCTGTCATACTATCCAGGTCTGTGCCCAAACAATTCGAGCTTCTACTTTTAAAAATCCACCTTTCCAGAAACAAGTCTCTCACCGTTGCCACTTGTTATAGACCCCCAACTGTGCCCTGGACACCATATGTGAATTGATCGGCCCCCGTTTATCTTCAGAGTTCGTACTATTAGGTGACCTGAACTGGGACATGCTTAACACCCCGGCCGCCCTACAATCTAAACTAGATGCCCTCAATCTCACACAAATTATCAAGGTACAACCCTAAATCCGTAACCATGGGCACCCTCTTAGATATCATCCTGACCAACTTGTCCTCTAAATACACCTCAACCAGGATCCAGGATCCAGGATCTCAGCGATCATTGTCTCATTGCCTGAAGGATATTGACCTCATCCCATCAGTAGAGGATGCCTGGTTGCTCTTCAAAAGTGCTTTCCTCTCCGTTTGAAATAAGTGTGCTGCCATCCTGTTAGAAGGCAACAGATTATTTTATTACAATGGTTAAGATGGATTTTCATTGTGTTCCATGGTGTTATTCGCCACCTAGTGGAGCTTTCTGGTACTTCTGAAAATATTTGTTTGTAAATTCGATTCAAGCATTTAGCTAGTGATGACAATCTTGTTATTGATAGAGTTGCTTACATATCAATGTTGGTTGGTTGCATTTACTCACACAAATTGCAATGCCTTTCATGTATGCCGTCAGCTGTATTACTTTGCTCGTGCGTCATGCAAACGAATTGTAAAATATACAATACTGTAGTTTTGTTACTGTTTCTAGTGTAATATGCTTTGTTATTCTACATAAATGTTTGTACATTATTAGAGTAATTAAAGGAGTTAGCCAATTACCATATGAGTAACAATTAGCTATATGGTTTGGCATCATGCCAGATGCATGGTACCTTAGCACGTGCTTTGTATTCATGCACCTTCAAATGTATAATGTACAGCTACAGTATGTCGGTGTGAATTGAATACTAAAGTATATTCTTTTCTCTATTTTGCAGTTTCACAACATAAACGTTTTCATTATATTCATTCAAGAAAAGTCACGCCTTGGGAGTTTTACTGAAGACTTAGTTGTTAGCTATCTGTCTAATTTTGCATGGGAACGCAACTCAAGGGCAGAATAATAAGCATGTCCCATTCAAGAAATGGTAGACTTGACTGCCCTTGACCAGCACAAAAACATCCTGTGGCGTTCTGCATTAGCATCGAATAGTCCCCGCGATATGCAACTTTTCAGGGAACTCAGGAACCAATATACTCAGTCAGATAGGAAAGCTAAGGCTAGCTTTTTCAAACAGAAATTTTCTTCCTGTAGCACTAATTCCAAAAGGTTTTGGGACACTGTAAAGGCAATGGAGAATAAGAGCACCTCCTCCCAGCTGTCCTAGGCCGTCATTGTAAATAAGAATTTGTTATTAACTGACTTGCCTAGTTACATTTAAAAACTGGTGTTTTAGGATCTGGCATTAACTGGAGATATTGTGGTTTGATGAGTTTCTGCTCCCAATAGAATAGTGAAGCTGTGCCCAGATTCTGTTCAGGGGAGTTATTCTCATATGGTCGGCCATTTCATCAAAGATGATGGTGGTGCACTCAAAATATGGCAACTTTTAATAGGAGGAAATGGGGTTAGATTTAGTTCACACATGCTATAAACATGGTAGAAACTCACATTCCTCAAACACGTCACTGATGTGCGCTTGGACGCATGCTAGGTAACACATGAACACAAGCTCATGCTCGCATGGTCTCAGAAAAGGTCTTCTAGACTCTATTTAAAGACAATTTGAGACTCAATACAATTTCAATTAAATCTTCCAAGAGTAGCAATAAGGCTAATATACGTAGCGCTGGTCTGATTGTTTCACTGTAGCCACGTCCTACTGTAATTTGATCACCCTGTTGCAGGAGAGCTTTCCTGCAATGCAGGAATTTTAAAACGTATAATGTATTTGAGGTTTAAAAAGGCTTATGAAGTTTGTACATTTCAAACTTGATTTTCCTTATGAAAAATGTATCAACCGCTACAAAAATGTCCATGAATTATAATCCAATTATAATTCACATTTCTTGTTGCTGCAGGATTATTTTCCTACTGTAGCAAACTGGCACAAATTTAGATCCTACACATGTCCTACACATCTATAACACATAGATAGTCTGAACAGAGTATGAAACAGGTATTCATTCAACTCTGTCTCTACCTGAGAACATCTTCCACAGAGGCTTGTTCATATATCACAGTACTGTAGAGTCAGCTTGGAGATGCATTGATCCAACACACACGTATAAATGTGCAAATTATATAACATTGGTTATTGTTATGTTTTACAATATATCACCAATTATATAACATTGGTTATTGTTATGTTTTGCAATACATCACAAATTATATAACATTGGTTATTGTTATGTTTTACAATATATCACAAATTATATAACATTGGTTATTGTTATGTTTTACAATATATCACAAATTATATAACATTGGTTATTGTTATGTTTTACAATATATCACAAATTATATAACATTGGTTATTGTTATGTTTTGCAATATATCACAAATTATATAACATTGGTTATTGTTATGTTTTACAATACATCACAAATTATATAACATTGGTTATTGTTATGTTTTACAACATACCACAAATTATATAACATTGGTTATTGTTATGTTTTACAACATATCACAAATTATATAACATTGGTTATTGTTATGTTTTACAATACATCACACATTATTTGTGCTTTTATTGGATGATGCATGATTGTATCTTATTGCAAATGACAATAACAATAAAATATACACCATTATCACACAAAACAATCATCGTTTTTCTCTCTCAACTAATATTTTACAACAGACACTACTGATGTAGACATGAAATAAGCCCTATTTTATGTAAAACAAAACTGTTGTCCATTCCAGAGCATCAGTCACTATAAACCCTGTTATATTCATTCATCTAGATCCTGGTCCTATTGCTCTACAGGTAGCTAGTTCACTGTCTGAGACACACAAAAACATTCCTTTACTATGACCACATCCCACAATGACCTGCTGTTATCTCCATGGAAACCCACTGTTTGTTATTCCTGAATATCAGCTTCACAGACCTAGAAATCATACGTATAGGTCTTCCCGTGAGGGGCATTTTAACATGCTGTGTCCTAGGTACTTTACCATACCTCGGAACCTATAGGGGAAAGTCTGCATGTGTGTGTGTGTGTGTGTATTAATGTCAATACCATATTTTTACAGATGAAATTGCATTTTTTTGCAGACCCAGCCATTTTCGGGGGGCACTAAATCTGGACCAGCATACTGTACATGCAATGGAAACTATGTGGCTGAGTTTGTATGTTTGTGTGTCTTGTGTGTTTGTGGAAAACCTGTGATAAATTGCTATGTACCAGACTGCAATTTTCCTGAGTTGATCCTAACCCACTAGACTCACCACACACACACTCCACCACACTTACCAGTGGTGGTAATGTCAGAGAGACTAGAGACGAGTCTGTGTTCTGATTAAAGACATGTATCATCGCTTACTCAAGACAGAAATTCAACATAAAAACATGTGGTTCCATCCCAAATGGCACCCTATTCCCTACATAGTGCACCACTTTTGAGCAGAGCCCTATGGGCCCTGGTCAAAAGTAGTGCACTATATAAGCAATAGGGTGCCATTTGGGACAGATGTGCTAGGTCTGTGCCAGCAGTGACTGCAGTCTAGCAGGGATTCAAGGTCTAATGCAGACATTTTTATCACTATCCAAAACTTTCTGGGTAAGAATTAAATACCTTACTGTGAATGTTTTCAATTAAAATGGTAAATAAAAAAATAAACAACAATAGCGTCTTAGCAAAGAACACCTGACTAACCAGTGTCTGTATGTAGCCTCGCTACTTTTATAGCCTCGCTACTGTATATAGCCTGTCTTTTTACTGTTGTTTTATTTCTTTACTTACCTATTGTTCACCTAACACCTTTTTTGCACTATTGGTTAGAGCCTGTGAGTAAGCATTTTACTGTAAGGTCTACACTTGTTGTATTCAGCGCACATGACAAATAAACTTTGATTTCATTTCTCAAGTAACTGTCTGGGAGTTTGAAGGGGAAAACTGACAACTATCTGTTATTGGCAGAGAGGTTTGGAACTATCTTTCTTACTGGTCTATTAACTAATTTATCGCCTGGTGATGTCACCAGGCAGGCCAAAAACCCATCACACCAAAACAGGCAAACATTTCAAGCAGTCTTTTCAAACAGCTAATAAAACATGTAATAATTTGGTGGGTGCTTACAGTATATGTGTCCTATATCACAAATGTACAAGTATGTATTATACGCATGTGTGAATTGGAAATGTGTTTTTTGCATATCCCAACCCTCCCTGAGCCACCCTTGGAGAGTGGAGTCACGTCCAGGGTCAGCCATTATCAACAGCGACCCTGGAGCAATTAGGGTTAAGTGCCTTGCTCAAGGTCACATCGACAGATTTTTCGGAAGGTTGCAAGTTCAAATCCCAGAGCTGACAAGGTACAAATCTGTTGTTCTGCCCCTCAACAGGCAGTTCCTAGGCTGTCATTGAAAATGCAAATTTGTTCTTAACTGACTTGCCAAGTTAAATAATGGTAAAAAAAAATGATAATCTTAAAAAAAAAAATACATTTCTATCAGGAAATCATGTTTTTGACTGCACTGGGACTTTAAATCATGGTGAGGCGAGAGTGTTAAGAAACTCTCTGATTCCATCATGGTCCTAGACACCGTTTCCTACACACTCCCTAAAACACTACATCATCACAGCTATGTTACACTGACTTTCCACATCTCACCTCTCCTGTTGTCCGAATCAGGACAAATGCATATTTCCATCAGGTTTTTGGCCCAGTGGTGTTGGAGTATATAGAGGCCTATCTCAGCTGTTCTAGCTTAGTTTTGTGAATGTTAAGATACTGCCTCTTGTCACCAAAAACACTCAAACTTTTATAGATGCACAATCGAGAGCATTCTGTCGGACTGTATCACCGCCTGGTATGGCAACTGCTCCGCCCACAACCGCAAGGCTCTCCAGAGGGTAGTGAGGTCTGCACAACGCATCACCAGGGGCAAACTACCTGCCCTCCAGGACACCTACACCCGATGTCACAGGAAGGTCAAAAATATAATGGGGTTGGATGGGGTTATATCCTTCCTGTTTGGCCCTGTCCGGGGGTATCATCGGATGGGGCCACAGTGTCTCCTGACCCCTTCTGTCTCAGCCTCCAGTATTTATGCTGCAGTAGTTTATGTGTCGGGGGGCTGGGGTCAGTTTGTTATATCTGGAGTACTTCTCCTGTCTTATCCGGTGTCCTGTGTGAATTTAAGTATGCTCTCTCTAATTCTCTCTTTCTCTCTTTTTTTCTCTCTCTCGGAGGACCTGAGCCCTAGGACCATGCCTCAGGACTACCTGGCATGATGACTCCTTGCTGTCCCCAGTCTACCTGGCCGTGCTGCTGCTCCAGTTTCAACTGTTCTGCCTGCGGCTATGGAATCCTGACCTGTTCACCGGACGTGCTACCTGTCCCAGACCTGCTGTTTTCAACTCTCTACAGACAGCAGGAGTGGTAGAGATACTCTTAATGATCGGCTATGAAAAGCCAACTGACATTTACTCCTGAGGTGCTGACTTGCTGCACCCTCGACAACTACTGTGATTATTATTATTTGACCATGCTGGTCATTTATGAACATTTGAACATCTTGGCCATGTTCTGTTATAATCTCCACCCGGCACAGCTAGAAGAGGACTGGCCACCCTTCATAGCCTGGTTCCTCTCTAGGTTTCTTCCTAGGTTTGGGTCTTTCTAGGGAGTTTTTCCTAGTCACCGTGCTTCTACACCTTCATTGCTTGCTGTTTGGGGTTTTAGGCTGGGTGTAAGCTGATGTACGAAGGGCTATATAAAGGGCTATATAAATACATTTGATTTGATTTGATTGCTCATTCATATATCTTTATGTACATATTCTTATTAATTCCTTTACACTTGTGTGTATGAGGTAGTTGTTGTGAAATTGTTAGGTTACTTGTTAGATATTACTGCATGGTCAGAACTAGAAGCACAAGCATTTTGCTACACTCGCATTAACATCTGCTAACCATGTGTATGTGACAAATACAATTTGATTCGTACCCGGTTGCAGCCTCTCCTGTTGTCTGGACCAGAACTGAGATATATTTCCACACAGCCTGATTTTACATTCCCTGGCCGTGTAGTGTTGGCATGTGTAGAGCCCTGACGTTGCTGTTCTTTGGGTTGCAGAGTTAGTTAGTGAATGTTTCGGGAATGTTTTTCCATACCTAATATAGCAGACGTAAAATAACACCCACCTTCCTTACCCCAGACACCTGACTCCTCCCTCACGCCAATCCCACAATCACCCTGCCCTCCCTTCACCTCCTCCCTTCCCCCTCCTAGCCTGGCTTTTGCATTCCCCATCCTCTGAGCCCTAAAGGCTGCATGACAGCTCCCGGATGGACAGTTCAGACAGGGGAAGGATTAAACCAGCAGGAAAGGAATGAAGGAGAAGGAGGAGGGAGGTGGGGATGGAAAGATGATCTACCCTTTAGAACCAATAACAGTTACTCTTTAATATTTATCCCACACTACTTTCCCATTGAGCCAGATCTGACTCTCCCCACATGAATATTTAGCCAACACCAGGTTCCCATTGAGCCAGATCTAACTCTCCCCACATTTAATATCTAGCCAACACCAGGTTCCTATTGAGCCAGATCTGACTCCCCATATTTAATATTTATCCAACACCAGGTTCCCATTGAGCCAGATCTGACTCTCCCCACATTCATATTTAGCCCACACCAGGTCCCCATAAAGCATGTGTCAAACTCATTCCACAGAAGTGTCTACAGGTCTCCTCCCTTGTATTGATTGATGAATTAAGGTCACTGATTAGTAAGGAACTCTCCTCACCTGGTTGTCTAGGTTTTCATTGAAAGGAAAAACTAAAACCAGCATACACTAGGCCCTCCATGAACTGAAATCAAATCAAATGTATTTATAAAAGCCCTTCTTACGTCAGCTGATGTGGCTAGGAAAAACTCCCTAGAAAGGCCAGAACCTAGGAAGAAACCTAGAGAGGAACCAGGCTATGAGGGGTGGCCTGTCTTCTTCTGGCTGTGCCGGGTGGAGATTATAGCAGAACATGGCCAAGATGTTCAAATTTTCATGGATGACCAGCAGGGTCAAATAATAATAATCACAGTGGTTGTCGAGGGTGCAACAGGTCAGCACCCCGGGAGTAAATGTCAGTTGTCTTTTCATAGCCGAAATTAGTTTAACACCCCTGCCATAGAGTTTTGAAAAGTGATTCAGTGTTTGAATACACCACGCATAAACGTTAGCATTTATGCCACTTACCAGCAACATTTTTGACCAGAGTACAGTTCTTACTTGCTTTATTTTTTTAACACTAACTGTAAAATACCTGTTAACAACCAACCTGATTTACACTTGGCAGAGTGTGAGATTTCTTTGCCACTTATCAAGCTTTTAAAGCTATTGTCTGCTCATGTTTCAGACCTTCCTTCTAGACACTGCTGTGTGTGTGTGTGTATACGTGCGTGCGTGCGTGTGTGTGTGTGTGTGTGTTTACAGGTCTGTTTACGAGGCTGAGACCTCATCTCATTCAGCAGACATAGAAATGCTGACTGGGTTCTCAGGGCTCGTTTCCTGTGTGCTTTTTTGTTTTATAGCAACACAAACATCTGCTTCCTGTTATTAAATTAATGGACTTTCATTATCCTCATACAGTATGAGTTAATTCTACTTCACAGCATGGACAAAAAAGCAGTTAATAAGATGGTTCTCAACACTCCACATCACCAATGAACTATCATAGTCCAAACACACCAAGACAGTCGTGAAGAGGGCACAACAACACTTTTTCCCCCTCAGAAGACTGAAAAGATTTGGCATGGGTCCCCATATCCTTAAAATGTTCTACAACTGCACCATCGAGAGCATCCTGAACTATTGCATCACCGCCTGGTATGGCAACCGCTCAGCATCCGATCATAAGGCGCTAGGGTAGTGCGTACGGCCCAATACATCACTGGGGCCAAGCTTCCTGCCATCCAGGACCTATATACTAGGCGGTGTCAGAGGAAGGCCCACAAAATGGTCAGAGACTACAGTCACCCAAGTCCTAGACTGTTCTCTCTGCTACCGCAAGCTGTACCGCAAGCTGTACTGACAGTACTGACAAGCTGTACCGGAGCGCCAAGTCTGGGTCCAAAAGGCTCCTTAACAGCTTCTACCCCCAAGCCATAAGACTGCTGAACAATTCATCAAATGGCTGGACTATTTACAGTTGGAAGTTTACATACACCTTAGCCAAATACATTTAAACTCAGTTTTTCACAACTCCTGAAATTTACTCCAAGTAAAAATTCCCTGTTTTAGGTCAGTTGGGAGCACCACTTTATTTTAGAATGAGAAATGTCAGAATAATAGTAGAGATAATTATTTATTTCAGCTTGTGTTTCTTTCATCACATTCCCAGTGGATCAGAAGTTTGCATACCCTCAATTTGTATTTGGTAGCATTGCCTTTAAATTGTTTAACTTGGGTCAAACGTTTCGGGTAGCCTTCCACAAGCTTCCCACAATAAGTTGGGTGAATTTTGGCCCATCCCTCCTGACAGAGCTGGTGTAACTGAGTCAGGTTTGTAGGCCTCCTTGCTCGCACAGACTTTTTCAGTTCTGCCCACAAATTTTCTATAGGATTGAGGTCAAGGCTTTGTGATGACCACTCCAATACCTTGACTTTGTTGTCCTTAAGCCATTTTCGCCACAACTTTATGTATGCTTGGGGTCATTGTCCATTTGGAAGACTCATTTGCAAACAAGCTTTAACTTCCTGACTGATGTCTTGAGATGTTGCTTCAATATATCCACATAATTTTCCTCCTCATGATGCAATCTATTTTGTGAAGTGCACCAGTCCCTCCTGCAGCAAATCACCCCAACAACATGATGCTGCCACCCCCGTGCTTCACGGTTGGGATGGTGTTCTTCGGCTTGCAAGCCTCCCCCTTTTTCCTCCAAACATAACGATGGTCATTATGGCCAAACAGTTCAATTTTTTGTTTCATCAGACCAGAGGACATTTCTCCAAAAAGTACGATCTTTGTCCACATGTGAAGTAGTCTGGCTTTTATATGGCGGTTTTGGAGCAGTGGCTTCTTCCTTGCTGAGCGGCCTTTCAGGTTATGTCAATATAGGACTCGTTTTACTGTGGATATAGATACTTTTGTACCGGTTTCCTCCAGCATCTTCACAAGGTCCTTTGCTGCTGTTCTGGGATTGATTTGCACTTTTCGCACCAAAGTACGTTCATCTGTAGGAGACAGAACACATCTCCTTCCTGAGCGGTATGACGGCTGTGTGGTCCCATGGTGTTTATACTTGTGTACTATTGTTTGTACAGATGAACGTGGTACCTTCAGGCGTTTGGAAATTGCTCCCAAGGATTAACCAGACTTGTGGAGGTCTACAATTTTATTTCTGAGGTCTTGGCTGATTTCTTTTGATTTTCCCATGATGTCAAGCAAAGAGTCAATGAGTTTGAAGGTAGGCCTTGAAATAAATCCACAGGTACACCTCCAGTTGACTCAAATGATGTCAATTAGCCTATCAGAACCTTCTAAAACCATGTCATCATTTTCTGGAATTTTCCACGCTGTTTAAAGGCACTTAGTATATGTAAACTTCTGACCCACTGGAATTGTGATACAGTTAATTATAAGTAAAATAATCTGTCTGTAATCAATTGTTGGAAAAATGACTTGTGTCATGCACAAAGTAGATGTCCTAAGTGACATGCCAAAATTATAGTTTGTTAACAAGAAATTTGTGGAGTGGTTGAAAAACAAGTTTTAATGACTCCAACCTAAGAGTATGTAAGCTTCCGACTTCAACTGTACATTGACCCCCCCCCCCCCACCCCCTTTGTTTTTACACTGCTGCTACTCACTGTTTATTATCTATGCATAGTCACTTTACCCCTACCTACATGTATAAATTACCTCGGCTAACCTGTATCCCCTCACATTGACTCGGTACCGGTACCCCCTGTATATATCCTCGTTATAGTTTATTTAGTAAATATTTTGTTAGCTCTATTTCTTTAACTGCATTGTTGGATAAGGGCTTGAATGTAAGCTTTACACGGTAAGTTCTACACCTGTTGTATTCGCCCCCCCCTGTCCTCAGAACAATCCATCTCTCAATTGTCTCAAGGCTTAGAAATCCTTCTTTAACCTCTCTCCTCCCCTTAATCTACACTGACTGAAGTAGATTTAACAAGTGACATCAAGAAGGGATCATAGCTTTCACCTGGATTCACCTGGTCAGTCTATGTCATGGAAAGAGCAGATGTTCTTAATGTTTTGTATCCACAGTGTACTGTACATCTTAAAGTCTGGGTGGTGAAGAAGGAAAAACATTCTGGCTGTGCCCACAATAACAGAGACATCTATCAACTCTTCTCTATTTCAACGAATACAATATAGTGTAATTAATAACCCACACCATCTGAAGGATTATGCATCAACATAAAACATGATTCACAACATTGGTGTACTACATTTGGACTTTTGAATTTGAGGAGGGGAAACCCATTTAAATCCCTAGATTCAGCCAGAGCCACATAGGAGTCTTTCTGACTGAGAATAAACATTAAAATCATATTGGTTTCATTATGAAACCATCCTTTCATTTTACTGTGCTTCCTTGTGCTACTTGAGTCACAAAGGCTTTATTTCTTTATTTCTGCTGAGCTCTGAGTCTCCTGAACAACTTTCTTTCTTTCTCTTTTCTCAATGTAAACATGGCTTTATTATTCCACATGAGATGGACATTTGTCTTCTGCTTTAATCTAACCCCCAGATACACACACACCCACACAAACATTAGGTTGGAGCGGCTGGAGCAGAGGGTAGCCTCAGGGCCGCCGCAGTGCAGCACCCAATGATCAGTTAGGGGGAACACTCCTTGTTCAACGGAACATCGGTGGTAGGTGGCTCACTCCCCGCCAGATTTTGTCCCCCCCCACCACACCCCATCAGCACTGGGATTCAAACTGCTTCTCTAACCTCGAGGCTACTGCTATCCATTAAAAATGATCTCATCTTAAAATGGCTTAAACTGATCTCATCTATACCTCGACTGTAAACTTCTCTAAAGTTTGGATTTGTTTAGACATTGTTGGATGACCTTAAAGACCTGTGATGAGAAACATCCCATATTTCCAAACATGATTAATTCTGTCAATAACATTGCCGATGTTCTGATTACATTCTAAAATGTATTTGATTATATAGTGAGGATTGTGGCAGGGTGTTGTGGTGTGTGAGTGGATTGCATGCCAGACAGTATTCTGGAGCATGATCTCATATGTTGACAACGTGTGGTTTACAGTAACACACACACACAACACAGACACACATGGAAGAGGACGGGTCATGCTATGCATGAGACACAGGTCAGCACACAACTCCCTCGCTCTCCATGCGCCCATGTGTCCATACATGTGTGTCGGCCATTTGTACTTGCATCCATGCTTGGTTGTGTGTGCGTCAAACGTGAGTCCGTGCATCCATTTGTGTGTGAGTATACACACGATTTGGGTGAGAGAGAGCAGTTCCAGCAATTTTTAAGAATTCATCCTTTCTCCATGTGAAATAGGTAACATAGAGATGCAGTCTTAGGGGCAGATATTCAGGAGGCAGAAAGTTCTGGTGCAAAGGTGTCCACATTTATTGTGTTCAGTAGTGACAGCCAGCGATTAATATTTACAAAACAGTTAGACAATAGACTTCTCAAGCAAAATAACAAACCGTATTTAGCTTATAACAGGCTTACCCTTTACCTTCCATAGGTATTAAAGGTTTGGGGTGTACCTGGCTCACACAGTCTCCCCACTTGCTCTTCTTCTTCTTCTTCTTCTTCTTCTTCTTTGGTTTTTAAATGGTTGTTGGCGATCACAAGGTGCATTACCGCCACCAACTGGACTGGAGTGTAAATCCATTACAAAAAAACACCCCTCTGACTAACCCTACACTCATTGTATACCCACTACCACATTCCACTACTTTGACCCTCTCTGCCCCTACACCACTGGGAGGACGGAACACCACCACTCAGAACACCCTGTAACTCTTCTGAAGTCAAATCTCGGACACCCAAGTACTTCTCTGTCGCTGCCACCACAACATATATTTTCTGTGATTTACGTTTTATTTCTGCGGTACAGTTGATAACTATTGCTATGCACACTAAGATGCCAAGCTGTTTTTGTCTGGAGACAAAGGGCTGGGAGATGGGGGTTTAATTCTAGATACATGGAAATTAGGATGTATACGGAGGGTGAGGGGCAACAGAAGGAACACAACAGAGGGGCTAAGGACCTTAAAGGGGTCCTTAGGGCCAATAAAACGGGGAGAATGTTTGCGGGACACCACCCGGAGGGGCAGATCCCAAGTGGAAAGTCATACCTTCTGCCCAAGCCGGTAGCAGGGAGCAGGGGCCGGTGGCGGTCCGACTGTTGTCGATACCTGGAGGTGGTCTTGAGAAGAACGGACCAGCCTCTCTTCCAGGTCTGGCTACAGTGATGGACGAACATCTGGACAGACGGTATGCTGACCTCTCGCCCCGAAAGCAGAGGACAAGCTGGCTGACGACCCAATGAGGGTGCAGAACGCCTTCCAGAACTGGGATGAGAACTGAGGACCGCAATCATGTCGATCCATGGAAGTCCATGGATCCGGAAGACGTGCTGCACCATGAGCTGGGCTGTCTCCTTAGCTGAGGGCAACTTAGGAAGGGGGATAAAATGGGCGGCTTTGGAAAACCTATCCACCACAGTAAGGATGGTGATGTTGCCATCTGACGGAGGGAGACCCATGACGAAGTCCAAGGATATATGGGACCAGGGGCGGTGAAGTACAGTGAGTGGTTGAAGGAGGCCAGCCGGAGCTTGCTGTCGTTTCTTGTTCTGCGCACACACAGTGCAGGCGGCAACGACCGTGGAGACGTCAGGAACCATGATGGGCCACCAAAAACATTGTCAGACAAAACCCAAGGTCCAACGGGAGCCAGGATGACAGGTGACTCTCGAGGAATGTGTCCATTCCAGGACAGGACAAACATCTGGCTATCCAGAAGGCGCAGGGGTGCAGATGGAATATCGGGAAAGATGCACCAAATTATGTTTTAATCTTCAACATAGAAATACTACCAAAAATGATTTACTGAAACTTGTTACAAATGACAATAACCCATGTTTAAAATCCAAGATGACGGAGCAGTGCAGACGTGTTTGTCATTGTTTCGTGTAAATGAGTTTTTTGTATATATTTCAATCTCTTTTTAATTTTTTTTGTTAAATATACCATCCGGCAACCCGCCTCACCCAATGTGATACGTATCTGCTATTTTTAGACTCTATAGCTAGAACCTCCATCAGAAGCTAGCCATCAGATGCTAACCAGCTAATTAGCTACTAACTATTTAGTCATTGTTAGCAACTGCTAGCGGCCTTTACCTTTAGCTCACAGCGCGATATCAACCCTGAGCATACCAGACTGCTTTTCTCCACTACATCACCAGATTCCTGCCGTTAACTCTGGACCATTACTCCAGATCATCGCAGCTAGCTAGCTTCTACCGAGTGACCTAGTCCCGAAGCTAGCCTTGAGCCAGGCCCATCTCCCGGCATGCTCAGTGGACACTATAATCACTTGGCTACACAGCTGATGCCTCCCGGACTCTTCACTAACACAACTAGAAGCCACTACATCACCGGATTCCTGCCGTAAGCTCTGGACCTTTGCATCGGATCATCGCAGCTAGCTAGCTGCTACCGAGTGGCCATAATGGCTAATGCCCTTGTCCCGAAGCTAGCACCAGTTAGCCTCGAGCCAGGCGCATCTCCCGGCTAGCAAACAACATTCGTCGACACGGAGCCCCGCCGATCCATCACAACTGGTCTGCCCACATATTTCCATCCAATGTGCCCTCAACCGGCCTTTGTCGTACGTCGATGAAGACGTTTCTGCTATCCCTGGCCTGCTAGCTTTATGAACTCCTGCTTGCTAGCGTAGTAACGACTACCTAAGATCTTCCCTGTTTCATCTATTGCTGTTCACTGGACCCTATGATCACCTGGCTACATAGCTGATGCCTGCTGGACTGTTCATTACTCACATACTCCATTTTTGTTTATTTTGTTTATCTGTTGGTCCCAGCCTCGAATTTAGGCCCTATGTGTAGTTAACTGACCCTCTCTGCCCATTCATCTCCATTTTACCCGCTGTTGTTGTCTTACCTGTCGTTGTCTTAGCTAGTTCTCCCAATCAACACCTGTGATTGCTTTATGCCTCGCATTATGTCTCTCTCTAATGTCAATATGCCTTGCATACTGTTGTTTACGGTAGTTATCATTGTTTTATTTTACTGCGGAGCCCCTAGCCCCAATCAACATGCCTCAAATACCTCTTTTGCCCCACCTCCCACACGTGCAGTGACCTCACCTAGCATAACTAGTGCCTCCGAGATACAACCTCTCTTATCGTCACTCAATGCCTATGTTTACCTCCACTGTACCCACACCTTACCATACCCGTCTGTACATTATGCCCTGAATCTATTCTACCACGCCCAAAAATCTGCTCCTTTTATTCTCTGTCTCCAACTCACTAGACGGACGGTTTTCATAGCCTTTAGCCGTAACTTCATCTTAGTCCTCCTCTGTTCCTCGGGTGATGTAAAGGTTAACCCAGGCCCTGTGTGTCCACAGGCATTTTCCTTTGTTGACTTCTGTAACCTTAAAAGCCTTGGTTTCATGAATGTTAACATCAGAAGCCTCCTCCTTAAGTTTGTTTTACACACTGCTTTAGCACACTCCACCAACCCTGATGTCCTAGTCTTGTCTGAATCCTGGCTTAGGAAGGCCAACAAAATTTCTGAGATTTCCATCCCCAACTACAACATTTTCCATCAAGATAGAACTGCAAAAGGGGGAGGAGTTTCAATCTACTGCAGAGATAGCCTTCAAAGTTCTGTCATACTTTCCAGGTCTATGCCCAAACAGTTCGAACTTCTAATTTTAAAAATGAATCTCTCCAGAAATAAGTCTCTCACTGTTGCCATCTAAAATAGACACCCCTCAGCTCCCAGCTGTGCCCTGGACACCATATGTGAATGGATTGCCCCCCATCTATCTTCAGAGTTTGTTCTGTTAGGTGACCTAAACTGGGATATGCTTAACACCCCGGCCGTCCTACAATCTAAGGTAGATAGATGCCCTCAATCTCACACAAATTATCAAGGAACCCACCAGGTAAAACCTTAAATCCATAAACATGGGCAACCTCATAGATATCACCCTGACAACTTGCCCTCCAAATACACCTCTGCTGTTTTCAATCAGGATCTCAGCGATCACTGCCTCATTGCCTGCATCCATCATGGGTCCGCAGTCAAACAACCACCCCTCATCACTGTCAAATGCTTCCTAAAACACTTCTGCGAGCAGGCATTTTTAATTGACCTGGCCCGGATATCCTGGAAGGATATTGACCTCATCCCGTCAGTAGAGGATGCCTGGTTGTTCTTTAAAAGTAATTTCCTCACCATCTTAAATAAGCATGCCCCTTTCAAAAAATGTAGAACTAGGCCTCCCGGGTGGCGCAGTGGTTAAGGGTGCTGTACTGCAGCGTCAGCTGCCAGCACCAGAGACTCTGGGTTTGCGCCCAGGCTCTGTTGTAACCGGCCGCGACCGTGGGGCGATGCACAATTGGCCTAGCGTCGTCTGGGTTAGGGAGGGTTTGGCCGGTAGGGAAATCCTTGTCTCATCACGCACCAGCGACTCCTGTGGCGGGCTGGGCGCAGTGCATGGTAACCAAGGTTACCACTGTTTTCCGGACCTCTGGCAGTCTCTATGGGGGTACCACAGGGTTCAATTCAACTCTTTTCTCTGTATATATCAATGATGTTACTCTTGCTGCGGGTGATTCGTTGATCCACCTCTACGCAGACGACACCATTCCGTAAACATTTGGCCCTTCTTTGGACACTGTGTTAACAAACCTCCAAACGAGCTTCAATGCCATACAACACTCCTTCTGTGGCCTCCAACTGCTTTTAAACACTAGTAAAATGAAACACATGCTCTTCAACCGATCTCTGCCCGCACCCGCCCGACTAGCATCACTACTTTGGATGGTTCTGACTTACAATATGTGGACAACTACAAATACCTAGGTGTCTGGTTAGACTGTGAACTCTCCTTCCAGACTCACATTAAGCATCTCCAATACAAAATTAAATCTAGAATCGGCTTCCTATTTCTCAACAAAGCCTCCTTCACTCATGCTGCCAAACATACCCTCGCAAAACTGACTATCCTACCGATTCTCTACTTCGGCAATGTAATTTACAAAATAGCCTCCAACACTATGCTCAATAAACTAGATGATGTCTATCACAGGATCATCCGTTTTGTCACCAAAGCCCCATATACCACCCACCACAGCAACCTGTATGCTCTCGTCGGCTGGCCCTCGCTACATATTCGTCACCAGACCCACTGGCTCCAGGTCATCTATACGTCTTTGCTAGGTAAAGCTCCACCTTATCTCCGCTCACTGATCACCATAACACCATAACAACACCCACCTGTAGCACACGCTCCAGCAGGTATATCTCACTGGTCATTCCCAAAGCCAAAACCTACTTTTGCTTCTTTTCCTTCCAGTTCTCTACTGCCAATGTCTTGAACGAATTGCAAAAATCGCTGAAGTTGGAGACTAACTTTATTAAGCATCAGCTATCTGAGCAGCTTACCGATTACTGCAGCTGTACACAGCCCATCTGTAAATAGCCCATCCAACTACCTACCTCATTCACATATTGTTTTCACTTGCTTTTTTTTGGCTCTTTTGCACACCAGTATTTCTGCAAGCACATTGTCATCTGCACATCTATCACTCCAGTGTTAATTTGCTAAATTGTAATTACTTTGCTACTGTTGGCCTATTTATTGCCTTACCTCCTTACTCCATTTGCACACACTGTATATAGATTTTTCTATTTTGTTACTGACTGTACTTTTGTTAATCCCATGTGTAACTCTGTGTTTTTTGTCGCACTACATGTTCTCATTTACAACTGCGACCTGGCCAAGATTAAGCAAAGCAGTGCAACACAAACAACAACACAGTGTTACGCATGGAATAAACAAACATACAGTCAATAATACAACTCTTTCATCATACCAGAGGACATTTCTCCAAAAAGTAAGATCTTTGTCCCCATGTGCAGTTGCAAACCGGGCAGTTTTGGAGCAGTGGCTTCCTCCTTGCTGAGCAGCCTTTCAGGTTATGTCGATATACTGTGGATATAGATACTTTTCTACCTGTTACTTTTGTACCTGTTTCCTCCAGAATCTTTTCTGTCCTTTTGGGATTGATTTGCACTTTTCGCACCACCAAAGTACGTTAATCTGTAGGAGACAGAACACGTCTCCTTCCTGAGCAGTACGACGGCTTCATGGTCCCATGGTGTTTATACTTGCGTACTATTGTTTGTACAGATGAACGTGGTACTTAAAAAGCGTTTGGAAATTGCTCCCAAGGATCAACCAGACTTGTGGACGTCTACAAATTTCTTTCTGAGGTCTTGGCTGATTTCTTTTGATTTTCCCATGATGTCAAGCAAAGAGGCACTGAGTTTGAAGGTAGGCCTTGAAATACATCCACAAGTACACCTCCAATTGGCTCAAATGATGTCAATTAGCCTATCAGAAGCTTCTAAAGCCATGGCATCATTTTCTGGAATATTCCAAGCTGTTTAAAGGCCCAGTCAACTTCGTGTATGTCAAATTCTGACCCACTGGAATTGTGATACAGTGAATTATAAGTGAAATAATCTGTCTGTAAACAATTGTTGAAAAAATGACTTGTGTCATGCACAAAGTAGATGTCCTAACCGACTTGCCAAAACTATAGTTTGTTAAAAAGACATTTGTGGAGTGGTTGAAAAACTAGATTTAATGACTCCAACCTAAGTGTATGTAAACTTCGACTTCAACTGTATATAGTATATATCAGCTGGAAGTAGAAGCCTAAGTGTTGTTTTCCATTAGTTTACTCCTATTAGGGGAGGTGTGGTAGGGTAAGGAGAACATAATAAATACAAATATTGAACTGTATTTTTCAAAATAATATTGCAGACAAATACATTGATGGAAGCTTTTTCCACATTTTGTTATATTACAGCCTTATCCTAAAATTTATTTTTTTATCCTCAGCAATCTACACACAATACATCGCAATAACAAAGCAAAAACAGGTTTGTAGACATTTTTGCAAATTTATTCAAACTTAAAAACAGAAAAACTTTATATCCATAAGTATTCAGACCCTTTGCTATGAGATTCGAAATTGAGCTCAGGTGCATCCTGTTTCCATTGATCATCCTTGAGATGTTTCTGCAACTTGATTGGAGTGTACCTGTGGTAAATTCAATTGATTGGACATTATTTGAAAAGGCACAGACCTGTCTATATAAGGTCCCACAGTTGACAGAACATCAACTGTTCAGAGGAGACTGCTTGAATCAGTCCTTCATGGTCGAATTACTGCAAAGAAACTACTACTAAAGAACAACAATAATAAGAAGATACTTTTTTGGCCTAAGAAACACAAGCAATGGACATCAGACAGTGGAAATGTTTCCTTTTGTCTGATGAGTCCAAATTTTAGATTTTTGATTCCCAACCACTGTGTCTTTGTGAGACGCAGAGTATGTGAAGGGATGATCTCCGCATGTGTGGTTCCCACCATGAAGCATGGAGGAGGAGGTGTGATGGTGTGGGGGTGTTTTGCTGATGACACGGTCAGTGATTTAATTAGAATTCAAGGCACACTGAACCAGCATGGCTACCACAGCATTCTGCAGCGATACGCCATCCCATCTAGTTTGCGCTTAGTGGGACTATCATTTGTTTTTCAACAGGACAATGACCCAACACATCTCCAGACTGTGTAAGCGCTATTTGACCAAGAATGAGAGTGATGGAGTGTTGCATCAGATGACCTGGCCTCCACAATCACCCAACCTCAACCCAATTGAGATGGTTTGGAATGAGTTGGACCACAGAGTGAAGGAAAAGCAGCCAACAAGTGCTCAGCATATGTGGGAACTCCTTCAAGACTGTTGGAAAAGCATTCCAGGTGAAGCTGGTTGAGAGAATGCTAAGAGTGTGCAAAGCGGTCATCAATGCAAAGGCTGGCTACTTTGAAGAATCAAAAATCTATTTTGATTTGTTTAACACTTTTTTGATTACTACATGATTCCATAATGTGTTATTTCCTCATTTTGATGTTTTCACTATTATTATATTATATAGAAAATAGTAAAACAAATATTTTAAAAAACCTTGAATGAGTGGGTGTGTCCAAACAATTGACTGGTACTGTATATTTGGACTTGTGTTTTTGTCACGTCCTGACCTTAGTTCCTATTTTATGTCTCTATTTTAGTTTGGTCAGGGCGTGAGTTGGGGTGGGCATTCTATGTTCAGTTTCTATGTTTTGTATTTCTTTGTTGTTTGGCCGTGGGTGGTTCTCAATCAGAGGCAGCTGTCTATCGTTGTCTCTGATTGAGAACCATACTTAGGTAGACAGGACTGTTTTGGTTTTCGGTCATTCTCGTTGTTATTTTTGTTATTTCAGTGTTCAGTTCTAATAAAAGCATGAACACGTACCACGCTGCGCTTTGGTCCTCACCTTCTTCCACCAACAGCCATTACAGTTTGAGTTAATTGTCATGCAGAAGGTAAATTTGTCGGCCAGTGTCAGTTGGAAAGCAGATTCAATCAGGTTTTCAGGGTTTTGCCTGTGCTTAGCTCCATTCCATAACATGTCTTATTTGGAAAGCTCCCCAGTTCTTAATGATTACAACCATACACATAACATGATGTAGCCACCACTTTGCTTGAGAATATGGAGAGTTGGATTTGCCCCAGACACGTTGTATTCAAGACGAAAAGTTAATTGCTTTGCCACATTTTTTACAGTAGGTCTTTTGTGCCTTGTTGCAAGCAGGATGCATGTTTTGTAATATTTTTATTCTGTACAGGCTTCCTGCTTTTCACTCTGTCAATTAGGTTAGTATTGTTGAGTAACTACAATGTTGATCCATCCTCAGTTCTCTAATATCACAACCATTAAACTCTGTGAATGTTTTAAAATCACAATCGGCATCGCTATCAGTGGAACACTTGCATGAAGGTCATCTCAAAGATATCACCCTCCATCAGTCTGCCTGTTCATCAGTTAGTGTAATCTACTATGGTATGTTACTGCTCAAAGTGTGTTTGTATACAGTGCCTTGCGAAAGTATTCGGCCCCCTTGAACTTTGCGACCTTTTGTCACATTTCAGGCTTCAAAGATAAAGATATAAAACTGTATTTTTTTGTGAAGAATCAACAACAAGTGGGACACAATCATGAAGTGGAACGACATTTATTGGATATTTCAAACTTCTTTAACAAATCAAAAACTGAAAAATTGGGCGTGCAAAATTATTCAGCCCCTTTACTTTCAGTGCAGCAAACTCTCTCCAGAAGTTCAGTGAGGATCTCTGAATGATCCAATGTTGACCTAAATGACTAATGATGATAAATACAATCCACATGTGTGTAATCAAGTCTCCGTATAAATGCACCTGCACTGTGATAGTCTCAGAGGTTTGTTAAAAGCGCAGAGAGCATCATGAAGAACAAGGAACACACCAGGCAGGTCCGAGATACTGTTGTGAAGAAGTTTAAAGCCGGATTTGGATACAAAAAGATTTCCCAAGCTTTAAACATCCCAAGGAGCACTGTGCAAGCGATAATATTGAAATGGAAGGAGTATCAGACCACTGCAAATCTACCAAGACCTGGCCGTCCCTCTAAACTTTCAGCTCATACAAGGAGAAGACTGATCAGAGATGCAGCCAAGAGGCCCATGATCACTCTGGATGAACTGCAGAGATCTACAGCTGAGGTGGGAGACTCTGTCCATAGGACAACAATCAGTCGTATATTGCACAAATCTGGCCTTTATGGAAGAGTGGCAAGAAGAAAGCCATTTCTTGAAGATATCCATAAAAAGTGCCGATTAAAGTTTGCCACAAGCCACCTGGGAGACACACCAAACATGTGGAAGAAGGTGCTCTGGTCAGATGAAACCAAAATTGAACTTTTTGGCAACAATGCAAAACGTTATGTTTGCCGTAAAAGCAACACAGCTGAACACACCATCCCCACTGTCAAACATGGTGGTGGCTGCATCATGGTTTGGGCCTGCTTTTCTTCAGCAGGGACAGGGAAGACGGTTAAAATTGATGGGAAGATGGATGGAGCCAAATACAGGACCATTCTGGAAGAAAACCTGATGGAGTCTGCAAAAGACCTGAGACTGGGACGGAGATTTGTCTTCCAACAAGACAATGATCCAAAACATAAAGCAAAATCTACAATGGAATGGTTCAAAAATAAACATATCCAGGTGTTAGAATGGCCAAGTCAAAGTCCAGACCTGAATCCAATCGAGAATCTGTGGAAAGAACTGAAAACTGCTGTTCACAAATGCTCTCCATCCAACCTCACTGAGCTCGAGCTGTTTTGCAAGGAGGAATGGGAAAAAATGTCAGTCTCTCGATGTGCAAAACTGATAGAGACATACCCCAAGCGACTTACAGCTGTAATCGCAGCAAAAGGTGGCTCTACAAAGTATTAACTTAAGGGGGCTGAATAATTTTGCACGCCCAATTTTTCAGTTTTTGATTTGTTAAAAAAGTTTGAAATATCCAATAAATGTCGTTCGACTTCATGATTGTGTCCCACTTGTTGTTGATTCTTCACAAACAAAATACAGTTTTATATCTTTATGTTTGAAGCCTGAAATGTGGCAAAAGGTCGCAAAGTTCAAGGGGGCCGAATACTTTCGCAAGGCACTGTATCTGTCTGAGAAATTATTATCTGTCTAGGTCATGGTCTGGTTGTGTATGCTATGAGGGCTGATGGATAATGTCTGGTAAGCTACTGACAGATGAGTGCTGTTCTGTCTTACAGCCTTCAACAAAAGACCTGTCTCAGATGTTTAAATGTAGAACTCAAGACAATCCACTTGTCATAGTCACTTTTCCCAGAGGCTAAGAAAGCAGCCAGAAAGACCAGCATTATTGGAAAACTTTAGTACAGCCCCATGTTCTTCCAGGAATGAGATGGATTAAGTGAGTCAGTTACAGGCTTGAGCTGTCATCCTACATGGCTAGCCCCTCTGTCTGGCTGTGGCATAGATGAGCTTCAGTGGGAGGGGAGGTCCTACAGTCTGTTACAGCATGCTCAGCAGAGGATCACCAATCCTGCAGACACAGATGTTGTATTCCTGTCCGACTAGATGAGCAGGACATTGCACTGCATCAACCAATGGTTGTGTGCCACGTCATTGACTCTTCAGTCGGGCATCAGATTGCTACAGTGCCTTCAGAAAGTATTCACATCCCTTGACCTTTTCCACATGTTGTTGTGCTACAGCCAGCATTTAAAATGGAGTCAATTCAGATTTTTTTTCACTGACCTACACATAATACTCCATTTCAAGGTGGAATTTGGTTTTCCGAAATCTTTGCAAATGTCTTGAGTCAATAAGTATTCCAACCCTTTGTTATGGCAAGCCTAAATAAGTTCAGGAGTAAAAATGTGTTTAACAAATCACATAATAAGTTGCATGGACTTACTCTGTGCAATAATAGTGTTTAACATGATTTTTGAATGACTATTTTATCTCTACCACACACATACAATTATCCCTCAGTCGAGCAGTGAATTTCAAACACAGATTCAACCACAAAGACCAGGGAAGTTTTCCAATGCCTCGCAAAGAAGGGCACCTATTGGTAGATGGGTAAAATAGTAGACACTGAATATAACCTTTGAGCATGGGGAAGTTATGAATTACACTTTGGATGGTGTATCAATACACCCAGTCACTACAAAGACGCAAGCGTCCTTCCTAAATCAGTTGCCAGCGAGGAAGGAAACTGCTCAGGGATTTCACCATGAGGTCAATGGTTACTTTAAAACAGTTACAGAGTTGAATGGCTGTGATAGGAGAAAACTGAGAATGGATCAACAAAGTTGTAGTTACTCCACAATAATAACCTAATTGACAGAGTGAAAAGAAGGAAGCCTGTATATAATAAAAATATTCCAAAACATGCATCATGTTTGCAACAAGGCAAAATATTTGGCAAAGGAATTAACTTTTTGTCTTGAATACAAAGTGCAAATCCAATCGAACACATTTCTGGGGACCTCTGTCCATATTTTCAAGTATAGTGATGGCTGCATCATGTTATGGGTATGCTGGTAATCATTTAGAACTGTGGAGTTTTTCAGGATAAAAAAAAAACAGAATGGAGCTAAGCACAGGTAAAATCTTAGAGGAAAACCTGGTTCAGTCTGTTTTCCACCAGACACTGGGAGGTTAATTCACCTTTCAGCAGGACAATAACATAAATCACAAGGCCAAATCTACACTGGTGTTGCTTACCAAGAAGACAGTGAATGTTCCTGAGTGGCCGAGATACAGTTTTGACTTAAAACCAGTTGTGTCTATGGGGGCGCTATTTCATTATTGGATAAAAAACGTTCCCGTTTTAAGCGCAATATTTTGTCACGAAAAGATGGTCGACTATGCATATCATTGACCGTTTTGGAAAGAAAACACTCTGAAGTTTCAGAATCTGCAAAGATATTGTCTGTGAGTGCCCCAGAACTCATTCTACAGGCGAAACCAAGATGAAACGTCAAACAGGAAATGAGCAGAATTTCTGAAGCTCTGTTTTCTAATGTCTCCTTATATGGCTGTGAATGCGACAGGAATAAGCTTAGACCTTCTGCCGTTCCCCCAAGATGTCGGCAGCATTGTGACGTATTTGTAGGCATATCATTGGAAGATTGACCATAAGAGACTACATTTTCCAAGTGTCCGCCTGGTGTCCTGCGTCGAAATTGGTGCGCAACGCCAGGTGCAAGTATTTTTCCATTTGATAGAGAGGAGAAACCAGGCTTCCACAAACGATATATCATCGAAGAGATATGTGAAAAACACCTTGAGGATTGATTCTAAACAACGTTTGCCATGTTTTCAGTCGATATTATGGAGTTAATTTGGAAAAAAGTTCGCGTTTTGAGGACTGAATTTTCGTTTTTTTTTGGTAGCCAAATGTGATGTACAAAACGGAGCTATTTCTAATACACAAAGAATCTTTTTGGAAAAACTGAGCATTTGCTATCTAACTGAGAGTCTCCTCATTGAAAACATCCGAAGTTCTTCAAAGGTAAATTATTTTATTTGAAGGCTTTTCTTGTTTTTTGTTGAAATGTTGCCTGCTGGATGCTAACGCTAATGCTAATGCTAAATGCTACGCTAGCTAGCTACTGTTACACAAATGATTGTTTTCCTATGGTTGAGAACCATATTTTGAAAATCTGAGATGACAGTGTTGTTTACAAAAGGCTAAGCTTGAGAGATGGCATATTTATTTCATTTCATTTGCGATTTTCATGAATAGTTAACGTTGCGTTATGTTAATGAGCTTGAGTCTGTATTCACGCTCCCGGATCCGGGATGGCTAAGTGCTAGAGGTTAAATTTACTTGAAAATCTATGGCAAGATCTGAAAATGTTTGTCTGGCAATGATCAACAACCAATTTGACAGAGTATTGACTCAGGGGTGTGAATAATTACACTTATGTTCAAAAGTTAAATGTCCTTGTTTTTGAAAGAAAATAACATTTTTGGTAAATTCAAATAACATCAAATTGATCAGAAATACAGTGTAGACATTGTTAATGTTGTAAATGACTATTGTAGCTGGAAATGGCTGATGTTTTATGTAATATTTACATAGGTGTACAGATACCCGTTATCAGCAACCATCACTCCTGTGTTCCAATGGCACGTTGTGTTAGCTAATTCAAGTTTATCATTTTAAAAGACTAATTGATAATTATTAAACCATTTTTCAATTATGTTAGCACAGCTGAAAGCTGTTGTTTTGATTGGGGTATGTCTCTATAAGCTTGGCAAATCTAGCCCCTGGAAGTTTAAAGTTGGACGAGTTCCACTGGTTTACAGCAATCTTTAAGTCATACCACAGATTCTCAATTGGATTGAGGTCTGGGCTTTGACTAGGCCATTCCAAGACATTTAAATGTTTCCCCATAAACCGGTAGAGTGTTGCTTTAGCAGTATGCTTAGGGTCATTGTCCTGCTGGAAGGTGAACCTCCGTCCCAGTCTCAAATATCTGGAAGACTGAAACAGGTTTCCCTCAAGAATTTCTCTGTATTTAGCGCCATGCATTCCTTCAATTCTGACCAGTTTCCCAGTCCCTGCATATGAAAAACATCCCCACAGCATGGGGATGGCGTTCTCGGGGTGATGAGAGGTGTTGGGTTTGAGCCAGACATAGCGTTTTCCTTGATGCCCAAAAAGCAAAATTTTTGTCTTATCTGACCAGAGTACCTTCTTCCATATGTTTGGAGAGTCTCCCACATGAACACCAGACGTGTTTTCTTATTTTTTTCTTCAAGCAATGGCTTTTTTCTGGTCACTCTTCCGTAAATCCCAGCTCTGTGGAGTGTAGACTGTGGAGTGTAGACTATGTGGAGTGAAGACCCCAGCCACCCCAGTCATAGACTGTTCTCTCTACTACCGGAGCGCCAAGTCTAGGACCAAAAGGCTTCTCAACTGTTTTTACCCCCAGGCCATAAGGCTCCTGAACAGGTAATCAAATGGCTACCCGGACTATTTGCATTGTGTCGTCCCCCCACAACCCCTCTTTTACACTGCTGCTACTCTCTGTTTATCATATATGCATAGTCACTTAACTATACATTTATGTACATACTATCTCAATTAGCCCGAAAAACCGGTGCCCCCGCACATTGGCTACCCGGACTACCTGCATTGTGTCCCACCACCCGCCAACCCCACTTTTACGCTACTGCTACTCTCTGCTAATCATATATGCATAGTCACTTTAACCATACCTACATGTACATACTACCTCAATTAGCTTGACTAACCGGTGCCTGTATATAGCCTCGCTACTGTATATAGCCTCGCTACTGTATATAGCCTCGCTACTGTATATAGCCTCGCTACTGTATATAGCCTCTCTACTGTATATAGCCTCTCTACTGTATATAGCCTCTCTACTGTATATAGCCTCGCTACTGTATATAGCCTTGCTACTGTATATAGCCTCGCTACTGTATATAGCCTCTCTACTGTATATAGCCTCTCTACTGTATATAGCCTTGCTACTGTATATAGCCTCTCTACTGTATATAGCCTCTCTACTGTATATAGCCTCGCTACTGTATATAGCCTCACTACTGTATATAGTGTCGCTACTGTATATAGCCTGTCTACTGTATATAGCCTTGCTACTGTATATAGCCTCGCTACTGTATATAGCCTCGCTACTGCATATAGCCTCTCTACTGTATATAGCCTCTCTACTGTATATAGCCTCGCTACTGTATATAGCCTCTCTACTGTACATAGCCTCGCTACTGTATATAGCCTCGCTACTGTATATAGCCTCGCTACTGTATATAGCCTCTCTACTGTATATAGCCTCGCTACTGTAAATAGCCTCCGTACTGTATATAGCATCGCTACTGTATATAGGCTCTCTACTGTATATAGCCTCTCTACTGTATATAGCCTCTCTACTGTATATAGCCTCTCTACTGTATATAGCCTCGCTACTGTATATAGCCTTGCTACTGTATATAGCCTCGCTACTGTATATAGCCTCTCTACTGTATATAGCCTCTCTACTGTATATAGCCTTGCTACTGTATATAGCCTCTCTACTGTATATAGCCTCTCTACTGTATATAGCCTCGCTACTGTATATAGCCTCACTACTGTATATAGTGTCGCTACTGTATATAGCCTCTCTACTGTATATAGGCTCTCTACTGTATATAGCCTCTCTACTGTATATAGCCTCTCTACTGTATATAGCCTCTCTACTGTATATAACCTCTCTACTGTATATAGCCTCGCTACTGTATATAGCCTCTCTACTGTATATAGCCTCTCTACTGTATATAGCCTCTCTACTGTACATAGCCTCGCTAGTGTATATAGCCTCGCTACTGTATATAGCCTCGCCACTGTATATAGCCTCTCTACTGTATATAGCCTCTCTACTGTATATAGCCTCGCTACTGTATATAGCCTCTCTACTGTACATAGCCTCGCTACTGTATATAGCCTCGCTACTGTATATAGCCTCTCTACTGTATATAGCCTCGCTACTGTATATAGCCTCGCTACTGTATATAGCATCGCTACTGTATATAGGCTCTCTACTGTATATAGCCTCTCTACTGTATATAGCCTCTCTACTGTATATAGCCTCTCTACTGTATATAACCTCTCTACTGTATATAACCTCGCTACTGTATATAGCCTCTCTACTGTATATAGCCTCTCTACTGTATATAGCCTCTCTACTGTACATAGCCTCGCTAGTGTATATAGCCTCGCTACTGTATATAGCCTCTCTACTCTATATAGCCTCACTAATGTACATAGCCTCGCTACTGTATATAGCCTCGCTACTGTATATAGCCTCGGTAGTTTATATAGCCTCACTACTGTATATAGCCTCGCTACTCTATGTAGCCTCACTACTGTACATAGCCTCGCTACTGTATATAGCCTCGCTACTGTATATAGCCTCGCTACTCTATATAGCCTCTCTGCTCTATATAGCTTCGCTACTGTATATAGCCTCGCTACTGTATATAGCCTCGCTACTGTATATAGCCTCGCTACTGTATATAACCTCTCTACTGTATATAGCCTCGCTACTGTATATAGCCTCTCTACTGTATATAGCCTCTCTACTGTATATAGCCTCGCTGCTGTTATTTTTCACTGTCATTTTACTGTTTAAAAAAAAATCTTTACTTATCTATTGTTCACCTAATACCTATTTTTTACTTAAAAATTGCACTGTTGGTTAGGGCCTGTATGTAAGCATTTTACTGTAAGGTCTACCTACACCTGTTGTGTTCAGCGCACGTGACAAATAAACTTTTTGGTTTGATTTGTATGGCTTAAAGCGGTCCTATGGACAGATACTCCAATCTCCGCTTTTTTTCTGGCCACTCTTCCGTAAAGCCAAGCTCTATGGAGTCTATGGCTTAAAGTGGACAGATGCTCCAATCTCCGCTGTGGAGCTTCAGGGTTATCTTTGGTCTCTTAGTTGCCTCTCTGATTAATGCCTTCCTTGCCTGGTACATGAGGTTTGGTGGGCAGCCCTCTCTTGGCAGGTTTGTTGTGGTGTCATATTCTTTCCATTTTTTAATAATGGATTTAATCGTGCTCCGTGGGATGTTCAAAGTTTCAGATATTTTTTTATAACCCAGACCTGATCTGTACTTCTTCACAACTTTATCCCTGACCTGTTTGGAGAGCTCCTTGGTCTTCATGGTGCCGCTTGCTTGGTGGACTCCGGCGCCTTTCAGAACAGATGTATATATTTTGAGATCACGTGACAGATCATGTGACACTTAGATTGCACACAGTTAGACTTTATTTAACTAATTATGTGACTTCTGAAGGTAATTGGTAGCACCAGATCTTATTTAGGGGCTTCATAGCAAAGGGGGTGAATATACATGCACACACCACTTTTCAGTTTTTTTATTTTTGAGAATTGTTTTTAAACAAGTACATTTTTTCATTTCACTTCACCAATTTGGACTATTTTGTGTATTTTGTCTATTTAAATGACAGGTTGTAATGCAACAAAATAGGAAAAACACCAAGGGGGATGAATGCTTTTGCAAGGCACTGTAGGAGGGATGGTTGCTGATAATATGTTAATATATTCCATTAAAAAATCTGCCGTTTCCAGCTACAACATAAAACATTTCTACACTGTATTTCTCATCAATTTGATGTTGATGGACAAGAAATGTGCTTTTCTTTCAAAAACAAGAACATTTCTAAGTGACCCCAAACTTTTGATGAGTTTTCTGTATTTAATTTTTTATACATTTGCAAAAATTTCTGAAAACATGTTTTCACTTTGTTTTTATGGGTTAATTGTGAGTAGATTCAATTTTGAATTCAGGCAAAATGTGGAATAAATCTTGAAGAATTTGTTCTTAACTGACTTGCCTAATTAAATAAATACAAAAATGAATACATCCCAGAGCTGATGAACTTAGACTGAGTCCTACCCCTATGGGTACTGGTCAAAACAAGTACACTACATAGGGTGCCATTTAGGACTCAGCCTAAGTTTATCAGCTCTGGGATGTATTCATTTTTTTAATGTATTTAACTAGGCAAGTCAGTTAAGAACAAATTCTTATTTACAATGACGCCTACCCAGGAGCAGTGGGTTAACTGCCTTGTTCAGGGGCAGAACAACAGATTTTAACCTTGTCAGCTTGGGGATTCGATCCAGCAACCTTTCGGTTACTGGCCCAAAGCTCTAACTAATGGGCTACCTGCCGCCACAAAACACAGATAGAGATCTAAACAGTAGAATCATCCCAATCATCTTCGAAATGACAGAACAGAACCTTCCTGCAGCACTTTTACCCAGTTGACCTGATTATGGCTGGCCTATGATTGGGAAACAGCTGCTGGAATAGTGGGGATAAGGTGCAGAGACTGTAACAGTGGGGGTAATAGTTGTGATATGGGTGTCGGGTGCAGTAACACTGGGGTTTGTAGATGAGATATGGGAGTAGGGTGTAGGAACACTGGGGTTTATAGATGAGATATGGGTGTAGGGTGCAGTAACACTGGGGTTTGTAGATGAGATATGGGTGTAGGGTGCAGTAACACTGGGGTTTATAGATGAGATATGGGTGTAGGGTGCAGTAACACTGGGGTTTGTAGATGAGATATGGGAGTAGGGTGCAGTAACACTGGGGTTTATAGATGAGATATGGGAGTAGGGTGCAGTAACACTGGGGTTTATAGATGAGATATGGGAGTAGGGTGCAGTAACACTGGGGTTTATAGATGAGATATGGGTGTAGGGTGCAGTAACACTGGGGTTTATAGATGAGATATGGGAGTAGGGTGCAGTAACACTGGGGTTTATAGATGAGATATGGGTGTAGGGTGCAGTAACACTGGGGTTTATAGATGAGATATGGGTGTAGGGTGCAGTAACACTGGGATTTCTAGATGAGATATGGGAGTAGGGTGCATTAACACTGGGGTTTATAGATGAGATATGGGTGTAGGGTATAGTAACACTGGGGTTTGTAGATGAGATATGGGTGTAGGGTATAGTAACACTGGGGTTTATAGATGAGATATGGGTGTAGGGTATAGTAACACTGGGGTTTATAGATGAGATATGGGTGTCGGGTGCAGTAACACTGGGGTTTGTAGATGAGATATGGGAGTAGGGTGTAGGAACACTGGGGTTTATAGATGAGATATGGGTGTAGGGTGCAGTAACACTGGGGTTTGTAGATGAGATATGGGTGTAGGGTGCAGTAACACTGGGGTTTATAGATGAGATATGGGTGTAGGGTGCAGTAACACTGGGGTTTGTAGATGAGATATGGGAGTAGGGTGCAGTAACACTGGGGTTTATAGATGAGATATGGGAGTAGGGTGCAGTAACACTGGGGTTTATAGATGAGATATGGGAGTAGGGTGCAGTAACACTGGGGTTTATAGATGAGATATGGGTGTAGGGTGCAGTAACACTGGGGTTTATAGATGAGATATGGGAGTAGGGTGCAGTAACACTGGGGTTTATAGATGAGATATGGGTGTAGGGTGCAGTAACACTGGGGTTTATAGATGAGATATGGGTGTAGGGTGCAGTAACACTGGGATTTCTAGATGAGATATGGGAGTAGGGTGCATTAACACTGGGGTTTATAGATGAGATATGGGTGTAGGGTATAGTAACACTGGGGTTTGTAGATGAGATATGGGTGTAGGGTATAGTAACACTGGGGTTTATAGATGAGATATGGGTGTAGGGTATAGTAACACTGGGGTTTATAGATGAGATATGGGTGTAGGGTGCAGTAACACTGGGGTTTATAGATGAGATATGGGAGTAAGGTGCATTAACACTGGGGTTTCTAGATGAGATATGGGTGTCGGGTATAGTAACACTGGGGTTTGTAGATGAGATATGGGTGCAGGGTGCAGTAACACTGGGGTTTGTAGATGAGATATGGGTGTAGGGTATAGTAACACTGGGGTTAATAGATGAGATATGGGTGTTGGGTATAGTAACACTGGGGTTTATAGATGAGATATGGGAGTAGGGTGCAGTAACACTGGGGTTTATAGATGAGATATGGGTGTAGGGTATAGTAACACTGGGGTTTGTAGATGAGATATGGGTGTAGGGTGCAGTAACACTGGGGTTTATAGATGAGATATGGGAGTAAGGTGCAGTAACACTGGGGTTTATAGATGAGATATGGGTGTAGGGTATAGTAACACTGGGGTTTATAGATGAGATATGGGAGTAAGGTGCAGTAACACTGGGGTTTATAGATGAGATATGGGTGCAGGGTGCAGTAACACTGGGGTTTATAGATGAGATATGGGTGTAGGGTGCAGTAACACTGGGGTTAATAGATGAGATATGGGTGTTGGGTATAGTAACACTGGGGTTTATAGATGAGATATGGGAGTAGGGTGCAGTAACACTGGGGTTTATAGATGAGATATGGGTGTAGGGTATAGTAACACTGGGGTTTGTAGATGAGATATGGGTGTAGGGTGCAGTAACACTGGGGTTTATAGATGAGATATGGGAGTAAGGTGCAGTAACACTGGGGTTTATAGATGAGATATGGGTGTAGGGTGCAGTAACACTGGGGTTTATAGATGAGATATGGGAGTAGGGTGCAGTAACACTGGGGTTTATAGATGAGATATGGGTGTAGGGTGCAGTAACACTGGGGTTTATAGATGAGATATGGGAGTAGGGTGCAGTAACACTGGGGTTTCTAGATGAGATATGGGAGTAGGGTGCAGTAACACTGGGGTTTATAGATGAGATATGGGAGTAGGGTGCAGTAACACTGGGGTTTCTAGATGAGATATGGGAGTAGGGTGCAGTAACACTGGGGTTTATAGATGAGATATGGGAGTAAGGTGCAGTAACACTGGGGTTTATAGATGAGATATGGGTGCAGGGTGTAGTAACACTGGTGTTTCTAGATGAGATATGGGTGTAGGGTAGAGTAAAACTGGGGTTTATAGATGAGATATGGGAGTAGGGTGCAGTAACACTGGGGTTTCTAGATGAGATATGGGTGTAGGGTGCAGTAACACTGGGGTTTATAGATGAGATATGGGTGTCGGATATAGTAACACTGGGGTTTGTAGATGAGATATGGGAGTAGGGTGCAGTATCACTTGGGTTTCTAGATGAGATATGGGTGTCGGGTATAGTAACACTGGGGTTTGTAGATGAGATATGGGTGCAGGGTGCAGTAACACTGGGGTTTGTAGATGAGATATGGGAGTAGGGGCATTAACACTGGGGTTTATAGATGAGACATGGGTGTAGGGTATAGTAACACTGGGGTTTGTAGATGAGATATGGGTGTAGGGTGCAGTAACACTGGGGTTTATAGATGAGATATGGGAGTAGGTTGCATTAACACTGGGGTTTATAGATGAGATATGGGTGTAGGGTATAGTAACACTGGGGTTTATAGATGAGATATGGGTGTAGGGTGCAGTAACACTGGGGTTTATAGATGAGATATGGGAGTAGGGTGCATTAACACTGGGGTTTATAGATGAGATATGGGTGTCGGATATAGTAACACTGGGGTTCGTAGATGAGATATGGGAGTAGGTTGCAGTATCACTTGGGTTTCTAGATGAGATATGGGTGTCGGGTATAGTATCACTGGGGTTTGTAGATGAGAAATGGGTGCAGGGTGCAGTAACACTGGGGTTTGTAGATGAGATATGGGAGTAGGGTGCAGTAACACTGGGGTTTATAGATGAGATATGGGAGTAGGGTGCAGTAACACTGGGGTTTATAGATGAGATATGGGAGTAGGGTGTAGGAACACTGGGGTTTATAGATGAGATATGGGTGCAGGGTGCAGTAACACTGGGGTTTGTAGATGAAATATGGGATTAGGGTGCAGTAACACTGGGGTTTGTAGATGAGATATGGGTGTCGGGTATAGTATCACTGGGGTTTGTAGATGAGATATGGGTGCAGGGTGCAGTAACACTGGGGTTTGTAGATGAAATATGGGTGTAGGGTGCAGTAACACTGGGGTTTATAGATGAGATATGGGAGTAGGGTGCATTAACACTGGGGTTTATAGATGAGATATGGGTGTCGGATATAGTAACACTGGGGTTCGTAGATGAGATATGGGAGTAGGTTGCAGTATCACTTGGGTTTCTAGATGAGATATGGGTGTCGGGTATAGTATCACTGGGGTTTGTAGATGAGAAATGGGTGCAGGGTGCAGTAACACTGGGGTTTGTAGATGAGATATGGGAGTAGGGTGCAGTAACACTGGGGTTTATAGATGAGATATGGGAGTAGGGTGCAGTAACACTGGGGTTTATAGATGAGATATGGGAGTAGGGTGTAGGAACACTGGGGTTTATAGATGAGATATGGGAGTAGGGTGTAGGAACACTGGGGTTTATAGATGAGATATGGGTGTAGGGTGCAGTATCACTGGGGTTTGTAGATGAGATATGGGAGTAGGGTGTAGGAACACTGGGGTTTATAGATGAGATATGGGTGTAGGGTGCAGTAACACTGGGGTTTATAGATGAGATATGGGAGTAGGGTGCAGTAACACTGGGGTTTATAGATGAGATATGGGAGTAGGGTGCAGTAACACTGGGGTTTATAGATGAGATATGGGTGTAGGGTGCAGTAACACTGGGGTTTCTAGATGAGATATGGGAGTAGGGTGCATTAACACTGGGGTTTATAGATGAGACATGGGTGTAGGGTATAGTAACACTGGGTTTGTAGATGAGATATGGGTGTAGGGTGCAGTAACACTGGGGTTTATAGATGAGATATGGGAGTAAGGTGCAGTAACACTGGGGTTTATAGATGAGATATGGGTGCAGGGTGCAGTAACACTGGGGTTTGTAGATGAAATATGGATGTAGGGTATAGTAACACTGGGGTTTATAGAGGAGATATGGGTGTAGGGTGCAGTAACACTGGGGTTTATAGATGAGATATGGGTGTTGGGTATAGTAACACTGGGGTTTATAGATGAGATATGGGTGTAGGGTTTAGTAATACTGGGGTTTATAGATGAGATATGGGTGTAGGGTATAGTAACACTGGGGTTTATAGATGAGATATGGGTGTCGGATATAGTAACACTGGGGTTTATAGATGAGATATGGGAGTAGGGTGCAGTAACACTGGGGTTTATAGATGAGATATGGGAGTAGAGTGCAGTAACACTGGGGTTTCTAGATGAGATATGGGTGTAGGGTGCAGTAACACTGGGGTTTGTAGATGAGATATGGGTGTCGGGTATAGTAACACTGGGGTTTATGGATGAGATATGGGAGAAGGGTGCAGTAACACTGGGGTTTCTAGGTGAGATATGGGAGTAGGGCGCAGTAACACTGGGGTTTCTAGATGAGATATGGGTGCAGGGTGCAGTAACACTGGGGTTTATAGATGAGATATGGGTGTCGGGTATAGTAACACTGGGGTTTATAGATGAGATATGGGTGTAGGGTATAGTAACACTGGGGTTTCTAGATGAGATATGGGTGTAGGGTATAGTAACACTGGGGTTTATAGATGAGATATGGGTGTAGGGTATAGTAACACTGGGGTTTATAGAGGAGATATGGGTGTAGGGTATAGTAACACTGGGGTTTATGGATGAGATATGGGAGAAGGGTGCAGTAACACTGGGGTTTCTAGGTGAGATATGGGAGTAGGGCGCAGTAACACTGGGGTTTCTAGATGAGATATGGGTGCAGGGTGCAGTAACACTGGGGTTTATAGATGAGATATGGGTGTCGGGTATAGTAACACTGGGGTTTATAGATGAGATATGGGTGTAGGGTATAGTAACACTGGGGTTTCTAGATGAGATATGGGTGTAGGGTATAGTAAGACTGGGGTTCATAGATGAGATATGGGTGTAGGGTATAGTAACACTGGGGTTTATAGAGGAGATATGGGTGTAGGGTATAGTAACACTGGGGTTTATAGATGAGATATGGGAGTAGGGTCCAGTAACACTGGGGTTTATAGATGAGATATGGGTGCCGGGTATAGTAACATTGGGGTTTATAGATGAGATATGGGTGCAGGGTGCAGTAACACTGGGGTTTATAGATGAGACATGGGTGTAGGGTATAGTAACACTGAGGTTTCTAGATGATATATGGGTGTCGGGTATAGTAACACTGGGGTTTATAGATGAGATATGGGTGTAGGGTGCAGTAACACTGGGGTTTATAGATGAGATATGGGAGAAGGGTGCAGTAACACTGGGGTTTCTAGATGAGATATGGGAGTAGGGCGCAGTAACACTGGGGTTTCTAGATGAGATATGGGTGCAGGGTGCAGTAACACTGGGGTTTCTAGATGAGATATGGGTGTCGGGTATAGTAACACTGGGGTTTATAGATGAGATATGGTTGTAGGGTGCAGTAACAGTCAGGGTTATGGAGGGTTGAAAGAAAGGAGAGAGGGAGAGAGGGAGTGAGTGAGTGAGTGAGTGAGTGAGTGAGTGAGAGAGAGAGAGAGAGAGAGAGAGAGAGAGAGAGAGAGAGGGGGGGGGGGGGGAGAACCTGAGGGATAAGAGAGAGTGAGGGAGAGAAAGGGCTGAGGGAAAGAGTTCTCCACATGTGTTCTCCTCATTACCCTGAGCTGCATGCTGCTCATTCTGCAGGAATGTGCTGTTAACTTGTCTGTAACCTCCACCTTCACACACACACACACACACACACACACACACACACACACACACACACACACCACACCACACCACACCACACCACACCACACTTAATAAGACTCCCCATTGCTCTAACCACACAGCTGCTCTGTGCGATACAGCACATCACATAATACAAACCTCAAAGGAATAGTTCACAGAAATTACATAATTACATATTGGTTTTCTTAGCCTGTAAGCAGTCTATGGACAAGGTATGAGAGCAAACCATGCTATGGTTTAGTTTCCCGGGCACTGTTTCCAAATGCTAACAAATCCCATTGAAGTCATGAGACCAATATAATAGTTTTCTAACATCTTGTCCAAGTCAAGACCTGGGTACTTATTGTTGGAGCCAAAGCACAAATAGAGAATCTGGCATTTTAATTTACGGGCAATACAATTAAAACAGCAGGTAAAAAACCTAGTCGTTATTTTAGATTCTGAACTCAGTTTCGAGTCACACATTAGGAACATGAACAAAATAGCTTTTCACCACCTGAGGAACATTGCCAAGGTGCGGCCATTTCTCTCTCAGGCTGATGCAGAGAGACTCATCCATGCTTTTATTACAAGCAGGCTTGACTACTGTAATGCTGCAGCACGGATACTGACCAAGACAAGTTGGAGAGCATACATTTCATCGGTTTTAAGGTCTCTGCACTGGCTGCCTGTGAGTTTTACAATTCATTTTAAGATTATTCTGTTTGTTTTTAAATCAATCCACGATTGTGCAAAAGTACTAAATTGTCATACTTGAGTAAAAGTAAAGATACCTTAATAGAAAAAGTGAAAGCCACCCAGTAAAATACTACTTGAGTAAAATTCTAAAGGTTTCTGGTTTTGAATGTGCTTAAAGTGCAGTGGTGGAGAAATGATTCAGTTGTCATACTAAAAGTACAAAGTACAAGTAAATGGAATACATCAAATTCCTTATATTAAGCAAACCAGACGGCACTATTCTTGTACTTTCATTTATTTACGGACAGCCAGGGGCACACTTCAACACAGAAATCATTTACAAATGCGGTATTTGTGTTTAGTGAGTACACCATATCAGAGCGCATAGCACATTGTGTTATATTGATAGGTGCATGAATTGGACCATATTGCATCATGGTCACCTAATCTTCCATTTGGCTCATTCATCCCTCCTCCTCTCCCCTGTAACCATTTCCCAGGTCTTAATTTACAGTTGAAGTCAGAAGTTTACATACACTTAGGTTGGAGTCATTAAAACTAGTTTTTCAACCACTCCACAAATGTCTTGTTAACACACTATAGTTTTGGCAAGTCAGTTAGGACATCTACTTTGTGCATGACACAAGTAATATTCCCAACAATTGTTTACAGACAGATTATTTCACTTATAATTGTCACGACTTCTGCCGAATGTACCTTGGTGTGAAAAGTGCAAATCAATCCCAGAACAACAGCAAAGAACCTTGTGAAGATGCTGGAGGAAACAGGTACAAAAGTATCTATATCCACAGTAAAACGAGTCCTATATCGACATAACCTGAAAGGCCGCACAGCAAGGAAGAAGCCACTGCTCCAAAACCGCCATAAAAAAGCCAGACTACGTTTTGCAACTGCACATGGGGACAAAGATCGTACTTTTAAGAGAAATGTCCTCTGGTCTGATGAAACAAAAATTGAATTGTTTGGCCATAATGACCATCGTTATGTTTGAAGGAAAAAGGGGTAGGTTTGCAAGCCGAAGAACACCATCCCAACCGTGAAGCACGGGGGTGGCAACATCATATTGTGGGGGTGCTTTGCTGCAGGAAGGACTGGTGCACTTCACAAAATAGATGGCATCATGAGGCAGGAAAATTACGTGGATATATTGAAGCAACATCTCAAGACATCAGTCAGGAAGTTAAAGCTTGGTCTCAAATGGGTCTTCCAAATGGACAATGACCCCAAGCATACTTCCAAAGTTGTGGCAAAATGGCTTGTGGACAACAAAGTCAAAGTATTAGAGTGGCCATCACAAAGCCCTGACCTCAATCCTATAGAACATTGTGGGCAGAACTGAAAAAGTGTGTGCGAGCAAGGAGGCCTACAAACCTGACTCAGTTATACCAGCTCTGTCAGGAGGAATGGGCCAAAATTCACCCAACTTATTGTGGAAAGCTTGTGGAAGGCTACTTGAAACGTTTGACCCAAGTTAAACAATTTAAAGGCAATGCTACCAAATACTAATTGAGTGTATGTAAACTTCTGACCCACTGGGAATGTGATGAAAGAAATAAAAGCTGAAATAAATAATTCTTTCTACTATTATTCTGACATTTCACATTCTTAAAGTGGTGATCCTAACTGACCTAAAAGTTGGAATGTTTACTAGGATTAAATGTCAGGAATTGTGAAAAACTGAGTTTAAATGTGTTTGGCTAAGGTGTCTGTAAACTTCCGACTTCAACTGTAAATTAAAAACGATTTAACAAACACACACATGCACACGCACAGAGCATGGTGAGAAAACATCCTCCAACACTGGAGATTGTAACACTTTTTTGGATAGTCTACAAACTAACTATCTAGTAACCCTAGCTCTAACCCTATCCTTAACCATTTACCTAACTCTTATTCTAAACCTAACCTTGCTTATCAACAGATCATTTGTGGATAGTATGACCATCTGTAGAGCAACTACAGATGGAATATCCGGACTATCCTAGTAGTAAAGTGTGACCGAGATTAATTGTTGATCTCTGCTGTGGAGGGGCAGAGAGAGGGAGTGAGGGTGGGTGGGTGGGAGGGGAGGGGAGGGGAGGGGAGGGGAGGGAGTGGGAGGAAGTGGAGGAGAGTGGGAAACACTATGACTTTCAGAGGGAAAAATAGCCAGGGAACCAACCCAATAGGAGGCTTGTCCACTAAGAAGGAGAGAGGGAGGGAGAGGAAGAGAGAGGTAAGGGTAAGAGAAGGGTAAGAGAGACAGAGAGCAGAGAGACAGAAAACTCTCAACTTGATAAAAGAGGGCAGGTACCATTGACAGGTAAGACAATATTTGTTGTTTCTTTCCTCCAGGGGGGATGCTATTAGATGTGACACGCTCGATAACAGCATGTAAACAGAGCAAGACCAGGAGAGAGTGTGTGTGTCTTACAGTGCGTGAGGTGTATGTGGGACGAGGAGTGTGTGTTTGTGTGTGCGTGTCTTGGCAGAGAGGCGGAGGTGAACAGAGCCTGACAGTGTGTGTTTCTATAGAGATGCTGAATGAGAGTGGTACTGTCCTCTCCTCCCAAAGCGAGTTGCTTCTGCTAAAGTTCTCTCACAAAGCAGATTCTAGAACCCTGCTGCTCTGCGACATTCAGACAAATAGCGACACACGTATCCATTTCGTTCAGCTAAACATGCTGCTTTCTTGTTGCAAGTTGATGGAAGGGTAGTACTGGGTGGCAAAAAGACTGAACTGAAAGTGAAGTTATTTTTCACAGTCAGACTTAGGAAAACATTGCTTTGCGGTGTTTGGCTATATCACACTACCCTCTACAGCTCTAAGCTTTAAATCAGATAGGGCTTGACAACTGTCCAGGTGTCTGTCAAGACGTCTGTCTGTCTGCTAGGATTGGTAGGTCACAATTATATACAGATTTTTGTTGATCAATGTCTTTGAAAAGAGAGGAGAAGCTTTCTGAAATTTCCAGAATCATCTCAGGAATGTTCATTCCTTCATAATGGTCTGTGGTCTGGACTGGTTCTGTTGAATTGGACATCTGTGTTTTTACACAGCAATAAAACTGTCAATTGAATTTATTATTGACAAAAAATGTCCCTGCATGGGAAACATTGTTAAAACGGATCATTGTTGATCATACGACATTATCTGTTGTCTAACACGTGCTATAAAATATCTATATCATTCAAAACAAAGTTTCTTATTTGACATTTGCCGATATTTCCTTTAGAATGTGGGTCATCCAGGAGTTTAGACAGCCAGGCTATATATCTGCCTACCATCTCAACCAGGCTTAACAGTGCAGACAGTCCAATGATTTTCCTTGCTTGTCTGCAGACCCTCCTCTTTCTGTCTCAGTATTTTCCAAATGGTGTTTCACAGCCAAGCGTTCTTGGGCTGGAGCTTTAGCCTGTAAGGTAAACCAGTAAGGTTGACGTGTTACCAGTCACATTTCTGCCTAGACTTTATAGCTCCCCTTAATAGAGTTGCCAACCCTTTTCTCCAGTGGAGCAGAAAAGATATTCCGGGAGATGTAAGCGACAATGGAAAAGTGAATAAAGTTGAAAGATTCTTATCATGGTTCCAGGATGATCTTGGAATAACTCTTACTCAGAAGTGCTGAAGCCTGAGTATTATTTATCTATACGGGTGTTATCTATCTACATACTTTATATATATATATATATATTTGACTGGTACTGTATATATATATATATATATATATATATATATATATATACAGTCAAAAGTTTGAACACACCTACTCTTTCAAGGATTTTTCTTAATTTTTACTATTTTCTACATTGTAGAATAATAGTGAAGACATCAAACCTATGAAATAACACATATGGAATCATGAAGTAACCAAAAAAGTGTTAAACAAATCAAAATATGTTTTATATTTCTGATTCTTCAAAGTAGCCACCATTTGCCTTGATGACACTTTGCACACCCTTGGTATTCTCTCAACCAGCTTCAGGAGGTAGTCACCTGGAATGCTTTTCCAACAGTCTTGAAGGAGTTCCCACAAACACTCAATTGAGTTGAGGTCGGGTGATTGTGGAGGCCAGGTCATCTGATGCAGCACTCCATCACTCTCCTTCTAGGTCAAGTAGCCCTTACACTGCCTGGAAGTATTTTGGGGTCATTGTCCTCTTGAAAAACAAATGATACTCCTACTAGGCGCAAACCAGATGGGATGGTGTATCGCTGCAGGGTGATTCACTTTGGGAACCACACATGTGAAGATCATCCATTCACATACTTTGCGTCTCACAAAGACACAGCGGTTGGAAGCAAAAATCTAAAATTTGGACTCATCAGACCAAAGGACAGATTTCCACCGGTCTAATGTCCGTGTTTCTTTGCCCAAGCAAGTCTCGTTTTCTTATTGCTGTCCTTTAGTAGTGGTTTCTTTGCAGCAGTTCAACCATGAAGACCTGATTCATGCAATCTCCTCTGAACAGTTGATGTTGAGATGTGTCTGTTACTTGAACTCTGAAGCATTTATTTGGGCTGCAATCTGAGGTGCAGTTAATACCAATGTCTGGTAACTCAAATTAACTTATCCTCTGCAGCAGAGGTAAATCTGGGTCTTCCTTTCTTGTGGCAGTCCTCATGAGAACCAGTTTCATCATAGTTCTTGATGATTTTTGCGACTGCACTTGAAGAAACTTTAAAAGTTATTGAAGTTTTCCGGATTGACTGACCTTAAATGTCTTAAAGTAATTTCTCTTTGCTTATTTGAGCTGTTCTTTCCATAATATGGACTTGGTATTTTACCAAATAGGGCTATCTTCTGTATACCAACCCTACCTTGTCACAATACAACCGATTGGCTCAAACGCATTACGAAGGAAAGAAATTCCACAAATTAACTTTTAACATGGCACAACTCTTAATTGAAATACATTCCAGGTGACTACCTCATGAAGCTGGTTGAGAGAATGCCAAGAGTGTTCAAAGCTGTCATCAAGGCAAAGGGTGGCTACTTTGAAGAATCTGAAATATAAAACATATTTTGATTTGTTTAAACAATTTTTGGTTACTACATGATGATGTGTTATTTTCAAAGTTTTGATGTCTTCACTATTATTCTACAATGTAGAAAATAGTAAAACAAAAAAAAAACGTTGAATGAGTAGTTGTGTCCAAACTTTTAACTGGTACTATATATATATATATATCGTGATGACTAACAACCCTAAGTCACAGACACATAACTGTGACTATAGTATAGATGTGCAGAACTCTGTCATCTCTCTCTTGTGTCTACCAACAGCCCTAACTCTCTGTCCTGACGTCGTAACATTATAGCTGTTGGAGTTCTGGACTACTGAGAGAGGAAAAGTGAAATCACACTCTGGGCTGAGTGGCATTGCCAGGAACATGATTAGTTTAGGAGGAAGGGAAGTTCAGAACTGTTTATCCTGGCCTGGACAGACTCTGGCTAGGAGAATAGTTTTGCAATGACTCTCAGCTATTTATCAGACTCAACAGAAGGCTTTCTCACAACAAACAAAGGACAGAAAAACACAGTCAATCCCACACTGTTGTAAGATGCTGATCCATAACACCTTGTATTTTTGTGAGTAGTCACTTGTTGTATCTTGGGGACTCTGTCAATTACTAACTAATGACCAACAACTGGTTTGATGTGGTCTCCTGTATGCTAGGTTGTAAGATTGCCAGAGTGAGAGAGACCAAGAGAAAAGAGAGGAAGACAGAGAGAGAGATGGAGAGAGAGACTTAGGGTCCCCTGTTGGGCTGGGCGTCTCAGAACTCTAGCCCCTCTGACCCTCTGTTAGGATCCACTCACATTGGACCAAGAGCTGTATTCAACCTGCATCTCAGAAGTTCAGCTTTACAGCGTGATTGAAAGGCAATGTTCCCACTTTAAGCTCCCTATTAAAACCCACCCTTCACCTCTCTCTCTCTCTCTCTCTCTCTCTCTCGCTCTCTCTCTCTCCCAGCTCTCTCTCTCTCTCTTTCTTTCTCTCTCTCTCTCTCTCTCTCTCTCTCTCTCTCTCTCTCTCTCTCTCTCTCTCTCTCTCTCTCTCTCTCTCTCTCTCTCTCTGTCTCCCTCCCCCTTCTCTCTCTCTATCTCTCTCGCTGTCTCTCTCTCTCTCTCTCTCTCTGTCTCCCTCCCCCTCTCTCTTTCTCTCTCTCTCTCTCTCTCTCTCTCTCTCTCTCTCTCTCTCTCTCTCTCTGTCTCTCTCCCCTCTCTCTCTCTTTCTTCCCCTATGTCTCCCTCCCCCTCTCTCTGTCTCCCTCCCCCCCTCTCTCTCTCCCTCTCTCTCTCTCTCTCTCTCTCTCTCTCCGTCTCCCTCCCCCTCTCTCTCTCTCTCTCTCTCTCTTATTTTTAACAGCTGTAAAGGAAAAGCTAGTGCTTCACCCAGTCATTAATGAGAACCATGTCTGTGTGCTTTGCCTGCACAGGTCACTGCTCTCAACTCAGCCTTTATATAAGCCGATTACCAAGCCCCTGCAGAAGGCTAGAGGAAAACATTTACTGTAGTGGCTGCTAGCAAGTAATCCACTTTAAACTGTGATCACTTTTAAGGTTTAATAACGCAATCATAACTCCCATTTAAACTGCATCATAAACTATTTAGAAACAAAGTCATGCCAAATAAAGGGGCATATATGTTCTTTACCAAATGACACATTTCCCATAACCCTTTTGCCACAATCGCTTTTTCCTCCCTCCCACTCTCGGTCTCGGTCTCGGTTTCTCTCTGTCTCTGTCTCTGGGTCTCTGTCTCTCTGTCTCTGGGTCTCTGTCTCTCTGTCTCTGGGTCTCTGTCTCTCTGTCTCTGTCTCTGGGTCTATGTCTCTCTGTCTCTGGGTCTCTGTCTCTCTGTCTCTCTGTCTCTGGGTCTCTGTCTGTCTTTCTGTCTCTATCTCTCTGTCGCTCTGTCTTTGTCTTTGTCTCTGTCTCTCTGTCTCTATGTCACTCTGTCACTCTGTCTCTGTCTCTCTATGTCACTCTGTCACTCTGTCTCTGTCTCTCTGTCTCTGTCACTCTGTCTCTGTCTCTCTGTCTCTGGGTCTCTGTCTCTCTGTCTCTGGGTCTCTGTCTGTCTTTCTGTCTCTATCTCTCTGTCGCTCTGTCTCTGGGTCTCTGTCTCTCTGTCTCTGGGTCTCTGTCTGTCTTTCTGTCTCTATCTCTCTGTCTCTCTGTCTCTGGGTCTCTGTCTCTCTGTCTCTGAGTCTCTGTCTGTCTTTCTGTCTCTATCTCTCTGTCGCTCTGTCTCTGTCTGTCTCTCTGTCAATTCAATTCATTTCAAAGTGGCTTTATTGCCATGGGAAACATGTGTTTACATTGCCAAAACAACAATGACAAAAAGCAACAAAGGGAATTAAACAACACAAAGACAGAAACAATCAGACATTAATAGTAAACATTACTACACAAGCAAAACGTTTCAAGAGAGTACCATGGGAGGGGGGGCGGGGGGTTGTCACACATTTTGCTGCTGGGATTGATTTGTGTTCGAATTCTTTGTGGGTTTGTGTAATTTGAGGGAAATATGTGTCTCATATGGTCGTACATTTGACAGGGGGGTAGAAAGTGCAGCTTGGTTTTCAACTAAGTTTATGGACAGTGATCACATATCTTGTCTTCTCTTGAGAGCCTGGTCTTCCTATGGCAGCCACTCTCAACAGCAAGGCTATGCTCACTGACTCTGTACATAGTCAAGGCTTTCCTTCGTTTTGGGTCAGACCCAGTGGTCAGGTATTCTGCCACTGTGTACTCTTTGTTAAGGGCAAGGTAGCATTCCAATTTGGTCAGGTTTTTTGGTTGATTCTTTCCAATCTGTCAAGTAGTTCTCTGTCAGTTTTTTCATACTTTGGTTGGGGCTAATTTTATGTCTGTTAACAGAGCCACATAACCAGCTGGCTGAGGGGACTCTTCTCTAGGTTAATCTCTCTGTAGGTTAAGGCTTTGTGATGGAAGGTTTGGGCATCGCTTTCCTTCAGGTGGTTGTGGAATTTAACAGTTATTTTCTGGATTTGGATAATTAACGGGTATAGTCCTAATTCTGATCTGCATACGTTATTTGGGTTATGCATTGACAATATTTTTGCCGAATTCTGCATGCGGAGTCTCAATTGGGTGTTTTTCCCATTTTGTGAATTCTTGGTTGGTGAGTGGACCCCAGGGTTCACCACCATAGAAGGCAATTCCTCCACCACTTCTCTCTCCGTCCTAAGGCCACCAAGTGGGTTCTATAACTGAGTGGAGTATTTTAAGACAGATCCTAATTGGGATGCTAAATTGTATGTTTCTTTTGATGGCATAGAAGGCCCTTCTTGCCTTGTCTCTGTCTGGATGTGTCTGTCTCTCTCTCTCTCGCTCTCTCTATCTCTCTGTCTCTCTCAATTCAATTCAATCTCTCTATCTCTTTTTCCTCCACCCCTTCTCTCTCCACCCAGGACAATGAAGGCAGCTGTGGGACTCTACTCTGCCCTGGTGCTCTGTCTCCTGATGGGGGCAGTGTTCTCCCAGAGACCGAGACCTAAAAAACCTCCTAAGCCTCCTAAGGCCACCAAGCGGCCCTCTTTCAAGCCTAGCCTGTCCCCTGATGAACTGGAACCCCAGGAGCCCACAGACTTCCCCCCTCCCATCCTTGGCCCCCCCTCCATGTTCCTTGACTGCCCCCGCGAGTGTTTCTGTCCCCCCTCCTTCCCCAACGCCCTCTATTGTGAGAACCGGAACCTCCGTACGGTCCCTGTGATCCCGTCGAGAGTCCACTACCTTTACCTGCAGAACAACTACATCTCTGTGGTAACAGCGGAACCCTTCAACAACGCCACAGAGCTGCGATGGGTTAACATGGCCAACAATCGCATAAGAAAAGTAGACAAGCAGGTGGGAGCTTTTCTCTATTTATTTATTTCATTTATTTATGTAGTCATGCATTCACTGATTTTCATAATTCCATCTTTCTTTATTTTTTCTCGCTATTTGTCTCTGTCTCTCTTTCTCCCTCTCTCCCTCTCGCTCTCTCCCTCTGGCTCTGTCTCCCTCCCTCTCTCTCTCTCTCTCACTCTCTCTCTCTCGTTCTCTCTCTCGCTCTCTCTCTCTCTCTCCCTCCCTCTCTCTCTCTCTCTCTCTCTCTCTCTCTCTCTCTCTCTCTCTCTCTCTCTCTGTCTCTGTCTCCCTCTCCCTCTCTCTCTCTCTCTCTCTCTCTCTGTCTCCCTCCCTTTCTCTCTCGCTCTCTCTCTCACCCTCTCTCTCTCTCTCTCTGTCCCTCTCTCTCTCTGTCTCTCTCTGTCTCTCTCTCTGTCTCCCTCCCTCTCTCTCTCTCTGTCTCCCTCCCTCTCTCTCTCTCTCTATCTCTCTCTCTCTCTCTCTCTCTCTCCCTCTCCATCTCTCTCTCTCTGTCTCTCCCTCTCTCTGTCGCTCTCTGTCACTCACTCTCTTCCTCTGTTTCTGTCTGTTTCTCTCTCTCTGTGTCTCTCTCTCTCTCTCTCTCTCTCTCTCTCTCTCTCTCTCTCTCTCTCACTGTTTGTCTCTCTGTATCTCTGTCTGTCTCTCTGTCTACGTCGCTGTCTCTCGTTCTGTCTCTCTCAATTCAATTCAATTCAATTCAAGGGCTTTATTGGCATGGGAAACGTGTTAACATTGCCAAAGCAAGTGAGGTAGATAATATATAAAGTGAATATATAAAGTGAAATAAACAATACAAATTAACAGTAAACATTACACATATAGAAGTTTAAAAACAATAAAGACATTACAAATGTCATATTATATATATACAGTGTTTTAACAATGTACAAATGGTTAAAGGACACAATATAAAATAAGTAAGCATAAATATGGATTGTATTTACAATGGTGTTTGTTCTTCACTGGTTGCCCTTTTCTCGTGGCAACAGGTCACAAATCTTGCTGCTGTGATGGCACACTGTGGAATTTCACCCAGTAGATATGGGAGTTTATCAAAATTGGATTTGTTTTCGAATTCTTTGTGGATCTCTATAATCTGAGGGAAATATGTCTCTCTAATATGGTCATACATTGGGCAGGAGGTTAGGAAATGCAGCTCAGTTTCCACCTCATTTTGTGGGCAGTGAGCACATAGCCTGTCTTCTCTTGAGAGCCATGTCTGCCTACGGCGGCCTTTCTCAATAGCAAGGCTATGCTCACTGAGTCTGTACATAGTCAAAGCTTTCCTTAATTTTGGGTCAGTCACAGTGGTCAGGTATTCTGCCGCTGTGTACTCTCTGTGTAGGGCCAAATAGCATTCTAGTTTGCTCTGTTTTTTTGTTAATTCTTTCCAATGTGTCAAGTAATTATCTTTTTGTTTTCTCATGATTTGGTTGGGTCTAATTGTGCTGCTGTCCTGGGGCTCTGTAGGGTGTGTTTGTGTTTGTGAACAGAGCCCCAGGACCAGCTTGCTTAGGGGACTCTTCTCCAGGTTCATTCATCTCTCTGTAGGTGATGGCTTTGTTATGGAAGGTTTGGGAATCGCTTCCTTTTAGGTGGTTATAGAATTTAACGGCTCTTTTCTGGATTTTGATAATTAGTGGGTATCAGCCTAATTCTGCTCTGCATGCATTATTTGGTGTTCTACGTTGTACACAGAGGATATTTTTGCAGAATTGTGCGTGCAGAGTCTCAATTTGGTGTTTGTCCCATTTTGTGAAGTCTTGGTTGGTGAGCGGACCCCAGACCTCACAACCATAAAGGGCAATGGGCTCTATGACTGATTCAAGTATTTTTAGCCAAATCCTAATTGGTATGTTGAAATTTATGTTCCTTTTGATGGCATAGAATGCCCTTCTTGCCTCTCTTTCTGTCTCTCTGTGTCCCAGGTGTTTGAGAAGATACCTGGTCTGTTGTTTCTCTACATGGAGAGGAACCAGCTGAAGGAGGTTCCTGATGACCTGCCAGCTGGGTTGGAGCAGCTCATTCTCAGCCACAACCAGATCTCCAAGATCCCCTCTGGAGCCTTCGGCAAGATGGAGCACCTTGCTCTGCTCGACTTGCACCACAACAAGGTACACACACACATACAAATGCACAAACATACACACGCATTTATGCATGCACACACACGCATACAAACACATGCACACAGGCATGTATGCACATGGACTCGCACAAACACATGCTTGCATGCGCACACAAATGCACTCACTCTCACGCTCACTCAATGTCAATTCTCCCTGTGTATTCTCTGTTGTGTTTAGTTGAGTGACAGTGATGTGGGGAAGAACACTTTTAAAGACATGAAGAACCTGGTTCAGCTGAACTTGGCCCACAACATCCTGAAGAAGATGCCAGCTAACATCCCCAACGGCATCACACAACTATTCCTGGACAGGAACAATATCGAGGACATCCCTAAGTAATGACACATGCATGCACACACAATGCAGGTACGCACACGTACGCACACACACATTATCTATTGGCCGAAACATTGGTGTGAGATCCAGTAAAGCACACAAGAATGACAGTGTGCTGAACTCTCTATCCTCTAAGCACTTGGAAAATACTGCATCATCCCACTATTTACAGTAACCCACTTGTCTTCCCAATGCAGGGACTACTTCCAAGGCTTCTCCAACCTGGCGTTTGTGAGGCTCAACTTCAACCAGCTAAGTGATAAGGGAGTCCCTAAGGCTGTGTTCAACGTTTCCACCCTGCTAGACCTTCACCTGGCCCACAACCAGCTCACCTCCGTCCCCCTGTTCAACCCCCAGCTGGAGCAACTGCACCTCAACCACAACAGCATTGAGAGTGAGTAGCCTAGTATAAGGCCATAATAGGTCTGTAGCATGACCACAACACAACCACATCACAACTGTAACAGCATTGAGAATGAGTAACATGCAATGCAGATGCAAACATTAGTAACATAACCACGACAGCATTGATTAACCTATGTGTGTGTGCATGTGTGTGTGTGTCCGTGCGTGTTCATATGTCAGGTATTAACGGGACCCAGCTTTGTCCATTCAGTCTGTCCTCTGAGAGTCTGACTGATGAGGCTCTGATGCCCAGACTCAGGTAATATAAATATTTATAACACAATAGGTACGATAGATGGACTGATTTATTGATTTGTGTCTTTGATTGATTGGTTTATAGTTTGTTTGATTGATTGATAGTTTGTTGGATTGATTGATTGAAATGTTTGTTTGATTGATTGAAACGTTTGTTTGATTGATTGATAGTTTGTTTGATTGATGGTTTGATTGATCGATCGATAGTTTTTTGATTGATTGATTGAAAGTTTGATTGATTGATTGATCGTTTTTTGATTGTTTGATTGATAGTTTGATTGATAGTTTGTTTGATTGATCAATTGTTTGATTGATTGATTGATCATTTGTTTGCTTGATTGTTTGTTTGATTGATAGTTCATTTGATTGATTGATAGTTTGTTTGATTGATTGATAGTTTGATTGATTGATTGATCGTTTGATTGATAGTTTGTTTGATTGATTGATTGATACCCAACAGGTACCTGCGTCTGGATGGGAACCACCTGAGCCCTCCTGTCCCTCTGGATGTCATCATGTGTTTCAGACACCTCAAGTCTATTGTCATCTAGAGTCAGGCCTGGACATCACAACATCACACACACACACACAACACACACACAACACACACACAACCACACACATTAGTATTTTAGATGGGTGAAATGGTGCCAGATAACCTGAGTAAAATGATAACTGTACGGCTTTGACAACTTCAGGAATATTTCACAGCTGAAAGATTTTAAAACGTTAAAACAAATATTTATAAAACTAGGTCTTTGGTGCATGGATGTATCTGCAGTTCCAGTAAGATAGGAGCTGTTTTATCTGTAAGTTGTGTTTCTAATATTAAGGTAAATAAGTACCATAGAATAATGGAACAAGTGGCAGATGAAAAATAAAGGTACATTGACTGACATGCTACAAATATAGTGTAGTTACAATTAGGGTATGATTAGTCTTTGCACATTATGAATGTACTGTAACACTACATCTGGGGTAGGAAAGAAGCATGGTAATGGTTTACAGGGGCCAATACACAGGTATGGCATTTGGTGAATGAAAAACAGGTTAAAAACGTGACTACCATGTAGTTTAAAATGTCCTTGGTGTATCTGTGTTTTTGAGGTACTTTCGATAAAAGTAATTGTATCCCTTTGTTTTGTATGAAGCAGTTCTGTACAAATAAAATAAATAAAATGTGTTCTTGGGCTAATCATGAATCCTTTCCTAGCCACATCATTCCTATCCTTCTGATTGTGTTCACTGTCCCCCTCTGAAAGCACAGTCTCCACTACCTCCTCATGAACATGAACCTATTATCACTGTCATCCTTGTTCCTGGCAACCCATTCTTGCTATATCGTCTGGAAAACCCAGAATATGACTGCTGCTGTTATAGGGAGGCAGGGAGAGAGCCAGCGAGAGAGCCAGCGAGAGAGCCAGCGAGAGAGCCAGCGAGAGAGCCAGCGAGAGATTCAGGGAGAGAGCCAGCGAGAGAGCCAGGGAGAGAGCCAGGGAGAGAGCCAGCGAGAGAGCCAGGGAGAGAGCCAGCGAGAGAGCCAGGGAGAGAGCCAGCGAGAGAGCCAGCGAGAGAGCCAGCGAGAGATCCAGGGAGAGAGCCAGGGAGAGAGCCGGCGAGAGAGCCGGGGAGAGAGCCGGGGAGAGAGCCGGGGAGAGAGCCAGCGAGAGAGCCGGGGAGAGAGCCAGGGAGAGAGCCAGGGAGAGAGTCAGCGAGAGAGCCAGGGAGAGAGCCAGCGAGAGAGCCGGGGAGAGAGCCGGGGAGAGAGCCAGCGAGAGAGCCGGGGAGAGAGCCAGGGAGAGAGCCAGCGAGAGAGCCAGCGAGAGAGCCGGGGAGAGAGCCAGCGAGAGCCAGCGAGAGAGCCAGCGAGAGAGCCAGGGAGAGAGCCAGCGAGAGCCAGCGAGAGAGCCAGCGAGAGAGCCAGGGAGAGAGCCAGCGAGAGAGCCAGCGAGAGAGCCAGGGAGAGAGCCAGCGAGAGAGCCGGGGAGAGAGCCAGCGAGAGAGCCAGCGAGAGAGCCGGGGAGAGAGGCAGGGAGAGAGCATGTTGTGCTGCATGTTAGAGACAGACAATTTGCCATGTGAAGTTAATTATTATCTCCTTATCCGCCTGTCTGTCTGCCGAACCATACCGTATGTACAGAATATATAAACAGACACACACATGTATGTGCATACACGCACACACACAGGAGAATGAGTCAGTTTGTTGTCTTTTAGAAAAATATGTTTTGGAAGGGTTTTCTGGGTGAGGAACGACCAATTGGTGAATGTCCCTGTGGGTGGTGCTTTTTGCTACTCATCCATGGGCTTTTCAACACTAAAGATAACAATTATATCATTAATACAACATTCATTTCTGAGAAACAATGACAACACTAGGTACTCTGTCTTGGAATTTGAAAGGCCTAAATTGTCCTATCAAATGTTACAACTGTATTGATATACTATAGCAACGCTCCAAGAAACACACCTGCTCCATAAGGACCTTGGCATCCCGTAATCCGAGCTGTCAAGTTATACATTTTAAATTTGTTCACAGTCTATTTAACAAGGAGGAAACATTTTACAATGAAATTGGACCCATCTCCAGGCTGTTCAGTGTCCCCTAAATGATGTGGTAGTGCCCTGCAGTTAAATGCTTCTGGGACAAAGTAAACTTTTTTTTTTAGAAGTGCATGAACGTAAATATATTCAAACGCATTCTTAAATGGAAGAAGTTTGGAAGCACCAAGGCTGTTCCTACAGCTGGCTGCCTGGGAAGAAGGGCCTTGGTCAGGGTGGTGACCAAGAACCCGATGGTCACTCTAACAGAGCTCCAGATATTCTCTGTGGAGATGGGAGAACCTTCCAGAAGGACAATCATCTCTGCAGCACTCCACAAATCAGGCCTTTATGGTAGAGGAGCCAGACAGAAGCCACTCCTCAGTAAAAGGCACATGACAGCCCGCTTGGAGTTTGCCAAAAGTCACCTAAAGGACTCTCAAACCATGAGAAACAAGATTCTCTGGTCAGATGAAACCAAGATTGAACTCTTTGGCCTGAATGCCAAGTGTCACGTCTGGAGGAAACCTGGCACCATATTTATGGTGAAGCATGGTGGTGGCAGCATCATGCTTCTGAATGTTTTTCAGCGGCAGGGACTGGGAGACTAGTCAGGATCGAGGGAAAGGTGAACGGAGCAAAGTACTGAGAGATCCTTGATGAAAACCTGCTCCAGAGGGCTCAGGACCTCAGACTGGGGCGAAGGTTCACCTTCCAACAGGACAACGACCCTAAGCACACAGCCAAGACAACGCAGGAGTGGCTTCGGGACAAGTCTCTGAATGTCCTACAGTGGCCAAGCCAGATCCCGGACTTGAACCCAATTTAACATCTGTAGAGGGACCTGAAAATAGCTGTGCAGCGACGCTCCCCATCCAACCTGACAGAGCGTGGGAAAATCAGCAGAGACGAATGGGAGAAACTCCCCAAATACAGGTGTGCAAAGCTTTAGCGTAATACCCAAGAAGACTTGAGGCTGTAATCTCTGCCAAAGGTTCTTCAATAATGTGCCAATTAGAGGGTCTGAATACTTATGTAAATGTGATATTTCCATTGTTTTTTGTTTATAAATTAGCAAAAATTTTGAAAAAAAGGTTTTTGCTTTCTCATTATGAGGTATTGTGTGTAGGTAGATTTTAGGTTAGGAAGTGCAGCTCAGTTTCCACCTCATTTTGTGGGCAGTGAGCACATAGCCTGTCTTCTCTTGAGAGCCATGTCTGCCTACGGCGGCCTTTCTCAATAGCAAGGCTATGCTCACTGAGTCTGTACATAGTCAAAGCTTTCCTTAATTTTGGGTCAGTCACAGTGGTCAGGTATTCTGCCGCTGTGTACTCTCTGTGTAGGGCCAAATAGCATTCTAGTTTGCTCTGTTTTTTTGTTAATTCTTTCCAATGTGTCAAGTAATTATCTTTTTGTTTTCTCATGATTTGGTTGGGTCTAATTGTGCTGCTGTCCTGGGGCTCTGTAGGGTGTGTTTGTGTTTGTGAACAGAGCCCCAGGACCAGCTTGCTTAGGGGACTCTTCTCCAGGTTCATTCATCTCTCTGTAGGTGATGGCTTTGTTATGGAAGGTTTGGGAATCGCTTCCTTTTAGGTGGTTATAGAATTTAACGGCTCTTTTCTGGATTTTGATAATTAGTGGGTATCAGCCTAATTCTGCTCTGCATGCATTATTTGGTGTTCTACGTTGTACACAGAGGATATTTTTGCAGAATTGTGCGTGCAGAGTCTCAATTTGGTGTTTGTCCCATTTTGTGAAGTCTTGGTTGGTGAGCGGACCCCAGACCTCACAACCATAAAGGGCAATGGGCTCTATGACTGATTCAAGTATTTTTAGCCAAATCCTAATTGGTATGTTGAAATTTATGTTCCTTTTGATGGCATAGAATGCCCTTCTTGCCTCTCTTTCTGTCTCTCTGTGTCCCAGGTGTTTGAGAAGATACCTGGTCTGTTGTTTCTCTACATGGAGAGGAACCAGCTGAAGGAGGTTCCTGATGACCTGCCAGCTGGGTTGGAGCAGCTCATTCTCAGCCACAACCAGATCTCCAAGATCCCCTCTGGAGCCTTCGGCAAGATGGAGCACCTTGCTCTGCTCGACTTGCACCACAACAAGGTACACACACACATACAAATGCACAAACATACACACGCATTTATGCATGCACACACACGCATACAAACACATGCACACAGGCATGTATGCACATGGACTCGCACAAACACATGCTTGCATGCGCACACAAATGCACTCACTCTCACGCTCACTCAATGTTAATTCTCCCTGTGTATTCTCTGTTGTGTTTAGTTGAGTGACAGTGATGTGGGGAAGAACACTTTTAAAGACATGAAGAACCTGGTTCAGCTGAACTTGGCCCACAACATCCTGAAGAAGATGCCAGCTAACATCCCCAACGGCATCACACAACTATTCCTGGACAGGAACAATATCGAGGACATCCCTAAGTAATGACACATGCATGCACACACAATGCAGGTACGCACACGTACGCACACACACATTATCTATTGGCCGAAACATTGGTGTGAGATCCAGTAAAGCACACAAGAATGACAGTGTGCTGAACTCTCTATCCTCTAAGCACTTGGAAAATACTGCATCATCCCACTATTTACAGTAACCCACTTGTCTTCCCAATGCAGGGACTACTTCCAAGGCTTCTCCAACCTGGCGTTTGTGAGGCTCAACTTCAACCAGCTAAGTGATAAGGGAGTCCCTAAGGCAGTGTTCAACGTTTCCACCCTGCTAGACCTTCACCTGGCCCACAACCAGCTCACCTCCGTCCCCCTGTTCAACCCCCAGCTGGAGCAACTGCACCTCAACCACAACAGCATTGAGAGTGAGTAGCCTAGTATAAGGCCATAATAGGTCTGTAGCATGACCACAACACAACCACATCACAACTGTAACAGCATTGAGAATGAGTAACATGCAATGCAGATGCAAACATTAGTAACATAACCACGACAGCATTGATTAACCTATGTGTGTGTGCATGTGTGTGTGTGTCCGTGCGTGTTCATATGTCAGGTATTAACGGGACCCAGCTTTGTCCATTCAGTCTGTCCTCTGAGAGTCTGACTGATGAGGCTCTGATGCCCAGACTCAGGTAATATAAATATTTATAACACAATAGGTACGATAGATGGATTGATTTATTGATTTGTGTCTTTGATTGATTGGTTTATAGTTTGTTTGATTGATTGATAGTTTGTTGGATTGATTGATTGAAATGTTTGTTTGATTGATTGAAACGTTTGTTTGATTGATTGATAGTTTGTTTGATTGATGGTTTGATTGATCGATCGATAGTTTTTTGATTGCTTGATTGAAAGTTTGATTGATTGATTGATCGTTTTTTGATTGCTTGATTGATAGTTGATTGATAGTTTGTTTGATTGATCAATTGTTTGATTGATTGATTGATCGTTTGTTTGCTTGATTGTTTGTTTGATTGATAGTTCATTTGATTGATTGATAGTTTGTTTGATTGATTGATAGTTTGATTGATTGATTGATCGTTTGATTGATAGTTTGTTTGATTGATTGATTGATACCCAACAGGTACCTGCGTCTGGATGGGAACCACCTGAGCCCTCCTGTCCCTCTGGATGTCATCATGTGTTTCAGACACCTCAAGTCTATTGTCACCTAGAGTCAGGCCTGGACATCACAACATCACACACACACACACAACACACACACAACACACACACAACCACACACATTAGTATTTTAGATGGGTGAAATGGTGCCAGATAACCTGAGTAAAATGATAACTGTACGGCTTTGACAACTTCAGGAATATTTCACAGCTGAAAGATTTTAAAACGTTAAAACAAATATTTATAAAACTAGGTCTTTGGTGCATGGATGTATCTGCAGTTCCAATAAGATAGGAGCTGTTTTATCTGTAAGTTGTGTTTCTAATATTAAGGTAAATAAGTACCATAGAATAATGGAACAAGTGGCAGATGAAAAATAAAGGTACATTGACTGACATGCTACAAATATAGTGTAGTTACAATTAGGGTATGATTAGTCTTTGCACATTATGAATGTACTGTAACACTACATCTGGGGTAGGAAAGAAGCATGATAATGGTTTACAGGGGCCAATACACAGGTATGGCATTTGGTGAATGAAAAACAGGTTAAAAACGTGACTACCATGTAGTTTAAAATGTCCTTGGTGTATCTGTGTTTTTGAGGTACTTTCGATAAAAGTAATTGTATCCCTTTGTTTTGTATGAAGCAGTTCTGTACAAATAAAATAAATAAAATGTGTTCTTGGGCTAATCATGAATCCTTTCCTAGCCACATCATTCCTATCCTTCTGATTGTGTTCACTGTCCCCCTCTGAAAGCACAGTCTCCACTACCTCCTCATGAACATGAACCTATTATCACTGTCATCCTTGTTCCTGGCAACCCATTCTTGCTATATCGTCTGGAAAACCCAGAATATGACTGCTGCTGTTATAGGGAGGCAGGGAGAGAGCCAGCGAGAGAGCCAGCGAGAGAGCCAGCGAGAGAGCCAGCGAGAGATTCAGGGAGAGAGCCAGCGAGAGAGCCAGGGAGAGAGCCAGCGAGAGAGCCAGGGAGAGAGCCAGCGAGAGAGCCAGCGAGAGAGCCAGCGAGAGAGCCAGCGAGAGATCCAGGGAGAGAGCCAGGGAGAGAGCCAGCGAGAGAGCCGGGGAGAGAGCCGGGGAGAGAGCCGGGGAGAGAGCCAGCGAGAGAGCCGGGGAGAGAGCCAGGGAGAGAGCCAGGGAGAGAGTCAGCGAGAGAGCCAGGGAGAGAGCCAGCGAGAGAGCCGGGGAGAGAGCCAGGGAGAGAGTCAGCGAGAGAGCCAGGGAGAGAGCCAGCGAGAGAGCCAGGGAGAGAGCCAGGGAGAGAGCCAGCGAGAGAGCCAGCGAGAGAGCCGGGGAGAGAGCCAGCGAGAGCCAGCGAGAGAGCCAGGGAGAGAGCCAGCGAGAGCCAGCGAGAGAGCCAGCGAGAGAGCCAGGGAGAGAGCCAGCGAGAGAGCCAGCGAGAGAGCCAGGGAGAGAGCCAGCGAGAGAGCCGGGGAGAGAGCCAGCGAGAGAGCCAGCGAGAGAGCCGGGGAGAGAGGCAGGGAGAGAGCATGTTGTGCTGCATGTTAGAGACAGACAATTTGCCATGTGAAGTTAATTATTATCTCCTTATCCGCCTGTCTGTCTGCCGAACCATACTGTATGTACAGAATATATAAACAGACACACACATGTATGTGCATACACGCACACACACAGGAGAATGAGTCAGTTTGTTGTCTTTTAGAAAAATATGTTTTGGAAGGGTTTTCTGGGTGAGGAACGACCAATTGGTGAATGTCCCTGTGGGTGGTGCTTTTTGCTACTCATCCATGGGCTTTTCAACACTAAAGATAACAATTATATCATTAATACAACATTCATTTCTGAGAAACAATGACAACACTAGGTACTCTGTCTTGGAATTTGAAAGGCCTAAATTGTCCTATCAAATGTTACAACTGTATTGATATACTATAGCAACGCTCCAAGAAACACACCTGCTCCATAAGGACCTTGGCATCCCGTAATCCGAGCTGTCAAGTTATACATTTTAAATTTGTTCACAGTCTATTTAACAAGGAGGAAACATTTTACAATGAAATTGGACCCATCTCCAGGCTGTTCAGTGTCCCCTAAATGATGTGGTAGTGCCCTGCAGTTAAATGCTTCTGGGACAAAGTAAACTTTTTTTTTTTAGAAGTGCATGAACGTAAATATATTCAAACGCATTCTTAAATGGAAGAAGTTTGGAAGCACCAAGGCTGTTCCTACAGCTGGCTGCCTGGGAAGAAGGGCCTTGGTCAGGGTGGTGACCAAGAACCCGATGGTCACTCTAACAGAGCTCCAGATATTCTCTGTGGAGATGGGAGAACCTTCCAGAAGGACAATCATCTCTGCAGCACTCCACAAATCAGGCCTTTATGGTAGAGGAGCCAGACAGAAGCCACTCCTCAGTAAAAGGCACATGACAGCCCGCTTGGAGTTTGCCAAAAGTCACCTAAAGGACTCTCAAACCATGAGAAACAAGATTCTCTGGTCAGATGAAACCAAGATTGAACTCTTTGGCCTGAATGCCAAGTGTCACGTCTGGAGGAAACCTGGCACCATATTTATGGTGAAGCATGGTGGTGGCAGCATCATGCTTCTGAATGTTTTTCAGCGGCAGGGACTGGGAGACTAGTCAGGATCGAGGGAAAGGTGAACGGAGCAAAGTACTGAGAGATCCTTGATGAAAACCTGCTCCAGAGGGCTCAGGACCTCAGACTGGGGCGAAGGTTCACCTTCCAACAGGACAACGACCCTAAGCACACAGCCAAGACAACGCAGGAGTGGCTTCGGGACAAGTCTCTGAATGTCCTACAGTGGCCAAGCCAGATCCCGGACTTGAACCCAATTTAACATCTGTAGAGGGACCTGAAAATAGCTGTGCAGCGACGCTCCCCATCCAACCTGACAGAGCGTGGGAAAATCAGCAGAGACGAATGGGAGAAACTCCCCAAATACAGGTGTGCAAAGCTTTAGCGTAATACCCAAGAAGACTTGAGGCTGTAATCTCTGCCAAAGGTTCTTCAATAATGTGCCAATTAGAGGGTCTGAATACTTATGTAAATGTGATATTTCCATTGTTTTTTGTTTATAAATTAGCAAAAATTTTGAAAAAAAGGTTTTTGCTTTCTCATGATGAGGTATAGTGTGTAGGTAGATTTTTTTTGTATTTAATAGATTTTAGAATAAGTCTGTAACCAAACAAAATGTGTAAAAAGTCTGAATACTTTCCGAAGGCACTGTAATTGTTAAGGACTGGGGAGTTTTTCCGGATAAAAATAAAAGGAATAAGCACAGGCAAAATGGATGGAGACATGGGATTGTGGGAATGAGATGGGAGTTGGGGCTGGAGTCTCACTTCTTTTTGTTTTTTTCCCATTACATACTACATCTATTATTGTTTTTTATCATAATGATCAATACTTTGTATGTATGTAAAACATTTTTCTATGTTTTTTATTTTGAGTGGAAGCTCACAGGTGAATATGAACTATTACCCCCCTCCCTCCTAAAATTACAACAAAAACTAAAATAATTGGTCCCAAAAAGAGAAGAACACATGTATGCAGTCATGAGAAGTTCAGTCTACATCTGAAAAACAAAGGAAGGAAGAATGAGTCCTTGCTGAGGATGCACATGTGTCTCATATGTAGAAATATTTCACATTTATATCGCACCGTTAATTGTGCTGAAAAGGGTGTAGTTTCACAGGTCAAAATGACTGCAGAAAATGACCGCTTCTCTACAAGCTGTCTTGGCCATCCCTGCTTACCTGGATCCTTGTGATGAGTCATCTAAAAGGGGAAACTACAGCACAAGGAAAGGAGAAACACCTATTCACATAAGCATAAACTCACACCTATCCACGTACTGAGTGAATGAGATGACGTCCCTCAAGACTTAGGTCTAACTCTCTCCTCATGACACGCCAGCGAAAATAAACGGATCATCCTTTGTTACTTGACAGTTGACGTAGATGCTTTCTTTCTTCTCTCTTGTTGTGCCAAAGCTATGATCTTTTGCCAAGTTCTGTATACTTCTATAAAATGCCAAAACATACCAGCTAATCCAGCATGAGTCCTGGAAATAACACGTTTTACAACAGTAACTGTAAGCGTCTCGTTCACTCCAGGAATCCTGTAAAGCTTGGCCTTAGGGCTTAAATACCGTCAGCCCAACAGCCCAACCGTATTTGTGTCTTGAACTATGAGATCAGAGTCTGCTGCCAGGAAGTGGTTTAGTGAGGAAGACTCTTTTAGGGACACATTACGGTAAACCTATTCCGGGACTAAAAAGCACTTTCAATGGAGTAAATGAATGAAAACGTCGTAAACCTTCATGTTCATGTCACAGTGACACTGTCAAATAAAGTAGAACCAAAGTGCATTGGAGTCCAGGAGTAGTCTTAATTCATCTGGGTTCTGCAAAACTGGCCTAGAGAGTTCTAATCATGCGTTTTCAATCTCACCCAGCTGCAATGGGCTACAATACCCTGAGGGGCCTAACAGCTTATATTCAAGGGAATTGAAACTCACTCCCATAAACACAGTAATGCTGACCTCTTATGGTTAGGACATGTATTACATCAATGAAAAAAGAAAGTTTCACATTCATTTTGGTAACACTTTACTTGACACCCAGCATCATAACTTGTTATGACACAGTCATAACCATGTCATAAGATGTCACAACAGCTGATATGACTTGTCATAAACTGTCATAATATGGTCTTAACATTGTCATGACACATATATTTACACCTGTTGTGACATATATTGCATTACTTTATGGCTGGTTATGACACCTACATAAGAGTGACAAAACATGCCCTTATGTCAGTAGTCAGTCAAAATGAGGATGTCTTGTCCTGCTCCTGAAATCTGCTCCTGCATTCATCCCAGTCATCAGCAACAGAGCATTGAGGTAGGTGCATGTCTGACATCAATGCGTGCACAATTACAATTTCAATTTAATATGGTCTATTTCAGGAAATGTTATATAGCATAAACATACTGTTGATAAGTAGTTTATGGTGTCATGGAATGTTTTGCCTTGTGTGGTACGAGTTGTGGGTTTTGACAAGCTTATGTACACTACCTTTGAAAAGTTTGGGGTCACTTAGAAATGTCCTTGTTTTTGAAAGAAAACCACATTTTGTTGTCCATTAAAATAACATCAAATTGATCAGAAATACAGTGTACACATTGTTAATGTTGGAAATGACTATTGTAGCTGGAAACGGAAGATTTTTTATGAAATATCTACATAGATGTACAGAGGCCCATTATCAGCAACCATCACTCCTGTGTTCCAAGGGCACATTGTGTTGGCTAATCCAGGTTTATCATTATAGAAGGCTTATTGATCATTAGAAAACCCTTTTGCAATTATGTTATAACAGCTGAAAGCTGTTGTCCTGATTAAAGAAGCAATAGAACTGGCCTTCTTTAGACTAGTTGAGGATCTGGAGCATCAACATTTGTGGGTTTGATTATAGGCTCCAAATTGCCAGAAACAAAGTACTTTCTTCTGAAACTCGTCAGTCTATTCTTGTTCTGAGAAATGAAGGCTATTCCATGCGAGAAATTGCCAAGAAACTGAAGATCTCGTACAACGCTGTGTACTACACCCTTCACAGAACAGCGCAAACTGGCTCTAACCAGAATAGAAAGAGTGGGAGGCCCCAATGCACAACTAAGCAAGAGGACAAGTACATTAAAGTGTTTAGTTTGAGAAACAGACTCCTCACAAGTCCTCAACTGGCAGCTTCATTAAATAGTACCCGCAAAACACCAGTCAACAGTGAAGAGGCGATTCCGGGATGCTGGCCTTCTAGGTAGAGTTTCAAAGAAAAAGCCATTGGAAGACAAGAGTGATGGTTGCTGATAATGGGCCTCTGTACGCCTATGTAGATATTCCATAAAAAAATCTGCCGTTTCCAGCTACAATAGTCATTTAAAACATTAACAATGTCTACACTGTATTAATTATCAATTTGATGTTATTTTAATGGACAAAAATATACTTTTCTTTCAAAACAAGAACATTTCTAAGTGACCCCAAACTTTGGAATGGTAGTGTAGGTGTCATAACCAGCCATAAAATAACTCAATATATGTCACAACAGGTCTGAATATATGTGTCATGACAGTGTTATGACCATATTATGACAGTTTATGACAAGTTATGTCAGCTGGTATGACTGTTATGGCACTGGGTGTCAAGTAAAGTGTCACCCTAAGTTTTCCTTGAATGTGGATTGATGAGGGGATGATAGCTAATGAGCCAAACCGGCAAAGAGAGATGAGTTCGCATCTTTCTTTTTTCTTTGCTCGTGTATTACACAATGTTCTGCCCTACATTTCCTAGAGGAGTGCTGAGTCACTTCTTAGAGAGGTTAGAGAGGAAGTACTTTTTTCTGTTATTGCAGTATATTCTGGTTCCACTGTGTGCTTTGATTTCCTGGACCTGCAGCCTGCTTCCTATATGCTTCTTCTCATCCCACATAGCTGAGCAGCAGCTGATGGCTTCCCATAAGCACCTGTCTGGTGGGAGAACACGTTGAGAGCTTCAGGCAGAAGGGTGTGACATCATACAGAGAGCTCTGCTGGGGGTGGATGGAGATTCCGTACATATTTATGTCACGAGATGACGAGATGACAATCATTCAACAAAGCCATTTTCAGTTCACGGAGGAAAGAGATGCTGCTGGGAAATGTTCTGAAAATACAGCAGAAATGGAGCCAGAGCTTTCTAGCCCCAGCCCCAGTCTCAGCCCCAGCCTCAGCCCCAGTCCCATTCTCAGCCCCAGTCTCAGCCCCAGCCTCAGCCCCAGCCTCAGCCCCAGCCCCAGCCTCAGCCTCAGCCCCAGCCTCAGCCCCAGACCCAGCCCCAGACCCAGCCTCAGCCCCAGCCTCAGCCCCAGCCCCAGCCTCAGCCCCAGCCTCAACCCCAGCCCCAGCCTCAGCCCCAGACCCAGCCTCAGCCCCAGCCCCAGCCTCAGCCCCAGACCCAATCTCAGCCCCAGCCCCAGCCCCAGACCCGGCCTCGGCCCCAGCCCCAGCCCCAGACCCGGCCTCAGCCCCAGACCCGGCCTCGGCCCCAGCCCCAGCCTCAGCCCAAGCACCAGCCCCAGCCTCAGCCTCAGCCTCAGCCCCAGCCCCAGCCCCAGCCCCAGCCCCAGCCTCAGCCCCAGCCTCAGCCTCAGCGCCAGCCTCAGCCCCAGCCCCAGCCTCTGCCCCAGCTCCAGCCCCAGCCCCAGCCTCAGCCCCAGACCCAGGCCAAGCCTCAGCCCCAGCCCCAGCCAAAGCCCCAGCCCCAGCCTCGGCCCCAGCCCCAGCCTCAGCCCAAGCACCAGCCCCAGCCTCAGCCTCAGCCCCAGCCCCAGCCTCAGCCCCAGCCCCAGCCTCAGCCTCAGCGCCAGTCTCAGCCCCAGCCTCAGCCCCAGCCTCTGACCAAGCTCCAGCTCCAGCCCCAGCCCCAGCCTCAACCCCAGCCCCAGCCTCAACCCCAGCCCCAGCCTCAGCCCCAGACCCAGCCTCAGCCCCAGACCCAATCTCAGCCCCAGCCCCAGCCCCAGACCCGGCCTCGGCCCCAGCCCCAGCCTCAGCCCAAGCACCAGCCCCAGTCTCAGACTCAGCCCCAGCCCCAGACCCGGCCTCAGCCCCAGACCCGGCCTTGGCCCCAGCCCCAGCCTCAGCCCAAGCACCAGCCCCAGCCTCAGCCTCAGCCCCAGCCTCAGCCCCAGACCCAGCCTCAGCCCCAGACCCAGCCTCAGCCCCAGACCCAATCTCAGCCCCAGCCCCAGACCCGGCCTCGGCCCCAGCCCCAGCCTCAGCCCAAGCACCAGCCTCAGCCTCAGACTCAGCCCCAGCCCCAGCCTCAGCCCCAGCCCTAGCCCCAGCCTCAGCCACAGCGCCAGCCTCAGCCCCAGCCCCAGCCCCAGCCTCTGCCCCAGCGCCAGTCTCAGCCCCAGCCCCAGCCCCAGCCTCTGACCAAGCTCCAGCTCCAGCCCCAGCCCCAGCCTCAACCCCAGCCCCAGCCTCAACCCCAGCCTCAGCCCCAGACCCAGCCTCAGCCCCAGACCCAATCTCAGCCCCAGCCCCAGCCCCAGACCCGGCCTCGGCCCCAGACCCAGCCTCAGCCCAAGCACCAGCCCCAGTCTCAGACTCAGCCCCAGCCCCAGACCCGGCCTCAGCCCCAGACCCGGCCTTGGCCCCAGCCCCAGCCTCAGCCCAAGCACCAGCCCCAGCCTCAGCCTCAGCCCCAGCCTCAGCCCCAGACCCAGCCTCAGCCCCAGACCCAGCCTCAGCCCCAGACCCAATCTCAGCCCCAGCCCCAGCCCCAGACCCGGCCTCGGCCCCAGCCCCAGCCTCAGCCCAAGCACCAGCCTCAGCCTCAGACTCAGCCCCAGCCCCAGACCCGGCCTCAGCCCCAGACCCGGCCTCGGCACCAGCCCCAGCCTCAGCCCCAGCCCCAGGCCAAGTCTCAGCCCCAGCCCCAGCCTCAGCCCCAGCCCCAGCCTCTGCCCCAGCCCCAGCCTCAGCCCAAGCACCAGCCCCAGCCTCAGCCCCAGCCCCAGCCCCAGCCTCAGCCCCAGCCCCAGCCTCAGCCTCAGCGCCAGTCTCAGCCCCAGCCCCAGCCCCAGCCCCAGCCTCTGCCCAAGCTCCAGCTCCAGCCCCAGCCCCAGCCTCAGCCCCAGCCTCATCCCCAGCCCCAGACCCGGCCTCAGCCCCAGACCCGGCCTCGGCCCCAGCCCCAGCCTCAGCCCAAGCACCAGCCCCAGCCTCAGCCCAAGCCCCAGCCCCAGCCTCAGCCCCAGCCCTAGCCCCAGCCTCAGCCACAGCGCCAGCCCCAGCCCCAGCCCCAGCCCCAGCCTCTGCCCCAGCTCCAGCCCCAGCCCCAGCCTCAGCCCCAGCCTCAGCCCCAGCACCAGGCCAAGCCTCAGCCCCAGCCCCAGGCCAAGGCTCATCCCCAGCCCCAGCCTCAGCCCCAGACCCAGCCTCAGCCCCAGCCCCAGCCTCAGCCCAAGCACCAGCCCCAGCCTCAGCCTCAGCCCCAGCCTCAGCCCCAGACCCAGCCTCAGCCCCAGACCCAGCCTCAGCCCCAGACCCAATCTCAGCCCCAGCCCCAGCCCCAGACCCGGCCTCGGCCCCAGGACCAGCCTCAGCCCAAGCACCAGCCCCAGCCTCAGCCCCAGCCCCAGCCTCAGCCCCAGCCCCAGCCTCAGCCCCAGCCCCAGCCTCAGCCTCAGCGCCAGCTTCTGCCCCAGCTCCAGCCCCAGCCTCAGCCTCAGCCTCAGCCCCAGCCTCGGCCCCAGCCCCAGCCTCAGCCCAAGCACCAGCCCCAGCCTCAGCCTCAGCCCCAGCCCCAGCCCCAGCCTCAGCCCCAGCCCCAGCCTCAGCCTCAGCGCCTGTCTCAGCCCCAGCCCCAGCCCCAGCCTCTGCCCAAGCTCCAGCTCCAGCCCCAGCCCCAGCCTCAGCCCCAGCCCCAGCCTCTGCCCCAGCTCCAGCCCCAGCCCCAGCCTCAGCCCCAGACCCAGGCCAAGCCTCAGCCCCAGCCCCAGCCTCAGCCCCAGCCCCAGCCTCGGCCCCAGCCCCAGCCTCAGCCCAAGCACCAGCCCCAGCCTCAGCCTCAGCCCCAGCCCCAGCCTCAGCCCCAGCCCCAGCCTCAGCCTCAGCGCCAGTCTCAGCCCCAGCCCCAGCCTCTGCCCAAGCTCCAGCTCCAGCCCCAGCCCCAGCCTCAGCCCCAGCCTCAGCCCCAGCCCCAGACCCGGCCTCAGCCCCAGACCCGGCCTCGGCCCCAGCCCCAGCCTCTGCCCCAGCCCCAGCCTCAGCCCAAGCACCAGCCCCAGCCTCAGCCTCAGCCCCAGCCCCAGCCCCAGCCTCAGCCCCAGCCCCAGCCTCAGCCTCAGCGCCAGTCTCAGCCCCAGCCCCAGCCCCAGCCTCTGCCCAAGCTCCAGCTCCAGCCCCAGCCCCAGCCTCAGCCCCAGTCTCATCCCCAGCCCCAGACCCGGCCTCAGCCCCAGCCCAAGCCCCAGCCCCAGCCTCAGCCCCAGCCCTAGCCCCAGCCTCAGCCACAGCGCCAGCCTCAGCCCCAGCCCCAGCCCCAGCCTCTGCCCCAGCTCCAGCCCCAGCCCCAGCCTCAGCCCCAGCCTCAGCCCCAGCCCCCGGCCAAGCCTCAGCCCCAGCCCCTGGCCAAGGCTCATCCCCAGCCCCAGCCTCAGCCCCAGACCCGGCCTCAGCCCCAGCCCCAGCCTCAGCCCAAGCACCAGCCCCAGCCTCAGCCTCAGCCCCAGCCTCAGCCCCAGACCCAGCCTCAGCCCCAGACCCAGCCTCAGTCCCAGACCCAATCTCAGCCCCAGCCCCAGCCCCAGACCCGGCCTCGGCCCCAGGACCAGCCTCAGCCCAAGCACCAGCCCCAGCCTCAGCCCCAGCCCCAGCCTCAGCCCCAGCCCCAGCCTCAGCCCCAGCCCCAGCCTCAGCCTCAGCGCCAGCCTCTGCCCCAGCTCCAGCCCCAGCCTCAGCCTCAGCCTCAGCCCCAGCCTCGGCCCCAGCCCCAGCCTCAGCCCAAGCACCAGCCCCAGCCTCAGCCTCAGCCCCAGCCCCAGCCCCAGCCTCAGCCCCAGCCCCAGCCTCAGCCTCAGCGCCTGTCTCAGCCCCAGCCCCAGCCTCTGCCCAAGCTCCAGCTCCAGCCCCAGCCCCAGCCTCAGCCCCAGCCTCTGCCCCAGCTCCAGCCCCAGCCCCAGCCTCAGCCCCAGACCCAGGCCAAGCCTCAGCCCCAGCCCCAGCCTCGGCCCCAGCCCCAGCCTCAGCCCAAGCACCAGCCCCAGCCTCAGCCTCAGCCCCAGCCCCAGCCTCAGCCCCAGCCCCAGCCTCAGCCTCAGCGCCAGTCTCAGCCCCAGCCCCAGCCCCAGCCTCTGCCCAAGCTCCAGCTCCAGCTCCAGCCCCAGCCTCAGCCCCAGCCTCAGCCCCAGACCCGGCCTCAGCCCCAGACCCGGCCTCGGCCCCAGCCCCAGCTCCAGCCCCAGCCCCAGCCTCAGCCCCAGCCTCAGCCCCAGCCCCAGACCCAGCCCCAGCCTCAGCCCAAGCACCAGCCCCAGCCTCAGCCCAAGCCCCAGCCCCAGCCTCAGCCCAAGCCCCAGCCCCAGCCTCAGCCCCAGCCCTGGCCCCAGCCTCAGCCACAGCGCCAGCCTCAGCCCCAGCCCCAGCCCCAGCCCCAGCCTCTGCCCAAGCTCCAGCTCCAGCCCCAGCCCCAGCCCCAGCCCCAGCCTCAGCCCCAGCCCCAGACCCGGCCTCAGCCCCAGACCCGGCCTCGGCCCCAGCCCCAGCCTCAGCCCAAGCACCAGACCCAGCCTCAGCCCAAGCCCCAGCCCCAGCCTCAGCCCCAGCCCTAGCCCCAGCCTCAGCCACAGCGCCAGCCTCAGCCCCAGCCCCAGCCTCTGCCCCAGCTCCAGCCCCAGCCCCAGCCTCAGCCCCAGCCTCAGCCCCAGCCCCAGGCCAAGCCTCAGCCCCAGCCCCAGGCCAAGGCTCATCCCCAGCCCCAGCCTCAGCCCCAGACCCAGCCTCAGCCCCAGCCCCAGCCTCAGCCCAAGCACCAGCCCCAGCCTCAGCCCCAGCCTCAGCCCCAGACCCAGCCTCAGCCCCAGACCCAGCCTCAGCCCCAGACCCAATCTCAGCCCCAGCCCCAGACCCGGCCTCGGCCCCAGGACCAGCCTCAGCCCAAGCACCAGCCCCAGCCTCAACCCCAGCCCCAGCCTCAGCCCCAGCCCCAGCCTCAGCCCCAGCCCCAGCCTCAGCCTCAGCGCCAGCCTCTGCCCCAGCTCCAGCCCCAGCCTCAGCCTCAGCCTCAGCCCCAGCCCCAGCCTCGGCCCCAGCCCCAGCCTCAGCCCAAGCACCTGCCCCAGCCTCAGCCTCAGCCCCAGCCCCAGCCTCAGCCCCAGCCTCAGCCTCAGCACCAGTCTCAGCCCCAGCCCCAGCCCCAGCCTCTGCCCAAGCTCCAGCTCCAGCCCCAGCCCCAGCCTCAGCCCCAGCCTCAGCCCCAGCCCCAGCCCCAGACCCGGCCTCAGCCCCAGACCCGGCCTCGGCCCCAGCCCCAGCCTCAGCCCAAGCACCAGCCCCAGCCTCAGCCACAGCGCCAGCCTCAGCCCCAGCCCCAGCCCCAGCCTCTGCCCCAGCTCCATTCCCAGCCTCAGCCCCAGCCTCAGCCCCAGCCTCAGCCCCAGCCCCAGGCCAAGCCCCAGCCCCAGCCCCAGGCCAAGCCTCAGCCCCAGCCCCAGCCTCAGCCCCAGACCCAGCCTCAGCCCCAGACCCAGCCTCAGCCCCAGACCCAGACCCGGCCTCGGCCCCAGCCCCAGCCTCAGCCCAAGCACCAGCCCCAGCCTCAGACTCAGCCCCAGCCCCAGCCCCAGACCCGGCCACAGCCCCAGACCCGGCCTCGGCCCCAGCCCCAGCCTCAGCCCAAGCACCAGCCCCAGCCTCAGCCCCAGCCCCAGCCTCAGCCTCAGCGCCAGCCTCTGCCCCAGCTCCAGCCCCAGCCTCAGCCTCAGCCCCCGCCCCAGCCTCAGCCCCATTCCCAACCCCAGCCTCAGCACCAGCACCAGCCTCGGCCCCAGCCCCAGCCTCAGCCCCAGCCCCAGCCTCAGTCCCAGCCCCAGTCTCAGCCCCAGCCTCAGCCCCAGCCCAGCCTCAGCCCCAGCCTCAGCCCCAGAACCCAGCCTCAGCCTCAGCCCCAGCCCCAGCCCCAGCCCAAGACTCAGCCTGAGTTCCAGCCTCACACCCAGACCCTTGGCTTCTTGGAAGGTCAAAGAAAGTTAGGCAAGCACCTCACTGTGGTAGTGTATTGTTGTGTTCTCCATGGAAAGTTACTGTAAACAGAGGTGAAATTGGGGTGGAATAGCAAGGAACGGAATTCTCAAAGGGAAATGATTTTGACAGAAACGTACAGTGGTTAGTGGTTAAGGCCTGCAATATAGTAATAATGTGTGTGCTTATATTTGTCCTAGTTCACACATGTAAAAGTGTGTTTTTTGCATATCCCAACTCGCCATGAGACACCCTTGGAGAGTGGAGTCACGTCCAGGGTCAGCCATTATCAACGGCGAACCTGTAGCAATTACGGTTAAGTGCCTTGCTCAAGGTCACATCGAGAGATTGTTCACCTTGTTGGCTCAGGGATTCAAACTAGAGATGTTGTGGTTACTGGCCCAATGCTCTAACCGCTAGGCTACAGTCTGTCCATATACAGTGGGGCAAAAAAGTATTTAGTCAGCCACCAATTGTGCAAGTTCTCCCACTTAAAAAGATGAGAGAGGCCTGTAATTTCCATCATAGGTACACTTCAATTATGCCAGACAAAATGAGAAAGAAAAAATCCAGAAAATCACATTGTAGGATTGTTAATGAATTTATTTGCAAATTATGGTGGAAAATAAGTATTTGGTCACCTACAAACAAGCAAGATTTCTGGCTCTCACAGACCTGTAACTTCTTCTTTAAGAGGCTCCTCTGTCCTCTACTCATTACCTGTATTAATGGCACCTGTTTGAACTTGTTATCAGTATAAAAGACACCCGTCCACAACCTCAAACAGTCAAACTCCAAACTCCACTATGGCCAAGACCAAAGAGCTGTCAAAGGACACCAGAAACAAAATTGTAGACCTGCACCAGGCTGTGAAGACTGAATCTGCAATAGATAAGCAGCTTGGTTTGAAGAAATCAACTGTGGGAGCAATTATTAGGAAATGGAAGACATACAAGACCACTGATAATCTCCCTCTATCTGGGGCTCCACGCAAGATCTCACCCCGTGGGGTCAAAATGATCACAAGAATGGTGAGCAAAAATCCCAAAACCACATGGGGGGACCTAGTGAATGACCTGCAGAGAGCTGGGACCAAAGTAAGAAAGCCTACCATCAGTAACACACTACGCCGCCAGGGACTCAAATCCTGCAGTGCCAGACGTGTCCCCCTGCTTAAGCCAGTACATGTCCAGGCCCGTCTGAAGTTTGCTAGAGAGCATTTGGATGATCCAGAAGAAGATTGGGAGAATGCCATATGGTCAGATGAAACCAAAATATAACTTTTTGGTAAAAACTCAACTCGTCGTGTTTGGAGGACAAAGAATGCTGTGTTGCATCCAAAGAACACCATACCTACTGTGAAGCATGGGGGTGGAAACATCATGCTTTGGGGCTGTTTTTCGGCAAAGGGACCATGACGACTGATCCGTGTAAAGGAAAGAATTAATGGGGCCATGTATCGTGAGATTTTGAGTGAAAACCTCCTTCCATCAGCAAGGGCATTGAAGATGAAACGTGGCTGGGTCTTTCAGCCATGACAATGATCCCAAACACACCGCTCGGGCAACGAAGGAGTGGCTTCGTAAGAAGCATTTCAAGGTCCTGGAGTGGCCTAGCCAGTCTCCAGATCTCAACCCCAATAGAAAATCTTTGGAGGGAGTTGAAAGTCCGTGTTGCCCAGCAACAGCCCCAAAACATTACTGCTCTAGAGGAGATCTGCATGGAGGAATGGGCCAAAATACCAGCAACAGTGTGTGAAAACCTTGTGAAGACTTACAGAAAACGTTTGACCTCTGTCATTGCCAACAAAGGTTATATAACAAAGTATTGAGATAAACTTTTGTTATTGACCAAATACTTATTTTCCACCATAATTTGCAAATAAATTCATTAAAAATCCTACAATGTGATTTTCTGGATTTTGTTTGTCATGGTTGAAGTGTACCTATGATGAAAATTACAGGCCTCTCTCATCTTTTTAAGTGGGAGAACTTGCACATATGGTGGCTGACTGAATACTTTTTTGCCCCACTGTATATCGTTAACTGTCAAGGATATATTACGCAAGCCTTGATATTAAATCCCAGAACTGTCATCAGTTCCTTCCTTCCTTTTCATTAAAATGACTCATGTAGAGATGAGCTGTTATTCCTTCCTATGCTGCTGTATTTCCTCTTACCTGTTTCTGTGTGACTGCATGTGAACACCTTGTGGGGTATCTGGCGAAATTCCCCTCTCTGCCCTATAAGAGCCAGACATGAGCGCCAACATGGACACAGAGGACTGCTCATCAGATAGATAGAGGACACACACACAGAGGACTGCTCATCAGATAGATAGAGGACAAACACACAGAGGACTGCTCATCAGATAGATAGAGGACACACACACAGAGGACTGCTCATCAGATAGATAGAGGACACACACACAGAGGACTGCTCATCAGATAGATAGAGGACACACACACAGAGGACTGCTCATCAGATAGATAGAGGACACACACAGAGGACTGCTCATCAGAGAGATAGAGGACACACACACAGAGGACTGCTCATCAGAGAGATAGAGGACACACACAGAGGACTGCTCATCAGAGAGATAGAGGACACACACACAGACACACAGACAGGTGAGTTGGAACACCTGCCACACACCTAAGGATTTGTTGGGGACATGTGGTCCGGGGGGGCATGGCGTAGAGGCCGGGGGAAATGTTGACTTGGATGCGGGGTAGACTTTTTAAATTGATTACTGGATGCTGCACTGAACTGACAATACGCTATAAACATGGATATGTCACAAACTATAAAAATGTAACCACCAAGTCATTTCTGGAGGCTTGATGCAGCGTTACTGTAGCAATAACTCTAAGCAATAACTTAATAACTCTAGCTAACTTAGACTGAGAAGACTTAACATGAATGTGTATGTTGTTATGTCAGTGATGCTCTATCTAAAAGTTGGACTTTTCCTTTCATCAAGTATACTTTTTTCTCCATACACCTGTCAGTAAAAATGTTTTTATTGTCACATACACCTGAAAAGTGTTGTTTTGTACAGTCACAGCCATAGTGGTATGGCACCCCTGGAGCAAATTAGGGTTAAGTGCCTTGCTCAAGAGTACAACAACAGATTTTTTACCTTGTCGGTTCAGGTAATCAAACCGGCAACCATTTTGGTTACTGGCCCTACGCTCTAACCTCTAGGCTATGTGTTACCAGTATGTAAGGTGTGTGAGTTTACTTTCTAAGTGATTCTCTGTCTGTCTCCAGGTTGACATAGAGATGAAGCTGCTGTTAAGCCCCACCATCCCCAGGCTCCTCTTCCTGTTAGCGTGTCTCAGTGGGTGTGGCTTGGGACATGGCATACACCTGGGAACCTGCTCTGTCACCGTACACACTCACGAACTACGCAAGCACTACACAGAGATACGGAGCTCTGTGGTGAGCACACAAAACACAGTCACTTCCATGATCCTGTATTAGAACAAGAAACCTACCCTGAGGCTCTCAGTCTCTACCTCTCCTCACTCTCTGTCACACTGTCTGTTTTACATATACATATTTTATTAGAGTGAATAGATTTTTTGTGTTGACTGTCTTGTTGTGGGTTAAATGTGTGCAGATAGCAGCAGACAGTCAGATGGGAGTGAGACTGCTGAGGGGAGACGTGATGAGGAACATACAGGTAAATTGTTCTCACTACCTTAACCTGCATATCAATGTTCTTTAAAAGGCACTCAGTCTAGTGTTGTCCATTACGGGAGACCTTTTCCTGGTGCAAAAAAGCACATATATGTATCTGTACAAAAAAATACAGTAAACCCTCATAACCTGGCAGCATGATATAATTTGGAACATTTCTTTAACAATGTGCTGCAGTAAATGTAACATGTAGTGTGTCCTCCCTTTCAGGAGGGGGAGTACTGCTGTTTCCTGCGTCTTTTGCTACGTTTTTATGTGGAGAGAGTGTTTGTTAGCCACGGCATGTCTCAGCCACTGCACCGACGCTCAACCAGCGCTCTCGCTAATAGTTTCCTCACAATCAACAAGGACCTGAGGCAATGTGTAAGAAGACACACACACACACACACAGGCATGCACACACACACACATATTAACACATAACAGCACACATTTTACACCTAAAAACATAAACAAAAGCTACTACTATCGTTATCTAACGACATCTCTTTATGTCCTCCAGCACTGCCACTGTGGAGAAGATACCAGGAGAAAAATGGACTCCCTACAGGCCCAGTTTGACAAGGTAACTACACACACTGACATATAAATATACATATATAGAGAGATAGATAGCGAAATAGAGAAAATACTGTTTTGCGAGTGTATGGTGAAAGAGGCTTAGACAGTCCAAGAGAGGAGAGTGAGAGAGAGGAGATGAATCAATAAGATTCATGCCAATATTAACCTATCTCCGCCTTTTCTCCATCCTCTCACCCTCATCTTTCCCTCCTCTCCCCCTCCTTTCTCACCCTCATCTAACCATCCTCTCCCCTCATTTATTCCTCCTCTCCCCCTCACCTCTCCATTCTACCACCCCTCATCTCTCCATCCTCTCTTCCTTATCTCTCCATCCTCATCTCTCCATCCTGTAGCTGGAGATCTACCAGGCAGCAGTAAAGGCTATAGGAGAACTGGACTCTCTACTGGACTGGCTGGAAGAACTCAAGCACAACTCACACACAACTCACACAGACAGATAACACATATGAAAATGTGTAAATATTGCCGTACAGATGATATGTTACATTTTTGTTACCACATATAATTTATTTGATGGGATAAGTTTACCTGAAAGGAATATTTATTAATGTGTGTATTGATACTAATGTATGTATTAAAAGAGACATATGTCAGTCTCAGATGGTTGTCTAAGTTCCATAAATAATGGTTCTGTGATAGTGTTAATAACAGTGTGAATTTGACCAAACTGTCGAATTTCACTACAAATGACATGTACAGTGCCTTCGGAAAGTATTCAGACCCCTTGACTTTTTCCACATTTTGTTAGGTTCAACCTTATTCTAAAATGTATTAGATTGTTGTTTTTTTCATCAATCCCCACACAATACCCCATAATGATGAAGCAAAAACAGTTTTTTTTACATTTTTGCAAATTTATTAAAAATAAAACACTGAAATATCACATTTACATAAGTATTCATTCATACCCTTTACTCAGTACTTTGTTGAAGCACCGTTGGCAGCGATTACAGCCTTGAGTCTTCTTGGGTATGACGCTACAAGCTTGGCACACCTGTATTTGTGGAGTTTCTCCCATTCTTCTCTGCAGATCCTCTAAAGCTCTGTCAGGTTGGATGGGGAGCGTCGCTGCACAGCTATTTTTAGGTCTCTCCAGACATGTTTGATTGGGTTCAAGTCCGGGCTCTGGCTGGGCCACTGAAGGACATTCAGAGACTTGTCCCGAAGCCATTCCTGCGTTGTCTTGGCTGTGTGCTTATGGTCATAGTTCTGTTGGTCCTGAGTGCTCTGGAACAGGTTTTCATCAAGGATCTCTGTACTTTGCTCCGTTCACCTTTCCCTCGTTCCTGACTAGTCTCCCAGTCCCTGCCACTGAAAAACATCCCCACAGCATGATGCTGCCCCCACCATGCTTCACCGTAGGGATGGTGCCAGGTTTCTTCCAGATATGACGCTTGGCATTCAGGCCAAAGATTTCAATCTTGATTTTATCAGACCAGAGAATCTTGTTTCTCATGGTCTGAGTCTTTAGGTGCCTTTTGGCAAACTCCAAGCGGGCTGTCATGTGCCTTTTACTGAGGAGTGGCTTCCGTCTGGCCACTCTACCATAAAGGCCTGATTGGTGGAGTGATGCGGAGATGGTTGTCCAGAGGTACTCTAGAGCTCTGTCAGAGTGACCATCGGGTTCTCGGTCACCTCATGTCCGACTGCTGAGAACATTTTTTTTTATTTGATCAATTTTATAATACAGCTATAACGTAACAAAATGTGGAAAAAGTCCAGGGGTATGAATACTTTCCATAGGCACTGTAAGTGTGCAATTGCTGGTACCTGGGCTGTCATCCTTAAACGTAGTTGGTTATAATTTGACAGGCACCTTGCCCTCATTAAGCTCTCGGAGCGCACACTGGACGCTCTGGCAAAGGAGTAGGGTTGTTCTGAGCGTTCGGACCTTACAATGGCAGTCAAGCACCCAAGCTTACTGGCTAAATGTTGGCAAACTAGCGAGCTACTTCCAGACAAATGAGAGAACAGCTCACTCTGACCATTTTTGGGCTCCCAAGCAGAGCTGGTTAGGCTGTTTTTATGTTATCCAGAGCGTTGGTGACTGTAACTGTGCTGCTGGCAACAATTGAATTTCTCTTTTTTTGCCAACGTTTACTGACACCGGCCATATTCAATGGGTGTTGAACCTTCGTAAATGAATCAGTTATTAAGAGTGAATTTACAAACTCTGGCTGTCCCTTCGCTACAGAACGCAGTAAACATAGAGAGCGAGGCTGAAAAAGATGCATTCTGAAGCTGCCTTACTACCAGAGGTGTCGAGTATGCTGCTTTATTAACTCAATCAATTATTTTATTTACATTGTTTTCTAACTGATATGATATAATATTATGAATTAATGCGAGAAGTACACGCAAAACACCGCCATCTCCTGGATAGTGTTGGTCCCAAACAGATGCCGCTCTAAATAAAAAAGGTATACCCAAACACACTTCAGCCCAATTGAAACGAAAAAGGGGGGATCCGGTGCTCGACTGAGGGACTTGAAAATCCCCAAAACATTCCATACCTCAGGATACTTCAACTGGTGACTATCCGGGAGAATAAAGAATAAGGAGCACTCTAACCCGATTGTTTGTACTGTCAATAAATCCGATTTATGCAGAAACATATTTATTCTCCGCGATAGTCACCAGTTGAAGTATCTGGGATAAGGAATGCTTTTGGGATATGCCAATCCAACACACAGTAAAAGTTATGCAGTAATGTGAAATATCATACTTGATAGTATTTATAATAATAAATAAAGGTTGAGAACCTGTATTTATTTGAGAAATAAAATAGCCTTCTATAACAGCTTGAAATTAAATAACATGATTAATAATAAAAAGCTTTATTTACAAGAAGCATAATATACCAATCCACTCTAAGATGCTCACAACAATATAGCATGACATTACATGGACTGGGGCTATGTCAGGTTTATGAGAAAGAACACCATGCAGTGGTGTCAAACCCACTACACAAGAAAACAAACGAGGTAATGAAACTAGAGCTGGTGAGGTGGCACTCCAACATTTGAACAAGGAGCCTTGTTGAAACCAACTATGTGCTGCTTTCAGTACAGCTAGAAGACAGTCACTGATACGCGTTGTGTATAATTCAAAACAAAATGAGATGGCAACTGCATATGCTTAAAAATGTATGTTTCTGTTATGCACACTATTTTGGGCTTCTACAATGTTGTGCATGTTTGTTCCTCAATACATTCACAATATAAAATGCCTTTTGGAAAGTATTCAGACCCATTAACTTGTTCCACATTTTGTTAGGCTACAGCCTTATTCTAAAAATGTGTTTACATTTTTTTATCCTCATCAATCTACACAAAATTCCCCATAATGACAAAGCAAAAACAAGCTTGGTCTGAGAATATTTAGGTGACTTTTGTCAAACTCCAAGCAGGCTGTCATGTGCCTTTTACTGAAGAGTGGCTTCCGTCTGGTCACTTTACCATAGAGGCTTGATTGATAGAATTCTGCAGAGATGGTTGTCCTTCTGGAAGGTTCTCCTATCTCCACAGAGGAACTCTGGATCTCTGTCAGAGTGACCATCGGGTTCTTGGTCACCTCCCTGAACAAGACCCTTGTCCCCTGAGTGCTCAGTTTGGCCGGGCGGACAGCTCTAGGATGGGTCTTGGTGGTTCCAAACTTCTTCCATTTAAGAATTATGGAGGCCACTGTGTTCTTGGGGACCTTAAATGGTACAGAATTTTTTGGTACCCTTCCCCAGATCGGTTCCTTCGACACAATCCTGTTTGGGAGCTCTATGGACAATTCCTTTGACCTCATGGCTTGGTATTTGCTCTGACATGAATTGTCAACTGTGGGACCTTATATAGACAGGTGTGTGCTTTTCCAAATCATGTCCAATCAATTGAATTTAACCCAGGTGGACTCCAATCAAGTTGTAGAAACATCTAAAGGATGATCAATGTAAACAGGATGTAACTGATCTCAATTTTGAGTCTCATAGCAAAGGGTCTGAATACTTATGTAAAAAATGCATTTTCTTTCCCCTCTTTTTTTCATTTGCTAATTTTTTTTTTTTAAACGTGTTCTCGCTTTATCATTATGGGGTATTGTGTGTAGATTGCTACAGATTTTTATTTACTTAATCAATTTTAGAATAAGGCTGTAACGTAACAAAATGTGGAAAAAGTCAAGGGGTCTGAATACTTTCCAAAGGCACTGTATATTAAACCAAGATCATTGACCTGATGGGTTTGTTTGTCCTGCCACTACAGGTATAAGGTAGCATGTCTACAAATGTGAAGCACATTCCCATTAAAATGTAGACATCCTTTATGTATTTAGAGAACACCAATGTACTTGTTTGCTGTGACTTTAAGGTGTAATCCAAATGGGGGACTCATTTGTTGGGACAAACGTAAAAAGCTTACTGTGTCAACTAAAAATACTAGTTCTACAAAACATACTATCCACTTTTGTGCCATGCTCAGAATCGAAAGGTCTTACTGCACAAGTGAGAGAAAGATTTTGCCCTAAGAAGCAATGTCATGTTTCTCACTCTGTGTTCATCCTCATTTCTTACAAGTGAAGTATTAACCACAAAAAAGTCAGCAATATGGTTGTTCTCTGTGAATCTGTTGGTGCTGTTTTAGAAATCGTGCTGCCCTGAAGCATTTTACACACATGGGACACTTATATGGTTTCTCACCTGTGTGAATACTAATATGTTCTTTCAGGCTAAACTTCTGAGTGAAGCATTTGCCACAATAACAACACTGATATGGTCTCTCTCCTGTATGACTCCTCATATGCTTTGCCAGGGATTTGGTGTAACCAAAGCATTTGCCACATTCTTTGCACTGATATGGTTTCTCTCCCGTGTGTATCCTCATATGGACTGTTAAGTTATGCTTGAGGCTAAACAATTTACCACAGTCTTCACATTGATGTGGTTTCTCTCTTTTGTGAGTCACCATATGTTCTTCCAGGTATATCTTCTGGCTGAAGCATTTGCCACATTCACTACACTGATACGGTTTCTCTCCAGTGTGTGTCCTCATAAGATCCCTCTCTCTGTTCTCCACCGTTGGGGTTTGGTAAAGATGTGAGGGCTGAGGTGGGTCCTGATCACAGTCACTTTTCACAAAGGAAGGATTGTTTATGAACTCTTTGATATCAGACTCCAGACCCTGAAGCTGCTCTTCCTCCTGACCTGTCCCAAACTCCTCCTGTTCCTCTTTAATCTGTTTGGGCTCTGGGTCCTCCTGCCCCAGACTGGTGCACCACCACTCCTGCTCACAGTGCTGCTGCTCCCCCTCTTCAGGGACAGGGAGTATTAGATGCTGGGGATCTAAAAGGAAAGTCAATCAATCAATCATTATATTACAATCGATCCTGACATTATTTTAAAGACACAATTGTGTATTGGTTGTTTATGGGCAATGTGGTTTGCCTGCTTACATAATCTGCTTGATTGATTGTTGTGATAGTCGCTACCAACCTGCTTTATGCAAATGTATCTTTGGTTGAGTAACGACATCCAGTAGCATCCGTAGACGATCGATCTCCTCCTTTGAACGGGAGATTTCTTCCTGGTACTCTGATACCGTTTTTTCCACGACCACAAATATCTCAACAGCCGCCGCTGTTAATCGCTCGGTAAGAAACACATTCAGCAGATGTAGTTTGGACATTTTGTAGAATGAACGTGTATCAGTTCCTATTGTTTAACTCACGTGGATTAGTAGTATGTTGTGTGTGTGAACCATAGACAGTGAAAAGAAAACGTATGAACGTCACAAGAGTAGCAGAGATTGCAATACCGCCCCCTTTTGTGCGGGTTAATTACGATGATTTTGCTGTCAATGAATGGATGTCTACAAACGTAAGGGCTGTCAAAAATATTGAAATATTAAAGAGTAAGGTTAAACCATATTACATTTAGGATTACTCAGCGCTGCATCCATCCAAAATCTGTGGTTGATTTGTTTATGGCTTTATCTCACTCCAGCCCAACAGGTGGCGGTATACCAATAGCGACCAATGAACAAAGAGCGATAAGGAAGCATACACTGTTTACTTCCATGTACCGTAGGACAGCATTTCTCTGGAAATGTTTTTGTACACTATCATAATGTGTTTCTTACCGAGCAATTAACAGCAGCAGCCTTTGAAATATTTAGGGCCGTGGTTAGAACGATTTCGGAGTACGAGTAAGACATCTCCCGTTCAAAGAAAGATCGAACGTCTACAAAGGCTAACGTTACTAACGTGAAATGTCATCACACAGCCTGATAGTGATATAAAGCAGGTCTGTAGCGTATAGTGATGTTTCCATAACGTTTTACCTTCCCGTATCATAGAGACGTTTCAGATTTTGATAAAACCATACAATATTGTGAACACACGTGCATGTGCGCAGTCGGATCTTCAGTGTCAGAGGAAAATAACTATAGCTATATCATAATTTAGTTCGAGATATTTATTTTTTAATATCTACAGATCCCCAGCAGCTAGTAACTCACTGTCCCAGAAGCAGGAGTTCCCCCTGAGCAGCAGCACTGTGACCAGGAGTGGATCCCAGGTCTGGGGCAGGATGACCCAGAACCCACACAGATTAAAGAGGAACAGGAGTAGTTTGGGATTGGTCATGAGGAAGAGCAGATTCAGAGGCTGGAGTCTGATACCAAAGATTCATATTAACTTCTCCCTTTGTGAAAAGTGATTGGGATCAGGACCCACCCCAGCCCTCACGTATTCACCAAACCCAAACTGTGGAGAATGACTTTCTACCCACTAAAACAACAGAAGAGATCCAAACAGATCATGGTGAGGGCTGTGGAGTATCAGAACCAAACAGTGAATTACAGCCCCTCTCTCCAGTAAATGCAGACTGTTCTCCAGCTCGGAATGAAAACAGTGAACGTGTCGATAGTAGTACATCAACTCTGAGAAAGCAGAAAGATCTCTGGGGAGAAACCGTTTAACTGCCATGTGTGCAGTAAATGTTTCCTTACAGAGGAATACTGTCAAAGACATACAAATACATACAGGAGATGAATATTTTCATTACCATGGTTGTGGCACGTGCTTTACCAGGAAGGGACACTTGGCAGAGCATTTAAGATAGTTACACCCAGAAGAGAAGCCATCCCACTCCCAAGTTTGTATCAAACGTCCTCATCTTTTGAAGGATCATATGAAATTACACACAGGGGATACATATACACTCCCCTCCATATGTATTTGGACAGTGAAGCTAAAATTTTAAAATTGGCTCCCACATTTGGGATTTGAGATCAAAGGTTTTATATGAGGCTACGGTACGTAATGTCACCTTTTATTTGAGGGTATTTTCATACAGATTGGTTTTTCCGTTTAGAATTAAAAGCATTTTTATGTATCTAGTGCCCCCATTTGAAGAAGTCATAAGTATTTGGACAAATTCACTTCGTGTTTGAAGTAGTAAAAAGTTCTGGTGCATATTCCGAGCACACAAACATGTTTGTCGGATGCATTTCTTGGGTTGTTTTGCCCAATAGGAAGTGAATGGTTAATTATAACTGGAGTCATTTTCTAAGTAGATAAAATGTTTCTGCACACTTCATGAAAATGCCCTCAAATATAAAGGTGACATTCTGTACTGTCACCTCATACGGAACATTGGATCCCAAATACAAAATGTTGGCATATGGAGCCGATATTAAAATGTTAGCTTCATTCTCCAAATACATGGAGGGAAGTGTACATGCTCACTGTGTGACCGCAGCTTCAAATCTCAGAGTAGACTAAACATCCACCAGCTAGTTCACACAGGGGATAAGTTTTTTAGCTGCAATGTGTGTGGCAAATCTTTCCCTGGGAAGGGATATTGATATACATATGATACACACATGGTAAAAAAAACTTTGTTGCCGTGTTTGGCATGAAGGCTTCCATCAAACAGAGCATATGAAGACAAGACCCAAGGGTGGAGGTGCTCTGTGAGGGAAACAGGATTCAGTCCGAATATCTGAAGGAACAGTTTAACAATGTAGGACATTCCCCTCATGTCACTACTGTTAGCTGACTTAATCTAATGTATTGATTGATGAATGAGGGTAATTGACATGATTTGCTATTTTTGTGTCCTAGGATAATATTTATATAAAAAAAACTATAAATACAATCTTATTACAACACATTTCTACATGTTCTCTTCTGTTTGGCACTGTATAAATGTATCACAAAGAATGATACATTTGTACAGTTTTTGCATATCAAAGGGTGAAAATATTGGGCAACTGTCCACGATTGAATTTGAACAACTAAAATGGGATATTGGTGTGTTTCATAAGAAAACTATAAGTATTGACACTTGTCCATACAGTTAATAAGAAAAAATGGTTTTCAGCCTTTAAAAAAAGAAAAGATGCCTTCATCCATCAAGGAGAGGGTTGCACGACACAGGTCACAGGTCACAGGTCACGGATACATTCTGATCCTCTAGCAAAGGCAGAATACCTTGCCAAGAGAAGAGTATGGTAGCATTTTCTGAATTTCATTGTACATTTCAACTTATTTAGTTAATTGTATGGTCAGTGTAGAGTGATTTACATCTGGTATCAGTTATTGTTTTGCTTTTAGTTATCAAAGAAGGGCTCAAGGGAAGAAGGATCAACCTCCAATGGAATTGATGTCCGAAACAGCCAGGGCACACAAAAAGGGAACAGTGGAGGGAAACAAATGCTCTTATGGACCAAAGCGGGACCTTCAACCAGAGTAGTCCTCAGTCTCAACACATGACAAAGCAAAGAAAAGTGCAGATTGCAGAAACGATGCAAAAGAAAACTCCAGTTAAACAGCTACAGAGGTTTGAACGAAATTGCAACAAAGCAAAAGGGGAGAAATTCCCAAAATATTTATAGAGGTCAAACAAAACCAGAAAGAAAGTAAGCATACAATAGAGGAAAAAACTATTTGGAGAAAAAAAGTTGACGAGAGTGCAATGTCAAAGTTCAGAGAAGAGGTCTTGTTTAACCTCACAGAACTCCATGCAGCATTCAATGAATGGGTGAGCTCTCCATGCTGTACAGGCAGGCAGTTTGTGCCCATTTTATATAACTGAATGTGTGACTAACACTTATACCCGTCATAAGGCTAACCTGAAAGTGCAAATTGTGAGGGCTCATGCCGGTGTCCTGTGTGGAAAACAATTTAAACATCATTAATGTAAAAACACCAAGTCATTCAAACTGGGAAGAAACCATTTCAGTGTCAAGATTGTGGTAAACATTTCAGTCGAAAAGGAAGCTTGCAGATGCATGAGGACACACACGAAGGAGACGCTGCATCGTTGTCATATTTGTGGAAAGAGCTTCCCTGACCACACGTATGAGTCAGAGGGTTGAAACTGCATCACTGTGAAGAATGTCACAAGGTCTCCGCTGAGTGAAGCCCTGACCGTGCATATGAAGACTCAAATAGAGGAGAAACCGCATCCGTGCCATGAAGGCAGCAGACTTCAATCAGATGGGATCACTTAGAAGGTATATGAGCTTGTTTTACAAACTGGAGGAATCATGATTTGCGTGGGGAAAGTGTGTCAGTTTAAACTAGATTGAAAGATGCTGATATCTAAACTTACATACTGTATCTCAGAGGCACTGCTTTAGGTTGAAAGTGGTAGTCTCACACACACAGTGCTACCCACCGATACACACTGCAGCCTGAATGGTAGAAGATAAAGTAATCCTGACCTTAAAAAAACATTTGACCAATTATTTATTACAAAACAGTTAACATTCAGTACAGAACACTACATTTTGACACAGTAATTTCATCAGGGATAACTGTCAAGGCCCTAATAGGATAGTCATACAGCCCAGCAGTCATGTCCAAGTCCTAAGGGGAAATAGATGAGGATCAAATTCATTGATTGATCTGCATCTACTAAAACAGGTGATATCCTCTGCTTCCTGTAAAATGTGTAGTGTAATTACAAAAGAACAACATCAGTCAACATATATATAGCTACTAGCAGTATTCATATCCTCATGCTGGCACTGAACATGGCTTCAGATGATGACGCATGCAGCAACACAATCACATGGATCAGTGAAAAACAGTAACATTTTCATTACTCAAAGTTATTCCCATTCCCCACTGGATTGTAATGCATTGTTCAAACATCAATCACTGATTCTTCTAGTGTTTTAAATCCTGGACAATAATTAAACTGCCCAGATTTACATGTCACTCTCCTTCTGTGCTCAGAACTTAATTTCAAGAGAGAGCGTAAATGTCTCTGCTGTTAACGTTTTGACCGAGCCATTTTCCAGCCATGTGGTCTCTCCCCTGGGTGAATTTTAAAGTGAGTGTTGAGGTGAGCCGACTGGTTGAAACATTTCCCACAGATGTGACAGCGGAAGGGCTTCTCTCCAGTGTGAATGCGGTGGTGCCTCCTCAACATGCTGATGGTTGTGAAGCCTTTTCTGCACACAGAGCAGCTGAATGGTCTTTCCTTGGTGTGCCATCGCATGTGGACCTCTAACTGGCAGGAGAAACTGAAGCATTTCCCACACTCTCTGCAACGATACACTCTCTGTATGCCCTGGGGTTGATAGGGAGATCTCTGTGGAGGCAGCTTTGAGGTGTTCTGGCCTCTGACATCTATGTGTAGACCTATACTTTCTCTTTCATATGCACTGCTTGTTCCCTGTGCGGCCTTATATCCTGAGAGTCCTTCTCTCTGAATTCTATTGTTGATATTGGGTTGGGCACCGTTTTCACTCGAAGCTGCAAGACAGTCTGAATTTACATTGAAGATGGTCTGTAAGTCACTGGTTGGTTCTGATGTGCTGTAGCCTTCTTCACTTTCTATTTTGATCTGCTTAGAAGATATGGTTCTGGCTAAAGAGTCTCCTTCTCTGATGTCCACAGTTTGGGTATGTGGAAGATGTGAAGGCTGAGCTGGGTCCTGATCACAGTTACTTTTAACAAAGGGAGGAGTTAATGTAGACTCTCCTTTGGTATCAGACTCCAGACCGTGATGCTGGTCTTCCTCCTGGCTGATTCTGAGCTCCTGTTCCTCTTTAATCAGTGTGGGCTCTGGGTCCTGGCCCAGACCGGGGCTCCACTCCTGCTCACAGTGCTGCTGCTCAGGGGAAGATGCATCTTCAGTGAGATGGATAGCATGGTGGTCTAGAGGGAAAGGAAAGGAAGAAAGTCAGCTGAAGGCAATTCTATCTTTGTACCACAGTACATGTATGACATGTGTAGCGTGCATGTGAACCAGAATCTGGGTTTACAGGAGACGTTGAATATGGAGATTCTCCTTTAAGCCCAGGAAGCAGCCATTCAACTTGCCATTCACCAGCTTTGCAAACCTAAAATGTCTAAATACGTTCGGTACTCACCAAAGACCAGTGTGGCAGAGCAACCATTGTCATTACTGCCTTCACGTCCAGTATGTACTTCCAAAAAAGTTCTAAATAAAAAGTTTAATGCAACTGAAAAAAATGGCCTGTCTGGAAAGAATCTAAGAATTGTTTTTGACCATGTGCCAGATCTACCTCTTCTGCACCGCCAGTAAAATCACTCAGTCTATCTAGAAATATAGAATCCCTGTAAAAATATACTCTGTTGTCTACTTACATAAAATATTATTGCATTCCGTGTAATATATGGGTGAAACAACAGATTGATGACGTTCAAACTGTTGTAGGTGATGAAATCAATGACCTTTCCTGCTGCTGGATCAGCCGACCTGCGTGTGGCAGTATTGAGTGATTTTATTGGAGGTGTAGAAGAGTGGATGATTTGGCCAAAAACAATGCACTTACACGGAACCCAAACCGGCTGGGCGCGTGCGCCTACGTGCACTAATTTATTTTGTCCCCCTACACCAAACATGATCACGACAAAGGTTAAAATACCAAAACAAACTCTGAACCAATGACATTAATTTGGGGACAGGTCGAAAAGCATTAAACACGTATGGCAATTTAGCTAGTTAGCTTGCACTTGCTAGCTAATTTGTCCTATTTAGCTAGCTTGCTGTTGCTAGCTAATTTGTCCTGGGATATAAACATTTGAGTTGTTATTTTACCTGAAATGCACAAGGTCCTCTACTCTACACATAAAACGGCCAACCGAATAGTCTCTAGTCATCTCTCCTCCCTGGCTCCTTCATATTTGAACTTTTTTGGTGATTGGCATCTACACTTTCATAGTATTACCACGACAACCGACAAAACATTTAGTCTTTCAATTACCCACGTGGGTATAACCAATGAGGACCTGCTTCTATAAACCAATGAGGAGATGGGAGAGGCAGGACTTGCAGCGCGATTGCGTCAGAAATAGGAATGACTTCTATTTCAGCCCTTGGCAACACAGACACTCGTTGGCGCGCGCGAGCAGTGTGGGTGCAACAATTGAATAACATGGATTTCTAAATTTATGTTGCGACACGAGCGAGTGGTGTGGTCAGCCTATTATGCTGCATTTAGACAGTCAGCCCAATACTGGTCTTTTTTCACTAATGGCTCTGAAAAAAGATATATGGCCTCCCGAGTGGCGCAGCAGTCTAAAAATGTTTTATCAAACTATTTGTCATATGCGCCAAATACAACAAGTGTAGACCTTACTGTGAAATGCTTACTTACAAGCCCTTAACCAACAGTGCAGTTCAAGAAGAGTTAAGAAAATATTTACCAAATAAAATAACAATAACATAATGAGGCTATATACAGCGGGTACCGGTACCAAGTCAGTGTGCGGGGGTACAGGTTAGTTGAGGTAATTTGTACATGTAGGTAGGGGTGAAGTGACTATGCATAGATAATAAACAGCAAGTAGCAGCAGTGTACAAAACAAATGGAAGGGAGGGGTCAATGTAATAGTCCGGTGGCCATCTGATTAATTGTTCAGCAGTCTTATGGCTTGGGGGTAGAATGTGTTAAGGAGCCTTTTGGTCCTAGACTTGGCGTTCCAGTACCGCTTGCCGTGCGGTAGCAGAGAAAACAGTCTATACAGACTTGGGCGACTGGATTCTCTGACAATTTTAGAGGAGTCTCTGACACTGCCCATTATATAGGTCCTGGATGAAAGGAAGCTTGGCCCCAGTGATGTACTGGGCCGTACGCACTACCCTTTGTAGCGCCTTATGGTCAGATGCCGAGCAGTTGCCATACCAGGCGGTGATGTAATCGGTCAGGATTTTATTTCACATTTTATTTAACCAGGTAGGCCAGTTGAGAACAAGTTCTCATTTACAACTGCGACCTGGCCAAGATAAAGCAAAGCAGTGCGACAAAAACAACACATAGGATAAACAAACGTACAGTCAATAACAATAGAAAAACCTGTATACAGTGTGTGCAAATGAAGTAAGGAGGTAAGGCAATAAATAGGCCATAGTGGTGAAGTAATTACAATTTAGCAATTTACACTGGAGTGATACATGTGTAGTTGAGGATGTGCAAGTAGAAATACTGGTGTGAAAATGAGCAGAAATACCAAAATAAATATTGGGATGAGGTAGGTAGTTGGTTGGATGGACCATTTACAGATGGGCTGTGTACAGCTGTAGCAATCGGTAAGCTGCTCTGACAGCTGACGCTTAAAGTTAGTGAGGTAGATAAGTCTCCAACTTTAATAATTTTTGTGTGGCTTTGGGGATGACCAGTGAAATATACCTGCTGGAGTGCGTGCTATGGTGACCAGTGAGCTGAGATAAGGTGGAGCTACTATTTAAGAGCAGTTGGAGGCCACTGAAAGAGTGTTGTATGGCGTTGAAGCTTGTTTTTAGGTTTGTTAACACAGTGTCCAAAGAAGGGCCAGATGTATACAGAATGGTGTCGTCTGCGTAGAGGTGGATCAAAAAAAAAATCACCTGCAGCAAGAGCGACATCATTGATATATACAGAGAAAATAGTCGGCCCGAGAATTGAACCCTGTGGCAACCCCATAGAGAGACTGCCAGAGGTCTGGACAACAGGCCCTCCGATTTTACACACTGAACTCTATCTGAGAAGTAGTTGGTGAACCAGGTGAGGCAGTCATTAGAGAAACCAAGGCTGTTGAGTCTGCTGATAAGAATGAGGTGATTGATGGAGTCGAAAGCCTTGGCCAGGTCGATGAAGACGGCTGCACAGTCCTGTCTTTTATTGATGTTGGTTAGGACCTTGAGCGTGGCTGAGGTGCACCCGTGACCAGCTCGGAAACCAGATTGCATAGCGGAGAAGGTACGGTGGGATTCTAAAATGGTTGGTGATCTGTTAACTTGGCCTCCGAAGACTTTACAAAGGCAGGGCAGGATGGATATAGGTCTAACAGTTTGGATCATGACCGCGGCCGCATTCCAATCTTTAGGAATCTCAGACGATACGAAAGAGAGGTTGAACAGATTAGTAATAGGGGTGCTCTCTAGGATGCTCTCAATGGTGCAGTTGTAGAACTTTGAGGATCTGGGGACCCATGCCAAATGTTTTCAGTCTCCTGAGGGGGAAAAGGTTTTGTCGTGCCCTCTTCATGACTATCTTGGTGTGTTTTGACCATGATAGTTTGTTGGTGATGTGGACACCAATGCACTTGAAACTCTTGACCCGCTCCACTACAGCCCCGTTGATGTTAATTGGGGCCCCGTTCGGCTCGCCTTTTCCTGTAGTCCACGATCAGCTCATTTGTCTTGCTCACATTGAGGGAGAGGTTGTTGTCCTGGCACCACACTGCCAGTTCTCTGACCTCCTCCCTATAGGTTGTCTCATTGTTGGTGATCAGGCCTAACCCTGTGGTGCCTAAGTACACACCCCTGAGGGGCCCCAGTGTTGAGGATCAGCGTGGCATATGTGTTGTTGCCTACCCTTACCACCTGGGGGCAGCCTGTCAGGAAGTCCAGGATCCAGTTGCAGAGTGAGGTGTTTAGTCCCAGGCTCCTTAGCTTAGTGATGAGCTTCATGGGCACTATGGTGTTGAACGCTGAGCTGTAGTCAATGAACAGCATTCTCATATAGGTGTTCCTTTTGTCCAGGTGGGAAAAGGCAGTGTGGAGTGCGATTTTGTCATCTGTGGATCTGTTGGGGCATAATGCAAATTGGAGTGTGACTAGGGTATCCGGGATGATGCTGTTGATGTGAACCATGACCAGCCTTTCAAAGCACTTCATTACTACCAACGTAAGTGCTAAAGGGCAGTAATTATTTAGGCAGGTTAACTTCGCTTCCTTGGGCACAGGGATTATGGTGGTCTGCTTGAAACATGTAGGTATTACATAATCAGTCAGGGAGAGATTGAAAATGTAACTGAATACACTTGCCAGTTGGTCTGTGCATGCTTGGAGTACACATCCTGGTAATCCATCTGGCCCCAAGGCTTTGTGAATGTTGATCTGTTTAAAAAGGTCTTGCTCACATCGGCTACCGAGAGCGTTATCACACAGTCATTCAGGCTCTCGTGCATGCTTCAGTGTTGCTTGCCTCGAAGCGAGCATAAAAGGCATTTAGCTCATCTGGTAGGCTAGCATCACTGAGCAGCTCGCGTCTGGGTTTCCCTTTGTTGCCGGTAATAGTTTTCAAGCCTGGCCACATCCGAACAGTGTCAGAGCCGGTGTAGAATGATTCAATTGTAATCCTTTATTGACGCTTTGTTTGTTTGATGGTTCGTCTGAGGGCATAGCGGGATTTCAGATTAGTGTCCCGCTCCTTGAACGCGGCAGCCTTTTGCTCGATGTGGAGGTTGCCTGTAATCCATGGCTTCTGGTTGGGATATTTACTTATGGTCACTGTGGGGACGACGTCGTTGATGCACTTATTGATGAAGCCGATGACTGAGGTGGTATACTCCTCAATTCCATTGGATGAATCCCAGAACATATTCCAGTCTGTGCTAGAAAAACAGTCCGCCGTCATCTGACCACTTCCATATGGATCGAGTCACAGGTACTTCTTCCTTTAGCTTTTGCTTGTAAGAAGGAATCAGAAGGATAGAATTATGATCAGATTTGCCAAATGGAGGGCGGGGGAGAGCTTTTGGATGAGCATCTAAGGCACGATCCCAGGCTGTATCACAACTGGCTGTGATCAGGAATCACATAGGGCGGCTTACAATTGGCCCAGCGTCGTCCGGATTAGGGGAGGGTTTGGCCGGGAGGGCTCCACGTTGGAGAGTAGCAGTGATGAGACAAGATTGAAATTTGGGAGAAAAGGGGGTAAACTTTTTTTTTTATCGTATATGGATAGATCAGATGTGATTCTTGAAAATGTGTATTTTTTTACCAAACGCCCCTCAAGATTAGAGTGGAATTGAATGGAGAGAGAGAATGTTCTCTGCTGAGTTTATAAAATGGTAAAATGAGCAGCACGGTAGTGCATTTGTAGATACAATGTTGTCAACAAATTTAGGTTGCTGTTACTCCCATCCTTATTGCAGAATGCAGCAATTTGACAGCATGTACTAATGTCGAATTAATCCACACTTGCATTAGTACCATTGTTTTGGTGATTGGCATTTAGGCTCTGACAATGAAAAGGTAGCAGACAGACCTACAGTATGTTTAGTAGTGATTTGTCACTATGAAAATCATTTGGTCAAACAGATTGTGAACTCAAAAGCGTAAGTTTGATTCTAGAGGGGAGTCAATAGATATAAAAACATTTTGGTTAGGGTGTAGGGGCAGATTTATGTCTTGCCTAGAGCAGATGTGATTATCAATTTACTTTATTTAGTCTGATCAGTTGAACAATTCTCATTCTTAACAATGAGCTGAAATAAAAAAGTGGAATTAGTGTGCATGTCAGAAAGATCCCCACATTTACAGTATTTTATTGCTCCACTTCTTCCCAATTTTGACAGTGTAATCACAGATTTGAAATCTGATATGCCTACTTGTGTCTTTGAAAATGAATATAAGGCTATATATTTTTGCAGCCATTCATTGACAGTTTTGAATAAGTCCTACAAATAAGTATTGGATATTAAAATGCTCTAGGCCTCAAATATAATTTCACATTTTAGTATTGTGCACATGCAAGGCAGCGATAGAGGGAGACAGACAAAATATTTGTTAATGAATTGTCAATGTAGAGTAAGAGAATGACAATGATCTTCAACTATTATTATTATTGGACCATGCTGGTCATTTATGAACATTTTAACATCTTGGCCATGTTCTGTTATAATCTCCACCCGGCACAGCCAGAAGAGGACTGGCCACCCCACATAGCCTGGTTCCTCTCTAGGTTTCTTCCTAGGTTTTGGCCTTTCTAGGGAGTTTTTCCTAGCCACCGTGCTTCTACACCTGCATTGCTTGCTGTTTGGGGTTTTAGGCTAGGTTTCTGTACAGCACTTTGAGATATCAGCTGATGTACGAAGGGCTATATAAATAAATGTGATTTTTTTTGTTCAACTAGTAGACATAAACCACCTGAATATTGATATTCATTCGACTTTTTTTTTTTAAATGTTGGATGATTGACAAATTAAGAACATCCAGCACTTGGGAAACATAGATCAAGGAGAGCAAGCAGGATTTTCATCCAGCACTATTTTAAAGAGTTCACCAAAATGACCAAATACTAAATGTTTGTGTCCTTACCTTGAAAGCGGTCTACGACAAAACTGCAATCTATGATTTGGTTACCCACTGCCATCAACCATTAATATTAGTATTTCCTGTGCAGATCATTCTCACTGACCTTCCCACTGTTTCTCCCATTGGCCTGTTTCCTCATCTAATTTCATTACTGAAACAAAAAAAATGTAAAGTGTCAAACCACCTAAAAAAATTATTAAAATTGTATACTTTTAATTCCATCCCCCCAAAACCTAAAAGTCGTAGAATTTTGAGTGTTAATTTATTGTTTTAAAAATTCTGAATACAGCTGACCTGTTTTTTTTTGTATATATATACACCCTGGTCATAGGCCTAAACCATGTCGAAATACATAGAATTACAAGAAATTAGCTTTAAAACAGTAACATTTCACAGGCCCCGTCTAGGCAAAATCTCACTCCAAGCTTTCTTCAAAGTTGGCAGCCCTGTGGTCGGCTTTTCATATTCTCAGTCTAGTCTAACGTTAGTCCAATAGAACAATTCTGGTATTTTGTATAGATTATTTTGTGGAGTCTGGCAACAAACAAAACAATTCCCTCGTTTTGAGAAATAAGAGTAGGTTCATATCCTAGCGTTACTAAGCTAGTTAGTTACCTGTTTGAAGTAGAACGCGCTGAACAGCGATATCCAGCAGCTTTCGGAGACGATTGTTCTCCTCCTTGGAGCGAACGATTTCTGTCTGGTACTCAACTATCGTACCCTTCACAGCTCCAAATATCTCCTCGGCAGCCGCGGTTAATCTCTTCGTAAGAAATATATTCAACAATTCCAATTTTGACATTTTGTTTGCTGTGCGAGTAGTACCACAAATGAAAGATGTTACTTATCTTTCAGGTAGTATTATTATTTTTAACAATCCACCATCTTTGTTTATAGCTATCTAGTTTCACGAATGTGACGACACAGATAAAACAATGAGCCAGATATTTCACCGGATGTATAAATGTGAAGCATCCAGTTGGCGTGTCCACTAACTACCAAATCTGATAATAAGAGGAAGCACAGTACCGGCAGTGGGAGAAGATGGAGGGAGATGGATTTTGGACGACATTCTGCAAATGTTCTCATCGATGAAAGATTTGATCTACGTAGTTTTATTTTTCCAAAACTAGAATCTGTTACGAACAGAGTGGACTTATCTTTGTAGACTTTACCCTTTGCAATAGTTTTTTAAAATTGCGTTTTTTAGGAGCGCAAGGGGGTATTGAGTTATTGCAAACGCGCACTTCAGAGTTGGCGTTCTCTTACGGAAATATGCAAGTACATGGTAGCTCTGCCTATATCCTTGCTTGTTCTGCCTACTTTGATTAATTTGCTCCCATTGGAAACACAGGCCATGGTCTATCTTGATTTATAAAAAATCTTCGGCTACGATGCGTCTATTTCTGCTCAGATCGCACTGACCAAACTTAAGAGCGCCGTCTGCTGTATCGGAGGGGAAAACACTTTATATTGACAAACACACATTTCAAGAATTATACAATCAACAGTAGTTGGTTGATTGCTCCAGGTAAGTTTAGGGCACATGAACTGAAATGACCCTGGCACTCAGATTTTTACACCGTAGCTGGAACAACCACTTTCTTAGATTGACATGTCTTCAGTCATCCTCATGCCATTTGCACACACTGTATATAGACTTTATTTTTTTTTCCTATTGTGTTATTCACTGTACGCTTGTTTATTCCATGTGTAACTGTGTTGTGGTTTGTGTTGCACTGCTTTGCTTTATCTTGACCAGGTCGCAGTTGTAAATGAGAACTTGTTCAACTAGCCTACCTGGTTAAATAAAGGTGAAATAAAAAAAGTCCTCGAGACTGAGGAATCGCAACTTGTCATGAAAGCCTTTTTATTATGTACAACACCCTTTAGACATTTACATAGGAACACCCTCAAGCAGGTACAGATACACAACCAACAGGCTCATCATCCAAGATCATACAACTCTGATCAGCAGATATCTGATCACAGTTGACATGGGACAGGACCAACTGGTACTCTGACCACTAAGGCCAGTTGTCACATGCTAGCAGTGGAAAGTGTCAGTTGAATTCAGACATGGCGTATGAACATTATAAATAGGTTCAAAGTCAGACAGCAGATTCAGAGTCCCTGAGAAGCTGCTTTTTCACATTTTAAGATTAGAAAACACTATTTGTAACAAAAGGTTGAACACAGAGCGGATTGGATGTTAAACGGTATGTAATGTTTCATATTCAACTGTGTCAAATAATTGGGTAGGTTTAAAACATTGTCCAAAATGGTGTTTAATCCAAACACGTGTTGACCAACGTACAATAGGGAAAATAGGTAGGTGAAACTAGAGGAACATGGTAGTTGTATTTAAAAAAGGGACTTGTTTCAGAGTTAACTTCTGTAATACAAAACTGAAAACAAAACTGAAAAACAAATCTTACTTTTAAACATTAAAACATTAAACATTCACTTCATACTTCAACCCATATTTCCATTTAGTTCATCTCAAATATAGCTAACTCAAAGTTCCCACAACCACTTTACATTTACCGTTGAATCAGTTCAGAACTTGAGGTGAACAAAACTTTGTACATGATTTTTGGAGCGTCAGTCTGACAGTAGACATGAGCTCAAGGCAAACGCAGGAGCAGGCTAACTATTGTAATTGCAGTAGCAGTCTGTGACACCCTGCTAGACCAGTTAGTTATTGTAGCTCTTCCATTTAAATCAGTCTTCTAAGCATACACAGATTCAGTCTTTCTGCAACAAACAATGATACATGATTGAACAACCATGGGTGACAAATTGTTTGCTTTTTCCATGTTATCTTTCGAGACAAAAAAAGGAAATAAAAAATAAAACCCTTAGACAAGTATATCACCACTAGTGTCAAATAATCAAAAAGGTACAGAAATTAAAATACATAAAGGATCGTTTTCCCAGGACAAAGGGTAACAACCATGAATGAAATAGTAAAGAGTAAAAACAATACCATGTAAAAATGTTTTCTTTAATTAACATAAGTCCCCTCTAACATGTTGGAGCGAGCAACCAGTCTACTACCATGAAATTTGCTGAGAGATGGTGAAGGTGTTTGGGGATCTTCAGTAACATTGATGCCCTGCAAGTTTGTCTGGTAGTAGGTTAAAGTTCAACTGGTGTTAGTTCAGGTGGTTGACTGATGGTTTTTGATTAGTTCCGGTGGTGAAATTCTATTGGTGGTGATGAATGTAGGAGTTACTCTAGGTCAAGGGTCAGTCAGGGGTAGTGAATGGGGTATAAGGTATCAGGTGACAGGAACATAAGCGTTACTCAAGGTCAAGGGTCGGCCAGGGGTCGTGATTGGGTTAACTGGTAGACAAGTTTAACTGTCAATCATCTCAGACAGCTCCAGCAGGTAGTCGTCCTCTCCCTTGCCAGGGTCCAGCTCCAAGTCTTCTTCCAGGCGGTCATCTGTGAACTCGATCATCAGTTCGTCAAATTCGTCCATGGCGGAGGAGCTAACGGTGGGCCGCCGAGCCTTGGGCTGAGTGGACGTCTTCATCAAAGGACTGGTGAGGAGAGCAAGAGGAGCAGAGTTCATTTAACACCAAACTGTTCATGCCACACCAAACTTGTCTTCCGACTAGCTTGGAAAGACAGTACCGTGCAGTATCGAAGAGCCCTCACTGCTGCTCGATCATCCTATTTTTCCAACTTAATTGAGGAAAATAAGAACAATCTGAAATTTATTTTTGATACTGTCGCAAAGCTAACTAAAAAGCAGCTTTTCCCAAGTGAGGATGGCTTTCACTTCAGCAGTAATACATTCATGAACTTCTTTGAGGAAAGGATCATGATTATTAGAAAGCAAATTATGGACTCCTCTTTAAATCTGCGTATTCCTTCAAAGCTCAGTTGTCCTGAGTCTGCACAACTCTGCCAGGACCTAGGATCAAGAGAGACACTCAAGTGTTTTAGTACTTTATCTCTTGACACAATGATGAAAATAATCATGGCCTCTAAACCTTCAAGCTTCATACTGGACCCTATTCCAACTAAACTACTGTAAGAGCTGCTTCTTGTGCTTGGCCCTCCTATGTTGAACATAATAAACGGCTCTCTATCCACCGAATGTGTACCAAACTCACTAAAAGTGGCAGTAATAAAGCCTCTCTTGAAAAAGCCAAACCTTGACCCAGAAAATATAAAAAACTATCGGCCTATATCGAATCTTCCATTCCTCTCAAAAAATGTAGAAAAGGTTGTTGCGCAGCAACTCACTGCCTTCCCGAAGCCAAACAATGTATACGAAATGCTTCAGTCTGGTTTTAGACCCCATCATAGCACTGAGACTGCACTTGTGAAGGTGGTAGATTACCTTTTAATGGCATCAGACCGAGGCTCTGCATCTGTCCTCATGCTCCTCATGCTCGCTACCCTAACTTCCTTTCATTAAGATTAGCCTACTACATCTAGCTCCATACTGAACTTCCATCCTCTCGGGCCAATGTGTGAATTTATAGTTGGATCAGAATCGCATTTGAAATCATTGGCCATTATGGAGAATTAAGTAAAACCAATTTTAGCTAGCTAGTTAGCCATCGGAGGACAACAACACAACGAGACGTAACAATTTAAGTTATTTTCTGTCAAAAACGTTTTGCTCTCGATGTGATGGGACTGAGGTGAAGCCAAATCCAAACTGGCTTCCCATTCACAGTTGAGCTCACTCAGTTTAGCTCAACGCTGATTGGCTATTATTTTATACTTTTTTTTTATCAAGGGAGACCAAATGGTTACTGGCTTACCTTGCATTCAATGCTACGACTGACAATATTGTCATACTCTTTTTGACCAGACATCATCAGATAGATGGCATACACATACAGAGACAGAGGGGTGCTGTTTCACTCACTCGGATGCTTTTTCCAGTGAGATACATTCAGCCTCTTGTGAATTGAAGGAAAATTATGAAACACAGAGAGATGAAAGATATATTGTTGTGTATATTTTTTTTATTATTATCTTGGTTTTGATTTTGGTGGATGAAGCCTTTACCTCCCTCAACATCTATGAATATACGCCACTGCAAACCCTGCATTTTGTTGGGTGGCAGGATCCTTGTAATCCCCATGTCACTTCCTTAGATCAAGCCTATGGCTACTGGACTATGCTGTCAGCCCGACTGCTCCTCACCCAGCTACTGGCTGGTGTTCCTATACTGTCCTATACAGAGAAACCTGACCTACTACAATGTCATGGTGTCTGTCAGGCCAACATTTTTTGTGAACTGCGGAATATTACGCTGCCATTTATTTATTTATTAAGGTTTTCTTTTGTGTTTTGTGCTAAATTGCTGTGTAAATGTGTGTTGAGAGACGGGAGTGGTTTAAAAAAATAATAATCTCTGTGGGATGTTTTTCATTAATGTTTTATTATATGAGGAATTTCAACATTTGTTTTGTACTATATCTAATTTGCAGCCCCATTCCCAAGATAGTGGATGTGTATTTGAACACCCTTCTATTTAAGTTAAATGTGTTTTCCACATGTTTTCACTCCCCTTTCACATTGTCTTGTGCCAGTAGCAAAATAGGCTCCTGTGTTGTGATTTCTATGTTTTTTTGTATTACTAAACCCCAGTAATAATAATACTGCATTTGTCACGTTCTGACCTTATTTCCTTTATTTTACTTTATTAGGTCTCCTGTAGGTCTCCCCAGCCTGGTGGGTCCTGTGGCAGCCCCATGCACCAGGCTCTCTCTCCGTCTCCTCCCTCCAGGTCCGCCCGTCTGTCCTGAGCTGCCAGAGCTGCCCGTCTGTCCTGAGCTGCCAGAGCCGCCCGTCTGTCCTGAGCTGCCAGAGCCGCACGTCAGTCAGGAGCTGCCAGAGCCGCACGTCAGTCAGGAGCTGCCAGAGCCGCCCGTCAGTCAGGAGCTGCCAGAGCCGCCCATCAGTCAGGAGCTGCCAGAGCCGCCCGTCAGTTAGGCTCCGCCGGAATCGCCCCTCAATCCAGCGTAGCCAGAGTCTCCCGCCTGTCCGGTGCTGCCGGAGTCTCCCGTCCATTTGGGGCTCGCTGCTAGGGTCCCCAGTCCGAGGTCGGCGGCGAGGGTCGCCGTTCTAAAGGTGCCACGGAGGCGGGTAAAGAAGCGGGCAAAGACTATGGTGGAGTGGGGTCCACGTCCCGCGCCAGAGCCGCCACTGCGGACAGACGCCCACCCAGACCCTCCCCTATTGGTTCAGGTTTTGTGGCCGGAGTCCGCACCTTTGGTGGGGGGGGGGGGGGGGCGTACTGTCAAGTTCTGACCTTAGTTCCTTTATTATGTCTTCGTTTTAGTTTGGTCAGGGTGTGAGTTGGGGTGGGTAGTCTGTTCCTTTTTCTATGTTGTGGTTTTATGTTTGGCCTGGTATGGTTCTCAATCAGAGGCAGGTGTCGTTCGTTGTCTCTGATTGAGAATCATACTTAGGTAGCCTTTCCCCACCTGTGTTTTGTGGGTGATTATTTTCCTGTTTAGTGTTTTTTCATTCACCTTAATTAAGAGGACTGTTCATTTGTCGTTTATTGTTTTGTTCAGTGTTCAGTTATTTTATTAAAGATATGAACACTAACCACGCTGCGCTTTGGTCCTCCTCTCCTTCCACCAAGGCAACCGTTACAGTATTACTGGTATATTTTCACCTGCCATTTGATGAGGAGTCAGTAAGAAAAGGGGAAAAGATACGGATAGTCAAATAGAATAGAGAAAATATAGTTAAATGCCTTTGGGTTTGTAGAAGTATCGCAATACAAAGGTGCAATGTTAAAGGTAGCCTCAAGGTAATATATGTTGTAGGGCTGAGAATGAAAAGTCTTAAAAACCATGTCAAACACAGGGAAATTACAACAAGATAAAGCAGGAAAAAAATGTTTTATTCATATGCTTCTAAAGTAAAATGCACATTCAAATCAACCAATTTCCACTACTACTAAACTCAATGCAATACTCAACTGAATGCATCTCAACTATTGTCTACAGAAAGTATTCTTCCACAAAACCTTTTTTTCACGACGGTAACACTCGAAGTTGGTAAATACAAAGTTGGTGTTAGCTTTAGCATTAACGATGCTAATGGACGCCAGGAACGAAAGCTGCTTTTTCTTCAACAGCTAATGGGGATCTGAAATTAAAATCACAAATCATAAATTCACTCCCTAACAACACGCTCAAGGCCACACACAGCACTTGCAGCTATCGTTGAAGACGGTGCCGCTGCCACATTTGCTGAGGTTAGTGATGCCACCAGCGCACATGTAGAAGGAGTTGTTGTCCTCTGCGTTGGCGTAGATGCCATCAGGCTTGCCGTTGCAGAAGCCGGTCCCAGGGGCGTGGGTGGTGGGGCGTGTGGTGGTGGGGCGTGTGGTGGTGACTGAGCCAGGTTTGGGGGTGGTGGTAGGGGGCAGAGGGGGCAGCTCTGGATGGGAGGAAAGAGAAAAGGAGAGAGGGTTTTACCATGAGGGACAGAGCTGAGGTGATGAAATGTCTGGACATTATTTAATCTGACTGCATTTACCATAGTGGCCCCCTCCACAGTGGGATAATCTGGTCCAGTATTTGGTTCACTTCCGATTACACTTTAGTTAAGTTTTGGACTGTCAAGTTTGTTCCTTCATTGAAACGTCAGACTTACCAATGTCAAGAAGGTTGCGCAGATGTCCCAGCAGAGGGTGGTTACCCTCGGCGCAGAACTGGTTGGCGAAGTCATCAAGATCCAGGGCCCACACGAAGGCCCCGCCAAACTTGTTGGCCTTCATGTAGCGGACCTGTGGGATTGAAGAAGGACAGAGAAAGGTAGAGAGACAAAGACAGAGAGAGAAAGGGTATATATTTAGAGGCTATGTCACCAAAGTTTTCACAAAGCTTAAGTATCATGCCAGATACTTTGTTTACCACTTTAATGACTGGGCAAGAATGTCTTCTTTTCTAAATTAGTATCATGGTAAATGTTGAATTGAAAATGACCTTGGTCTCGTAGCTCTGCCTGTTGTCAAATCCAACCCACTCATTGCCCTTGTAGGCATAAGGAACCATCTGGTCTGCAATCATCTCAACTGTTGTGCCCTTCACAAAGGTGCAGATCTGAACAAAACACATGAAACGGGAGATTGTTTTGTGAAATCATCATGCAAATGAAATCACCCTCTTGTACTGCATTCTTGAAATAACAATGAAAAACAAATATATAACTTTGCTTAACATTTTGGTCCTGAGTGTATGAATGTTTTGGCCCCCAGCTTTCACCTCATAGTATGCCCAGAAGCCGGCCTCGCGGGTATAGGGCCCGGCAGAGGCGGGGCCACTAGCTGGTGCTCCAACACTGGTGTCAGATGATGTAAGGCGGAAGGTACGACCATAGGAGGCAAAGCCCATGTTCAGCTTCTCCACTGGGGTGCCATTGTCTCTCCAGTACTTCATGGCATAGTCCTGAGAGAGGAAGAGAGGGGTGGAGGGATGGGGGGGATGGGGAGAGAGGTGATAAATATAGCAACTACCTCAGCAGTGCTAGGGCCTTTACTGTTGTTGAACAGGGATGGGTAAATTTGATGGAGGTGGGGGCCACAAAAAAACGGAACTCATCATTAGGGGCCGCAGTGGCTCGTGGGTCTGCGTACTCACATCCATACCCCGCCACCTTGCGAACATTTTAGTCCCCCCCGTGACAGCAAAGAGAAAAAAAATCCTGCAATTCTGCTCATCTTGCCATGGGGTGGAGATGAAGAAGTGAAGTTTTACAGCTAATTTCCTGCAATTTTACACATTTTCCAAAAAAGGTGGAGGCAAATGTCTGCAGTGTTTAATGTGATAACTGATGATCACTGGGCCCCACCCCGGTCGGTAATTCAACCATGATTACTACAAGTTTAGATAGCTGGCCACTAGACTAATTTACCAATCTATAACAAATGTAGCTGACATGGGCTAATTAAAGGATTGCTGATGCACAACCAAACTTCAAAATTGCACCTTGTGTATTCTAAGACCCTGACTGAGTCCCCCCCCCCCCCCCCCCCCCCCCCCCCAAAAAAAAAACATAAATAATGGGGGCCGCAATGTCCCATCCCTGTTGTAGAATAACACTCAATGGTGAAGTGGCACTATGGTGCAAATCTCATAATTATACCATAATAAGTCAATATCATCAGTAAAGCTGTATGATGTATGAAACCAATTTGTCTTCATGAAGATGGTTGGAATGAGAAGGGTTTTGAACTTACTATTCTCTTCCTTCTACAGGTTTAGTCACTACAAAATATATCATTATATCATTATACACACTGCTAAACATTATGTCAGTTTGTGTGGAATCTTTCCTTACAGTGTTGAAGAAGATAAGGTCTCCCGTGTCATGAGCACCACGGTAGAGTGGGCTGTTGTGTCCAGTGAATTGCTCCCAAGTTCCGTGGAAGTCATAGGTCATCACGTTGATGAAGTCTAGAGACCTGGAGATACACACACAAGCAGACACATAAACTCTAACTATTTAGATCAGAAATGGCACCTGGAAGTTGTTTCTAAAGATCCAGAGCTCACTATAAAAACTGATGGAACAATGCTGGAAACATTCATGTTAAAAATGGCCTCTAGACTCACTTGGCGATCTCAGCAATCTCATATCCAGCGTCGATGGTTCCCTTTCCAGCGGACACGGCAGCAGTCAGCATGAGCTGGGCATTGCCGGTGGACTTGGCCTCAGCTGCGTAGGCAGCCACAAGCTCCTGTAAAACGTACATACACAAAGCATCATGGGTCAGAAAGGGTTGGAGATACACGGTAAAGATGTATTATGGGAAAATATATGAATGTGTTGCACTCAGTTTTTGTAAAGCTCTTTGGATGCTTGGTAAAGCACTAATAAATCCAAACCATTATCTACATTGTTTCCATTGACTAATAACTGTAGTGGAGGTGCCACACCCACCTGGCACAAAAGAGTGAACCTCTTCTTGTCCTCTGGAGGGCTCCCTCGGGCTCCAGGGTACTCCCAGTCCAGGTCCAGCCCGTCAAAGCCATGAGTCCTCAGGAAGCTGATGGATGACTGGATGAATGTATTACGGTTGGCAGCATTGCTCACCATGATGGAGAACCTGAGGTGAGGAAGAAAGTTTTGTCATAAGGCTGTGTATTACAATACACCATGTGGTTTCTAAATACAACCTACTACTGTTCTACTTCCACAGATATACTACTAGCTAATTTCTCATGGACCAAGTACGTAAACATAAATCGAGCATCTGACAGAACTAGGTGAGATTTTCGTTCTGGGTTAACTCAGTTTTCTACTAGAACACCATGATGGAACACCTGAGAGAAGATCAAGGTTTTATCACAATGCCTTAATATAATACACTATGGATGCTAAAGTGTGCTACAAGTAAATTAGTACAGATATCAGTAGTCATATAGTACTGATAGTCATGATGAAAGTAATCTTGACAACACAAACGTGTGGCATTGTCCTTTGTCAAAAGCACTTTGAACAGCATCGTATCTTCACTTTGCTTGTAAAACATGATCGTTGTGTGATTTCAGGTCCCCTAGTATAGTTAACATACACCCAGACAACCTAAATTCTATTAATATGTATGTGTGAATTGGAAATGTGTTTTTTGCATATCCCAACTCTTCTTGAAACAACCTCAGGGAGTGGGGTCACAGCCAGGGTCTGCCATTATTAACAGTAATCCTGGTGCAATTAGGGATAAGTGCCTTGCCCAAGGGCACATCGAGAGATATTGAATCTTGTTGGCTCAGGGATTCGAACTAGCAACCCTTCGGCTTGCCGCCCTTTCCGCCAAACACTACGATACTGTAGGTACAGTTGAAGATGTACTCTAAACCCAAGTCTGGTTGTTTAAGCCAAATGTATGGTGTGTTTCATAGCCCTGTGGCATGACTAAGGAAGGTACTTACTGGGAAGAACCGAAGTTCCATCCTCCGACAGCCAGCAGAGTCTTAAGATGAGGGTTCCTGCAGAGAGACGGCAAAGAAAGGCGGGTTTGAGATTATTCAGCGATTTTGGATATAAGTAGATTGAAAAATCTAAGTGGCTGCTAAAAACTAGCTCCAGTTCAGTGAAATGAATAACAACAACAATGAAATATCCTGGACAATTGGGAAACTAAGTTTCTCATTCAACACCAACACTAATAAGTTGTGAAGCGAGCCACTTACTTGGTCTTCAAGGCGTTGAAAGACCTGTAGAGGACGTCATCATTCCACTCGTATGTGACCAGCTCGTTGCGGCTGTTGATGATGGAGAAAGCGTAGATCAGGTGAGTGCACAGGTGGGGGTCCACGTTCTCGGGCTTGTACTTCCCTTTGTCTGGTCTGTATTGAGACCAATTGGTGAAGTAGCACACCATCTTGGGAGAGGCTGCAGCTGTTGTGGACACTGAGGTGGAAGCACCCAACTGGCACAGCACCAGGCACAAGCCTAGAGAAAGAGAGAGAGAAAAATCTGAGGTTCATACATGAGTAACTCATGAGAATAACTTTTATCTGCACTGATGTGATAGGCATTTGCTTTGCCTTTCAAAACTGCACTTTGTAAATTGCCAAAAAACATTTGTCAAAGCATATCCTTTTATTAGACGACAGAAGGCAGTGATTGTGCCTGATGTAAACTATGGAGTCGTAGTGGATGAGTTGTATGTTATCACCTGCTAAGATTGTCAGCTTAGACATCTTAACTTCTGTTTGATACAAGAGAGAGAGAGAGAGATTAATCAATAAATCTTGAATCTGATATTAATGATTACAGTTGGTATTTACAGTGGGTTATGCCAGCATGGAACTGATGCAAGGTGTCAAACATGTACCTGCCCACTACATCACAACAATAAACTACCCACAACTAATATTTATCTCCCCATTAAATAAATAAACCTGACAAACTGTACTGTGCATGGTACTGTCCTAAACAACATGTCCTACACTATTGAAATTATACCATTAAATGTGTTCATTCACGGACTCTCCTTAATACATTTAGATACTTAGAATCTTTAGAAAACTAATTTAGCAATAGAATTAAAAGCAACAGTGTCTAGCAACTAAAACAAAATAGCAGCTAACGTCAAAGGTTTTTTCATCCAATTACACAATGAATCATTGGTCAAAATATGACGGAATAAACTGTCAGCACTCAGAGTTTCCTTCCAAGCTTACCTTGGGAATTTCAACGATGAAAGAACCAGTGATGAGAAGTTTCGTTTGTCCTTTTATATAGTTTATGTGATCAAATGGGAGGGGGTTGATAAAATGATTGCAATACATCAGATAAGATAACTACAGAATGGTCTGGACTGGGTGGAGATGTATTTATGACAGGGTCGTGCCAGGTAATGCACAGTACTCAGCTGAGAAATGCAAAACAAGACAGATAAGACACAGTGCCTATAGAAAGTACACCGCCTTGAACTTTTTTTCAAATGTTGCTGTGTCATTGGCCACGTTTACACGTGAACAGTATTCCGGATAGTAGCTCATACTCTCACGAGTATACCTGTAACCATGAATAACAAAATATTCCTAATTTAAGTTTATATGGCTTAAAAGGAATGGTAACTGAAATCTGGACACTGACCGTAGTCCTATAACCTCTCACATGTAGCCTAATAAAAGATGAATTATTGCAGACTTATGCATTTGTTGCAGTAAAATTATATAACACATGTTAATTTTGTCTCTGGAACAGAAGTGGAGAAATATGATTACTTTCTTTTAAGCAACTCTAGAGAACATTTTAATATGTGTGAAACAGTTATCTTTGACACTGCTATGCATGTCACGACTTCCGCCAAAGTTGGTTCCTCTCCTTGTTCGAGCGGCGGTCGGCGTCGCCGGCCATCTAGCCATCATCGATCCACTTTTATTTTCCATTTGTTTTGTCTTGTCTTTCCACACACCTGGTTTCAATTCCATCATTACGTTGTGTATTTAACCCCCTGTTCCCCCCATGTCCTTGTCCGGAATTGTTTGTAGTAAGTGCATGTGCACGTTTATCTGGTGTGCGACGGGTTTTGTATCCATTGATTGTTTGTTCTGATTCCGGTGGCATTTATTATTAAACTGCTCCGTTGTAAACACAGTTTTTGCTCTCCTGCGCCTGACTTCTCTGCCGCCTGTACGGACCCATTACAGAATTCCGGACCAACTATATGGAGTCAGCAGGAGCAGGTACCCTGGGTATAGGGGTGGAGGATGCGCGTCCGGGAGCACGTAGCAATGCTTCACCATCTTGGCACCGCCATGGACCGCGTTGTCCAGACAATGGACCGCTGGGAGAGACAGGGAGTTCTATCAGTCCCTCCTCCAGCACAACCAGGGTCTCCACTATGCGCCCCTCCTTCTCCTGGTCTCTCCCTTCCCCAGGAATACGATGGGACGGCTGCGAACTGCCAAGTGTTCCTGTTGCAGCTAGACTTATACCTGGCAACCATCCACCCGGCTCCTTCGGGCCGTGAGAGGGTGTCCGCCCACGTCTCGTGCCTCACCGGGAAAGCCCTGGAGTGGGCCAATGCCGTGTGGAGAGAGGGAGATGAGGTGTTGGACCAGTTTGAGGAGTTCACCCACCGCTTCCAGGCAGTCTTCGACCTCCCACCTGAGGGTAGAGCGGCGGGTGAAAGCCTTTTCCATCTGAGGCAGGGGACGAGGAGCGCCCAGGAGTTCGCCCTGGAGTTTTGGACCCTGGCTGCCGGCGCGGTATGGAGCTATAGGGCCCTGATCGACCATTATCGCTGCAGTCTGTGCGAGGACGTCCGTCGGGAATTGCCTGCAGAGACACCACCCTCATATTCGACCAGCTGGTGGACCTGTCCATCCGGCTGGATAACCTGCTGGCTACCCGCGGACGTTCAGATCGGGGTCTGTTGGTTCCATCCCCCAGCACCCCCTCTCCGATACCCATGGAGGTGGGAGGGACAGTGCGCAGGGAGACCGGAGGGGGTTCCAGCTCGTGCACCATCTGTGGCCGCAGAGGTCACACTGGCGGTCGGTGCCGGGTTGGTTCCTCTGGGTATCGAGGCAGCAGGCAAGGCGCTCTGGCGTCACCCCAGGTGAGCCGGCACCATTCTCACCCAGAGCCCTCTGATGCACATGTGTTTTGTCGGTGGATTTTCTTACCGATCTCCCCCCTCACAGGGTAACACCGCGATGCTGGTCGTTGTGGATCGGTTCTCTAAGACCTGTCATCTCCTCCCTCTGTCCGGTCTCTTACGGCTCTACAGACTGCGGAGGCGTTGTTTACACACGTCTTCCGGCACTACGAGGTGCCTGAGTATATAGTGTCTGATCGAGTTCCCCAGTTCACGTCTAGGTTCTGGAAGGCGTTCATGGAACGTCTGGGGGTCTCGATCAGCCTTACCTCGGTGTTTCACCCCGAGAGTAATGGGCAGGTGGAGAGAGTAAACCAGGATGTGGGCAGAATTCTACGGTCTTATTGCCAGGACCGGCCCGGGGGAGTGGGCGGCGTTCGTGCCCTGGGCCGAGATGGCACAGAACTCGCTTCGCCACTCCTCCATTAACCTCCCTTCAAGTGCATACTGGGGCACCACCCGGTTCTAGCGCCTTGGCATCAGAGTCAGACCGAGGCTCCTGCAGGGGACGACTGGTTCAGGCGCGCGGGGGAGACATGGGAAGCTGCCCGTGTTCACCTTCAGCGGGCCGTGCTGCGCCAAAAAAAGAACACAGACTGTCACCGCAGTGAGGCCCCGGTGTTCGCACAGGGGGACCGGGTCTGGGTACGGTCCAGAGGAGAGTCCATCGTGCACCAGTCCCTCGTGCAGCAAAGCACCCCAACAACATGATGATGCCACCCCCGTGCTTCACAGTTGGGTTGGTGTTGTTTGGCTTGCAAGCCTCCCCCTTTTCATCCAAACATAATGATGGTCATTATGGCCAAACAGCTCTATTTTTATGTCATCAGGCCAGAGAACATTTCTCCAAAAAGTACAATATCCCATGTGCAGTTTCAAACCGTAGTCTGGCTTTTTATGGCGGTTTTGGAACAGTGGCTACTTCCTTGCTGAGCGGCCTTTCAGGTTATGTCAATATAGGACCCGTTTTACTGTGGATATAGATACTTTTGTACATGTTTCCGCCAGCATCTTCACAAGGTCCTTTGCTGTTGTTCTGGGATTGATTTGCACTGTTCTCACCAAAGTACATTCATCTCTAGGAGACAGAACGCGTCTCCTTCCTGAGCGGTATGACGGCTGCGTGGTCCCATGGTGTTTATGCTTGCGTACTATTGTTTGTACAGATGAACGGTGTACCTTCAGGCATTTGGAAATTGCTCCCAAGGATGAACCAGACCTGTAGAGGTCTACAATTTTCTTTCTGAGGTCTTGGCTGATTTTTTTCGATTTTCCCATGATGTCAAGCAAAGAGGCACTGAGTTTCAAGGTAGGCCTTGAAATACATCCACAGGTACGCCTCCAATTTACTCAAATGATGTCAATTAGCCTATCAGAAGTTTCTACAGCCATGACATCATTTTCTGGAATTTTCCAAGCTGTTTAAAGGCACAGTCAACTTAGTGTATGTCAACTTCTGAAACAGTGAAATATATGTGAATTAATCTGTCTCTAAACAATTGTTGGAAAATGACTTGTGTCATGCACAAAGTAGATGTCCTAACCGACTTGCCAAAACTCTAGTTCGTTAACAAGACATTTGTGGAGTGGTTGAAAAACTAGTTTTAATTGACTCCAACCTAAGTGTATGTAGACATCCGACTTCACCTGTATATTAGGCCTAGCCTACTACAGTGAATTTTGGTGACCAGCTGTGCTATGCAACCCAAAAAATGTTTTTTGTCTGACGCACGTTTTGTGCCATTTGAAGTTGAACTTGAACATCGCCAAATGCGTTCATTTAAATAATTGTGCAATTCAAAAATATATAGTGCCTAGTCCTATTTTATGAAACCACGGCTGTTGACATAGACAACATATTGCAAAACAGAATATCCAATTCCCAACTGAGCTCCTGTTTGGAAATGGGAAGTTCACTTTCTCATCCATAAACAAATATCAAGTGCACTTTCCAGCAGCTCACATCAGCAGGCTGGGGGGCCTTTTCATTAGGAGGGATGTCTAACGTGGATCTCAAAATGAATGATTTTGATCACATTTCCTCAATTTAAATATTAGACCTATAGGGACACATATATTGGCAGCCAGGTGCAAGTGATCATTGTAGCCTTTTATCATGTAGACATGATGTTGAACTACCTTCACGCCTACCGAATAAAACCACCAGGCTTCCGGCATAGACTCAATTTAATGCACAAATAAAGAATTACGGGAGGCAGTTTGGAAAAAACGAATCCCATGGAAATCTTCCTTCTGGAATAAGGCAGAAGCTGGGATAATAATTACATAATAACCAACGTCTCTAGTAATACTAAAGCTGTCTCTCTCTCACCCGTTAAACGTTCCTTTTAAATTAATTTGATAGGCAAAATGATTTTAACATTATGCTATACCACATCCTAGGCTTACTTTCTGATGGACCTCAGCCAAGAATTGAAGGTGAGTCCGAATACGTTTTTAGGAAAGAAGAAATGTGTTTTGTGTGTGTTGGAGGTGCGTTGGTGGCTTTGATTCATGGGCCCTTTTAGTGTGTGTGTGTGTGTGTGTGTGTGTGTGTGTGTGTGTGTGTGTGTGTGTGTGTGTGTGTGTGTGTGTGCGTGCGTGTGCGTGCGTGTGCGTGTGTGTTCACTAATTCTCTCTATGTCCATTCAGAAAGTTTCCTAAAGTGGCCTGTCTTGTAAAAATGTGTAAGCAAGTCATGATGTGAGGAATGATGACAGGTGCCAGTTTTGCATTTCTTTCCTCTCATTAATGTGATGCAACTGAAGAAAACGCAGCTCGATTGAATCTTGTAGGGCGAATATTTGCCATATCATTATTTCTCTCTCATTACCGAGTCCTCTCTAGTCACTTTGAACAACATGTACTTGCATTGACACTGCCTTCTCACAAGGGAATTACTGCAGCAGGTCATGACGGTATTGTATAGTTGTTCTTAAAATTCTATATTGCGCCAAATTTGTGATGTGCACGCCATGTTCCATAACGTTGACATGGAAAATATGAATGTTGTTTCCCACTACCAATTAGCTACTGCGCCGTAAATCCAGCTGCATATTGAACGTTGAGCTTGCCGAAAGGCTAGACTCTTTGACAATGACAAGGAGTGGAATGTTAGCTAAGAGATTGGTACTCAGGCTACTGTGCTGTACCTTTCCACAACTTTGTCCCTGAATTATTTTACAAGCTCCTTGGTGCTCATGGTTGAGTGTTTGCTTTTCAATTAACTACCCAGCAAAGGGAACCGTTAGGAACTGTTTCAAGGTCACAGTTGTAAATGAGAACTTGTTCTCAACTAGCCTACCTGGTTAACCTTTCTAGCGCAGGCGTTACACTAGCGGAACCCCTCGACAACATTCTGCTGAAAAGGCAGTGCACGAAATTCAAATATTTTTTTTTGAAACATGTAACTGTCACACATTAACAAGTCCAATACAGCAAATTAAAGATAAACTTCTTGTAATTCTACCAATTGTGTCCGATTTCAAAAAGGCTTTACAGTGAAAGCACAACAAATGATTATGTTAGGTCAGAGCCAAGTCACAAAAACACACAGCCATTTTTCCAGCCAAAGACAGGAGTCCCAAAAAGCAGAAATAGAGATAAAATGAATCACTAACCTTTGATGATCTTCATCAGATGACACTCATAGGACATCATGTGACACAATACATGTATGTTTTGTTCGATAATGACCATATTTATATCCAAAATCTCTGTTTACATTGGCGTGTTACATGCAGTAATGTTTTGATTCCAAAACATCCTGTGATTTTGCAGATAGCCATATCAAATCCCAAATCCCCTTAATGCAACCGCTGTCAGATTTCAATTTTTTTTAACGGAAAAAGCATAATCTGGCGCTCAGAGCCCAATCCAGCCAAATAAATATCTGCCATGTTGGAGTCAACCGAAGTTAGAATTAACATTATAAATATTCACTTACCTTTGATGATCTATATCAGAATGCACTCCCAGGAATCCAATTTCAACAATAAATGACTGATTTGTTCCATAAAGTCCATCATTTATGTCCAAATAGCCACTTGTTAGTGTGTTCAGCCCAGTAATCCATCTTCATGAGGCTACGTCCAGACAAAAACTCTAAAAAGTTCCGTTACAGCTCGTAGAAACATGTGAAACGATGTATGGAATCAATCTTTAGGATGTTTTTAACATGAAACTTCAATAATGTTCCAACCGGAGAATTCCATTGTCTGTAGAAAAGCACTGGAACGAAAGCTAACTCTGTAGGGACTGCGCTTCACGAGTCTGAGACACTCTGCCAGACCACTGACTCATTCAGCTCCCATTCCCCCCTCCTTTATAGTAGAAGCCTGAAACAAGTTTCTAAAGACGGTTGACATCTAGTGGAAGCCTTAGGAAGTGCAACTTGATCCCATAGACACTGTGTATTCAGTAGGCCAAGCTTTGAAAAACTACAAACCTCAGATTTCCCACTTCCTGGTTGGATTTTTCTCAGGTTTTCGCCTGCCATATGAGTTCTGTTATAATCACAGACATCATTCAAACAGTTTTAGAAACTTCAGAGTGTTTTCTATCCAATACTAATAATAATATAGATTCCAAGAACACAGGATGAGATGTTACTATCCTTTGTGCAAGCACTTCCAAAAGTTCATGAACAGTGAGCCTGGTGAAATTTGAGGAGCGCATCGTCAGTAGTGTACCTTTGGTTCCTAGGGTGTTTCGGCCTTTCACACTATACACCCTCCCCAAAGGCAGCCAGCGACAGGGTGATCAATCCTACGCTTGCGTCCCATTCCCAATTAGTCATAGGAGTTGCCTTGTTGTTGATAGCCAACATCCCATGGGACTATGCATGGCAGGGGCGTCCTCCTCCCTGAGTCAAGCATTGTTGACCGCATACCTCCTGGCCCTCTCACTTCGGGGCCCAGCTGGGGTCTTTCCTCTTCATCCAGAGCCACTGACTGCTGCCTTCTGCCACCTCCGATACAGCTTTGATTGCCGAACGCTGGTTCTGGCCCTTAATTCCCAGGTCTCTAAGCAGTCTGGTTGTAGATGTTGCCACAAAACCTCTGCAGCCCACCTCCACTGGTCGGACTTCTGTGTTCCAGCCATGATGCCGAGCTTCAGCAGCTAGATCGGCATAGCGCAGATGTTTTCGCTCATAAGCCTCATCTACTGAGTCCTCCCAGGGTACTGTTAGCTCAATGATGAAGACTACTAATAATATGCATATATTAGCATCTGGGACTGAGTAGGAGGCAGTTTACTCTGGGCACGCATTTAATCCAAAAGTGAAAATGCTACCCCCTATCCCAAACAAGTTTTAAATAAAGGTGAAATAAAAAAATAAAAAATTAATTGTATCCTGAAATTATGCGAATCACTACAATTTAACACAGGTGGAGGCCAATTTACTTGGTGTGTGATTTTGAAGGTTATTACTCCTGAGCTAATTTAGGATTGCTATTACAAGGGGGGTGGACACTCATCCAACCAAGTTATTTCAGTCTTTATTAGGTATGCATATACAATTCTAGATTTCTTACTTGCTCATATTATTATTATTATTAATTGCTCGCTCTAGTGCTTAAACAACGTCCAAATGTGCAGACTGACCCAACTTAGATTGCTTGAGAAAATTGTTTTAATATTATTTATACTTTTTGTACTACAACAATATTTTGTAGTAAATATAGTGTCATCTGATGCTCCCTAAATGAGCTCCCAATGCATTTGAATTACAATAAAAGTACCTTAGACTTACATAGGGACATTTTGGAAATTTGGGGTATGTATCTCCTCCTACACCATTTAAGCTATCAACTCCAAACCAACGTTGAGATGTTCAGACTGACCCAACTTAGATTGCTTGTGTTTATAATTTGTATTACATTTTGAACAGTAAGCATTTTAAATGTTAATAAAAGGTCCACAAGCTTGAATGGGAAGCATTTTTGATTCTCCACTGCTCTTATACAGTTTAAGCTATCAACGCAAGGCTAATGTTGAGATGCTCAGTGTTACCCAACTTAAACAGCCTGCATTCAGATGTTTTATAATATTTAACATTTTTGAATTATAACCATTTTAAATTTGCATACTTTAACATGGGTTTGAAATACAACCACAGTAATACAATGGTAGCTATTTAAAATAGTCCTAATCCTTGGCCAAATAAGCTATAAAACCAACTTGAAAAAACAATCATGCTATGCTAACTTCAAATTCTTAAAGATCTTTATCAATTATAACTTTACACATTTGCATAAATTAACTCACTAACAGTAACTCTTGACCCGTTCAAGCTAAAGACACCAAACCAACTTTCACATATTCATGCTGTGCTAACTTCCAGTTCTTCAATACTTTTATCAACTATAATTATATAAACATCGCAAGGTGTGACATGATAATAGCAAATGACTGAGTCTGATGTACAGTGCGAAAAGGCAGGTAGCCCCTACTCAGAGGACCGCTAAACTAAAAATCTATAAATATATAATACATACAGGTAACTGCCAAAATAAAGGAAACACCAAAATAAAGTGTCTTAATAGTAGTGATGGGAAGTTGGACTCTTTTACTGACTTTTCAACTCGTTCAGTAAGAGGAATGAATCTTTCGACTAACTTGATTCAGTAATGCCCAGAGCACACAGGACCCACCTGCGAACGATGAACTAAAATCTAGAATAAATCATGATTCTGCAAGCCCCTCATTCACCATAGGGAGCTTATTGGAGATGTTATCTGTGGCTGAGACTTATTAAAATGTGCTTCAAACAATATACATGCATTTTTCTTCTCTATGCATGATCTATTGTTTCTGCACAAACATGATAGACTTGTCCGAAGCAGCTGAGCCAGAGGAGCGTGTATTAACCCTGCTGTAGAAATCATTGCGCCCAGCTGGTCAAGCTATCGACTAAAGTGAACAAGTCACTCGGAAAAACGATCATGACTGTTCAGTCACAAAAATGAGTGCTTGAAAAATTATGAATTGTTCGCAACATCATTCTTCTACAAGAAATTCCAGCAATTTTTGTTTTGTTGATGGTGGTGAAAAACGCTGTCTCAGTCGCCGCTCCATAATCTCCCATAAATGTACAATTTGGATGAGATCTGATGACTCGGACGACCATGGCATATGGTTAACATTGTTTTCATGCTCATCAAATCTTTCAGTGACCACTCACGCCCTGTGGATGGGGATATTGTCATCCGATGGGGGCATTGCCATGGTAGCCAAAATAATGGATTGCCCAGCATTTTTATACATGACCCTAAGCATGATGGGATGGTAATTGATGAATTAACTCAGGAACCAGACCCGTGTGGAAGAACCTGCTTTCAATATACTTTGTATCCCCCCTTTACTCATGTTTCCATTATTTTGTCAGTTACGTGTATATAAAAATAAATGTGACCAGGGAGCAGGCATGCTGCTGATTTGACACTGAAAAAAAGCAGCTTGCCCTTTGACTGGCAGCTGTAGTGTCGCAGGTCAGGAAAAGGGCAGTTGGTGTGTGTGAGGAAAACGGCATGTCAGCAGCAGGAGCACGTCTGTCATGTGACTAAAGCAGCCAATCGCAAGCACCTCACCGGTGAGGCCACCGAGCATCTTGGCTGTCTCGCCAATGCGCAATCACTTTGGAGGGCCGCCTTCCTGCTGCCTGCTTGTTGCTATCTGGGTACTTCTGAGTCTACTGATTACAGTAATAGATACTAGTGGTGCAATGTCTTCAACAACATTTAATAAACTGTCTATCTGTAAGTAATAAAGCATTATCTAAACTGTCCTCATGAAATATGGTATAGCTATGCATTTGTTTCTTTTTTTCAAACCTTGACTTTTAGGGTTCAGTCAGTGACAGCAATGGCAGTTCAAATCAATCATGTAAGTCACATTTTTTCTTAAAATCATTACTGAACAAAAATACTGTGTAAACGCAACATGCAACAGTTTAAAATATTTTACTGAGTTACAGTTAATATAAGGAAATCAGTCAATTGAAATAAAGTAATCAGGCCCTAATCTATAAATTTCACATGACTAGGAATACAGATATGCATCTGTTGGTAACAGATACCTTAAAAAATGGTAGGGAAGTGGATCAGAAAACCAGTCAATATCTGGTGTGACCACCATTTACCTCATGCAGCGTGACACATCTCGTTCGCATAGAGTTCATGAGGCTGTTGATAGTGGCCTTTGGAATGTTGTCCCAATCCTCATCAATGGCTATTCAAAATTGCTGGATAATGACAGGAACTGGAACACACTAGAGAGAATAAAGTAGACGGCGAGCGTCAAACGTTTGATTTATGACCCTATGTTCAGATGACGCGTACATGCCCAAATATGGGCATCCGGTCAGGACATCCTGGCGGGAAGGTGTCACGTGGTTATGCCAATATAAGTGCATCCTGTTCCTGTTGTCACGTGTTAGAGTGTGTGCTATTTTATGGCTATATTGCATTTATTCCTTTGAAGTTGTCATGATGATTGATGTGTAGGGACCTCGTTGAACTGGGGGGGATGTGTTTGAACATTTCAAAGAGGATGGCCCCACACCCACCCTACTTTATTGCCCTTAGGGTTGTTGTCTATGAAGCAGGAATGTCCGGGGGCGATTGTGTTGGCGGCAGACGCATTATAAATAAGGCCCAGAACAACACATGCTGCCCCAGAACACTAAACAATATTTTAAAAATAAACATGGATTTTGTGATCAGTGGCAAAGCAGTGATTACCGCAACAATGGAAGCAGGACCGCGGCTGAAACATAGAGAAAGGGCCAAGTATAAAGCAACAATATACGATGCACCAAAAAAAAACGGATTCTAAGTGTGTATAGAACCCAAATACCGCCCCCAACAGTGCTGAAAGATCAAGTGATGATGTCTAAAGGACAGCAATGGGGGTATCAGTTTGATTACCAGGCCTGTAGAGTGAAACTCTATACCGTAGCCGAAGGAGAAGTATATACAGACCAGACTTTAGGAGCGGACTACGGGCTTGAAGACCGGTTTTTCGCAAGGCTGTGGAACTGAGAGTTATCACAAAGGGGTATAGCGTGTTCACAGGCTACGAGACCCGTTGGGAAGGTACCCCTGACTCCTCAGGAAGAGTATTTCACCAGGTGAAAATACAAAGAAAGAATGGACTTCCATGTGGATGCGTGGAGTTCTATATCAGCAATGAGGAAACCCGCAACCAAAACATTTGTGATGGGTATTTTAGGTTGTGCATGCTTATTCCTTTTAAAAGTTGGGATCTACTGGAATTGAAAATGTTAGAATTGTTGGACGCTCTTCTTGTACAGAGCCAAAAAGGTCAGCCCCCAAAGAAAACTAAGTACACGGCTGCGTAAACCACGCCCTGATACCCAAAGGACTGGTTCAACAATGAAAGGAGTGTCCATAAAGCCTCCGGTTCTTCATTTCAGCATATACCATGGATACAACATACCAGGACTCAGATACGTCATGGGGGCCAGACCCTAAGGACTCTATGCCTCGCAGCCCACCATTCTACTCCCCCCAGGCAAGACCCCCGACACCTCCTACATGTACACAGCCTGAGGATGTGTTTGATGGGGTGGTCAGTACTATTTTTGTGGACACCATCAAGGCCTCTGTAGCCACACTTTTAGACGTTGTGAATGGAGAGTATATAAGAGAAAAATGCATCGGTTGTGAGTGTCACGCCCTGACCTTAGAGAACCTTTTTATGTCTCTATTTTGGTTTGGTCAGGGTGTGAGTTGGGGATGGGCATTCTATGTTTTGTGTTTTATGTTTTATATTTCTTTGTGTTTGGCCGGGTACGGTTCTCAATCAGGGACAGCTGTCTATCGTTGTCTCTGATTGGGAACCATACTTAGGTACCCTTTTTCCCACCTGTGTTTGTGGGAAGTTGACTTTGTTTGTAGCATTATAGCCCTTAGGCTTCACGGTCATTTTTGTATGTTATTGTTTTGTCAGCGTCATCCGAAAGAAAGGAATATGTACGCTCAACACGCTGCGCTTTGGTCCTCCTCATTCAACGATCGTGACAGTGAGATCAATCACTCCAGCCAGCGCCGTCATCCGTGTTTATACGAGCCCCCAAGACACTACTTCTTCAACCATTTTGAGGAGCTGGTGAAAAGACTGTGGTCCTGCAGGTTTATACCTTCACTGGTCAGAGCCCTGGAGTCTTGTGCCGTCTATTCCCAGAGTTTACGGGGTAACCAAGGCTTTCCTACATGAACTGAAGGAGGCGATCTACATCCACTAGAAACTCAAAGAAATCCGACACACTCTGGTGGACGACAATAAATACAGGGAAGCTGTGGTGGCTGATGTGATGACTTTTTTACTCAATAAACCCCAAGAGACAGAGTGACAATACATATTTGTTATTTAAATGTAAAGAAATGGGTAACTATATGCATACGATGTTAGAGAGAATAAATACATTTTTACTTTTGAGAGAACTTACAAATGTGATGCATCAAATTATTGAAAATAAAGTGAACAATGTATCGTTCTACACAACCCACAATACATGGGCTAATGTAGAGTGTGTGCTAAAAATTTAGCAAATCATGAATCATGTACGACATACGGGCGAGAGTCTACAATGGACACAACTGGTATCCCATCTTGTGGATGATTCTGAAGAACTAGAAACAACTTTGTCTAAGATTTTACTTTATTTGTTTGAAACACTGTATAATTGTAACATGTATCATATTTGTTGTTTATATACTTATATAGCGGATGTGAGTGTTTTAATTCAGCGACACAAGCCTGTAAATCTTAACCAAATATACAGGGTATTGCATGCTTGGATCGTTGATGTCATGATCGTTAGAATGATTGGACCAAGGCACAGCATACTTAGAGTTCCATATGTTTAATAAATATGCAACTCACCAAAAACAAACAGAAGAATACGAAACGTGATGCCACAAACAACAGGTGGGAAAAGGCTGCCTAAATATGATCCCCAATCAGAGACAACGATAGACAGCTGCCTCTGGTTGGGAACCATACCAGGCCAACATAGAAAACTAAAAACTAGAATGCCCACCCTAATCACACCCGAACCTAACCAAATAGAGAAATAAAAAGGCTCTCTAAGGTCAGGGCATGACAGTTGAGAAAACGGGGACAAGTATCCTGCAACGAATCCTGAATTGTCTGTATATGTAATACTTGATGTTTGCAAAAATAAAAATTCAAAAATGAAAATGAAATGTTGTCGTTATTTGAAAGTGGCTCATTAACGTTATTGTACCCCATAGAGGCAAGAAGGATGGCGGAGCAAATGTTGAAAAACATATATTTTACCCCCTCTAACCCTGGGTCTTATGGGGGTAAGGAGCATTTACAGAGAGCTATAGCCGAAGAAACAGGTAGCCGGTTAAGTGCTGCTCAAGTGAATGAGTAGTTATCAGAGCAGGATGCTCATACATAAACCTGTACGAAAACAATTTCCAAGAAATATAGTTTTTTCTATCCCATCCTCATCCCAGTTTCAGGCGGATCTATATGACATGTAGGCCCTTACAGATAAAAATGATGGAAATCGCTACATGCTAATATTTTCTCTAAAATAGCATTTGTAAGGGTCTTAAAAAATAAGAGTGGGGCAGAGGTCCCCCGGGCCTTTGACTCTATCTTTAAGGAAGGAGAGCCCCCAAAAAAGTGCAGTCTGATGGCGGAAAATCATTTTTTAATAATACTTTTCAGAAACTCATGAAGAAGCACAATATAGTACATTTTGCTACAGGCTCGGATTTGAAAGCTGCAGTTGTTGAACGCTTTAACAGAACTCTGAAGGAGCGGATGTGGCAAAATTTTACAGCTCACAACACGCATAGATATATCGATATAGTTCAAGATTTAGTAAAGGCGTACAACAACAGCTACCATAAGAGTATACGTATGAAACCCTCCGAGGTCTCTTCTGAAAACTCTTTTCAAGTCTTTAAAATCTGTATGGTTTGTTCCCCCTTCACCGTACGAAAAAAATAGATTTTAAATTCATAGTGGGGGACTTGGTACGTATATCCAAGTTGAGGGCTGTTTTCGACAAAAAAATATGAGCAAGGCTACAGCGATGAGTTGTTCACAGTTACCGAATGTCTACTGCGCATACCCGCTTTCTACAAGTTAAAAGATTATGATGGTGAGCTTATAGAGGGATCTTTTTATGAGAAGGAACTACAGAAGGTACAGTTGGGTAAAGACAAAGTCTTTCACGTGGAGGAGATTCTAGATCAAAAGAGAGAAAAACTGGCCCCAAAAGTTAAACAGTTGGGTATTAGAGCACGATGTGGTGGAGGCATCGGGGGTTAACTTAAACCCTCATGCATGATAAATACAACATCATTCGTGTGTACACAGGAGTGCATCATGGAACACAGCGGCTTCTACCTGACTCTCCCCAGTAATGCGTCTGCACATATATATCGTAATAACCAAAGTTCGAATTATACAACCAATTTTCCAAAGCCTATAGAGTTTTCAGAGGCCTGGAAAGTAGGTCTCAGTGATATTACATACCCCCATAGTTGGTATAATATCAAAGATAAGGACCTTGATTTTTATTGCAAAAGGATATCGGAACCTCCAAAACGTATTAAGCTTAAAAAGGGTTCTATAGAACCGTCAACAGGATCGTCTCAGACTTGAATGAACTCCTAACCCTGAACAATATGGAAATACTTGATCTACAACCCTATACATAAACGTGTACAAATCTCAGAGGATGCTGATGGGGTATCCTATCAAAGGGTAGGAGACATTTGTGTGCCCCTCCTGAGAACAGTTCATATAGATGGAAAGGATGGCGATATAGTCACTGTTAATGCAACCACTGTGTCAGATTTCAAAAAAAGCTTTACCGAAAAAGCACACCATGCAATAATCTGAGTACAGCGCTCAGGCAACAAAACAGCCAAACAGATATCTGTCATGTTGTGTAGTCAACAGAAGTCAGAAATAGCATTATAAATATTCAATTACCTTTGATGATCTTCATCTGAATGCACTCCCAGGAATCGCAGTTCCACAATAAATGTTTGATTTGTTCGATAAAGTCTATAATTTATGTCCAAATACCTCCTTTTTGTTTGTGCGTTTAGTACACAATCCAAACTCACGACGCACTAGCAAGTCCATGCAAAAGTTCAGACGAAAAGTTATATTACAGTTCGTAGAAACATGTCAAACGAAGTATAGAATCAATCTTTAGGATGTTTTATCATAAATCTTCAGTAATGTTCCAACCAGAGAATTCCTTTGTCTGTAGAATTGCAATGGAACTTAAGCTGACTCTCACGTGTACGCGCGTGGTCAGCTCAGGGCATTCTGCCAGAGCCCTGACTTAATCTCCTCTCATTCGCCCCCACTTCACAGTAGAATCCTCAAACAAGGTTCTAAATGCTGGTGACATCTATTGGAAGCCTTAGGAAGTGCAATATGACCCCATAGACACTGTGTATTCGATAGGCAATGAGTTGAAAAACTACAAACCTCAGAATTCCCACTTCCTGGTGGATTTTTTTGCCATTTGAGTTCTGTTATACTCACAGACATAATTCAAACAGTTTTAGAAACTTCAGAGTGTTTCCTATCCAAATCTACTAATAATATACATATATTAGCAACTGGGCCTGAGTAGCAAGCAGTTTACTCGGGGCACCTTATTCATCCAAGCTACTCAATACTGCCCCCCAGTCCCAAAGAAGTTAACAAACGTGGCATTGTTCGATGCCAGAAGGATAGATCCTGACTGTATTGCCGCTCGAGTAAAGCCACCATTTGTTTGTGTAGCAAAACCTTTCTGTATTTTAGAGCCCTGGAAAAGGCTGTGAGAAACCTAGCTTGTTCTATTTCAGGTTTGTGTGTTTCTACAAAATAATTGGAGGAATCAAGAAGGTTGGCCGCTTCACATAACATCACGTCATCTACCTCTGAAATGTAATTTAAAACTTTGAAATCATCCGGTTTCTGTGTTTTATTCGGGATGTCCTGTGCGCCAAAATCCTCTGCGTGCTCTCATTGTGTATGGTGTTCTGTGTCGTTATACGCCGGGGAGGAGTCTGAAAGAAAATAATACATACAATATAATATAGATTATATATAGATATAATACTATATATTAACAATACGTAATTAAATTACCTTGGCTTTTTTGAGAGGGCTGTTCTGACAAATCGCGGAAACCGGGGGCTCTAGACTTTTTTCACCAAGCATTCCAGATTCTGCCGGGCATGTCTCATTATTTGTCATTGTTTTAACATATTCAATCATAAAAATGCATAAATAATAATAAAATATGTATAACTAATAATATATATATATATATATATATGGCTTCCTTGTAGCCTGTTTTTTCAAGCAGTAAGTTGCCGTCCCAGTAACACTTTTCGGGCTGGGGTGATTCTGCGCAATGCACTTGAGCCTGAGTTGTGCGTTGCTGGTTTGGGTCTGGAATATGGAGCAAGCGGTTGGAGGTTCCTGGGGGAGTTGATGTGACAGTTAAAGCCTCGGTTCTTGGTGTGTTTGAATAAACATTCGTACAGAACGGGAGAATAGCATCAATGTCATCGTCTCCACCGTAGTCGTTCAGAGTCCATAATGCAGCCATGATCCTTCTTTGCGGTCTGTCAGCTGTTAACACAAAAATAGCTTTTAATATAGGGTGCACACTTTTTGTTTTTAATGTATAAATATTCTTATGGATTTTATTATTGGACTTACGTTGACAATAGTGTGATGGGGACTGGCTGCACTCGTTTTGCTCCACTGAATCCACTTCTAATGAACGCTGTTCCAAATCATTTATTCCCCGGAGCAACTGGGTAAAGGATTGATATCCTGTGAAAACTTCACAGTTGAATCCTCAGGTTGGAATATGTAAGCCATATGTCCATCACTCGAATCCAAAACTCCTTTAAAACATTCAGGGGCCTCATATAAAATGTCCTCAATGCTTTTATCATTGGGTTTTCTGTTTAATGTTCTGGGTTTTATTTTTTAAATCTTGTTTAGTGTTCTGGGGCCGCATGTGTTGTTCTGGGCCTTATTTACAATGCGTCTGCCGCCAACACAATTCCCCCCCCCCCCCTCCCCCCCGGACATTCCTGCTTCATAGACAACAACCCTAAGGGCAATAAAGTAGGGTGGGTGTGGGGCCATCCTCTTTGAAATGTTCAAACACATCCCCCCCAGTTCAACCAGGTCCCTACACATCAATCATCATGAGGAATAAATGCAATATAGCCATAAAATAGCACACACTCTAACACGTGACAACAGGAACAGGATGCACTTATATTGGCATAACCACGTGACACCTTCCTGCCAGGATGTCCTGACTTGATGCCCATATTTGGACATGTACGCGGCATCCGGACATAGGGTCATAAAGACGCGCGCCGTCTTCTTTATTCTCTCTCACACTGTCGTGCACATCGATCAAGAGTATCCCAAACAAGCTCAATGGGTAACATGTCTGGTGAGTATGTAGACCATGGAAGAACTGGGACATTTTCAGCTTCCAGTAATTGGGTTCAGATCCTGGTAACATGGGGCAGTACATTATCATGCTGAAACATGAGGTCATGCTGGTGGATGAAAGGCATGATAATGGGCCTTAGGATCTCATCATGGTATCTCTTTACAATCAAATTGCCATCGATAAAATGCAATTGTGTTCGTTGTCCGTAGATTATGTCTGCCCATATCATAACCCCACTGACGCCATGGGGCACTCTGTTCACAATGTTGACATCAGCAAACCGCTCAACGCCATGCTGTCTGCCATCTGCCTGGTACAGTTTAAACCGGGATTTATCCATGAAGAGCATACTTCTCCAGCATGCCAGTGGCTATCGAAGGTGAGCATTTGCCCACTGAAGTCGGTTACGACGCCAAACTGCAATGAGGTCAAGGCTCTGGTGAGGATTTCGAGCACACAGATGAGCTTCCTTGAGACGGTGTCTGACAGTTTGTGCAGAAATTCTTCACTTCTGCAAACCCAACCCATCAGCTGTCCGGGTGGCTGGTCTCAGACAATCCCACAGGTGAAGAAGCCAGATGAGGAGGTCCTGGGCTGGACATTCCTGCAGTCAGCATGCCAATTGCACGCTCCCTTAAAACTTGAGACAGTTGTGGCATTGTGCTGTGTGACAAACTGCATATTTTAGTGGCCTTCTATTGTGCCCAGAACAAAGGTGCACCTGTGTAATGATCATACTGTTTAATATGCCACACCTGTCAGGTAGGAAGGAGGATTATCTTGGCAAAGGAGTAATGCTTACTAACGGGGATGTAAACAAATTTGTGGCCAAAATAAATAGGCTTTAAGTGTGTATGGAACATGTTTGGGATATTTTACTTCAGCTCATTAAACATGGGACCAACACTTTACATGTTGTATATCTATTTTAGTTCAGTATAATTTGTAGACTGAAAATTGACGACAATAAGCCCAATACAGTCTGTTACAGCCTTATTTTAAAATTGATTAAATAAAATGTTTTACTCATTGATCTACACACAATAACCCATAATGACACAGCAAAAATAGGTTTTAGAATTTTTAGCAAATTTATGAAAAATAAAAACAGAAATACCTTACATGAGTATTCACACCCTTTGCTTTGAGACTCAAAATTGAGCTCAGGTGCATCCTGTTTCCATTGCTCATCCTTGAGATGTTTCTACAACTTGATTGGAGTCCACCTGTGGTAAATTCAATTGATTGACTGCGTGGCCATGCACGCTTCCAAAAAGATTATTAAGGATAACAACCACCCGAGCCAATGCCTGTTCACCCCGCTATCATCCAGAAGGCAAGGCTGCAACAAAGCTGGGTACAGGTGCAACAAAGCTGGGACCGAGAGACTGAAAACAGCTTCTATCTCAAGGCCCCAGACTGTTAAACAGCCATCACTAATATAGAGAGGCTGCTGCCAACATACAGACTCAAATATCTGGCCACTTTAATAAATGGACTTAATAAAGGTATCACTAGTCACTTTAAATAACGGCACTTTAATAATGTTTACTTGGTAAATATTACTCATCTCATCTGTATACTGTATTCTATACCATCTACTGTATCTCGCCTATGCCGCACAGCCATCGCTCATCCATATATTTATATGTACATTGTCACGCCCTGGTCTTAGTATTTTGTGTTTTCTTTATTATTTTGGTCAGGCCAGGGTGTGACATGAGTTATTTATGTGGTGTGTTTTGTCTTGGGATTTTTGTAGGTTATGGGATTGTGGTGTAGTATAGTTGTCTAGGTAAGTCTATGGTTGCCTAGAGTGGTTCTCAATCAGAGGCAGGTGTTTATTGTTGTCTCTGATTGGGAACCATATTTAGGCAGCAATATATTGTTTCGTGGGTGATTGTTCCTGTCTCTGTTTGCACCAGATAGGGCTGTTTAGGTTTTTCACGTTATGTTTATTGTTTTGTATTGTATTGGTATTATCTTTATTAAAGATGTATGAAGATAAGCACGCTGCGTTTTGGTCCGATCCCTGCTACTCCTCCTCTTCAGAGGAAGAGGAAGAACCTTAACAGAATCACCCACCACAACAGGACCAAGCGGCGTGTTGACAGTCAGCGGCAGCAGGAGCAGCGAAATCCAGATTTCTGGACATGGGAGAAGATATTGGATGGTGAAGGACCCTGGGCTCAGCCTGGAGAATATCGCTGCCCCAAAGAAGAGCGGCGCTGGTATGAGGAGGCAGCACGGCGACGCGGATGGAAGCCCGAGAGTCAGCCCCAAAAATGTATTGGGGAGGGGGCACACAGGGAGTATGTCGAAGCCAGGTAGGAGACCTGCGCCAACTTCCTGTGCTTACCGGGGGGCTAGAGAGACCGGGCAGGCACCGTGATATGCTATGGAGCGCACGGTGTCCCCAGTGCGGGTGCATAGCCCGGTGCGGTACATACCAGCTCCGCGTATCGGCCGGGCTAGAGTAAGCATCGAGCCAAGTGTCATGAAGCCGGCTCTACGTATCTGGTCTCCAGTGCGCCTCCTTGGGCCGGCTTACATGGCACCAGCCTTGCGCACGGTGGCCCCGGTTCGCCTGCATAGCCCAGTGCGGGCTATTCCACCTCGCCGCACTGGTAGAGCGACCGGGAGCATTCAACCAGGTAAGGTTGGGCAGGCTCGGTGCTCAAGAGCTCCAGTGCGCCTGCACGGTCCGGTCTATCCAGTACCACCTCCGCGCACCAGCCCTCTGGTGGCAGCTCCCCGCACCAGGCTTCCTGTGCGTGTCCTCGGCCCAGTACCACCAGTGCCAGCACCACGCACCAGGCCTACAGTGCACTTCGCCTGTCCAGCGCTGCTGGAGCCTTCCTCCTCTCCAGCGCTGCTGGAGTCTCCCGCCTGTCTAGCGCTGCCAGAGCCTTCCTCCTCTACAGCGCTGCCGGAGTCTCCTGCCTGTTCAGCGCTGCCAGAGCTGCCAGTCTGCAAGGAGCAGCCAGAGCTGCCAGTCTGCAAGGAGCAGCCAGAGCTGCCAGTCTGCAAGGAGCAGCCAGAGCTGCCAGTCTGCAAGGAGAAGCCAGAGCTGCCAGTCTGCAAGGAGCAGCCAGAGCTGCCAGTCTGCAAGGAGCAGCCAGAGCTGCCAGTCTGCAAGGAGCAGCCAGAGCTTCCAGTCTGCAAGGAGCTGCCAGTCTGCAAGGAGCTGCCAGTCTGCAAGGAGCTGCCAGTCTGCAAGGAGCCGCCAGTCTGCAAGGAGCAGCCAGAGCTGCCAGTCTGCAAGGAGCAGCCAGAACTGCCAGTCTGCAAGGAGCTGCCAGAGCCGCCAGTCAGCATGGAGCTGCCAGAGCCGCCAGTCAGCATGGAGCAGCCAGAGCCGCCAGTCAGCATGGAGCAGCCAGAGCCGCCAGTCAGCATGGAGCAGCCAGAGCCGCCAGTCAGCATGGAGCAGCCAGAGCCGCCAGTCAGCATGGAGCAGCCAGAGCCGCCAGTCAGCATGGAGCAGCCAGGGCCGCCAGTCAGCAAGGAGCAGCCAGATCCGCCAGTCTGCCAGGATCCACCAGATCCGCCAGTCTGCCAGGATCTGCCAGTCTGCCAGGATCCGCCAGAGCCGTCAGTCAACCAGGATCCGCCATTCAGCCAGGATCCGCCATTCAGCCAGGATCCGCCAGTCAGCCAGGATCTGCCAGAGCCGCCAGTCAGCCAGGATCTGCCAGAGCCGCCAGTCAGCCAGGATCTGCCAGAACCACCAGTCAGCCAGGATCTGCCAGTGCCATTAACCTGCCTGAGCTTCCTCTCAGTCCTGAGCTTCCTCTCAGTCTTGAGCTACCCCTCAGTCCCGAGCTACCCCTCAGTCCCGAGCTACCCCTCAGTCCAGAGCTACCCCTCAGTCCCGAGCTACCTCAGTCCCGAGCTGCCCCTCAGTCCAGTGGGGCCCTTGGTTAGGGTTACTAGGCCAAGGTCGGCGGCGAGGGTCGCCAATCTAAAGACGCAATGTAAGCGGAATAAGACTTTGTTGTGGGGTCCAGTGGGGTCCACGTCCCGCGCCGGAGCCGCCACCGTGGACACACGCCCACCCGGACCCTCCCCTATGGGTTTAGGTGTGCGGCCGGGAGTCCGCATCTTGGTGGGGGGGTTCTGTCACGCCCTGGTCTTAGTGTTTTGTGTTTTCTTTATTATTTTGGTCAGGCCAGGGTGTGACATGGGTTATTTATGTGGTGTGTTTTGTCTTGGGGTTTTTGTAGGTTATGGGATTGTGGTGTAGTATAGTTGTCTAGGTAAGTCTATGGTTGCCTAGAGTGGTTCTCAATCAGAGGCAGGTGTTTATCGTTGTCTCTGATTGGGAACCATATTTAGGCAGCCATATTCTTTGAGTGTTTCGTGGGTGATTGGTCCTGTCTCTGTGTTTGTTGTCACAAGATAGGCTCAGTCATTTGTTTTTTTCTTTTCACTTGTTTTGGAAGAGAAGAGAACGAGCGCCATTCTCCTTGCGGAGATGGTGCTAAATACATCAACACGGTCGGTCCCTGGGATTGGGCTGGCTAACACGATTAGGTTTGCTTGGAAGGAAAAGGAGATGGAGCCTTTAGGACGGGAATCTTTTGGAAGGATAATATTGATGGGGATTCTAAAGCTGACGGTGAAGGACGTGTTTTGTTTCCAAGGCAACTCGTTGGAGGGAGCATACGACGTGGCACTATATACAGAGGTAAAACACGATGATATCCTGAGAAGGGCAAGAGCAGTGGGAGGTGAGAGGCCGATGTGCCACTACGAAATAACAAGCCTGGCGAAGAATAATTTTAGGGTTGTAACTGTCAACATTTACAACCCTTACGTTAAGGACGAAGAGGTGAGGGCTTTTCTGTGGAGATATATGGATAACGTCTCCTCAGCAAGGCACCTCAAAGACTCCCTTGGGTTTTGGAATGGGAGGAGAGGTTTCCAGGCCCTCCTCAGAGAGGACCCAAAGGGACATGGTGGCTACCTCCATCCTCCTGCTATGTTCTCCCTAGGGGCTGACAGGGGGGCGTTGTTTTATGCACGTCAGCCCCCATTTTGCAGACGTTGTATGGCCTACGGTCACATATTCGCCTCATGCAGTACAAGAAAATGCAGATTTTGTGCATCTGAGGATCATGAGGCGAGGGATTGTGACAAGCCTAAGACGTGCCATGGGTGTGGCTCGTCAGCACACCTGTGGCGGGGGTGCCCGGCCCGTCAGCGGTCATATGCGTCTGCGGCTGGGGGGGGAGCAGGGGCGGGGGATGGGGGAAGAAGAGGAGGGGAAGGAAGCACGCCTCATGATCAGAGTACAGGTCCATAGGGGAAGGCCACAAGGAAGGAGGAGGAGCAAGAAGCGACGGAAGGAAGAGAGAAGGAAACGGAAGGCACGGGAGTAGGAGAACCAGGAAAAGCGGCGGAAGAAGGCAACCGAGTGGAGGAGCATGAGAGAGAAGAAAGCGATGGAGGAGTGGTGGAGAAGGAGACGGTGGAAGAGCAAGTGGACTGGGGGGAATGTGCCCTGGTGGAAGAGATGAGGGGTATGGTGGAGGAGCTGGCGGGGGGGGGGGGGTGGTATCTCTCCACTGCCGTCATCACCAAAGAAGAGAATGAAGAGGAGGGAGCGATTGGCCGATAGTGAGAGGGAGGGGATGGCCAAGAGAGTGATGGGGGTGGGAGAAACCTCTGGGTTGCTGCTGGTTTCCACAGGCTCTCAATATCTGTTGGGTGGGGACACACCTAACAAGACTAACAAGACACACCTAACAGGACTGGGTACAGGAGGAGGTGGGGAGTTTTTTGTTTGGGGACTCAGCCTCCCCGAATTTTTTCCAATCCAGCTGCAGCACTGGGGAGGGGGAGGATTGTGGGGGTAGACCCAGGGTGCAGGGCACCCCGGAGCCAAACACTATTCCTGCATCCTGGGTTGGTGAGATGGAGGAAGAGGGGGGGATGTTGGGAGTACAGATGGTGTTATCACCGGTAGATATGGAGCAGGGGAGCATCGGGTGAGTCTCCTGTTTTTGTTTTTTTCTGTCTGGGTTTAGAATTTGAGTGTATTACATGTTTTTATTTTATTCTTTCATGGGGTCTGATTTTACTTTTGTTACAGGAGGTTCACCTGAGGGATGGAGGGGATGTTAATAGGTTTAAGAGGGTGTGGGACAAGGGGGAGTCGGTTTGGGGTGTTGGGGGGGTGCACTCATCGGGGGTAGGGATTTTGTGTGGGCACAGGGAGGTTAAAGTGGAGGATTCTTTTGTGGTAATGCAGGGGAGGGTTATAGGGGTGGATGTCACGATAAGGGATTGTAATTTTAGATTAGTGGTGGTGTATGGACCACAGGTGGTGGCAGACAGGAGGGAGATGGTGGACTGTCTGACGCCCCTGTGTGTCACAAATAGGAAATTAGTGATAGGGGGGGATTTTAATACAGATTTAGGAAGAGGGGGGGATAGCAGTGCGGGCGCCATTGCCAGGCTAATGGCTTGCCATGGTCTGGTAGATGGTGGTCTGCACACTACTCCGAAAATGGACGGTCCTACATGGCGCAACTCCAGGGGGGTTGAGCGGAGGCTCGACTATATTTTTGTACCCAGGTCTTTGGGTAAGTTGTCTGGGCGGCTGTTGCCTGTTTTCTTTTCGGATCACGACGGGGTGCTCCTGCAGGTGGGGTCGCCAGTCTGCCTCTTTGGTAGGGGGTACTGGAAGCTAGATCGGGATGTGCTGGAGGAGCAGGCTTTTGTTGACGGGTTTTATGGTTTCTTTTGGAGGCTTGAGGGTCTCCGGTCCATGTGCGAGGGGGTGTTAGAGTGGTGGGAATTAGTTAAGGTGAGGATTAGGGCTTTTATAATAGGGTATTGCAAGAGGAAAAAAAGGGAGGAGAGGAGGGAGGTGGATCGTATCCAAAGGTTAATTGAACTCGAGTACGAGGCAGGCAACCTCGGCGGGTCGTTTGACTGGGAGAGATCCGCAACCCTAAAGGCGCAGCTCAGGGAGTTGCAGGAGCGGAAGGCTCGAGCTTTCCTGGAGCGTGCGCATAGTGGCTTTCTAGAACACAATGAGACTTGTTCTGCTATGTTCTTTAAGTCGGTTAGGGCCAGACAGAGTAGGAAGGTAATGCATGGCGTTAGGGAAGAAAATGGTAGTATAGTTAGAGAACCAGAGGATATGGTCAGGGTGACAACTGATCATTTCCAAGGTTTATTTAAGGAAAGGGAAATAGATGTAGAGCAGGGAAATGTGTTTTTAGAACACTTGTCCAGGCGGTTGCCGGAGGACATTAGAGAAGTGATGGAGGCCCAGATCTCACTAGAAGAGGTTGAGAGCGCTCTTAGGAGGATGGGAAAAGGGAAGGTGCCTGGGATAGATGGGCTGCCGGCTGAGTTTTATCTCAAGTTTTGGGGTATACTTGGACCAGTGGTCCTCGAAGTCTTGAAGGCCATCCTTGAGACGGGGGTCCCGGGGGGATCAATGGCTGTTGGTGTGCTGTCACTTTTATATAAGAAGGGGGAAGTAACAGACCTTGGCAACTGGCGGCCGTTGACCATGCTGTGTGTAGATTACAAGCTACTTGCAAAGGTTTTAGCAGACCGGTTGCGCACAGCCCTTCCCTACGTCGTCCATGAGGATCAGACGTGCGGGGTAGAGGGCCGCTCTATTAGATGGAACCTACAGTTAATCAGGGACTCCATCGCTTGGGTTGAAGATAGAGGACTGCCTTTAATGGTAGCAGCGCTAGATCAGGCGAAAGCCTTTGATCGCGTGAATAGATCATTTTTATTCAGAGTGTTAGGTCGATTAGGATTTGGGGAGAAGTTCATAGGATGGATTCGTACATTATATGTCGGAGCGGGGTGCCGAGTTAGTGTAAATAGTCACTTGGGTGACGTTTTTGACCTCTCGTCTGGGGTCAGGCAGGGGTGCCCACTCTCGGCTCTCCTCTTCGTTCTGTACATGGAGCCTCTGGGGGCTGCCATTAGGGCAGACACAGGGGTGGAAGGCTTGTTGATCCCTGGAAGTGGTGGGCTGCGTGTTAAGATGACGCAGTACGCCGACGACACTTCCTTGCTGCTGTGCAAGGACTCGTGCCTGACAAGGTCCCTTGCCATCTTTGGGGATTTCACCCGAGCGTCGGGAGCAGTTCTGAACCATGCAAAGTCTTCCGTTAAGTTTTTCGGAAGATGGCGCGGTAGAACGGATGTGCCCGGGGGGTTATCTCTCTGTGAGGGGGCCCTGAGGATTCTCGGGGTCCATTTTGAGACCTCCGGCTCAGCGACGCTAAACTGGAACATGCGTATCGCAGTGGTACAGAGGAAGCTAGCAATGTGGAAGGCTAGGTATTTGTCTTTTATGGGCAAAGTCCTGGTTTTAAAGGTGGATGTGTTGCCGTCTCTCTTGTATTTGGCGTACATCTACCCATTGCCGGCTAGTCTGAGGAGGCCTCTAGTGAGGCTTGTGTTTCAGTTCATGTGGAGTGGCAGGTGCGAGTGGGTCGCCAGGGCACGCATGCTTTGTCCCATCGGGGAGGGAGGTAGGGGGGTACCACATTTCCCCCTCAAGCTGGACGCAATTTTTGTTTCTTTCTTGTTAACGGAGCTTGCTCATCCAGTGATACACCCGTCCGGTTACCTCCTGCGGGTGTTCTTCTCGTATCAGGCGAGAAGCGTAATGGTGTGGTCTAACACGGGTCCTCGGGCGGAACAGCTGCCGTGGCACTTTGGTCATGCCACCCTGAGGTTGAAGTTGCCCGAGTAGGTTTAGATCACAGGCACCTGTACGAGGAGGTCAGAAAGGCAGGGAGTCCGGCGCCTGTAGTGGGCATCTCGGAAGTGGTCTGGGAGGGAGTGCAGGCGCGGGGTCTGGACAACAGGCTCAAGGACCTGAATTGGTTGAGCCTCCATAAGTGCTTGCCGGTACGTTCCATCATGTACCGGTATAGTTTGGTGCAATCCCCCACCTGTCCAAGATCTTCTTGTGGCAGGGAGGAGACTGTGCGCCATGTCTTTTGGGACTGTGCCTTTGCCGGAGTAGTATGGGCTAGGGCACGGGTGTTGTTAGGTTTGGTAAGGGGGGATTTTGTATTGACGTGGGCCAGGTTAGAGAGAGGTGTAGGGAGAGCGAGAGGGACGGATAGGGACAGGTTTCTGCTCTGGCTTCTCATGAGTCTCTTTAAACGGGGGCTGTGGGAAGCCAGGCAGAACATGGTGAAGACAGGGAGAGATTGGGGGGTGGAAGGGATAGTGAGGAGGGTGGAAGGAGATTTGAGGGGGAGGATGAAGAGGGAGGAGAGGAAGTGGGGGCAGCATGCTGCCCGGGAGAGGTGGAAGGGGGGTTTAGGGCTGGGTGTCATTTAGATTTGTAAGGGGATAGATTAGGGACGGGGAGATAGGGAAAGGTAATTTGTAGGATGACGGGGAGGGAAGATGCTCCCCTGAGGTTTTGTTTGGGGTTTTTGTTTTGTTTAAATTAAAATACCACTATTTGAGTTTGTATGGAAAGTTTGAGTTGTAAAGAATGAATGGTATTGATGATAATAAATTATTTTTTATTAAAAAACAAATAGGGCTGTTTAGGTTTTTCACGTTATGTTTATTGTTTTGTATTGTATTGGTATTATCTTTATTAAAGATGTATGACGATAAGCATGCTGCATTTTGGTCCGATCCCTGCTACTCCTCAGAATACCTTAACATACATATTCTTATTCATCCCTTTATATTTGTGTATAAGGTAGTTGTGAATTTGTTAGATTACTTGTTAGATATTACGGCATTGTCAGAACTAGAAGCTCAAGGATTTTGCTACACTTGCATTAACAGCTGCTAACCATGTGTATGTGACCAATAAAATTGGATTTGATTTGATTTCTGAAGGCACTATAACTAGAGACAGCAGTTTATTTTCTTTAATTGACCAAGCAAGACTATACCAAGTTATTGAAAAAAACAGAGGTCCCTGGTTACATGTAATAATAATTATTCTATTTCATTATATCAACAAGTGACAAAATGTTTTTTTTGCACTGTAAATGGGGTGACAGGTAGCCTAGTGGTTAGAGCGTTGGGCCAGTAACCGAAAGGTTGCTGGATTGAATCCCCGAGCTGACAAGGTAAAAATCTGTTGTTCTGTCCCTGACCAAAGCAGTTAAATCACTGTTCATTGGGTAGGCAGTCATTATAAATAAGAATTTGTTCTTAACTGACTTGCCCCCCAAAAAAATGCTTCAGCCTTCTATATTCCAGTTGAAACAGGTCTGTAAAACATTAACCATTAGTTAGCTACCATAAATTGTTTCTAGGACCACTTGAATCCTGTAAACAGGAATGGTGCTATATGTGTGGAGACAACAGAATTCTCAGCCCAGACCTAAGTCTAATAATAATGCAAGACTTTGGACAACAGCATGGAGTTTATTACTCTCCTGATAGCCATTATCTGAGATTAAGTGTTGCCAGTCTAACCTATACACTATGGTGGGACTGCTCGACCTGGATGTTTACCAGAAAACATGATAAACTACTCCTGTAATGGTTGTCTTGGGTGGAAGAAGGATCGGACCAAAGCGCAGCGTGGTAAGTGTTCATGATGATTTATTCAAAACGAACTGAACACTGAAATACAAAACAATAAATGATGTGAACAAAACAAAAACCGAAACAGTACCGTGTGGCCCAAACACTCACACGGAAACAAACCCCCACAATTCAAAAGTGAAACCCAGGCTACCTAAGTATGATTCTCAATCAGAGACAACTAACGACACCTGCCTCTGATTGAGAACTATACTAGGCCGAACACAAAAACCAACATAGAAAAAAACAAACAGAGACTGCCCACCCCAACTCACGCCCTGACCATACTAAAACAAATAATAAAATAACAAAACTATGGTCAGAACGTGACAGTACCCCCCCCCCCCCCCCCCCCCCCCCAAAGGTGCGGACTCCGCCCGCAAAACCTGAACCTATAGGGGAGGGTCTGGGTAGGCGTCTGTCCACGGTGGCGGCTCTGGCGCGGGATGTGGACCCCACTTCACCACAGTTTTTCTCCGCCTCCTCAACCGCCCCCGTGGCCTCTTACGAGTGGCGACCCTCGCTGCTGACCTCGGACTGGGGACCCTCGCCACGTGTCCCGAATGGACGGGAGATTCCGGCAGCGCCGGACGGATGGGAGATTCCGGCAGCGCCGGACAGGCGGGAGACTCCGGCAGTGCCGGACAGGCGGGAGACTCCGGAGGCGCCGGACAGGCGGGAGGCTCCAGCAGTGCCAGACAGGCGGGAGAATCCGGCAGCACCGGACACGTGGGAGGCTCCGGCAGCGCCAGACAGGCGGAAAACTCCGGCAGCTCCGGAGTGAAGGATGGCTCTGGCAGCTCCTGGCTGGCTGACGATTCTGGCGGCTCCTGGCTGACTGACGGCTCTGGCGGCTCCTGGCTGACTGGCGGCTCCTGGCTGACTGGCGGCTCTGGCGGCTCCTGGCTGACTGGCGGCTCTGGCGGCTCCTGGCTGACTGGCGGCTCAGGACAGACTGGCGGCTCTGGCAGCTCAGGACAGACGGGAGACTCTGGCGACTCAGGACAGACGGGAGACTCTGGCGACTCAGGACAGACGGGAGACTCTGGTGGCTCAGGACAGATGGGAGACTCTGACAGCGCTGGGCAGGAGGAATGCTCTGGCAGTGCTGGACAGGCGGGAGCATCTGTAGGGGGAAGACGGAGAGACAGCCTGGTGCGGGGGGCTGCCACCGGAGGGCTGGTGCGTGGAGGTGGCACTGGATAGACCGGACCGTGCAGGCGCACTGGAGCTCTTAAGCACCGAGCCTCCCCAACCTCACCTGGTTGAATGCTCCCCGTAGCCAGGCCAGTGCGGCGAGGTGGAATAGCCCGCACTGGGCTGTTCTGGCAAACCGGGGACACCATGCATAAGGCTGGTGCCATGTACGCCGACCCGGGGAGATGCACTGAAGACCAGATGCGTAGAGCCGGCTTCATGGCACCTGGCTCGATGCCCACTCTAGCCCGGCCGATACGAGGAGCTGGAATGTACCGCACCGGGCTATGCACACGCACCGGGGACACAGTGCGCTCCACAGGCACCCTCTCGCTCTCCACCGCATAACACAATGCCTGCCCGGACCCTCTCGCTCTCCGGTAAGCACGGGGAGTTGGCTCAGGTCTCCTACCTGACTTAGCCACACTCCCCGTGTGACCCCGCCAATACATTTTTGGGGCTGCCTCTAGGGCTTCCTTGCCAGCAAAACATGATAAACCACTCCCATGGTTGTAGACTGCTCTATCTGGATGTTTACCAGAAAACATGATAAACCATCATGGGAGTGGTTTATCATGTTTTCTGGTAAACATCCAGGTTTGTAGGAAGGAAAATATAAAATGTTGCTTTATTTTTCAGTCCCCGATATTAACTTAGAAATTACTTGGTAAACTGGTAATAATATAACATTGGCTGTTATGTATAATATTGTGTGAGATGACACAAGGTAACCCCCTAACTTTGGGTAGTTCTTTGAGACCAAGAGAAAATTGCTAAACTATAGTAATGTAATTGATTATGAATTTGTTCTTAAGCGACTTGCCTAGTTAAATAAAGGTTACATTTAAACAAATGTTAACACTTGCCTTCTAGTGGCCTCATGGGTGGAACGTTGTTAATATTTTTCATAATTTCATAATCAATATACAGGATTGGAAAAAAACTCAGAAAATCCTGTGATTCTATGTCAAAAAAATTATACATTCACATTATATGTTATTTTTTTATTGAGGAAGATTGTAGCCAGGCAAACAAGAAAGGACAAAATTAAAACATTGTAAAACAAGGTAGGTTATTGCCGTAACAGCATGTTGTCATTGAAGGTTGTTATGGCATTCTAACTAATTGGTCCTACAGTACATAGCTAGCAGTAATTCATGGCCAGTTGCAGCACTTGCAGGCATCAACATAGACCAGGCCGGGCTGGCATTTGTGCAGGTAGGTGTTGCCACGGAAACACTGGAAGTAGGTGGTGTTGTCGAAGATGTTGACGTACAGGCCGTCTGGGCGTCCGGAGCAGAAGCTGAGGATGGGGTCTGGGGTGGTGGTGGGTGCCCGAGTGGTGGTGGGCTTGGGGGCGAATCCTGGGAGAGGGAGGGAGAAAGGAAAGGATGTATGGAGAAAGGGAGGAGAGTTTGAGATGATATATAGACCTACATACTGTATAGCTTTACTTAGAGGTTTGTAAAGTCAACTGAATTCAATTGAACTGAATGGAAGTTCATTTACCCAGAGAGTTGCGGAGGTGGTTGACGAGAGGGAAGGGGCCATCAGCACAGAAAGCACCACTGAAGTCATCCATGTCTAGGGTCCACACAGAGGCTCCTCCCAGGTTCTTGGACTTCAGCCACTGGACCTGATGAAGCAAAGAAGACACAGACAAATGTGCTAACATGGACATGGCTTTAGAGATAAATCAGTTGATTGATTGATATTGACTCAGATGTTCCTGGCATGTACCTTGGCAGCGTAGCTCTCCTTGCTGTCGTAGCCCACCCAGGAACTGCCTTTGACGGCGTAGGGGACCTTCTGCTCATCAATCCATCCGATAGTGGCACCGGAGGTGAAGGAGCAGACCTGGGGGGAGCGAAACATTCTGTTAGATAATGACAAACAAACAGATAAACAAACAAACTACACAAAATGGCGTATTGTTTTGAGATTTGTGGCCTGTGTGCTTTGAGTAAAAAATTTATATTATATATATATATATATATATATATATATATATATATATATATATAGATCAGATGTATGATCATGAACATAGTTATTCAAGTTTTAGCGCACCTCGTAGTAGGACCAGTATCCTGCGTCCCGGGTGTAGGGACCAGCGTCAGCCGGGCCGTTTGTGGGGGCTCCCAGGCCAGTGCTGGAGGTGGTGAGACGGTAGGTACGGCCGTAGGTGGGGAAACCCATCAGCAGCTTCTCAGCGGGAGCACCGTTGTCCAGCCAGTAGGTGATGGCAGAGTCCTAACACATAGAGACAGGTGGTTAAGACAAGGGAGCTACAATGGAGGACATCTATACCAATATTTTGTATATTTACATAATTTCTTCACAAGTTTCCTGGTGAAAAACTTGGTGTAGATGTTAAAAAAGAAAGTGTGTCTTACGACATTGAAGTTGTAGTGTGTCCCCGAGTCATGGCTGCTGCGGAACAGTGGGCTATTGTGTCCTGTGGCTCTCTCCCAGTGTCCGTGGAAGTCATAGGTCATCACGTTGATGAAGTCCAGAGAGCTGCAGAGACATGAATAGACAGGGGAATGAAGTATATAAAGTGTGTTTGTTTGAAAAGGAGAGCGAGGGAGAGAGATAAAAAAGAGAAAGAGAGAAAACAGAGACTTCAATTTATATCAGAGACTTCTATCAGCTGAGTGGGTTTCTCCCAGACCCATGCTGTCTACAGTACCTGGCGATCAGGGCCACCTCGTAGCTAGAGTTGATAGTGGGCTGAAGAGCAGCCACGTTGGCAGACAGGAGCAACTGGGTCAGCCTGGTGTCTTTAGCGTCATTCTCAAAGGCCTTCTGCAGCTCCTGTTAAGCCATACATAGACATTAGGTACAGAAAATAGTCAAAACTATATGGCCCTTCAGGCTGAGCTGGATAGACAGCGCTACAACGATAACAAGCCACAGAAAATGACAGAAACACATTGAAAGATAAAGGTGCAAAACCTCACTCATGTTATAACTGTCAGTAAAAAAGTTTATGTGCAAGCTTACTCTGACGAGCTTGGTGAATCTCTCCCTGTCTCCATCGGGGCTGCCGTTTTGAGTGGGGAACTCCCAGGCCAGGTTGAGACCGTCAAAGCCATGGGAACGCAGGTAGCTGATGGCAGACTTGATGAAGGCCTGGCGGCCCTCAGGCTTGGACACCATTCCAATGAATCTAGAGGGGTGGAGGGAGACAATGTAAACCGTTTCTCTGGTCCTGAGTCTATTGATGTGCAGAAGTAGGGAAATGGAAAACACTATGATAAAACACTATGATAAAACACTATGATTAAACACTATGATAAAACACTATGATTAAACACTATGATAAAACACAATGATTAAACCTGATAAAAAAAGGAGTGGAATGGGAAACAATAAAAACCTTCACCATTGAAATTGACTTTTTTAGATGCTGGGTACAAAAACACAAATCTGTTTAATGTGGAGTAGTGGAAAGATGTGAAAGTAAAATTTTATCTTATCACAAACCATGCTTTTGGAGAGCTGTGAAATCGCAATAAAATACTGTGAAGAACCAATAAGAGACTTACGGGCTAAGTCCGTTGACTGTGCCTCCGACAGACAGCAGAGTCTTCATCATTGGGTTCCTGCAGATCAGAGAGGTAAGATGAGGAGTCAAACCGAGTGTTCACCATGGAATTATTAACTAAGGCCCAACTCTCACTGATGTCAACCCAGAGTCACTCACACGTTCTTCAGGTGGTTGAGGCTCGTGTAGAGGGTCTCGTCATTCCACTCGATAGGGGCGACCTGGTTGAAGCTGTTGATGGTGGCCAGGGCGTAGATCACGTGGGTGCAGAGGAATGGGTCGATGTTCTCGGGGGTGAACTTCCCAGTGGTTGGGCGATACTGGGACCAGTTGGTCATGTGACACACCAGTTTGGTGGAGGCAGCTGAAGGTAAAAGAGGAAATCTATCCAGAGACTGAATTTCACATTGACCCTTTGGGGTGCTCTAAAATAATGGGTTGGATTATTTTACTTTATGGGATTCCTCATTTTAAATGCTTATGTAGGATGCATGAATTTGAGTAGGATTACCGAGCCTCAGAGGTGTAATTGTGGCTCAGATAAGGAGATTTAAACCACAGAATTAGATTTAACACAATCTTAATCTCTATGGTTTAAACATGTCAATTGAGAAATGTAAAAAAGTTGATGAGGGAAACGCTTACCAATCTGCAACATCAGCAGAAGGCCCAGACCTGAGGAAAGATTACTGAGTTAACAGAGTAGACACTAGGGACTCGTTTGCCAGTGGGTCATGTTGAAGAATAAGATGAGGATGATGATAATGATAACAACAAGGACGATGGGGATGATGATAGTGATGGTAATGACTGAAGACGGCATAGGCATGTACCTGCAAGCACAGTAAGTCTGGCCATTGTGTTGTAAAAATAAAGTATGTTTTCCTTAGAAACAATGTACCTGAAAGAAAGGATAGATTATTAAAATAAATGAATACATACAAATAAACAAACAAATGACTTAATAAATACATTCTTAAATATAAATATATAACGAAATCGTATAATTATGCAATTATAACATTTTATACATGCAATTCTGTTGTTATGTTGTTCATTCAGGTCAACCAAGTTTGTAAATATTAGATATCACAAAGTATTGGATAGTGTTTTGTATTTCACAATCTCTAACATTTAGTAACCCATGTAACTATTGTTCTTAATTAGCTGGATATTAAACAAAATCACATTCATGTATACCCAGACCTAGGTCAAATGTATAAACACTTTCAAATACTTGAAGTGCACTTCACATACTATAACTTGACTGGTATAATGGAACCAATTAAAAAGTCCCCAAAAATGTTGTTTTTAAAAACATTTTGAAACGTTTTAAATGTAACCTTTATTTAGGCCCTGGTCACCATAACCAAAAGGGTCAACTCCACCCACCCTGCAGTGTATTCAATAATGTATTTGAACCAAGTCTGATCTAAGCATACACACACTTATATCCACTGTTAACCTAAATCTTTTCAAATGCTATTCACACGTTAATTAATAAACACACTGTTATCACCATGTCATGCATGATAGGTAAGTTGCAACATAGCGGTGATATTACATATGAAATTACAAGCTATGTCACATACATTAATATAACATTACATATTACATACAAAACATGAATATGGATGTGATCGTATTACCTTTCTCCACCAGTGACAGAGGGCGAGTTTCTAGCTGTGCTTTGTTCTTGCTTATTTATACTTTTCACTTTCCTTAATAATAATTGGTATCAAAGTGCAAGTGATAAGTTTCCCGGCTATTCTGGGTAGTGGGAGATTGACTGATTAGGGGAGACCGGAGTTGGCTTTCACACTTTTTACTCTCGTGTATTTCTCAGCGCTAGTATATCTTACAAGACTCTTTTAAGCCTTAATAGAAATACCAAGGCCTTGGGTTGACATACAGTAGGGATCCTTTCTATCCTCATATCGTATTCCAACATTGAGCTAAAAGCCATCAAACACACGCTCCATTCTTGGGTTGGTTGTCACAATGTTTGCTAGTTGCTTATTCCTTTTGTAACAGGAACTACAGCATACAGAGTCTTAGAAATAGCCAAGCCTTTCTTTGATCGAAAAATATTCCCAACAAAATTCAGCATTTTATGCCGTGAGAGCAACATATGACATTTTGAGTACATTTGTTTGTGTATGCATGTCTTTGCATACACATGTGTACGTGTGTGTATTTCACAGGGTATGGACGGTGTATACCATGTGTATATTCTGTACATACGACTAATAAAAACGTGAAACATGTCATGCTGACATGAATTGACCAGATGGATGAGATCTTTCAAATAATTGACATATTTTAATATTACACAGCAATCTCTAGATTGGGAATAATAAGGACTGTGACAACCAACCCTTGAGACAATCAACCCAGGTCCCCCCTCCCTAATAGATGAAATGACGCACACTAGATAAAATGGCGCACATTAGATAAATAAAGTATTTAGGGGCTATTCATCCTGATATGTCACAACTGACATAATAAAGCAGTCTTTGATCATGCTACATCATCCATGCAAATTCAACAGTGATAAGGAAATAAAAAACACAGTGGAACAGGAACGTTTTAAATACAACCCCAAGGTGTTTATTTAGTCACATTTACAAGTGCCATCCCCCCTTCACATTTCCATTCAATCACAGATTTAGATTGGCCAAACGGTATCATAACATATCAACATTTCAGCCCGACCAGCTGACAGGCAAGCACATCCTAGCAGAGAGGTTGCCCTTTTTAACCACTGATACAGGAACAGTGTTTTCACCCCCTTAATGCTTCAGGTTAGTATTAAGGGGAGAGTAACTGATCTTAGATCTGTGGTTACGGGCAACATCTACTTCGAGCACCATCATAGCTTCCACCATGAAGTGAGAGATGAACCGACCAATCAGACTTCCTGAAGTTGACACAACATTCCAACAGTTTTTGGACATGATGTCACCTTAGTATTACAGAGATATCTGATGGTAGTTTTAAATATGAAAAGTGTTGCGTTAACAAAAACATTTACACACACACACACACACACACACACACACACGCACACGCACACGCACACGCACACAAATGAATAAGCTAGCATTACGTACATAACCAAAAGGGCAACAACATTCCATGGCTGAGGCAACCTTCCGGATTGGGGTAGAATAAGCAAGGGCAGATCACGTGTACTTGTGCGTCTTCTCAGACCTATACCAGTGCTGGGTGAGGAAGGAACAACACTACCCACCAAACAGTAGGCTCTGAGTTGTGAGGTAAGTGTGTGCTAACAACTGTACTCTAGCAGCACAGTACAGTACAGTATAGTATCTACAGACCGGTGATAAGTGAGATGCAGTGTACAAATACATTGAGTGTACAAAACATTAGGAATATCTGCTCTTTCCAGACTGACCGGGTGAATCCAGGTGAAAGCTATGATACCTTTTTGATGTCACTTGTTAAATCAACTCCAATCAGTGTAGATGAAGGGTAGGAGACAGGTTAAAGAAAGATGTTTAAGCCTTGAGACAATGGATTGTGTATGTGTGCCATTCAGATGGTGAATGACCAAAGATTTAAGTACCTTTGAACGGGGTATGGTAGTAGGTGCCAGGCGCACAGGTTTAAGAGTGTCAAGAACTGCAACACTGCTGGGTTTTTCACACTCAACAGTTTCCCGTGTGTATCAAGAATGGTCAACCACCTAAAGGGTATCCAGCCAACTTGACACAACTGTGGGAAGCATTGGAATCAACATGGGCCAGCATCCCTGTGGAACGCTTTCAACACCTTGTAGAGTCCATGCCCCGTCGACTTGAGGCTATTCTGAGGGCAAAAAAAGGGTACAACTCAATATTAGGAAGGTGTTCCTAATGTTTTGTATGCTCAGTCTTTACCATAGTAACTCCTATCCTGTGCTTACGGGAACACAGGCTGCTTTCCCAGTTGGTGGCTGTATCAGTTTAGATGTGATACAGTGTACAGAGCTGAGTGGTCCAGTGGCTTCCAGCATGTCAGGCCTTAGTAACTGTTTGACCCTGCAGAAGCTGCTGAATGAGATATATGTTTGACTATAGTTTGACCGGCATGTTGAAAGAGAGTCAAATTGATGCCCTTGTTCTGCAGTTTTAACGACAGTATTACCATGCATTCATTGTCTTCAACTTCAAAGTGAGAGTTTGTGTTTCCTCAATAAGACGTATGGACGTATGGACGTATGGACATGTGGAGGTATGGACGTATGGACGTGTGGACATATGGACGTATGGACGTATGGACGTGTGAACGTGTGGACGCGTGGACGTGTGGACGTATGGAGGTATGGCGTGTGGACGTATGGACGCATGGGCGTGTGGACGTATGGATGTATGGACATATGGACGTATGGACGTGTGGACGTATGGACGTATGGACGTGTGGACGTGTGGACGTATGGATGTGTGGACGTATGGCGTGTGGACGTGTGGACGTATGATGTGTGGACGTATGGCGTGTGGACGTATGGACGTATGGCATGTGGACGTATGGACGCATGGACGTATGGATGTATGGACGTATGGACGTATGGACGCATGGACGTATGGACGTATGGACGCATGGACGTATGGCGTGTGGACGTATGGACGTATGGACGCATGGACGTATGGCGTATGGACGCATGGACGTATGGCCTGTGGACGTATGGACAGTCACGTTTTTTCTTTTTTAGCTGCCCTCTTTATTTTAAGGTACAGTGATCAACATACCAAAACAGTTTATAAAACGCAACACTCCCGATCCAATAGAAAATGACCTGAACACTGTCAGGCACAGGATTGGGTGGCTTCACACACTGGAATCAAAACACTACGGGTCTGAAACATCAAAACTGACAGGTGTTGAATACATCAATTTATTATGAAAACAAAATGACTGTCAAAACTGGGAACTCTGGGTATAGTGGCGTTGTTTCTGTACTAACAGATTGTCATCAAAATGTTTCATGCCCAGAGTGTGTTTGTATCTCGCTCATTCTGATGTTGACAATCAGTCGATGTCTGTTTAAAACAAACAATAACTTCTATACAGCTTTGGCCCTAAAATGTGAGATGTAGCTAGAAAACAGCACTGGAAAAAACAAGTGATCCATCATCCAACCACTTGCTTAACAAACCATTTTCAACTCCCAGACTTTTACAAATAACAAAAAAAGACCCCTTGCAAACCATAAAAGGTATTGTTTGATTCCTACACTCCTGAGATGTTTTGAAATCATAGAATTACAATTAGTGATGACTAAGAAACCCTGGAATGCCACAGAGCATCTTGGTTCCTAGAACTGTTCTACTGCATAGAACAACATGTAGAAGCACAAACGTACTGCTACTGGCCAACCTGCCTTTATATGGTTCAGACCAACAGAAATGGAATAAAACAAGGGACAACATACAGTAGTTGCCATCTTGTTTCACGTTAAGATGTATCTAAGAGTAGTTATATTGAGAACAGACACACTGTGTTGAAAGAGCAGTTTACCATTGAACTTCTTGGCTACGCCCAAAATCAATAGTTCAAGGTATTGTACTGAACATACATTCCACAGACTTTCTAGGTGCAGGAGTTATCAGATGGGAAAATATAGGAGAAGACCCCCTGTTCAAAAGCTGCCACGGTTTTAATGTACAGTGGCATAACACTTGACAAAGACAGTGGTTGTGTAAAGCTCGTCATCGGTGGAAGGAAGAGTGGACCAAAGTGCGGCGTGGAAAGTGTCCATGATGTTTATTTTCAAGAAACACTCAAACAAAAATAATACATTCAAAAATTAAAGCGAAAGCGAACAGTTCCGTCAGGCACAGACACTAAACAGAAAATAACACCCCACAAAACCCAAAGGGAAAATCACAACTTATATATGATCCCCAATCAGAGACAACGATAGACAGCTGCCTCTGATTGGGAACCACACGCGGAAAAAACAACAAAGAAATGGAAAACATAGATTTTCCCGCCCGAGTCACACCCTGACCTAACCAAACAGAGAATAAATAAGGATCTCTAAGGTCAGGGCGTGACAGTAACCCCCACAAAGGTGTGGACTCCGGCCGCAAACCTGAACCTATAGGGGAGGGTCCGGGTGGGCATCTACTCTCGGTGGGGGCTCCGGTCAGGGATCGTCGCCGGGACCTCCGGACCGTAGATCGTCGCTGCAAGCTCTTAACTGGGGACCGTCGCAGGAGGCTCCAGACTGGGGACCTTTACTGGAGGCTCGGCACCGTCGCTGGAGGCTCCGGACTGGGGACCGTCACTGGAGGCTCCGTGCCCTGGATTTTCACAGCAGGCTCCGGGCCATGGATCATCACTGGAGGCTCCGGGTCATGGATCATCACTACAGGCCCCGGGCCATGGATTATCACTGGAGGCTCCGGACCATGGATTATCACTGGAGGCTTCGTGCCATGGATCATCACTACTGGCACCGGGCCATGGATCATCACTGGAGGCTTCATACGTGGAGCCGGAACAGGTCTCACCGGACTGAGGAGACGTACTGGAAACCTGGTGCGTGGAGCTGCCACAGGGCTTACCAGGCTGGGGAGACATACTGGAGGCCTGGTAAATGGAACCGGAACAGGTCTCACCGGACTGGGGAGATGCACTGGAAGCCTGGTGCACGGAGCAGGCACCGGATACACTGGGCCGTGGAGGCGCACTGGAGGTCTCGCGCGTAGAGCTGGCACAACCCGTCCTGGCTGAATGCCCACTTTCGCCCGGCAAATGTGGGGCGCTGGCACAGAGCGCACCGGCCTGTGAATGCTCACTGGAGACACCGTGCGCATCACCGCATAACACGGTGCCTGACCAGTCACACACTCCCCACGGTAAGCACGGGGAGTTGGCTCAGGTCTAAACCCTACCTCCGCCAATCTCCCCGTTTGGGGCTGCCTCTCGTGTTTCCGTCGTTGAGCTAACTCTTTGTATAGTCGCCGTTCCGCTCTCGCTGCCTCCATCTGCTCCCTTGGACGGCGATACTCCCCGGCCCGTGTCCAGGGTCCTTCTCCCTCCAGGATTTCCTCCCATGTCCAGTCCTCCTGGCCACGCTGCATGGTCCTTCTTTGGTGGGGTGTTCTGTAACGCTCGTCGTCGGTGGAAGGAAGAGTGGACCAGAGCGCAGCGTGGAAAGTGTTCATGATGTTTATTTTTGAAGAGACACTCAAACAAAAATAACAAATGCGAAAGCGAACAGTTCCGTCAGGCACAGACACTAAACAGAAAATAACACCCCACACAACCCAAACAGAAAATCACAACTTATACAGTATATGATCCCCAATCAGAGACAACGATAAACAGCTGCCTCTGATTGGGAACAACAAAGAAATAGAAAACATAGATTTTCCCACCCGAGTCACACCCTGACCTAACCAAACATAGAGAATAAATAAGGATCTCTAAGGTCAGGGCGTGACATGTTGACATGTTGCTTTTGTAACTCTGGAAACATCGGGAACATCTAAACAGCTTGCGGGAATTCTCTTTGCTTTACACCCAAATCAATATCACAGGGGCTTCATGATTAACTAGCATATGCAGTATGTTCCTTAGATGTCGTATCCTTGCCGTGAACCCTTCTCAGACAGACAGTATTTATGGCAGGTGTGTTGCATGATTAACAGTTAATGAACAACAGGACATGTTACATAAAAGTTAATGGATAAAGGGTGACAGAATAATGGTGGCATTAATAATAATACTAACGATAACTCTGTACTTTGGTGATCAAACGTTCATCGTATTTTTGCTGTTGAAAGAACTGATGAAGCTCTTTATCAAGTTGAGTTCTCTCATCTAAACATAAACAATAAAAAAGGTAAACATTCATTTGGACCATTAAAGTTATTCATCCGGATGCTGCCATCGCAAACAAATAATAAAGCAACCAAACAAATACACAGGCAGACAATCCAAAGAGAAAAATGACCATTTTAAACAGAAACTGTGTCATAAGAAAGACCAGTAGGCTAAGGTAGCGTTCTATTTACAGTGAGTTCCATTTGAAGTAGACTTTCTCAAAAATCATGACATTTATGACATCACTGTTTTATCCCCCTTCATCTTATTCTAGATACAAACGTTTGAGTTGGTCAGTGTCTGAGAGAACCAGAGATGTTGTCTACTGTTCCGTATGTGTGTACCATAGATAATTACAGAGGACTCATCATTTTACCTGTCCCATTATGGCGTCTGTGAGCGCACGGGCAGCGCCATTGAGACCATCTCCATTTTGAAGTAGTACATTTTCTTCTACTACTACTTCTATGAGTTGGTTAAAAAAAATGAAAGGGTGTATACTGCCACCTGGTAGTGTGTTGCTTAAACAGGTATAAAGGGAAGGTTGGCGATTTACTGCCACCTGCAGTTACGGAATGTTTGATCACAAGTATAATTCATTGGCTGATCCCTCCTGAGGACCTGGATGGAATTATGTGATCCTTCCTTAACCCATAGGATGTCCCACCCATTTGACAACTTCAAAATTGTGAAAGTTCTCAATTGCGCAGCCCTTGCTAAAACGTGCTTTTGGGCACTAGAGTCCTCTTTCATTCTCAATGTTATGTACACATGATGCTCTACATACACAGGCTGATTTGGGTGACATACGCCAGTGAGCCTTGGGTTTATAGCAGAGTAGGGAAAGCCAGGAGACATGGAGAGAGTGACCTATTGCTGTGAAGCACAAAGGCCTCTCTAATCCCCATAAGGCATGGTTCTAACGACACCAATGTAACTGACAATCAGGTAGTCTGACCCACTTGAAACCCCATAGACCCACACATAAAAAAATTACCTTCTTTGATTTTCTTATAAAAAGAATAAAGTCCCCATTAGTCATTTTGGCAACTCCCACCATCCCCTTTGCTTCAAAATATTACCTCACACATCCCTCCCCACCTATTCAAATCCATCCCTTAACCCCACCCCAACAAAACTCCAGATAGGTGAATTTGACCAATCGGCTTAGACCATGAAACATAATGTCCAGGGATTGTTGTAGATCACAGGTCCAGTAAGCCAATGAGAGTGATGGAGAGTGTGGCGGTGAGCAGGAGAGGAGCATGATTGGACCATGGGGATCCCGCCTGGTTCTGCACCATCATTCCAGTTCCTGTTTGAGAAAGAGAAAGAGAGCGAGATAGAAAGCGCGAGAGAGAGAGAGAGAGAGAGAGAGAGAGAGAGATAGAGAGAGAGAGAGAGAGAGAGAGAGAGAAAATTGGGGACATGCTCTGGTACAGTATTATCATAACAGTTGCCTTCTTGTCTCCTTTGCTTATTGAAGGAGTCACAGTTCTAATACTGAGCTCAGTAAGCAAAAGCTAATTGACAGACACTGACTAACAACCACTGTCTCTCTGACTGGCTCACACAGCCCTCCCGGCTCTAGAGACTGGGACTGGGACACAGCTAGTCTTAAGCATACTCCAAATAACAATGTGTGTGTGTGTGTGTGTGTGTGTGTGTGTGTGTGTGTGTGTGTGTGTGTGTGTGTGTGTGTGTGTGTGTGTGTGTGTGTGTATGTGTGTGTGTGTGTGTGTGTGTGTGTGTGTGTGTGCGCATATGTGTTCAGTATGTGTGCATTTCTGCATGTGTGTGATAGACAGGCACTAATACAGAATCCAGTGAGGTAAACCCCCATTAACCCTCTCTACCTCTCATTAAACCCTGTCACTCACTGACGAACCTCAACTTCCCACAGCAGCCTAGCAACCTCACAGGCAGCAACGGGACTCCAGAAAGCTACCCAGATCCAATATTCCAATTCCCACTTGAGAAATGATAGGCTATCAGAAACAGGAAGGCCAAAAAGGTCAACAAGGACAACAACCACCCGGGCCACTGCCTGTTCACCCCACTATCATCCAGAAGGCGAGGTCAGAACAGGTGCATCAAAGCTGGGACCGAGAGACTGGAAAACAGCTTCTATCTCAAGGCCATCAGACTGTTAAACAGCCACCACTAACATTGAGTGGCTGCTGCCAACACACTGACTCAAATCTCTAGCCACTTTAATAATTAAAAATGTTATGTAATAAATGTATCGCTAGTCACTTTAAACAATGCCACTTTATATAATGTTTACATACCCTAGATTACTGATCTCATATGTATATACTGTACTAATCTACTGCATCTTGCCTATGCCGTTCGGCCATCGCTCATCCATATATTTAATTGTACATATTCATATTCATTCCTTTACACTTGTGTGTATAAGGTAGTTGTGAAATTGTTAGGAATTGTTAGATTACTTGTTAGATATTACTGCACGGTCAGAACTAGAAGCACAAGCATTTCGCTACACTCGCATTAACATCTGCTAACCATGTGTATGTGTAACCGATGTGAAATGGCTAGCTAGTTATTGGTGGTGCACTCTAATAGCGTTTCAATTGGTGACGTCACTTGCTCTGAGATCTTGAAGTAGTGGTTCCCCTTGCTCTGCAAGGGCCGTGGCTTTTGTGGGGTGATGGGTAACGATGCTTCGTGAGTGACTGTGCTTGATGTGTGCAGAGGGTCCATGGTTCGAGCCCAGGTTGGGGTGAGGAGAGGGACGGAAGTTATACTGTCACATATGTGACCAATAAAACTTGACTTGACATGGATTTCACAGAACAGTTTGACCTCATCCTCCCAGCTAATTATGACTGGGCTGCTGTGTATAGCCGCGTGGTTCCAATTACCACTTAAGCTCTTGTAACCTTATTTGTGTGAAAGCTAGCTTATCCTGTTAGCCATGGGCTAGACTAGCTGTTGGGGCAGACTCATGCAGAACAGGAGATGGGATTTGGTTATTTTATATTTTATATAGAGTAGTCCTAGGTGGGGTTGTGACTTAAACTTGGCACAAAACCTTGCCTGAAGAAGCTCTGTGGCTATGTGGTGTGTATAGAGTTGCAAAGCTATTGGTAATTTACCAAGGTTACTGGAATGTTGGTCAAGAACAGGTCATCTATGGCAACGTTGGTAATTTATACTTGTATAACTTTTAAATGTATTCATATTTAACATGATTTTTTTTTTATATCTGTGTCCATATTGTCCATGGGTTTCTAGTGGACAGACCATATGTGATTACGTGCGTCTAGGTGAGAGGTGTAGGAGTCAGGCGCAGGAGAGCAGGGATGTCTGAGAAGCGTGTTTAATCAGACAGTCCACCAACACAAAAATGGCACAGTTGAAAATACAAACTAAGCTCTCGATACTGAGAACTCGTGCAAACGCACTGAAACGCACGGAGGAACAAGCACAGTTCCGAGTCTAATCCCGCACAAATTAAGGCAGGCAACAGGTTACCCTTATACACACAGAAAAAAACGTAAATGAAACCAGGTGTGAAAAGGAACACAGACAAAACAAACAGAAAAGGAAAAAGGGATCGGTGGTGGCTTGTAAACCGCAGAGCGCCGCCCGAACAGGGAGAGGACTTACCTTCGGTAGAAGTCGTGACACCATAAGTGTTCAAGATAATATAGACTAATTAATGAAAAAAGTATCTAATCAACAATGGCAACTCTGCAAATCTTCCAACAATTGTCTTTTATCACAGCTGTCACCAGTTTGGCCCTAAAACAACAAAGACATATTGACATCGTAAAATAAATTAAAGTGGGTAAAAAAAGACAAAGGCTATTTCATGCTGAAACCCTCAGTAGAAAAAACAATGGTATTATTTCATTATTTAACATAGTATACATGTGATAAGGCCACACGGAGGGACAGAGATAATTAGACACTGTGATAATCTGAACTACCCAAAAAGGCCCTAGATGCAATCTGATAGAATTCCACAAAATCCTTGAAAGTTACAAAAATTATGTTAGTGTGCACTTGTTCACTTCCCTTCACTGATATGAAAGGAAATGACTGGTATAAGAAATATGGTAGAAACAATCTATAGCCCATCCTTTCACCAATCCAATGCTTATAGATTTAGGGGAAGTAGTGACCGAGTGTACACTTTATGAGAAAAAATATATTATTGGGACACACGCAGTCAGTCCAAGTCTCACCTGAGTCTCGGGAGACGATGGTCTCTTGTGCGGCTCCGTCGCCCCCCTCCCCCCAAGAGCGTATCTCCAGGACCACGTAGCCATTGTCTTTGGGTAGGGGCAGGGTCACAGACGTCTTCCCCTTGTCCAGAACCTTCAGAGCAGACTGGCCCTCGTGCTTGTACAGGACCTGAGAGAAGACAGAGGGAGGGAACCTATTCACACAATTTCTACAGAGGAAATACATTTGTTGGGTTGCTGAATGTGTGTCCTTTCCATCTTGATGAACTATTATTTGTTTTATTAAGATAATGTTTTTTTTCCTTTACTTTTGTGTTTTCTCTCTGCACAGCATCACACTATAAAACCAGAATAGGATGGTTCATGTTATCTACTGATGATATGTCATATCTTGAATGTTTTTCTATTGCCAGGCTGAGCCTTATCAAATGCTCTTTGATTCCTTTACATGACCTTTTTATTGCACTACCTATCTGATTATTTACAGAAGGGTTTACAAGTAGCTTATGAGAACAACTTTATTCATTTTGACCACATATCCCCTTTCACTTCACACATGTTAACAGGATTTAATATATTTTGACAGTGCATTCGCAATATGACAATAACATACCTACCTGCACACACCTCTCCTACAAACAGACACCACTCACCTTGTAACCCAGTACGGCTGATTCATTGTCTAGGGTCTTGACATGATCCCACCTAACAGTTACCCATGAGCCATCAGTCTTCCAGGACACGTTGCCAGGGGGACGATTAGGAGCTGTAAAGGTAAACAAAGGAAATCAACTAGAGACACCAACTTATTGATCTGCCTCACCTTCCGGGAGTCACATGACCAAGACATGAATTAAACTTAGATACACGTACTTGATAATACAATAGTCTCACACACGTTTTACGGACACAGAAACATGACGATCCAAACTGTAGCCAAAATGCAAACCAAAAGGCATGATATCATATAGAATATATTAATATAGACATATTTTTGCCTAATGTTGACAGTGGGTTAAGGTATCAGTATCAGTAGCTTAAGGAGAGGAGATCCTCTGTCTCAGGATCAGCACAGACATGATTCCCTCTCACTCTATAAATCCTCCACAAGAATCCCTTTACACTCTTAAGCCCAGTAGATACTGGTAGCCAGGTGCATATCCACCCTCCCAAAAACACTGGGGCCATACTTACGAACTTCAGGCAAAGTTTAAATTCAAGTTTAAGCATCAGCCAATAAAAATGGTTGGTGTATTGTCACGCGATAGAATGCTGCATTGCAGCTGGTCCCATCAGATAACATGGCACACGTTAGCCCTATGCTAAGTTCACCAGGTGGCAGTGATTATTTCCTTTAACAACTTCCTCATCAGCCTATCAAAGATGTTAAACTTGTGGGCGACAAAAGTCAAGCGGCACAATCTGCTTTTGAAGTTACTAAAAAGCTTCTTATTTAAACTGGATGTTTAGATCACAGTGTAGTGATCCTGGCACCTGGTACTTTTCACGGTGTGCTGCAAGTTGGAATCCCAGGTGAGATACATTTTCTTTCCTTTAAAATATAGAATGACATTTGTAGTGTTAGTGTGTTGCAGGGAATTGCAGACAAAACCTTGGAAATGAAGATTACCAATTGACTACTGCTACTACGCAGGTGTATAACGTTAGTGCTGCTGGAGCGACGCTCCACCACTCCTCAGAATGGTGCATGTTTAATACAGTTTATATCAAAGCTGAATCAATGTCTTGCAAGACCACTTAATGATGAATTTGTATTCTACATAGGCCAAGCATACTGAATATAATAGCATAGTATAACAGTAGTGTTAGACCAAAAACGTCCTTTAATTTCTGATGTAGGCAACACTTACATGTACAACGTTTTGTATGCGTTGTTAGAATCATCCACTTCGACATTTAAGCCTTATTTGAATTGAGCTTTGAGGACCAGCAGTGAACAGTTTTTTTCTCAACAAAAAAGCTTGACTTCACAGGGACTCAAACCCACAATGACTGTGCCCCAGAGATGACATGTTAAACCCCTTAGTGCTATATGCCATCTGGCAGGGATATCAATTGTGGTAAATGACAGCTTTTTGACAAGGCCACAAGGCTCTTTGTCTTCTTTTTTTTTACAAAAAACTTAGTCTGACTTTAGTAGCTAGTAGCCTTGGCAAGGATGCATCATGCTACATATTGATCTTTGTGACAGACCAAGTGGAACAAAAGTAAACCTTGACTTTGGATGTTTACCAAATCCATCTGGAGGCCAAGTTGACCTATTTTATTGAAATACCGTTGGTTTGTGGAGAAAAAGTTGAACATCTTTGATACACTGATGACGAAGTTGTTACAGGAAATAGTCAGTGCCACCTGGTAAAGTTAGCATAGGGCTAACGTGTGCCAGGTTATCTGATGGGACAGCTACAATGTAGTGTTTTATCACGTGACACTACGTCAGCGATTTAAACTGGCTGATGCTTAACTTCTTGGTGACAGGGGGCAGTATTTTCACGTCCGGATGAAATGCATGCCCAAATTCAACTGCCTGCTACTCATCCCCAGAAGATAAGATATGTGTATTATTAGTAGATTTGGATAGAAAACAGTCTGAAGTTTCTAAAACTGTTTGAAACATGTCTGTGAGTATAACATAACGTATTTAGCAGACAAAACCCAGAGGACAAACCATTCAGATTTTATTTTTTTGAGGTCACTCTCTTTTCAATGAGTTTTGGTTGGGAATCCAGATTTCTAAGGGACCTTCTTGCAGTTCCTATCACTTCCACTGGATGTCAACAGACTTTAGAGAATGGTTGAGGTTATTCCTTTGTGTAATTAAGAAGTACGGCCATCTTGAACGAGGGTCACTTGAAGTGTACTGTTAGATAGAGGCGCGAGACCAGAAAGCATGCTACAGTTTGTTTTCTTCCTGTATTGAACACAGATCATCCCGTTTTCAAGTTTATCGATTATGTACGTAAAAAATACCTAAAGTTGTATTACAAAAGTAGTTTGAAATGTTTTGGCAAAGTTTACAGGTAACTTTTGAGATATTTTGTAGTCACGTTGCGCAAGTTGGAATCAGTGTTTTTCTGGAACATTTTGTATATATCTCGACGGAATTAATCAAACAAAAGGACGATTTGTGATGTTTATGGGACATATTGGAGTGCCAACAAAAGAAACTTGGCGAAGGTAAGGCATGATTTATATTTTTATTTCAGGGTTTTATGTCGCGCCTGCAGGGTTGAAATATGGTTTCTCTCTTTGTTTATGGAGGTCCTATCCTCAGATAATATCATCGTTTGCTTTTGCCGAAAAGCCTTTTTGAAATCTGACATGTTGGCTGGATTCACAACAAGTGTTTCTTTAATTTGCTATCTTGCATGTGTGATTTAATGATAGTTTGATTTTTATAGTAATTTATTTGAATTTGGCGCTCTGCATTTTCCCTGGCTTTTGGCCAGGTGGGACGCGTGTATGTCATATCCCAGAGAGGTTAAACTTAACCTTGAACTTAAACTTTTTATAATGTTTGCAAATATGGCCCCATTGTGTTTGACCCCCTGGGATGTTATGTCATATATACGGAATGGTGTCTTGATGGTGGCAACACTGTGTGTGTGTGTGTGTGTGTGTACATGTTAGGTATCCTACATACGTGGTCTCCTGGTAGTGACAGTGGTTCTGGGTGAGGCTGGTCCTGTGCCAGCGCTGTTGTAGGCCATTACGGTAACATGGTACCGGGTGCTGGGTCTCAATCCCACCACGCGAGCCGTGGTCTCAAGCCCAGCTGTACGCACACGGTCTGCAGATGCCTCCCGCTCATGCTGACGCCAGTACCGGATCTGTAAACACACACATACACAGCATTGTCAAACAATTAGTTACGTGACCGTGGGTACATCTCTTAAAGGAATGAGATGCCTAATACTGGAATTGTTTCTTCTACTGAAAAAAAAACACAAACTTTGTCAAATCATTAGGAATGTTAGATACCTGTACTCTTCCTCACAATATACTGTGTGGTTCTATAAATTTGAGCATATTTTCTGGTGAGCCTTGTATCTAAGCCCTTTGCTGTTTTATGCTTCACCTGAAGGCACTGTGTATTCTGTATTTTTTATTCTCTTAAACTCTGTTTCCTTTCAAATATGTACAATAAAAAAATATGAAAGTGTGACACCTGTTGAACCATGATAATATTAATGACTCTGCCATTGTTTCCCCACAGGGCCATCGTGATAACCAACCATCAGACCTAATCTGCCTGTCGACAGACTGAACATGCTGATCCCAACCACACACAGGCCATCTAATAAATTAGTACCATCTTTATTGGTGTGAGAAGATAAGATAAGGTGAGGTCAACTCCAGGGTGGTCTCTCACTGGCGTCAGGGGACTGATGGCACCATAGATGGTACTGACTGGGACTGACTGGTTTTGAGCAAAAGTCCAGAGATGGGTCCCAAATGGCACCCTATTCCATTCATAGTGCACTACTTTTGACCAGGGCTCATAGAATAGCTTGTCACATATGTTATATGCTGGTGTTGTGCAGGTCCTGACCTCATATCCTTGGAGGATACCGTTGGTGCTGAGATGTTGGATGGGGTCCCACGACACCTGCATCTCGAATGCTGTCAGAGCCGTGGCATTGATCCTCGAGGGTGCCACCGTGGGCTCTGCATGGAGGGTCATGGGTAAAATAAGGGTTGGGGAGTCGGATCATATCTAACACACATAAGTAAGATAAACACAATGAATTTACATAATGTGGTTGGTAAACATCTGCTTTTTTTGTGTTTTTGTTCGCCCTCTTGTGGCAAACAAGCATAATGCTCCTAATCCTTCCTGCATGTCCCAGACCTGTTCTGACTCAGCCTCCTCTGCAGAGTGCACCAGGGTGATCTGACTGAAGGGTTAAGGCTAGGGTTGAGGTTAGGGTTAGAGTTAGAGTTTGGGTTGCTCACCCTCTTCTGCAGAATGCACCACAGCGATCTGGCTGAAGGGACCCTCTCCTTTACGGTTGTAGGCTTTGATCTTCACCTCAAAGAGGCAGTAGGGAGACAGGCTCTGGTTGGAATAAACGTAGCGAGACGACTCCACGTTGGAAACACGCTCCACCACCCATGTTGGAGAGTTCTGCTTCCGGAATGCCAGGATGTAGCCGAAGCCATCTCCGTTCTGGTACTCTCTGGCCATGGGCTGGGATCAGATTCAAACAAAACTTTATGTACATTTTCACAATGACAAAACTCTCTCTCTATCACCCACCCCACCCCCACCCACACACACACACACACATGCACACACTGACCGTCCAGGTGATGATGAGTTCGTTGCGGTCTCCTCCTCCTCCACCTAGTCCACTAGGGGCCACTGTGGGAGCTGCTTGCTGGGTGCGTATAGTGTGAGAGGACATACTAGGCTCTCCACTACCCAGGATGTTACTGGCAATGACCTGGAACTCATAGTCCATCCATGGCAACAGGCCAACCACACGAATCGACTCAGCATTGCCTTCAATGTTAGATGGGTCTGTGGGAGAAGAGAGGAGGAGAATGCGGAGGAAGGAAAGAAGGAGAAGTCAGGGACTAATTGATTGACACAAAAACACACAGGTACACAGATAAGCACACACACAGACAGTGGTGGTCCTCTTACCTGTCCTCATCCTCTTCCAACCAGGAGACAGTGGAGAGTGACCCATGATAACATACTTCCCGATGGGGCTGTGGTTGTCATAGCCACGACTCCAACGCAACTCCACCGACGTCGCGGCAACGTTCTTCACCACCAAACCACCTGGAGGTCCCGGGGGACCTGAGTAGAGACAGTTGGAGAATGCCTAGTCAGGACTTTTATCTAACCTCCTTCATGTACATGCAAGTACAAATTCTCACCCAGAAAGTAGTGGACGTAGCTCATTGTGGCCTGGGGATAAGGATGATTATGTAAGTAATTAACTCAAAAATCCTCATAAAATGTTACAATTAAGTTCTGCAATGCTGTAAAACAAACATTTTATAAGGATGACCATCATAGAAAAGGTCAGGTGAGTTGTTGTGATATGATCGGGGTCTTACCTCTGACCACCAGTTTAGCGGAGGCTGAGGCGCTGTCCACCACAGTCTGAGCTGTACAGCTGTATGTTCCTGCCTGACTCAGATGACCACTCACTATCAACAGGTCACCTACGGTCTCCTTCTGTTAGAGAGAGATAGATGGGTGGAGAGGGAGAGAGAATGGGAGGGTGGAGAGAGAGAATGAGAGAGAGTGAGAGATTAAAGAGAAAGGGGGCAAGAGATGAGATGAAAGAGATTAAAGAGAAAGGGGGCAAGAGATGAGATGAAAGAGATTAAAGAGAAAGGGGGCAAGAGATGAGATGAAAGAGATTAAAGAGAAAGGGGGCAAGAGATGAGATGAAAGAGATTAAAGAGATTAAAGAGAAAGAGGGCAAGAGAGAAATTAAAGATAAAGAGTGCGAGAGATTAAAGAGAACGGGGCAAGAGATTAAAGAGATTAAATAGAAAGGAGGCAGAGATTAAAGAGAAAGAGAGATTAAAGAGAGAGTGAGAGATTAAAGAGAAAGAGGGTGAGAGAAAGACAGAGAGAAAGGGAGGCAGATATATATATAGAGAGAGAGACCGAGAGAGAGAGGAGAGAGCGAACAAGTGACAGTGGAGAGAGAAAGAGAGAAATAACTTGTTTAGTAATTGGAGACATGGTCTGTCTGCTACAGAGAAACAAGCCAGATATTCAGTATTCATATCATCACCATTTCACAGCAGTATTGAAGGTAACTTTAATTAAAATTAAATTCAATTATATCCAACACTCGGATTTAAAAGTATATACCATTATAAAGATGACTCCAGTGACAGTGAAATCTCGGTGCTGACCGAAACTTGTTTGGGTCAACATTCTAAACTCTAATCCCCAGTACACCCAGAGGCATGTGGCAGTCATATCATCAACCTAGAAGTGTTAGGTCAGCAAGACGTGAACGGTAGGGAGGGAGACACATTACACGGATGGTCTCCTTGATATGGTCTGCAGCATAGATCTTAAGTGATTCAATTAAGCGTATAATAGCTGTCTCTAATAAAATTTTTGTTGTTTAAATAAACCCTGCTGAATGGTTCTTATTTCCATTAATCACACTGGGAATCATATTAATTTCAAGCTGTTTGATTCCAAAATCAGTTAAGCAGTTTCATTAAATTTCTAACTCTTTGATTCAAAATAACCCCAAGAGAACCCGTGGAGTTTTTTTTGTGTCATTCATCATGACGCACCCCCATTCCTGCAATGGTTTGCTCTGCTGTGGCCTGACTAACTCACCCCCTCCACGCGATGGTACGGTCCGCCGGGGTCCTCCAGGTCCAGCAGAGCTCCGTTGAGAGCCCAGGTGAAGGTGAGGTCCATGGTGGGGTCATGTGAAGCGTGACACTGCAGCGTGACGTTCTCCCCCTGGTTGATGTCAGCGTTAGAGGGAGCCAAGGTGATCTTAGTAGCATCTGGAGGGAAGGAGGGAAAGGACAAAGGGGAGAGTAGGATGGGAGGATAGTGAGGGAGTTCAGTTACCTCTGACAGATTCAGTGTGTGTGTGTGTGTGTGTGTGTGTGTGTGTGTGTGTGTGTGTGTGTGTACCTCTAACAGACAGGTGTCCAGTGCTGTTGGCCTTGCCCAGGTAGTTCTCAGCAAAGCAGGTATACTTCCCCTCATCGGCCCTGCTGATGTTGTGGATCCGCAGCATCCCGTCTGGAGTCACTGTCACCCTGGAAGAAGAAGCAGGAAGCTCAAGTTACCTTCATTATCTTTTTGGGCTTTTTAAATGTTTGGGCCTTTTAAGTGTTTGCAGTTTGTTGCTAGACGGGAGTTAAGGACGAAATCAAATCTAAAACATGACAGACTCTCCTTCAGATCACGTTTCTCTTCTAATCTCCATTTGACCTTAACTTCTACCTTTTATGTTTAATTCCCTCTGGAGATGTATCAAGTGAACATTCATACACGTACACACATGCGCATAGACACACAGGTTAATTAATAATGTTTTTCATCTAGACACACAGACCTAACAAAGCACCAAAATGTGATGAAATCCGAAGAAATAGGTTCCTTTGATACACACATAACAGGGGAATGCTCTTTTGATCTTACCTTCTACTATATACCTATTGCACATTTTGGTTTCTCAATCAAGCCTCAGGGTTGAGGCGTGTGTGTGTGTGTGTGCCTAAGTGTGTGTGTGCGTGAGTGTGTGAAAGGGGAAAGGAAAAGGGGGATACCTAGTCAGTTGTCCAACTGAATGTATTCAACTGAAATGTGTCTTCCGCATGAGTGTGTGTGTGTGAGTTAGTGTGTGTGTTTACCTGCTGCTGTTGGTAAGGAGCTCAGTACCGCGGCTCCAGAACAGGGTGGGTTTGGGGGCGGCTCGCGGCCGACACTCCATCATCACCTGCCCCCCTCGGGCTGCTGGGACAAGCCTCCTCACCGGGTTGGAGCGGAAGTCTGGAACTTGGACTGGAGACCACAACATAGGGTGGAGGAGAGGGGGAGAGAAGTTACAACTGAGTTCCAGTTCTCTTGGACTGCAGTGTTTACAGGGTTTGATTTTAACCCTTGAACCCAGACCTCTCACCTTGCACCCTCAGCTCAGCGTTGGAGTAAATGGTGCCGTGTTTGTTCTCAGCCACACACTGATACATCCCAGAATCCTCCAGGGCCAGGTTGATGACCTTCAGACGACCCCCATTGACCTCCACCCGGTCCTGAGAGAGAGCAAGGGATGGATTGAGAGATAAAGGGAGGGAGAGATGATGGGAGAGATAGAGAGAGGGATGGATTGAGCGATAAAGGGAGGGAGAGATGATGGGAGAGATAGAGAGAGGGATGGATTGAGAGATAAAGGGAGGGAGAGATAGTGGGAGAGATAGAGAGAGGGATGGATTGAGAGATAAAGGGAGGGAGAGATGATGGGAGAGAGAGAGAGGGATGGATTGAGAGATAAAGGGAGGGAGAGATAGTGGGAGAGATAGAGAGAGGGATGGATTGAGCGATAAAGGGAGGGAGAGATGATGGGAGAGATAGAGAGAGGGATGGATTGAGCGATAAAGGGAGGGAGAGATGATGGGAGAGATAGAGAGAGGGATGGATTGAGAGATAAAGGGAGGGAGAGATGATGGGAGAGATAGAGAGAGGGATGGATTGAGCGATAAAGGGAGGGAGAGATGATGGGAGAGATAGAGAGAGGGATGGATTGAGCGATAAAGGGAGGGAGAGATGATGGGAGAGATAGAGAGAGGGATGTATTGAGAGATAAAGGGAGGGAGAGATGATGGGAGAGATAGAGAGAGGGATGTATTGAGCGATAAAGGGAGGGAGAGATGAGAGGGATGGATTGAGAGATAGGTAGGGAGAGGGATGTATTGAGAGATAAAGGTAGGGAGAGATGATGGGAGAGATAGAGAGAGGGATGTATTGAGAGATAAAGGAAGGGAGAGATGATGGGAGATAGAGGATTGTATGTATGTATGTATGTATGTGTGTGTGCGTGCGTGTCTGCGCGTCTGCGTGTGTGTGTCTGTGTGTGTGTGTGTGTGTGTGTGTCTGCGTGTGTGTGTGTGTGTGTGTGTGTGTGTGTGTGTGTGTGTGTGTGTGTATACCTGTGTGCTGAGGGGCTGTCCATTGCGTAGCCAGCGTATGGAGGGTCTTGGTTTGCCTGCTGCAACACAAGTCCAGTGCAGCTCAGAGCTGATCTCTACCTCAGAGTCACTCATCACTTGCAGCCACTCTGGCTGTGCTAGAAAGGACCAGATAAATACAGGGACAATAAAGTGCAGGTCAACGCATGGTTTTGATGGTCATATTGTGTGTGTGTGTGTGTGTGTGGGGGGGGGTTGTGTCTCTACCCTACCTTGCACGGTGATGCGTCCTTGTTGTGTGTCGCGGCCCTCAGAGTTGTAGGCCTCACACTCATACACCCCCTCTTCATGGAAAGTCATCTCAGGCAGTGTGAGGATGGGTCCCTCTGCACTAGCCCCGGCCTTAGACGGCAACAGACCATCCACCTTCCTCCAACGCAGTTTTGGGACAGGACTGGGGAGGGAAGGAGTAGGAGAGGAGGATTAAGAGTGCAAGAGGGTTGGAGTTGGGGAGGAGGAGGGGGAGGGGGAGGAGAGAGGGGGAATTGTTGGAGAGAGGAGGAGAAGGAGGGAGAGGCAGGAAGGGACATATAGGGAGAGAGTGTGTGAAAACAAAATAAATACATCAAATCAGAGATATCCTAACATGGGACAAGAAAAGGGATCAGGGACTTACTTTCCGTAGGCGAAGCATTCCAGCTGGGTGGTGTGTCCTGTCAGGGCGTACGTCTCTGCCGGGAAACCCACTGTGATAGCAGGAGCTGACTTCCTGGCGTTGGCTGTGGTGAATAGAGAGGACATGTCAACAACAGAGAAAATGGCTGATGTGGTTCAAATCTTCCCTCTTACAGGAGAAACACACTTTATCCTTCCACTTTATTTCACTGTCCTGAAATTGTCAATTGAAATGTCAAAACATTTCAAAGCTGTACAATTACTGTGTAAGAGTAACAGAGTCTTGAATAGGCCTTCTTTCTCACTCTCAGCTACATGCACAAACACACACACAGTCCTGTACCATCTGGCAGCACGGTGAGCTGGTTAGCCTTGCTGAAGGTACTCTTGGTGCTAATGTCCATGTTGATGGTGGTGAAGCAGAAGTAACTTGCTGTATCGTTAGGCTCCGCCTTGGCCAGGTACAAGTTGCCCGTTACCTGGGAAACGAACCACCGACCCCCGTCAGGCTTCATGAAGCTAGGAAACTCGCTAACGAACCAGCGGTAGGAAAGAGCTAATGAGAGATGAGAGAGAGGAGAGGAGAGTGAGACTCGCATGTGTGTGAGTGCATGTGTGTGTGCATGTGTGTGTGCATGTGTGTGTGTGTGTGTGTGTGTGTGTGTGTGTGCACCTGGGTAGTGGGCGGGGGGCTGGCAGGCTAGGAAGGCACCTGCTCCCTCGTAAGCCGTCTGTGGGCTCCTCCCTTCCCCAGGGAAGTCATGGAGGTCTGGAAAAGGAGGACAGAAGAGTAAGAAGAATAAGAACAAGAATAACAAGAATAAGAAAAAATCAAATAAATCCCCTCAGTCAAGACAAAAATATACTTCTCACTGAGAAATGTATTATTTTCACTATGTAAACCAATCAATGGAATGAGATGAGATCCAAATAAGGTTTGATGAACAACAACTGGGATCCAGTAAATGTTGATGAATATGCATTGTCCCCATAAACACTGAGAGAATGGAAAATAATATCTGAATAAATAAATCAATGTACTCACAACCGAATTTGAGGTTGGCGGCCCGGCTGAGTATGGTGCCACAGCGGTTGATGGCCAGACACTGGTAGGAGCCTCCATCACGGCCAAACTGGGGACCACTGATCACCAGGTTACCGGCTACCAGTGTGTACCGGGGGTCACCTACAGGGACGTCTGTACCATTGACGCGCCAGCTACCGGACAGGGAGGGGATAGATGACAGACCTGTCCGATGCATACTCTGGCTGTACCCTTCTCTCTCGTATGTGACCAATTAATTTGATTTGATTTGTTTTCTGTCTGTATGTCTGTGTGAGTGCTTACCTGTACGTAGCAGCAGGACTGGCTCTAGCCTGGCAGTTGAGAGTGACTTTGCCCTCACTGAGTCCCTCTGGGTAGACCACACTGCTAGGCTGCTCTTCAAACACTGGTCCACTGTCATGACCCGTTATGCACACGTCCCCGCCTGTGAACACACACAGCCAATCAGAATCCCCCATCACCCAATGAGGGAGTTCTATTAACCTGAGACATGGTGCACCGGTCTATAGCCCGTGGAGTAAATGGGCAAAATAGATGAGGGAGGTGCACCCGTCTCAAATGGAATAGTAATCTGTGCTGTTAGGTCATGTAATCAACAAGGTAGGATGGTGCATCGTCCACAAACATATAACATCCCTTTTACATAAAATATATGTTCATATTTTCAAGCAAATTTTCATTGGGAAGGCAGATTAAGTGTTTTTTAAATCAAAAGCAATCACTTTTGCATGTGAAAATACAGAATTCTACTCATTACTCCACGTGCTTAATCTAGCCTAGGCTACGTCACTTTGTTTTGAGCCGACTTTGCCTTGGGCTTGGAATAGGGAACAGGGAGGCAGCCCAGGGAGGCAGCCCAGGGAGGCAGCCCAGGGAGGCAGCCCAGGGAGGCAGCCCAGAGAGGCAGCCCAGGGAGGTAGCCCAGGGAGGCAGCCCAGGGAGGCAGCCCAGGTAGGCAGCCCAGGTAGGCAGCCCAGGTAGGCAGCCCAGGGAGGCAGCCCAGTTACAAAATGAATGCAATCACTTTTCACCCAGTGCAAACTCCTCCCACCGAGGTAACCCGGGCCAGATAATCGAATCCCCTCAATGTCCTACTACCAGCCCCTTCCAACCAATCAGGAGTCAAAAACTGATTCCAGTGACTTTCCCTTTTCAAACAAGTAGTTTTGTATCACTTTAACATATTTTTGCTTAATTAAATGAAAATGTTTCATCACCAAAACATCCTGAATCCCATTCAGTTCACTAGAGGTAAATCAGAGGTTAATCTGTGCTTTTGGAAGCCAAGGTAAGAAACATTTGAATTGTCTACATTGATGATACATTTTTACAAACAGAATAATTTTCTTAAATGTAATCTAATCCAATTTTATCTGGTACTCTGGGAGAGTGTGGATATGGCCTGTTGTCCCCTATTCCCTCTTCCCCTGACAGAAACCCATACTTAGTTTTGCATGGCTCAGAGATGGTACCATAAAATATTAAAATCAAATCAAAATAAATCAAAAAGTATTTGTGGCGTACACAGATTAGCGAATGTTAAAGCAGGTGTAGTGAAATGGTCATGTTTCTAGCTCCAGCAGTGTTGTACATTTCTAACAGTACAATATGAATACACAAATAACCACCCCCCCAAAATAACATAAAAAATAACCAACTAAAATGAAGAAATATCAGATTTGGTTTGTGAAGTAAATGTGTACGCAAGTGTGTGTGTGTGAGAGTGTGTGTGTGTGTGTGTGTGTGTGTGTGTGTGTGTGTGTGTGTGTGTGTGTGTGTGTGTGTGTGTGTGTGTGTGTGTGTGTGTGTGTGTGTGTGTGTGTGTGTGCGTGCGTGCGTGCTTGTGTGTGTGTGTGTGTGTGTGTGTGTGTGTGTGAAGCAGAGAGTTGTGCAGGCAAACAGAGTACAGGATCCATCTGCACTAGAGGTGGGAGTGAGTCTGGAGGGGCTACAGGCTGTCAGGGATAATACTGTTGCTACAGTGAAGAGGAGAGAGAGGGAGAGGAGGAGATGGGTAGAGGGAGAAGAGGAGGGCCTGAGAGGGGGAGAGGAAGGAGGAGACATAGCTTAAAAAGAGGGGAAGATAGTGTTGGGGTGGAGATGGAGGGGAGAAGATAAACAAGTGTTGGGGTGGAGAGAGTGAAGAGAGGTGTGGGTAGAGGTGGAGGGGAGGAGAGTAAAGGGTGTAGAGGTGGAGAGAGGGAGGAGAGGCACGGGTAGAGGTGGAGGGGAGGAGAGTAAAGGGTGTAGGGGTGGAGAGAGGGAGGAGAGGCGCGGGTAGAGGTGGAGAGAGGGAGGAGAGTAAAGGGTGTAGGGGTGGAGAGAGGGAGGAGAGGCACGGGTAGAGGTGGAGAGAGGGAGGAGAGGCACGGGTAGAGGTGGAGGGGAGGAGAGTAAAGGGTGTAGGGGTTGAGAGAGGGAGGAGAGGTGTGGGTAGAGGTGGAGAGAGGGAGGGAGGAGAGTAAAGGGTGTAGGGGTGAAGAGAGGGAGGAGAGGTGTGGGTAGAGGTGGAGAGAGGGAGGAGAGGCACGGGTAGAGGTGGAGGGGAGGAGAGTAAAGGGTGTAGGGGTGGAGAGAGGGAGGAGAGGTGTGGGTAGAGGTGGAGAGAGGGAGGAGAGTAAAGGGTGTAGGGGTGGAGAGAGGGAGGAGAGGTGTGGGTTGAGGTGGAGGGGAGGAGAGTAAAAGGTGTAGGGGTGGAGAGAGGGAGGAAAGGTGTGGGTAGAGGTGGAGAGAGGGAGGAGAGGCACGGGTAGAGGTGGAGGGGAGGAGAGTAAAGGGTGTAGGGGTGGAGAGAGGGAGGAGAGTAAAGGGTGTAGGGGTGAAGAGAGGGAGGAAAGGTGTGGGTAGAGGTGGAGAGAGGGAGGAGAGGCACGGGTAGAGGTGGAGGGGAGGAGAGTAAAGGGTGTAGGGGTGGAGAGAGGGAGGAGAGGTGTGGGTAGAGGTGGAGGGGAGGAGAGTAAAGGGTGTAGGGGTGGAGAGAGAGAGGAGATACGCGGGTAGAGGTGGAGGGGAGGAGAGTAAAGGGTGTAGGGGTGGAGAGAGGGAGGAGAGGCACGGGTAGAGGTGGAGGGGAGGAGAGTAAAGGGTGTAGGGGTGGAGAGAGGGAGGAGAGGCGCGGGTAGAGGTGGAGAGAGGGAGGAGAGTACAGGGTGTAGGGGTGGAGAGAGGGAGGAGAGGCACGGGTAGAGGTGGAGAGAGGGAGGAGAGGCACGGGTAGAGGTGGAGGGGAGGAGAGTAAAGGGTGTAGGGGTGGAGAGAGGGAGGAGAGGTGTGGGTAGAGGTGGAGAGAGGGAGGGAGGAGAGTAAAGGGTGTAGGGGTGAAGAGAGGGAGGAGAGGTGTGGGTAGAGGTGGAGAGAGGGAGGAGAGGCACGGGTAGAGGTGGAGGGGAGGAGAGTAAAGGGTGTAGGGGTGGAGAGAGGGAGGAGAGGTGTGGGTAGAGGTGGAGAGAGGGAGGAGAGTAAAGGGTGTAGGGGTGGAGAGAGGGAGGAGAGGTGTGGGTTGAGGTGGAGGGGAGGAGAGTAAAAGGTGTAGGGGTGGAGAGAGGGGGGAGAGGCACGGTTAGAGGTGGAGGGGAGGAGAGTAAAGGGTGTAGGGGTGGAGAGAGGGAGGAGAGTAAAGGGTAGAGGTGGAGAGAGGGAGGAGAGTAAAGGGTGTAGGGGTGGAGAGAGGGAGGAGAGGTGTGGGTTGAGGTGGAGGGGAGGAGAGTAAAAGGTGTAGGGGTGGAGAGAGGGGGGAGAGGCACGGTTTGAGGTGGAGGGGAGGAGAGTAAAGGGTGTAGGGGTGGAGAGAGGGAGGAGAGTAAAGGGTGTAGGGGTGGAGAGAGGGAGGAGAGTAAAGGGTGTAGGGGTGGAGAGAGGGAGGAGAGGCACGGGTAGAGGTGGAGGGGAGGAGAGTAAAGGGTGTAGGGGTGGAGAGAGGGAGGAGAGGCGCGGGTAGAGGTGGAGGGGAGGAGAGTAAAGGGTGTAGGGGTGGAGAGAGGGAGGAGAGTAAAGGGTGTAGGGGTGGAGAGAGGGAGGAGAGGTGTGGGTAGAGGTGGAGGGGAGGAGAGTAAAGGGTGTAGGGGTGGAGAGAGGGAGGAGAGGTGTGGGTAGAGGTGGAGGGGAGGAGAGTAAAGGGTGTAGGGGTGGAGAGAGGGAGGAGAGGTGGGGGTAGAGGTGGAGGGGAGGAGAGTAAAGGGTGTAGGGGTGGAGAGAGGGAGGAGATACGCGGGTAGAGGTGGAGGGGAGGAGAGTAAAGGGTGTAGGGGTGGAGAGAGGGAGGAGAGGCACGGGTAGAGGTGGAGGGGAGGAGAGTAAAGGGTGTAGGGTGGAGAGAGGGAGGAGAGGCGCGGGTAGAGGTGGAGAGAGGGAGGAGAGTAAAGGGTATAGGGGTGGAGAGAGGGAGGAGAGGCGCGGGTAGAGGTGGAGAGAGGGAGGAGAGGCACGGGTAGAGGTGGAGGGGAGGAGAGTAAAGGGTGTAGGGGTGGAGAGAGGGAGGAGAGGTGTGGGTAGAGGTGGAGAGAGGGAGGAGAGTAAAGGGTGTAGGGGTGGAGAGAGGGAGGAGAGGCGCGGGTAGCGGTGGAGGGGAGGAGAGTAAAGGGTGTAGGGGTGGAGAGAGGGAGGAGAGGCACGGGTAGAGGTGGAGGGGAGGAGAGTAAAGTGTGTAGGGGTGGAGAGAGGGAGGAGAGGCGCGGGCAGCGGTGGAGGGGAGGAGAGTAAAGGGTGTAGGGGTGGAGAGAGGGAGGAGAGGTGTGGGTAGAGGTGGAGGGGAGGAGAGTAAAGGGTGTAGGGGTGGAGAGAGGGAGGAGAGTAAAGGGTGTAGGGGTGGAGAGAGGGAGGAGAGTAAAGGGTGTAGGGGTGGAGAGAGGGAGGAGAGGCACGGGTAGAGGTGGAGGGGAGGGGAGTAAAGGGTGTAGGGGTGGAGAGAGGGAGGAGAGGCACAGGTAGCGGTGGAGTGGAGGAGAGTAAAGGGTGTAGGGGTGGAGAGAGGGAGGAGAGGCGCAGGTAGCGGTGGAGGGGAGGAGAGTAAAGGGTGTAGGGGTGGAGAGAGGGAGGAGAGGCGTGGGTAGCGGTGGAGGGGAGGAGAGTAAAGGGTGTAGGGGTGGAGAGAGGGAGGAGAGGCGCGGGTAGAGGTGGAGGTGAAGAGAAAGCGATAAATGAGGAGAGTAGAAGGTGCAGGTGAAACAGCAGGCTGGAGCAGACAGCTATTCTCAGGGTACACAGAGAATCAGGGTACACAGAGAATCCATGTTAGTGTGTATGTATGTATGTGTATGTATGTGTATGTGTATGTGTATGTGTATGTGTGTGCATGTCTATCGTGTCTATCTTTTTCAGCCATCTATTTCCTGTGTTTGGGGGCTGCGAAATCCACTGGTCACTTACTGTAAATCTGGCTGGATTGATTGCTTTCATTTTACACCTGCAACCCTTTCATACTCTTGCTTGTGCCTGTCATTTTTTCCCGCTAACGTTACGACCAGGGAAATGTTTGTAATGACCTGTCAAACACATCCCGGTAATGGCTGGAATGGGCTCAATGGGATACCTTCACTTTCTGTGGAATCAATAAGAAAGCTTTGCCTGGGATTTAACACACCATCTCCACATCACAAGAAAGAGAAGAAACAAAACTTTATTTTGATGGGTGTTCATTTTTGTGGAATTTTTTAAAAAGTTATAATTTAATACAGTTCAAATTTTACAAAATAGAATAGTTGAAATGAAAGCAACTTCCGAAAATGAAAACTCGGATTAGTGATATTAGTGATATTATGCCTAATCTCACAAACAATGTAAAGTATGTTGAGATAGGTGTAATCTAAGCATGTTGATTTTTAATCCCAGGGTATCCTGCTATTGACACACTTGTTGAATTACGCAAGAGAACATCACAACAAACGTAATTAATGAAGCAGTCTAGACAGCACAGTTGAGTGCAGGTAGGCCAAGACAGCAATACAGGCTGTTGGGAGGAGCTATAGGAGGACGGCTCATTGTAATAGATCGAATGGAATAAATTGAACGGTATCAAACACATTAAACATTGGGAAACCAAATGCTTGACTCTGTTCCATTCCAGCCATTACAATGAGCCTGTCCTCCTATAGCTCCTCCTACTAGCCTCCACTGCTAGACAGAGCAAGTGTTTGGTGGTTGCAGCCTTTTTCCTCTCCTTTATGTTATTTTATTAATATATGCAAATACACCAAGTGTATTTATGCAAATTAGAAGCATATAAAATAAATAAAAAATACCTGATACAATAAGACCATGTATATATGAGTGCATCTAAGATTTAAAAAAAATAAATGGACAATACATTGAATACCTGAATTCCCACCAAAATCACTGAACATTCATTATTTGTCCGTACCAGTAACATGTTTCTTGTGCTATATTTAAGTCAATAGCTGATGGATGTTGTGTGTGTACAGTGCCTTGCGAAAGTATTCGGCCCCCTTGAACTTTGCGACCTTTTGCCACATTTCAGGCTTCAAACATAAAGATATAAAACTGTATTTTTTTGTGAAGAATCAACAACAAGTGGGACACAATCATGAAGTGGAACGACATTTATTGGATTTTTCAAACTTTTTTAACAAATCAAAAACTGAAAAATTGGGCATGCAAAATTATTCAGCCCCCTTAAGTTAATACTTTGTAGTGCCACCTTTTGCTGCGATTACAGCTGTAAGTCGCTTGGGGTATGTCTCTATCAGTTTTGCACATCGAGAGACTGACATTTTTTCCCATTCCTCCTTGCAAAACAGCTCGAGCTCAGTGAGGTTGGATGTTTTCAGTTCTTTCCACAGATTCTCGATTGGATTCAGGTCTGGACTTTGACTTGGCCATTCTAACACCTGGATATGTTTATTATTGAACCATTCCATTGTAGATTTTGCTTTATGTTTTGGATCATTGTCTTGTTGGAAGACAAATCTCCGTCCCAGTCTCAGGTCTTTTGCAGACTCCATCAGGTTTTCTTCCAGAATGGTCCTGTATTTGGCTCCATCCATCTTCCCATCAATTTTAACCATCTTCCCTGTCCCTGCTGAAGAAAAGCAGGCCCAAACCATGATGCTGCCACCACCATGTTTGACAGTGGGGATGGTGTGTTCAGGGTGATGAGCTGTGTTGCTTTTACGCCAAACATAACGTTTTGCATTGTTGCCAAAAAGTTCAATTTTGGTTTCATCTGACCAGAGCACCTTATTCCACATGTTTGGTGTGTCTCCCAGGTGGCTTGTGGCAAACTTTAAACAACACTTTTTATGGATATCTTTAAGAAATGGCTTTCTTCTTGCCACTGATTGTTGTCTTATGGACAGTCTCCCACCTCAGCTGTAGATCTCTGCAGTTCATCCAGAGTGATCATGGGCCTCTTGGCAGCATCTCTGATCAGTCTTCTCCTTGTATGAGCTGAAAGTTTAGAGGGACGGCCAGGTCTTGGTAGATTTGCAGTGGTCTGATACTCCTTCCATTTCAATATTATCGCTTGCACAGTGCTCCTTGGGATGTTTAAAGCTTGGGAAATCTTTTTGTATCCAAATCCGGCTTTAAACTTCTTCACAACAGTATCTCGGACCTGACTGGTGTGTTCCTTGTTCTTCATGATGCTCTCTGCGCTTTTAACGGACCTCTGAGACTATCACAGTGCAGGTGCATTTATACGGAGACTTGATTACACACAGGTGGATTGTATTTATCATCATTAGTCATTTAGGTCAACATTGGATCATTCAGAGATCTTCACTGAACTTCTGGAGAGAGTTTGCTGCACTGAAAGTAAAGGGGCTGAATAATTTTGCACGCCCAACTTTTCAGTTTTTGATTTGTTAAAAAAGTTTGAAATATCCAATAAATGTCGTTCCACTTCATGATTGTGTCCCACTTGTTGTTGATTCTTCACAAAAAATACAGTTTTATATCTTTATGTTTGAAGCCTGAAATGTGGCAAAAGGTCGCAAAGTTCAAGGGGGCCGAATACTTTCGCAAGGCACTGTATGTGTATGTGTATATTTGTATGTGTGTGTGTGTCAGAGCAAGTCACAGGCAAGTCTCAAGTCACAAGGTTCGAGTCTCAAGCCGAGTCCCAAGTAGAATGGGTCGAGTCGAGTTAAATCCAAGTCATTCTAAGAGCAAGTTAACTTTTTTCAAGTCGTCTCAGGTCAAGAAAAAAAAATCTATGCAGGCAATGACTTCAACTACATACCTTTGTCTATTTATTGAGGCTAGCAGACAGCCCTTTTCCTTATTTTCTATACAGCACATTTTGATTATGTAATAATACATTTTTACAACAAATTCCAAATGTACGCTTCATAAGTAAATGATCAATTTCAAGGCGTGTACCTTTTTCGTCTGAAGCACAGATTAGATGTTTTAGAAACAAATCATTTGGTGCAATGCCTTAGGCCTATGTTAGTGACCAGTATGAATAAGCAAAGATATGCATATAAAATATGGTAGGCTTTATGTAGCCTATTAAAATATGGTAGGCTATATGTAGCCTATTAAAATATGGTAGGCTTTATGTAGCCTATTAAAATATGGGCTATATGTAGCCTATTAAAATATGGTAGGCTATATGTAGCCTATTAAAATATGGTAGGCTATATGTAGCCTATTAAAATATGGTAGGCTATATGTAGCCTATTAAAATATGGTAGGCTTTATGTACTCTATTAAAATATGGTAGGCTTTATGTACTCTATTAAAATATGGTAGGCTATATGTACTCTATTAAAATATGGTAGGCTATATGTAGCCTCTTAAAATATGGAAGGCTATATGTAGCCTATTAAAATATGGTAGGCTTTATGTAGCCTATTAAAATATGGTAGGCTATATGTAGCCTATTAAAATATGGTAGGCTATATGTAGCCTATTAAAATATGGTAGGCTTTATGTAGCCTATTAAAATATGGTAGGCTTTATGTACTCTATTAAAATATGGTAGGCTATATGTAGCCTATTAAAATATGGTAGGCTTTATGTACTCTATTAAAATATGGTAGGCTTTATGTAGCCTATTAAAATATGGTAGGCTATATGTAGCCTATTAAAATATGGTAGGCTTTATGTAGCCTATTAAAATATGGTAGGCTATATGTAGCCTATTAAAATATGGTAGGCTATATGTAGCCTATTAAAATATGGTAGGCTTTATGTAGCCTATTAAAATATGGTAGGCTTTATGTACTCTATTAAAATATGGTAGTCTATATGTAGCCTATTAAAATATGGTAGGCTATATGTAGCCTATTAAAATATGGAAGGCTATATGTACTCTATTAAAATATGGTAGGCTATATGTAGCCTATTAAAATATGCATGAATTCGTTTTTATTTTTCCCATTCAGTTTCACTCTCATAACCCTCCAAAACCTTCTCACTATGTTAGCTCTCCTGACCTGTGTTGATTTACAGTGTGCTGGTCTATTCAGAGGGCTGAGTGTGTGTTTCACTAGCCAATTTGTTTTTTGCAACTGCCACACTGTCTCTATACTGTCTCTGGCTGCGTGGACAGTAATCCACGGGGAATCTGTGAAACAAAATGAGTGACAAAACCTTGCCAGATCATTTCAAGTCATCAGTCTTAAGTCAAAGTCGAGTCCCAAGTCTTGAGGATCCAAGTCCAAGTCAAGTCTCAAGTTGTTTGATTTTCTATCAAGTCGAGTCTCAAGAAATCAAATTTGTGACTCCACACCGCTGGTGTGTATACAGTATGTGTGTGTGTATGTGTGTGTGTGTATGCATGCGTGTGTGTGTGTGTATGAGTGTGTGTGTGTGTGTGATTCACTTCATCAACAGACCAATGGAGCATTGACGGAGCTAGTAATTACAATTTCATGGACTGTGTGCTGTCCACAGGGATCGACTATGCGTGACTGCACGCTTGGCTACAGTGGAAAAGCTTTTTTAATTTCAACAAAGGAACGCTACAACACATCTTCATTTATCATTCATGAGATCCCTAAATTATTTCAACTCTGTCGTCAAAAGAAAAAAAAGAAGAAAAAGACATCTCAAGAAAATCGAATCCCTTCCGCCTGCTGGTAAAAAGAAACAGCATACAATTTTAATCTGGCCTGAAGCCCCCAAGATCTGCAGACCCCCTACTTTTGGATCTCCAGACACACACTCTCACACCCAACCATCAGTCTGATAGCACACATGGACATGTTGAGTGTGTGTCTGGTGTGAGAGGCAGTGGCTGGCTAGGGAAGCACCATAACAGAAATAGGTTGCATTGCAGGGGAGAGGTGAATGAATGGGAGGGGAGAGGTGAATGAAGGGGAGGGGAGAGGTGAAGGAATGGGAGGGGAGAGGTGAATGAAGGGGAGGGTAGAGGTGAAGGAATGGGATTGGAGAGGTGAAAGAATGGGAGGGGAGAGGTGAAGGAATGGGAGGGGAGAGGTGAATGAAGGAGAGGGGCGAGGTGAAGGAATGGGAGGGGACAGGTGAATGAAGGGGAGGGGAGAGGTGATTGAAGGGGAGGGGAGAGGTGAAGGAAGGGGAGGGGAGAGGTTAATGAAGGGGAGGGGAGAGGTGAATGAAGGGGAGGGGAGAGGTGAAGGAATGGGAGGGGAGAGGTGAATGAAGGGGAGGGTAGAGGTGAAGGAATGGGAGGGGAGAGGTGAAGGAATGGGAGGGGAGAGGTGAATGAAGGGGAGGGGAGAGGTGAAGGAATGGGAGGGGACAGGTGAATGAAGGGGAGGGGAGAGGTGATTGAAGGGGAGGGGAGAGGTGAAGGAAGGGGAGGGAAGAGGTGAAGGAAGAGGAGGGGAGGGGAGAGGTGAATGAAGGGGAGGGGAGAGGTGAAGGAATGGGAGGGGAGAGCTGAATGAAGGGGAGGGGAGAGGTGATTGAAGGGGAGGGGAGAGGTGAAGGAAGGGGAGGGGAGAGGTGAAGGAAGAGGAGGGGAGAGGTGAATGAAGGGGAGGGGAGAGGTGAAGGAGGGGGAGGGGAGAGGTGAGGGAAGGGGAGGAGAGAGGTGAAGGAAGGGGAGGGGAGAGGTGAAGGAAGGGGAGGGGAGAGGTGAAGGAGGGGGAGGGGAGAGGTGAAGGAAGGGGAGGAGAGAGGTGAAGGAAGGGGAGGGGAGAGGTGAAGGAAGGGGAGGGGAGAGGTTAAGGAAGGGGAGGGGAGAGGTGAATGAAGAGGAGGGGAGAGAGGAATGAAGAGGAGGGGAGAGATGAAGGAAGATAAGGGGAGAGGTGAATGAAGAGGAGGGGAGAGGTGAAGGAAGAGGAGGGGAGAAGTGAAGGAAGGGGAGGGGAGAGGTGAATGAGGGGGAGGGGAGAGGTGAATGAAGGGGAGGGGAGAGGTAAAGGAAGGGGAGGGGAGAGGTGAAGGAAAGGGAGGGGAGAGGTGAATGAAGAGGAGGGGAGAGGTAAAGGAAGGGGAGGGGAGAGGTGAAGGAAAGGGAGGGGAGAGGTAAAGGAAGGGGAGGGGAGAGGTGAATGAGGGGGAGGGGAGAGGTGAATGAAGGGGAGGGGAGAGGTAAAGGAAGGGGAGGGGAGAGGTGAAGGAAAGGGAGGGGAGAGGGTGATTTTAATAAGGAAGACTGACATAATGGATGTGTTCATTTTGATGGGGAACGAGCCTGGAACTGAAGTCCATCTTAATGTACTAGTCAATTCAGGCATTGAATACCACTCCTACGGAAAATGTCATTTTATTCAATTCACAGGCCAGGACTGACAGGAGACACATTCATTGGTAGTATTGAACGTTTCTGGCTGATGGAGTGGGCGTGAGAGGAGAACTGACAGTGAAAGGGATGCGAGGAGGAAAGGTTCTTAATGATGGAGTGGGCGTGAGAGGAGAACTGACACTGAAGGGGATGTGAGGAGGAAAGGTTCTGACTGATGGAGTGGGTGTGAGAGGAGAACTGACAGTGAAGGGGATGTGAGGAGGAAAGGTTCTGACTGATGGAGTGGGCGTGAGAGGAGAACTGACAGTGAAGGGGATGTGAGGAGGAAAGGTTCTGACTGACGGAGTGGGCGTGAGAGGAGAACTGACAGTGAAAGGGATGTGAGGAGGAAAGGTTCTGACATTGGAACACAGGAGAAAGAGAATAGATGAGAATGCTGGAGGAGAGGAGAGGACAGGACAGGACAGGACAGGACAGGAGATGAGGGGAGAGGAGAGGAGAGGAGAGGAGAGGAGAGGAGAGGAGAGGAGAGGAGAGGAGAGGAGAGGAGAGGACCAGACATAGAGGAGAGGAGCAGACATGAGAGAAGATGAGAGAACATGAGAGAAGAAGAGAGAACATGAGAGAAGAGGAGAGGACAGGTGTGGAGAGGAGAGGAGTGGAGAGGACAGGTAATAGAATATAGAAGGAAAAAGTGAGAAACCTTACCGACAGCGTAGCTCAGAGCTAAGGAGCTGAGGCTCAACAGAAACAGCAAAAGCCCCATTCTCACACTCTGATCAGAACTGGACCAAACAGGATCAGAACCAGATCTGCACCACACCAGGAGGAAATTAGAAGTGGCTTATCAGTGCCTGTGGAGAACAAAAAATACAGATTTACTCCTGGTTAAACTACACGGCTAGTACTCTTACACGTGGCCTATAAGCATAACTTATCTATTCTTCTGAACATCCTAACAGTACAATGTCTCTGGACTGAAGCATTGTGGAACAACAGTAGAGCTGGGGTGTGTCCCAAATGGCACCTTATTCCCTACTACATCATTTTTTGGGGAACAGAGCCTTATGGGCCTTGATCAAAGGTAGTGCATTATTTAGGGAATAGGGTGCCATTTAAGACTCAAACCTGGCTAGTATGCTCCAGTGGCCTTATCTCTTTAGTAGCTATCTCTCCTGCTGCCTCTCACACACCCAGGAGACTGTCTCCCCATGCAGTGTGCACTCTGCTTCATGTTACATTACGGAATAAATACTAGCCCAAGGTAGAGGAGAGGGAGAAACAGAACAAACATAACAAACCTTTAACAATGTCGTCTCTTACCTTCTTATATTCCCTCCGTCCCCGCTCTCTATCTCCTTCCCTGTCTCTCTACCTACATCCTTTTCTCTCTATCCCCTTCCCTTTCTCTCTATCTCCTTCCCTTTCTCTCTATATCCTTCTGTTTCTCTCCATCTCCTTCCCTGTCTCTCTACCTACATCCTTTTCTCTCTATTCCCTTCCCTTTCTCTCTATCGCCATCCTTTTCTCTCTATCTCCTTCCCTTTCTCTCTATATCCTGTTTCTCCCCATCTCCTTCCCTTTCTCTCTCTCCTTCCCTTTCTCTCTATCTCCTTCCCTTTCTCCTATCTCCTTCCCTTTCTCTCTATCTCCTTCCCTTTCTCTCTATATCCTTCTGTTTATCTCCATCTCCTTCCCTTTCTCTCTATCTCCTTCCCTTTCTCTCTCTCAGTTGAAACCGCTGGCCAAACACGCAGACTCACTAAACACATTTCCACCTAATATAAATTCAGCATTGTTTGGCAAAAAATAACTCAAAATAATATTGTCCAATCCGAACGTAGAAAGCAATGAGAGGGTATTAATTGATCAAGTGTATTATACTCTTCAAATCCAATAAAGATAAAGAAACATCAATAGAACAGGAAGGTTCAGGCTTTTTTCCCCGGAAGCTGGCACATATGGTACAATTAGATCTAGCACATCTGCCGGAATGTCGTCTAGACAGCTCACAGCCTAGTAGACTCGCTTACAGACCAGGAACAAGCTACTCCATGGCAGAATTCCCCACGACAGACCCTGGCTAACATAATCTACTCTGTCAGTCTGTGTTCTCGCACAGTGTTCTCCCTCTGTGTGCTCCCTCTCTCCCCAAACTGTCACCTTCTGACATTTCACTGGATACTACTGTTATTAAACACACAGCAGAAATAGAGGGGGGGTGGGGGGAGATTGGGAGGAAGGAAGAAAGAAAGAGGGAGAGAGAGTTATGACGAGAGAGAGGGGGGACTGGGAGAGGCAGAGAGAGAGGGAGAAGGAGAGAGAAAGAGAGGGGAAAGACAGAGAGCGAAAGACAGCAATAAATAATAATATTTTGAGGGTGTTTATATTTGCTCTGTTAACACAAGTGTATAATGGAAATGTCCAAAGCTCTAACCTTGCGGCTACCTGCCATCCTGAAGACAGCAGAGACAGCAGAGAAACAGACAGAAACCGAGCCGGGCAGAGACAGAGAGATATAGCTCATCAAATCAGCTCACAGCTTAATGGACTGTGGAAGGAGAAGAGGAGAAGGGAGCAGCATATCACATTGCTCTCACGTCTCCATTACACCACAGCCAAACATCTGAGGCTGGTTCAACAGTTAGCTCAAAGCAGATAGAAAGATTCTGTATGACATTCTTTATGTCCAGTCTATGCTTTAATAAGGCTTGGATACACTGAGTTCGCAATGGCGCTGGAATGTATAGCAGACGTTTTACATGCTCCTGACCAATTCTGTTATTTTGTAGATTTTTGCGTTGATCGTAACTTTTTTTTACATAATGTTCCTGCCATCATTTCCTATGACCGAAAAGAGCTTCACTAACCCCGATTTGGATTAAGATTTCTACTTCAGTGAGTCTTCGGTGCAGGGCATACTGCTCACCCCAGACCAGGCCCTAATCCCTGACACTTGGAAAAGAAAGTGACAGCGATATAGAGGCCGACGTGTGGGCAACCTGATGAAACTACAGACGCGAAAAAATAACCCCCCTCTACCCTCTGTTCTAGTGACGAATATACAGTCACTGGAGAACAAACTGGACAAGCTCCGTTCAAGATGATCCTATCAACAGAAACTGAACAAGGACATGGATAATACACATCTAGCTGTTTTTTCTATGCTTTGGCAGGACAGAATGGCAACGTTGGGTAAACTCAAGGAGGGGGGCGGGGGGGGGGGGGGTGTTTGTCTCTTTGTTAACAACAGCTGGTGTGCTATCTCTAATATTAAGGAAGTCTTGAGGTTCTGAGTTAGAATACCTCACGATAGGCTGGTGATCATACTACTCCACACACAGAGATGCATACAAAGCTCTCTCTCGCCCTCCATTTGGCAAATCTGACTATAACGCTATCCTCCTGATTCTCGCTTACAAGCAAAAACTTAAACAGGAAGTACCAATTACGCGCTCAATACGTAAGTGGTCGGAAGCGGATGCAAAGCTACAGGACTGTTTTGCTAGCACAGACTGGCACATGTTCCGGGACTCATTCGATGGCACTAAGGAGTTACCACATCAGTCACCAGCTTCATTAATAAGTGAATCAACGACTACATCCCCACAGTGACCGTACGTACATATCCGAACCAGAAGCCACAGGCAACATCCACACTGAGCTAAAAGGCTAGTGCTGCCGCTTTCAAGGAGCGGGACACTAACCCGGATGCTTATAAGAAATCCTGCTATGCCCTCTGACAAACAAACAAACAGGCAACGCGTCAATACAGGACTAAGATTGAATCCTACTGCACCAGCTCTGATGCTCGTCGAATGTGGCAGTGTTTGCAAACTAGCACGGATTACAAACTAGCACGGATTACAAACTAGCACGGATTACAAAGGGAGCCATTAACTGCACAGTGACATAAACCGACCAGATGAACTAAATGCACTTTATGCTCATCGAGTAAAGCAGCACTGAACCATGAGTGAGAGCACCAGCTGTTCCAGACAACTGTGTGATCACACTCTCCATTGTCAATGTGAATAAGACCTTTAAACAGTTTAACATTCACAAGGCCGCAGGGCCAGATTGCCAGATGTGTACTCAGAGCATGCACTGACTAGCTGGCCAGTGTCTTCAATGATATTTTCAACCTCTCTGTGACCCACTCTGTGTTACTTACATGGTTCAAGCAGATCACCATAGTCCCTTTGTCCAGGAATGCCAAGGTAACCTGTCTAAATGACTATCGCACCTTAACACTCACATCTGTATCCATGAAAGGTTTTGTAAAGGCTGGCTCACATCAACACCATCATCCCAGACAGCCTGGACCCACTCCAATTCGCATTTCTCCCCAACAGATCCAAAGATGATGCAATCTCCATTGCACTCCACACTGTGACTTTCCCACTTGGACAAAAGGAACACCTACATGAGAATGCTGTTCATTGACTACAGCTCAGTGTTCAACAACATAGTGCCTTCCAAGCTCATCACTAAGCTAGGACCCTGGGACTGAACACCTCCCTCTGCAACTGGATCCTGGACTTCCTGATGGAACGCCCCCAGGTGGTGAGGGTACTGTAGGCAACAACACATCAGTCACGCTGACCCTCAAGACGGGGTTCCCTCAGAGGTGCGTGCTTAGTCCCCTCCTGTACTCCCTGTTCACCAATGACTGTGTGGCCGCGCACAACTCAAACACCATCAATACGTTTGCCGACAACATGACGGGGATAGGCCTGATCATCGATGACAATGAGACAGCGCATTGAGAGGTCAGAGACTTGGCAGTGTGATGCCAGGACAACAACCTCTCACTCAATGTCAGGAAGATAACGGAGCTGATCATGGAATACAGGAAATGGAGGGCTGAGCACGCCCCATTCACATTGACAGGGCTGTAGTAGAGCGGATCGAGAGCTTCAAGTTCCTTGGTGTCCACATCACTAACGATTTATCATGGTCCAAACACACCAACACAGTTATGAAAAGGGCACTACAATGCCTCTTCCCCCTCAAGAGGTTGAAAAGATTTGTCATGGGCCCTCAGATCCTCAAAAAGTACAACAGCTGCACCATTGAGAGCATCTTGACTGGCTGTATCACCACTTGGTTTGACAATTGCTTGGCATCCAACTGCAAGTTGATACAGAAGGTAGTGCATACAGCCAAGTACATCACATCCAGGACCTCCATAGCTGGCGGTGTCAGAGGAAGGCATTAAAAATGGTCAGACTGCACCCACCCATCATAGACTGTCCTCTCTGCTACCGCAAGGAAAGTGGTACTGATACACCAAGTCTGTAACCAACAGGACCCTGAACATCTTCTACCCCCAAGCCATAACACCCGTTTTGCACACATTTTTTTTGACTCATCACATGACACTGCTGCTACTGTTTACTATCTGTCACTTTATATCAACCTCAATGACCTCATACCCCTGCACAGACTCAGTACTGGTACCCCAGTACCAACCAAGTTATTATTACTCATTGTGTGTCTACTATTACTTTTATTATTATGTGTTTTACTTTTCTATTATTTCTCTATTGTCTTTCTCACTGCATTGTTGGGAAGGGCCTGTAAAGTAAGAATCTCACTGTTAGTCCACACCTGTTGTTCACAAAGCATGTGACAAATACAATTTGATTGATTTGATTTAGATGAAGACAAGACAAGACAATTAGTCAAATAAAATAAAAAGGTTGTTGCAATGGAACACGACTCCTGCAAATGCAGGTGCATCACTTTAAAGATCAGTGCAGACATTTTGTTGAACCAGATGGTTTCCTTATGGTATCTCATTACTAAATGAGGAGCTACAACCAGGTGTTGTGCATTTAGCAATCAACCGAACCACAAATTAACAAGACACGTCTGTCTCACAGAATGAGAGTTTTCTGTCAATCGCGCGGGACTAATTGTCGTATTAGAGTGAAATCTGTCCAATGTGTGAAGTCAGTGCAGACCCTTCCATTTCTGTGTGCAGCGCTGTGGAACATTGTGGCCCATTGTGGATCCTCGGGTGAGTCACCCATCAGTGCACACCTCTTCCACTCTATTCCCCCTCTCTCTCCTCTCTCTGCTCCTCTCTCTGCTCCTGTAATTGGAACTCAGAACTCTGACACATTCTGACAGATAACAGTAATGGAACCAGCACTCTAGAAGGGAGAGGTTCCTCCCTTGAGCACTGATCTAGAACCTGTTATATAGCCTCTCCATATCCTAACCATAATCATAAGAGGAGGGAAACACAACTGACCCTGGATCAGTGTCTGGTAGTGGCAACTTCATTGTTATCTGTTTTCTGCTCTTAGCTGAATCATTCTGGGCACACACACAAATAAGGAGAACTGATGGGGCGTTTTTAATGAGTGGTTTGAAGAGGAGAGGGCCCAGAGTGGGGATTCTACAGAGTGGGGATTCTACAGAGTGGGTATTCTACAGAGTGGGTATTCTACAGAGTGGTGATTCTACAGCATAGAGTGAGCAGCAAAGAGAGGGAACACACACAGCAGCGCTCTCAGCAGCCCTCAACAACATGCCACACACACACACACACACACACACACACACACACACTATGGATGACTGGGTCTAGACTAGAATAAAGGGTGGCTGGATGCGGTAGTCCATCTTGGTAGTACGCGCCGTGTGTGTGTGTGTGAGGGTGTCCGTGCATGTTTGTGTGTGTGTTGTAGATGAGGGGTTGAGTTAACACTGACTCCACTTGTGTGGAGCGGAGTGTAGGTTTGATTGCTGAAGAAATCTCTGCTGCTCACTCTTCTCTTCCCTCATCGTCACAGTTTTCTCCTATGTGCTCCTCTCCTCTCCATCAGACTGAGTAGGAGTGCTGGTTGATGGTACTTTTTTGGGAGGTGGACAATTTTGCCAATTGACATTCAGATCCTCGTCCTTCACAGTGCTTTCAAACCACATCCCACAGACAGACACCACAACATCTCCCTTTCCTTCTTTTACCACTATCTCTCATTGTCTACCTTCTCCTCCCTACATCCCTCCATCCCTTCGTCCCTCTGAAGTCGTCACGCTCCGTTAAGGAGGGAAGGACTGCCTGAGGCCACGGAGCTTTTAACTCAGCCTAGACATCTGTCGACGGGACACACACAAGGACCACACGTGCACGCACGCATGCACGCATGCACACACACACACATTCCACACACACACACACACACACACACACACACACACACACACACACACACACACACACACACACACACACACACACACACACACACACACACACACACACACACACACACACACACACACAGGGACAACAAAGGACACTGTCAAAATGCACTACACACCCCAGTTGGCTGTTTGGGACACCACTCTGGGCAGGGGAAGGGGTAGAGGGGAAGAGAAGGAAGGAGTGAGGAAAAGAGGATGAGGGAGGAGGGAAGTAAGGTGTCACCAGAAGACAACACCTTTATTTATTGATCAGCTAAGATCCCCACAGTACTGCCCTATCCTCTGGGGTGACAACTAATATCCTGTCTGCGCTTGCCTTAGGTGCGGGTGACACACACACACACGTACACACACACGCACAGGCTGCTCTGAAATCTCCTGTCTTCTTGGCGATAACCATCTCTTTAGCAGGTGTTTGATGAGAAAGCAGAGGGAGTTAGCTGTCCCTGCCAGTCCCCCTGAGAACATCAAACAAAACACTGATCTGCTCCCTAAATCCATCTCTGGGATGAACTGTGGAGATTGTGAGCTCTAGATGACTTCTACATCATACACCTCTCTGAATATCACACACACACACCTGCATAGTCAGTCAGTCAGTCAGTCAGTCAGTCAGTCACACACACACACACACACACACACACACACACACACACACACACACACACACACACACACTGATCCCTCCCTGTTGATTCAGAGATAGAGAGGCTTGAAGATGGAGACGGCTGATATTGCAGCGTGAGACGACAGACACTGGCAGCGTGACTGGAATCATATAACAGAGTCATCACATCACATCACACACACGCACACACACAGAGATTAAAGGTAAAGAGATCATTACCACAATTAGTCAGGAAGACCAAGGACTGTTAAGTTACGATTTCACAGGTAAATCTGAATGCTCCTGATTTTAACACCTAATGATATAATGCATGACATGTCAATTCCACAGCTGTAAGATGTAGCACCTCAAACAGATGGAACTGTGACAGTCACAGTAGCAGTATTCTGCACACACATATTCTATCTCCTCCAGGGTAATTGGAATTCAGACTCAAACTCACTTGATACACACTTTAAATGGTTAGACTGTCATTCACATACTATTGGGCTTGTATATCTGACTTACGAAGAGTACTCTACACACATACAATGCTGGCAGGCAGGCAAGCATAGACACACACATACTTTCTTAAATACTCACTGTCCTTACCTGGCTCTCCCCCCCATCTCTCACCCTGTCTCTCTCTGTCCTTCTCCAGTCATGACCAAGTCTGAGCAAATACAAACACACAATACAATACAACCGCGCACACACACACACACACACACACACACACACACACACACACACACACACACACACTGTGCTGGTCATACATTATGTATTGAATCACCACATTCGCTGTCAGTCAGTCGCTGGGGAAGAACCAACCAGATTACACTGTAAAATAAGATTAGAGGGTTTTCCACATTCAAACTGATGGAAACAGACATACACACTGTCAAAAACAAACACGATTATACGACACACACACACACACACACACACACACACACACACACACACACACACACACACACACACACACACACACACACACACACACACACACACACACACGACGTTTGACCATGCGGGGCAATGAGAGTACGGAGAGCTCAGATGTGACTATTGTAGTCCTATTGTTGAACAAACATTAGTACAAATCAATAACAGCATTATAATCACACCTCTATATTCTACAGACCTCAATATCCTAGAGTTTAGACTTGGAATTTAGAGTTTAGTTTACTGTTGGGATTTAGAGTGTAGTTTACAGTTTAGATTTGACAGAGTTACGAGTTCAGGACTCTGCAGACAACCATGGCAATATTTGGACAGGGATGAGTGTGTTTGAGCCGGGTTCATCAGGATTTGGATTGAACCAACCATGACCTTGTTTGACTGGACCGTTGCTTGTTCACACACTCTCCTTTCTGAATGTGGTGTGAAGAAATATCTTCACACCACATAAAACCCTTTATCAACAATACAGTATATGCAGCAAATGGATGGTAGGAGGGATTGCTATATTGTACACAGAGTGTGTGTGTGTGTGTGTGTGTGTGTGTGTGTGTGTGTGTGTGTGTGTGTGTGTGTGTGTGTGTGTGTGTGTGTGTGTGAGAGTGAGAGTGAGAGTGAGAGTGAGAGTGAGAGTGAGAGTGTGGGCTGAGCAGGAGCAAACAGAACTTGCTCTAAACATTGTAAATCAATCCGGGGGTTCATATTTCACCCAAACTGTCTTTTAGGTGCTTCTTCTACATGGAGCTCAGTGTGCTGGTCTAGGTTAGAAGCAAGATGTGTTTTAAGCTCTAATGATGAGATACCATTCCTCTGTGTGTATTTGAACAGTGCTCTGCTGAGGAACAAGGGTTAGAGGGCTGACAATCATTCTGATTCAGACACAGAGTCTGATGGAGTCTGATAGAGTCTGGAATATTGCAATTTAAAGTCTGATTTAGAAGGTTTGGCAGTATCATCAAATGTTCCAGAATACTCGAGTGCAAATCTAAATGCTATGCTTCATCGCCTGGTATTTATTAGAAAACATATGAAAAGGTTAATGACATTACTACACTGAACAAAAATATAAACACAACATGCAATAATTTCAAAGATTTTACTGAGTTGCAGTTCATAAGGAAATCTATTAAATCTATGGGATGCAGCACTGCACATCGCATAGAGTTGCCTCATGTAGCACTGCACATCACATAGAGTTGATCAGGCAGTTGATTGTTGCCTGTGGAATGTTGTCCCACTCCTCTTCAATGAGGCACTCTGCTCACAACGTTGACATCAGCAAACCGCTCACCAACACAACGCCATCTGCCCGGGTACAGTTGAAACCGGGATTCATCTGTGAAGAGCACACTTCTCCAGCATGCCAATGGCCATCAAAGGTGAGCATTTCCCACTGATTTAGATTACGATGCCAACCTGCAGTCAGGTCAAGACCCTGGTGAGGATGACGAACACACAGATGAGCTTTCATGAGACAGTTTCTGACAGTTTGTGCAGAAATTCTTCGGAAGGTGGAAACCCACAGTTTCATCAGCTGTTGAGTGGCTGGTCTCAGATGATCCCGCAGGTGAAGAAGCCGGATGTGGAGGTCCTGGACTGGTGCGGTTACACGTGGTCTGCAGTTGTGAGGCCAATTTCACTAAAATGACATTGGAAGTAGTAGAGAAATGAACATTCAATTCTCTGACAACAGCTCCGGTTGACATTCTTGCATTCAGCATGCCAATTGTACGCACCATGAAACTTGAAACATCTGTTGCATTGTGTTGTGTGACAAAACTGCACATTTTAGAGTGGACTTTTATTGTCCCCAGCACAAGGTGCACCTGTGTAATGATCATGCTGCATAATCAGCTTCTTGATATGCCACACCTGTCAAGTGGATGGATTATCTCGGGAAAGGAGAAATGCTCACTAACAGAGATGTAAACACATTAGTGCACCAAATTTGATAGAAATAAGCTTTTTGTGCACCTGAATCTTTTAGTTCAGCTTATGAAACATGGGACCAACGCTTTGGGTTTATATTTCTGGCAGTGTATTTCTTTACATACGTGTGTGTATGTATCTAAGCATGTAGCCTACAGCATGTGGATATTGAGTGAAGAGAGCAGGACTAAAACAGTCTCCCTGAGACACTGACCATCACCTTCCCTGAGTTGCGGTCCGCAGGTATGTGTATGTGTGTGTTTGTGTGTGTGTGTGCATATGTGCGTGCGTGTGTGCGTCTGTGTGTGTGTTATAGACTGATATTGGTTGAGATAGGACTTCAGAGTGTTCTGCCTCTCATGAATGGTGATTGTGCACAGTTGCCCTTTCCAGAAACTGTAAGAAAACACGTCTATAGCTCTGACCTTTCAAGAAGACGACAAGAAGGATTATTTTGCATTCAGACTAAATGTCTGGAAGTTTAGCAGCCCACAGAATGAGCTGAGTTTTGCTGGGGGCCATTTTCATCCATGATTTAAAATCTACCTCCGTACTGTAGAGTGCTGGGAAGAGTTGATACCAATAGTGACTTAATCTGTGGATGGAACTTCTCAGCATCTATGCGTGTGTGTGTGTTCATAAATCAGCAGATGTGGAATGACACTGACAGTTGTGAATCTGATGCAGCCGAAGAGCTACTGCCCCCTTACCTGGGAAGCATCGAACAACAGCAGACAGGGACGTTGGACCATCAAAGAGGTGCAAATATGATGAGAACTACATTGATTTGGGGTTCACTTATATTGGGTGTAGTGCCTTTCCTCAGCCACAGTGTGTTAAATGCGCAAAAGTACTATCTCACAACTCGATGAAACCTTCACTCTTGCGCAGCCATTTAGAAACAAAACATGAGCCGTTGAAAAATAAGCAGCGGGAGTTTTTTGAGCGAGAATTAAGATGACTTTCGAGTAGTAAGACATGTATAAAAGCAACAGATCCATTAATAACAAGGGGCTAGAAGTGTCTTATATGGTGAGCTACCGAGTGGCTAGGACAGACAAGCCCCATACTATTGTGGAGGACTTAATTCTTCCTGCTGCCGCGGATATGGCTGGGACAATGCTGGGGGAAAAGGCCCAAAAAACTATACAGACAATGCCTCCATCAAACAACACTGTTTTACAACGCATCAGTGACATGGCAAGCGATGTTTTGAAACAATTACTGCTACGCATACAAGCCAGTGAATTCTATGCGTTACAGCTGGATGAGTCTACAGACCTGGCACATTTCCTGGTATATGTCTGTTACGTTTATGGGGGGTCAATTAAGGAAGAGGCCACCGAGAGGCTCTTGCTGCCAAGGGAATGACTGACAGCTTGAAATACATTTTGGACACTACATTGAAAATGGTTAACTTTGTTAAAGCAAGGACCCTGAACTCTCGTGTATTTTCTGCACTATGCTTTTACAACATACAGAAAGAAGTGTGCTGGTTATCAAGGGGCAATTGAGAGACGAGCTTAAAGATTTCTTTACTGACCATAATTTTCACTTGTCTGACCACTTGCATAATGACAAGTTTCTCACACGACTGGTCTATCTGGGTGAGGTTTTTTCTCGCCTGAATGATCTGAATCTAGGATTACAGGGACTCTCCGCAAATATATTCAATGTGCGGGACATAGAGACTATGATTAAGAAGATGGAGCTCTTCTCTGTCTGCATTAACAAGGACAACACACAGGTCTTTCAATCATTGTATTATGTTTTGTGTGATAATGAACTCAAGCTTACAGACAATGTCAAATGTGATATAGAGAAGCACATGAGTGAGTTGGGTGTGCAATTACGCAGGAACTTTCCCGAAAAAGGTGACACAAACATCTGGATCGATTATCCCGTTCATGCCCTGTCTCCAGTCCACTTACCGATATCTGAACAAGAGAGCCTCATCGAAATTGCAACAAGCGGTTCTGTGAAAATTTGATTTAATCAGAAGCCACTGCCAGATTTACAGAATGAGCTGCGTTCACAATATCCTGCCTTGGCAAATCGGGCTGTTAAGACACTGATGCTCTTTGCAACCACATACCTATGTGAGAGTGGATTCTCAGCCCTCACTAGTATGAAAACTAAATACAGGCACATACTGTGTGTGGAAAATTATTTAAGAGTGAGACTCTCTCCAATACAACCCAACATTGCAGAGTTATGTGCATCCTTTCAAGCACACATTTCTCATTAACCTGTGGTGAGTTATTCACAATTTTCGATTAACAAATAAGGTTTTATATGTAAGATGGTTAAATAAAGACCAAAATGATTGATTATTATAATATTCTTATTTGTGCCCTGGTCCTATAAGAGTTCTTTGTAACTTCCCACGAGCCGGGTTGTGACAAAAACTCACACTTATTCTTATGTTTAATAAATGTATTGTATAGCGTGTGTGTAGCAGGCTTACAATGATGGCAAAAAACAACATTTGAGAGTACGCTGACCCTGGTACTAGAGGGGGTACGCAGCTGGAGGTTGAATGTTTGAAGGGGTACGGGACTACAAAAAGTTTAGGAACCACTGCTCTAGAGGACATCATTCTGCTGCACAAATGATAGATCCAACAGCAGAAAGCTTCTCACACAACGCCAACGGCAGGGTGTTGAGTTATATCCGACATAATGGTATATGTGCTGCTCAGGGTGAAATAAGTTCATGATCTCATCTTGGGGGACAAATGAGTGATTTTTGTAACGAAATACCTAAGATTCCAAGCACACAGGATGAGATGTTACTATCCTTTGTGCAAGCACTTCCAAGAGTTCATGAACAGTGAGCCTGGTGAAATTTGGGGAGCGCATCGTCAGTAGTGTACCTTTGGTTCCTAGGGTGTTTCGGCCTTTCACACTATACACCCTCCCCAAAGGCGGACAGCGACAGGGTGATCAATCCTACGCTTGCGTCCCATTCCCAATTAGTCATAGGAGTTGCCTTGTTGTTGATAGCCAACATCCCATGGGACTATGCATGGCAGCGGCGTCCTCCTCACTGAGTCAAGCATTCTTGACCGCATACCTCCTGGCCCTCTCACTTCGGGGCCCAGCTGGGGTCTTTCCTCTTCATCCAGAGCCACTGACTGCTGCCTTCTGCCGCCTCCGATACAGCTTTGATTGCCGAACGCTGGCTCTGGCCCTTAATTCCCAGGTCTCTAAGCAGTCTGGTTGTAGATGTTGCCACAAAACCTCTGCAGCCCACCTCCACTGGTCGGACTTCTGTGTTCCAGCCATGATGCCGTGCTTCGGCAGCAAGATCGGCATGTTTTCGCTCATAAGCCTAACATATTATCTCATGACAAACCAATGGTTTTTAACATCCGTTTTTTTTACAGCTCTGTAAGTGTAACGGATGTGAAACGGCAAGCTTAGTTAGCGGTGTGCGCTAAATAGCATTTCAATCGGTGACGTCACTTGCTCTGAGACCTTGAAGTAGCAGTTCCCCTTGCTCTGCAAGGGCCGCGGCTTCTGTGGAGCGATGGGTAACGATGCTTCGAGGGTGACTGTTGTTGATGTGTGCAGAGGGTCCCTGGTTCCCGCGAGGGGGCGGTCTAAAGTTATACTGTTACATAAGAATAAAATATTGCAAACTCCACGGTTATCGCATTAAAAAGAGTGGATCTCTTTTATTGACATGTATTAAAGCTAAATCAGAGAGCCAGGCTGTAAAACAACATACAGTATATATAATACATAGTCAAGGTAACACTCTCTTAACCTTGAAACAGCATGCCACCAGCTAATAATACTTGATATCTCAGCCTCTGTCTTGCCCAGCAGGGCTGAAATGGAGACATGTGTTGCGCCTAGTTGCTCTCTGTCTCCGGTCACCCTGTCCAGAATCTTTCTCGCCCTCCCTCCCTCTCTCTGTTTAACCTTCTGTCTCACTCCCCAGAGAGGGGGAGTGTGTCACAAGCACAGGAAATGAAGCACTTTGAATAACCTGGTGATGTTAGGAGGTGTTACATGTGTCTGGCTGAGCTAGAACGTTTTTATAAGTGCTGTAGAAAAATGTGTTGGCGTGGTGGGCATAGTGTTGGTGAAAGTGTTGTGTGGATCGACCTTGAAAGAATTAGAAATGTACTCTTGAATGTAGAGATGGCCATCTCTGAAGGAGGTAGGAGGAACTAGCTACCGTAACTAACAATCACTACTCAACTTCAGTTATATCTGAAGTAGGCAGTTTTACATCTGCAGCGAGTGTTCTATAGGGCCTCCAGTGTTCTAGAGGGCCTCTCAGCTCTCACATACACACATGAGAAGAGAAACTGCAGCTTTGAGATATAATATATTAAGTCTGATTGAAGTGAGTTGATGCTAAGTGCGTTGTTACGGCAATCAGAAGCACAGGCTGGTTGGGTTAGGAGAAGAGATCCTTCAAAAGAACAAAGCTCTTGGCTTAGCAAGGAGAAAGGAAGGCAGTCAGAGATTTAGACATCAGTGTCAGTATGGAAGACTAACAGGCAGAGATTTAGACATCAGTGTTCAGGGTGGAAGAATAACAGGCAGAGATTTAGACTTCAGTGTTCAGGGTAGAAGACTAACAGGCAGGTATTTAGAAATCAGTGCTCATGGCGGAAGACTAACAGGCTTAGGGAAGAACGCACACTGTGTTTTGGGTGATTGATTGATCATCAGCCACTCTGAAAATACACATCTGGCCTGACTTAGGCTCCTGTAGATTTTACAAAGGAGCATCTCCACAAACTATACTGGCCATACATCATATTCAGAATGCATGTTTGTTTCAGGATCATGTTTTCTCATCTAGGGAGATCTTACTTTCTCCCCATGATAGTTTAATAGTTATGTGCCAAGACCCCCAAAGCCGAACTCAGCACAATGTTCTTTAGAAATGAGTACATCTTATTTCTGCCCAATAACTTGAAAAGCCTTAGCTGTATCCATTATTCAAAAGGCCTTCCTTAGTTTTAGGGAAACCCCAGTTGGATTCCGTGAGGCAAAAGTTGTGTCAAATAAATTAGAAATATAATTTCTAAATGTTACTCACTCCCCAAAAAAGTTTTTGGAGATACAGCCTAACTTTGCTGCCGTAGCAGAGGCCAACTCTCTGAATCTATCTGAAACAGTTCAAGTTCAAGTTTAAGGACATTGTGTGTGTCCAGTCTGCTGCCGTTGACCTGCACTTAACAGGTAAGCTGACTGAGAACACATTCTCATTACAGCAATGATCTAGGGAAGAATTACAGGGAAGAGGAGAGGAGCTGGGCATTATTATGTTACCATGGCACCATGAGCTGCCAGTTTGGGAACTGCTCCAGCCAGGACACTGTGCCACATCTGCTCCTGCTACGCCCTCTTGTGTTCATCCGGTGTCTTCTTGAACTGCAGTTACTCCCCCAGTACACACTCTCTCTCCCTCTCCCTCTCTGTGTGATTGTGTGGTTGGAGACAGGTGTGCTGGAGTCAGAGCAGATCCCTACCAGCTGCAACTCGTTCCATAATCAAGACCTCTGCAAGTCTTCAGTCCTGCCACTTCCACTCTTCCAGATCGTAATCTCTGCTCAGTCAGTTCATGCTTCTAGCTATTTATGATTATTCAAGATCCTGTTACTCTGCTGTGCCTGTTTCCCTGCCTGATGCTATTTATCCTCACATTGCAGTTTACCTCTATGTCTCTGGCTCCTGTCTCCCGTTCCACATCTCACCACCCTACTATCCTGTTCTGGATTTAGCTCACCACCACTACTTTGGATTCCCCTCCGGACCTGTTTACCTGGTTCTACCCTGCTCACTCCAACCTCAGTCTCCACATCTGGTTTTCTACAAATCATCTGAGCTTCCCCGGACCTGCACTCCATATCTCCCTGTTTTACAACAAATATCTTGGTTAATTCATCCCTGTTTCTTCATCTGAGTCTGCTCTTGGGTTCCCCTGTGTCGATCCACCTAACACATTGGGGTTTAGTGTGGGTACTGCTACTCGTGTGACAGGTTAATGACAGGTTACAAATCATTAAAATCCAGACAGATAATATTTACACAAGAAGCAATCTAATATCACACAGTCAAACTCTCAGTCGTTTAGTAAGTTCACCATTCTGCGATTCTCACTGTTAATAACCATCGCACGGTCAGGACCCTGGTTCAACATTTAATCCATTGTCTGAACAAATATATTGGTTTTTAATGTGCCCAGATCTATGATCAGTTTACCCTCACACTAGGGCTGGGCGATATGGCAAATTCACAATATTTATTTTCAATCAATGATTATCACGATAAACTAGGGGGCAGTATTTTCATTTTTGGAAAAATAACGTTCCCAAAGTAAACGGGCTATTTTGTCAGGACAAGATGCTAGAATATGCATATAATTGACAGCTTAGGATAGAAAACACTCTAAAGTTTCCAAAACTGTACAAATATTGTCTGAGTATAACAGAACTGATATTGCAGGCGAAAGCCTGAGAAAAATCAAATCCAAAAATCCAACCTTGACTCTTATTTAGAAAGCTCTGCGTTCCTATGCGTCCCTATTGAGCAGTGAATGGGATATCAACCAGATTCCTTTTTCTATGGCTTCCCTAATGTGTCTAGTGTCACAATACATAGTTTCAGGCTTTTATTTTGAAAAATGAGCCTGAACGACAACATTGGTCAGCTGGAGGCTCTCAGAGCGATTTGTGCGTAATAGACAAATGCAACCATTGTTTCTCTCTTTCCTACTATTACTAACCTGTCCCGGTTGATATATTATCGAATAGATATTTGAAAAAAACCTTGAGGATTGATTATAAAAAACGTTTGCCATGTTTCTGTCAATATTATGGATCTAATTTGGAATATTTTTCGGCGTTGTCGTGACCGCAGTTATCGGTGGATTTCTCAACCAAACGTGAAGTACAAACGGAGGTATTTCGGCTATAAAAATAATCTTTATGGGACAAAATGAACATTTGCTGTCTAACTGGGAGTCTCGTGAGTGAAAACATCCAAAGCTCATCAAAGGTAAACGATTTAATTTGATTGCTTTTCTGATTTATGTGACCAAGCTGCCAGCTGCTAGCTAGGCATACTGCTATGCTAGGCTATCGATAAACTTACACAAATGCTTGTCTTGCTTTGTCTGTAAAGCATAATTTAAAAATCTGTGATGACAGGGTGATTAACAAAAGGCTAAGCTGTGTTTCAATATATTTCACTAGTGATTTCGTGAATATGAATATTTTCTAGTAATATTTTTTTGTCCGTTGCGTTATGCTAATTAGTGTCAGTTGATGACAATTCTCCCGGATCCGGGAGAGGGAGGTCCAAGATTAATCTACGTTTAAAAGTTGCATATCTGCTTCAGACTCAAGAATGTCTGAACAAACAAGGCTTTAATGTTTGTTATTGTCAGAAGTAGAACTCACATTTTAACTCCACTGGTATTTAAAGCTGTAAACCCTTACAAGTCATGAGCAAAAAATAAAATGGTGCAAGTCAATATGCCTTATAACTATTAACCTAATGGCACATCACAGTTTTTTGGGGTAGTTCTTGTCAGAAGTAGAACTCACAAAACATTAACTCCACTTTTTTAAAAGCTATAAACCCTTAAGTTATGAACAATAAATAAAAAAATAAATAGTCAAAGTCAATATGCATTATAACTGTTAGACTAATGGTACATCACAGTTGGGGTAGTTGTCTTACAAGTTACAAGCAAGAAAGACAAGTGTGTATACAGTCTCTGGCTTTAAAGATGCCCTATGGCAGGTCACTGTGATGCCACCTGTGCTTAAAAACATGCTCTGAGGGGGAGCTGGTCGCAGGAATGCACAGGTAGCATTTTGCCAGGTGGTTGACTTTGGGAAGGTTTTTGGGGTGGATCTTCCACCAGTCCAGTGGATTGGTTTCACTGTCAGCATCAGGAGACTGAAGGTAGCAGCTGAGTTCCTTTTATACCAGCTGGATATCAGTAAGACCTGTGGTGGTGGAGCATGGATTTTTGAAAAAACTACCCAGTGACTTTCTCTTTTTAGCTGACAGTTGTGGTGAAGCAGCAACAACATCTCCCTGTGCTGGGCTTGGGTTTTCATGTCCCTCATTGACCATCTCTGAGACAGCTCTTGCTTTTATGTGACCCACTTTCTCCTCTTTGATGTAATGTGTTATAAACCGTGGGTCAACTAACGAGGCTATGTCCAGGAGGTCATCTGTGGCTAGGTCATCATATTTCTCATTCAGATAGTCCATGACTATCGTTTGATGGTTTGGATGAGCTCTGTTTCACCATCATCAGGTTTCATTACATCTGTATAGAACAGGTGTATTACTGTCTTCAGGTAAGACACAGTGACATAAGACTCACCAGACAGAGCATCTGTGAATTCTAGTGGGGTCAATGCCTGGTTGATGGATTCAAGAACATCTATATCTGTATAGGTGGGAGCTCAGTGCCGGGTCTTCTTGTCTCTGGACAAGACGTGTGAAATGGTTTTCTCCTGCTCCAGTACTCTCTGCACCATCTTTTGACTTGATCCCCACTCTGTCACCAACTTGTTCTGGGGTAGGTTGTGTTCTTTTTGAGCAACTGCCAGGTCTCTCTTCTTTTTCCACCAATAGGAAAAGGCACCTACCACTTTCTTACAAACTCCAATTGCTCAATTTACCCGTTTGTCTGAACCACTCTCTCTAAGAGAAGTCAAGAGATTTTAATACAATGTTAAAATCACAATAATCCCTTTAGTTAAATTCGAATGTAATAGTTATCAGCTGATCATCTGATGAAAAAAAATCACATTGAGTTTAATCTAACCAATCACTTCAATATACACAATTGACAAGGTTACTTACCAATGGCCAAGTGCAGACGATGTCTAAAACATTGCAGTCGGGTCCATTTGTTGATTTGAGCGGCCTTCACCACGTTCGCACCACTATCCGTTGTAATGCAGACCTGTCTGTCTTGACTGAGTCCCCAGGAGGCGAGAGCGTCAATGAGCCCCTCTGATATAGCTTCACCCGTGTGGTCGTCGGGAAAGCATGATGTTGAAGGCATTTATTTCAATGATTCCACTCTCTGTCAATATAGTGGATCGTGAGGCTAATATAAGGCTCTGACGTGTGGCCAGACCACAGATCGGTAGTAGTAGCAAAATACGTCAAATGTGTCTTGAGCTGTTCCTCAACATTTTCCCTACACTCTGTGTAGAGATTAGGCAGTGTGGTGTGAGAGAAATGTTTGCGTCCAGGGAGCACGTACATGGGGTCAATTAAATTGATAAGCCTCTTGAAACCTTCCTTTTCGACTGTGCTAATTCGCTGCATGTCCTTAGCAATGCAATGCATAATAGCATTTGTGATGTCTTTGTGTCTTTTCGATGTTTGCTCATAGGGCATAAACGCTGTCAGTGTTGACTGCTTCGAGCGAACATCCCTAGATTGGCTGGTGCTTGAAGGGCGTTTATCAATACCGAGGTTCCAAAGAGTGATTTTGTTTCAGATGGTGAAACAGGTTTGTCGTATTACCAGACTTGGTAGCCACCTGTCTACTTGAAAATAAAATAAAAGAGAGCCGCACACTCTTGGAGCTCAGATGCAAAAATGTAATACCAACGTTTCGACAGCCAAGCTGTCTTCTTCAGGGTATAATCACAAACACTGCGGGATGACTCGTTTATATAGTGTCAAAAGACACAGGTGTCTGTAATCATGGCCAGGAGTGGCCTAATATCATTGGTTAATAATCAAATATTAAAATGTCATACAAAGAACAGCATACAAACAAATGGATAGCATACGATCATAGATTAATTTGACTATACAAGTTTACACACAATTACAATGGCAAAGTCACAATAATCACAAGAATGGCTTCAGATCAAAGTCTACGTTGAGACCGAAGGGCGCAAGGGTCTTTAAATTAAAGATCCAGGCAGCCTCTCGTTTTAACAATAAATTATCAAGGTCACCCCCTCTCCTAGGGAGGGTGACATGTTCGATGCCAATATAACGCAGAGACGAAATCGAGTGGCCTGCCTCCAAGAAGTGGGCCGCAACTGGATAAGCCACCTGTCTACGGCACAATTTGCACCGAACATTGCTCTGCTCTTTGTCAGACTTCAAAAAGCCAAACCACTTCCAAATTACTGAAACAGTTGAACCCTTTTCATCAATCATTTCTTCATGTGAAGCTGCTCCTTCTCCATGGCTATCACTGCCACTGGTATCGTCTAAAACACACATTTTTTGTGTTTAATAGTGGCTACTCCATCACTCAAGGTGCTAAGTGGTTTTTAGTGGGCGTATACCTCTCCACGTGCATATTGTCACTTCTCTGCACGTTCCTGCTGCGTCACAGAGGTGAAATGGACTGCTGGACCTAATTATTCTATATCAACATTATCGAAAATGTATCTAAATGTTTTAATATTGTTATTGAGGGAAGTAATTACCTGTAACTATAGACATTGATTTATCACCCAGCCCTACCTCACACAATGTTAACCTTAACATTAGGAGTGGGCGGAACACAAAACTGACCTTGGATCAACATCTAATGGGCAGTTTCCACTTACTGTGTGTGAATACAGCATGCTGCCTGTGTGGATGTGGTCTGCTGCCTGCCTGGCTCCCTCAGTGCTGTTTGGTGGCTATATTTACATGATTTATTTTTATAAATGATTCCAGCTCAGCCAGTCCTGGGCAAGATCGTGATTAGAGCATTAAGGTTATGAGACGACACTGACTGTACCAACATAACTATATCTCCATAAAAGTCACAGTAAAAAGGTCCTACTTGAGTCTATCTCTCTCGCTCTCGCTCATATATATATATATATATATATATATATATATATATATATATATATATATATATACAGTTGAAGTCGGAAGTTTACATACACCTTAGCCAAATACATTTGAGAAACAGACGCCTCACAAGTCCTCAACTGGCAGCTTCATTAAATAGTACAAAACACCAGTCTCAACGTCAACAGTGAAGAGCTAACTTCGGGATGCTGGCCATCTTGGCAGAGTTCCTCTGTCCAGTGTCTGTGCTCTTTGCCCATCTTAATCTTTTCTTTTTATTGGCCAGTCTGAGATTTGGCTTTTTCTTTGCATCTCTGCCTAGAAGGCCAGCATCATCGCCTCTTCACGGTTGACGTTGAGACCGGTGTTTTGCTGGCACTATTTAATGAAGCTGCCAGTTGAGGACTTGTGAGGCGTCTGTTTCTCAAAGTAGACACACTAATGTACTTGTCCTCTTGTTCAGTTGTGCACAGGGGCCTCCCACTCCTCTTTCTATTCTGGTTAGAGCCAGTTTGCGCTGTTCTGTGAAGGGAGTAGTACACAGCGCTGTACGAGATCTTCAGTTTCTTGCCAATTTCTCGCATGGAATAGCCTTCATTTCTCAGAACAAGAATAGACTGACAAGTTTCAGAAGAAAGTGCTTTGTTTCTGGCCATTTTGAGCCTGTAATCAAACCCACAAATGCTGATGCTCCAGATACTCAACTAGTCTAAAAAAAAGGCACATTTTATTGCTTCTTTAATCAGAACAACAGTTTTCAGGGGTGCTAACATAATTGCAAAAGGGTTTTCTAATGATCAATTAGCCTTTTATAATGATAAACTTGGATTAGCCAACACAACATGCCATTGGAACACAGGAGTGATGGTTGATGATAATGGGCCTCTGTATGCCTATGTAGATATTCCATAAAAATCTGCCGTTTCCAGCTACAATAGTAATTTACAACATTAATAACAATGTCTACACTGTATTTCTGATCAATTTGATGTTATTTTAATGGACAATTTTTTTTGCTTTTCTTTAAACACAGACATTTATATACACAGTACCAGTCAAAAGTTTGGACACATCTACTCATTCAAGGGTTTTTCTTTATTTGTACTATTTTCTACATTGTAGAATAATATTGAAGACATCAAAACTATGAAATAACCAAAAAAAAGTGCTAAACAAATCAAAATATATTTTAGATTTTAGATTCTTCAAAGAAGCCACCCTTTTGCCTTGATGACAGCTTTGCACATCCTTGGCATTCTCTCAACCAGCTTCACCTGAAATGCTGTTCCAACAGTCAAGTTCCCACATATGCTGAGCACTTGTTGGCTGCTTTACCTTCACTAGTCCAACTCATCCCAAACCATCTCAATTGGGTTGAGGTAGCCCTTACACAGCCTTTTGACTGGTACTGTATATATATACTGTATATATATATAATGTATATGTAACGATTGTCGTTGGTGGAAGGAGTAGACCAAAGCGCAGCGTGGTACGTGTTCATATTTCCTTTAATACACTCAACACTAAATACAAAAGAACAAGAGAATAAATTAAAACCGAAACAGTCCCGTATGGTGCAAACACTGAAACGGAAAATAACCACCCACAAACAAAAGTGGGAAAACAGGCTACCTAAGTATGGTTCTCAATCAGAGACAACGATTGACAGCTGCCTCTGATTGGGAACCATACCAGGCCTAAACATAGAAAACAACATCTAGACATACAACATAGAATACCCACCCACATCACACCCTGACCAAACAAAAAGTGGAAACATACAAAGCAATCTACGGTCAGGGCGTGACAGTATATCCTTATAGTTCTGTGTCTTGCGCTTTTTCAGTCTCTTCTTCCTCTCTCGCCCTCTTTTCCCCAAACTCATGTTCTTCTCCTTGTTACCCCCCAGTGCTCTGTCCTGCCATGACTCAGTGTTAGCTGGCTAGCACTGCCCTGATATTGCCAATGTAGTAGTTGGCTAACGCTGCCCTAACATTATCAGTGTGATAGCAGGCTAGCTGTGTAGGGCCCCAGCATTAGCAGTCTGCATCGTGTTCCCCTATAGCGCTTCACTGACTTTTAATTTGCACCTCTGCTGCTCGGCTTGTATCTGCTGCCCTGACAGTCCCTGGACTCCCACACCGCTCCAGCCAGCCAGTCTGTACTCAGACAGACACACAAATTACCCAGCAAACTGGGAACATCCCCAGAACATTAGCTAAGATTCCCATACATTTATAAATAAGGTTTGATCTTTTTTAGTTTTAAATATAAATGTTCTAACATTCACTAAAATTACGTGCACAACATCTGTAGCAACCACCACAGATCATTGCCTAAAAGTTCTCATTAGGTTTTCAGGTAATGTAATTACACAATGTACCAGTAATGTTTTCTCAGTAACCCAACTTGGTTATGTGCAAATTCCCAGAACATTACCTAGGTTGTGGAAAATGTTCTCATAACACAAAAACTGTCTTGTCATGCTGATGAATGTTTGTATAAAAAAGTCATTTAATCTTGCAAGAAGGTTTACAGAACAGCCTTTCTGAGTTCTTTAAAGTTTCCCAAAACATTTAATTAGGTTGTGGGAACGGTGTGGGTACATTACAAGAGAGAGGTTCCCAAAACACACTCAGTTTGGTGAAATGTATACAATGTTTAAGTTAGGTTGCACAGTAAGTAGCCTTGCACAAGCGAGCCAGAACAGCTCATAGGGCAGAAGCTTCTCATTCTGTAGCATAAGGCAGCTTGATGTACAAGTACACTGCAGATCCTCTCAAGCTCTGTCTTGTTGGATGGGGAGCATCGCTGCACAACTATTTTCAGGTCTCTCCAGAGATGTTCGATCGGGTTCAAGTCCGGGATCTGGCTGGGCCGCTCAAGGACATTCAGAGACTTGTCCTGAAGCCACTCCTGTGTTTTCTTGGCTGTGTGACGAGGGTCGTTGTCCTGTTGAAAGGTGTACGTTAAGCCCAGTCTGAGGTCCTGAGCAGGTTTTCATCAAGAATCCTTCTGTACTTTGCTCCGTTCATCTTTCCCTCGATCCTGACTAGTCTCCCAGTCCCTGACACACAGCATGATGCTGCCACCACAGTGCTTCACAGTAGGGATGGTGCCAGGTTTCCTCCAGACATGATGCTTGGCATTCAGGCCAAAGAGTTCAATCTTGGTTTCATCAGACCAGGGAAACTTGTTTCTCATGGTCTGAGTCTTTAGGTGCCTTTTGGCAAACTCCAAGTGGGCTGTCATGTGCCTTTTACTGAGGAGTGGCTTCTGTCTAGCCACTACCATAAAGGCCTGATTGGTGGAGTGCTGCAGAGATGGTTGGCTTTCTGGAAGTTTCGCCCATCTCCACAGAGGAACTCCGGGGCTCTGTCAGACTGACCATCCGGTTCTTGGTTCCCTCCGACCAACTAAATTCTTCCCCGGTTGCTCAGTTTGGCCTGGTGGCCAGCTCTAGGAAGAGTATTGGTGGTTCCAAAATTCTTCCATTTATGAATGATGGAGGCCACTGTCACGCCCTGGTCTAAGTATTTTGTTTTTTTCTTCATGTATTGGGTCAGGCCAGGGTGTGGCATCGGGTTTTTGTATTGTGGTGTGTTTTGTCTTGGGGTTTTGGTGTGTATGTATTGGGATTGTAGCTAGTGGGGTTATCTAGCAAAGTCTATGGCTGTCTGGAGTGGTTCTCAATCAGAGGCAGGTGTTTATCGTTGTCTCTGATTGGGAACCATATTTAGGCAGCCATATTCTTTGAGTTTGTCGTGGGTGATTGTCCTAAGTATCTTGATGTCCTTGTTTGATGTTAGTTGACACAAGTATAGGCTGTTTTCGGTTTTCGTTTCGTTTATTGTTTTGTAGTGTTCGTGTTTAGTCGTGTTTGTTTAAATAAACATGGATCGCAATCGACACGCTGCAGTTTGGTCCGACTCTCCTTCACTATATGAAAACCATTACAGCCACTGTGTTCTTTGGGACCTTCACAGCTGCAGATATAATTTTTTTTCAGATACCTTAAAAAAAGGGAGGGGCCTGGATCAGAAAACCGGGCAGTATCTGGTGTGACCACCATTGGCCTCATGCAGCGCGACACATCTCCTTCACATAGAGTTGATCAGGCTGATTGTGACCTGTAGCATGTTGTCCTCATTCCTCTTCCATGGCTGTGTGCGAAGTTGCTGGATAATGGTGGGAACTGGAACACGCTGTCGTAAATATTAATCCAGAGCATCCCGAACATGATCAATGGTTGACATATCTGGTGAGTATGCAGGTCATGGAAGAACTGGGACATTTTCAGCTTCCAGGAATTGTGTACAGATCATTGTGACATGGGGCTGTGCATTATCATGCTGAAACATGAGGTGATGACGCCAGTTCAAATTGTCATAGATAAAATGCATTTGTGTTCTTTGTCTATTGCTTATGCCTGCCCATACCATTACCCCATCGCACTCTGTTCACAACGTTGACATCAGCAAACCGCTCGCCCACATGACGCTATACACATGGTCTGCAGTTGTGAGGCTGGTTGGACGTACAGTCAAATTCTTGATAACAACATTGGAGGCGGCTTATGGTCGAGAAATTAACATTACATTCTCTGGCAACAGCTCTGGTGGTTAAAATTACAATTGCATGCGCCCTCAACCTGAGACATCTGTATAATTGTGTTGTGTGACAAAACAAAAATTTTGGGGCCTTTAAATGTCCCCAGCACAAGGTGCACCTGTGTAATGATCACGCTTAATAAGCGTCTTGATATATCACACCTGTCAGGTGGACGGATTATCTTGGCAAAAGAGAAATGCTCACTAACAGGGATTTGTACACAAAATTTGAGAAAAATAATATTTTTCTGGGATCTTTTATTTCAGTTAATGAAACATTGGACCAACACTTTACATGTTACGTTTACATTTTGTTTTCAGTCTGGTTTGAAGGTTCTGAGCCTGTATTTAAGAAGCAGGTAAATAAATAAGTATACATGTTATTTAAATGAAGCTCTATCCAACTAAAATCACATTTCATAAGACACATTTCATCACATGGGATGAAGAACGAACATCGTAAAATACAGCGTTACAAGTACAAAGCATATGAAAAGGATGAACATTTTAATGTTGTTCTGTGTCCTAAATAGACTGGGGAAAAATGAACTACAACAGAAATCCCCTGCTGGTGCAAAACATTGAGTCTCAGATATAATCTACTTAAATAGAGGATGCATTTCATTTGTCCAGATTTATAAATCCAGTCTTAAAATTATGTAAAACTATAGAAATTAAATGTGTAAAAATTGACTGTTCAGCTTTTTAAAAAGCACACAATTTAAGTCCTGCTTTAAGACGCTTCCTATGGTCCCCCTTGTCTTATTTTTCATTATCTGAAAAGCAAAAGTGATCCTAGATCAGCACTCATAGTCTTGTAAATATGGGCCCAGAAGCACATGAGTGAAGGTGAACAACCCATGTATTTTTATTAAACTAGGCAGGTCAGTTATGAATAAATTCTTATTTACAATGACAGCCATAGAACAGCGGGTTAACTGCCTTATTCAGGGGCAGAACGACAGAATTTTACCTTGTCAGCTCAGGGATTTGATCTTGGCAACCTTATGGTTACTGGCCCAACAAGTTAACCACTAGGCTACTTGCCACCCCATTTACCAGTATTTCCCTGGGTTATGTCTAAGAAGCATGGAATTCATGATTGAACATACTTCCATCACTATATATGGAAAAAATAAGACATAAGAGCGATTCTCTGGTGGCGCATATGGTAAATGACTTGGCTTAAAAAGTTAATATTGCCGGTTTTAACCTGATGTGTGCAAATTGTCAACATATGAAGAAAACCATTTTTTGTTGTGTTTGAATGAGTAAATGCTGGTAAATGTACTATGAATGAAATCAAAATGCTATGTTGCTATATCACCTACAATACATTTCTGAAATTGAATTTGCATTAAATCTGGAGAAAAACAATTGGGATCTGTTGTTCTGTGTTTTAAGGAATTACATGAGTGTTATGGCAATATTATGTCAAACGTTTTAAATGTTTCAGGGACCTCTAAGACAAAGTCAAATGTATTTTGTGTGAACATAAATGCAATATTATGTGAAACCTAAAACAAATGGTGGAACATTGTGGGAATGTTCTCTGTGAAAATCAACAAGAATATTCTTGCAACAACTTAATTTTAACTTTAGTCATATCAGTTAAGAACCAATTCTTATTTTCAATGACGGCCTAGGACAGTGGGTTAACTGCCTTGTTCAGTAGCAGAATGACAGATTTTGCAACCTTTTGGTTACAAGTCCACCGCTCTAACCACTAGGCTACGCTGCCACCCCAAATGCTCTGGGAACATTTTAAAGAACAGACCAGGTGTTCTGTTAAGATTCTTAAAACATTATAGAAATGTCCTATGCAACTTAAACATTGCATGAATGTCATCACAACTGATTATATTTTGTGTTTTAGGAACCTATCTTGTAATGTAACCACACTGTTTCCTAAATGTAATGTTCTGGTAACTTTTAAAGAACTCAAAGGCTGTTCTGTCAACATTCTTGCAACATGAAAGGAGTGTTTTGTGCGCCCTGACACAAACATTATCTGAATGTCAACGCAACTGGACAGTTTGTGTTTTGGGAACCTACAATGCATTTGGAAAGTATTCGGGCCCCTTTACTTTTTGCATAAAATTTAGTTACATTACAGCCTTAATCTAAAAATTATTAAATACAAAATATATACACAATATATCAGGCAAATGTTTTATACAAAGATCAGCAAGACTGGACAGTTTTTGTGCTATGAGAACATTTGCAGCGACCTAACTTAAGTTCTTGGATCTTTCACAGAACAAATGTAGGTTTTCTGGATGGAATACGCATGCAACGCGCATGCACGCTGCACCGCGCATGCACGTGAAACAGATCACACACACACAAAATTTATAGTGACATAAAAAAAAGCACATACATGACTCTTCACTTGACACGTCTCAAACACATTTCATATGTGTGGTTGCGGACACACACACACACACACACACAGCTCACTGTCTCCCACTCAGTTCTCAATTTACAGAGTGCTTTAGGAGGCTAATTCATGGGTATGTGTGTGGACTCCTCAGCAGTGTGAGACCAGATCAGACCTCTTTTAGACGGGTCACATCTAATCACCCATGGTCATAACAAGTGTTACAGTCCCTACTGCACTAAGCCAGAGAGAACAAGTGTCACAAGCTCAACAATCTAGCCATTCAAACTATTAATTACACACATTATCACACTGACCAAGCTGAAAGAAGTGTGTCTCACTCACAGGATACTGTGTGTGTGTGTGTGTGTGAGTGCGAATCAGACCCATTGAACTCCTTCATCTCTGCAGGAGAGATACGATGACTGGGAGGGATGACGTGTAGCTGGGATAGAACACCAAACCACTGTTCACTGGTGGGGGGTTGGGAGTTCAGAACCAGAGTGTTACGACTGAGACTTCAGCAGAGAGAGAGAGTGAGAGAAGAGGTTCTGAACAAATGTATGTTCTCATTGGACAAGAACTAGCTCCTCCATTTGATAAGATGTTCTTCAGCTTCTTGCCTTCTGAACACAACCCAGCCCAATGCTTCAAAATATTCACTCCAAAGCAGTGGTCATCAACCTTTTCTGAGTCAAGATCACGTTCGCAGTTAAAAAGCAAGCCGAGATCTACTGCTCAGATTTGTTTAAACATTACTTAAAATAATAATAATCTAATTAAAACAGTTCTGTAGGAATGACGATTGTGCAGTACATTATCACAGCATATTGGTTATATGTCTGGCCTGCAAATATTGTTCTTCTCAGACCTTATTATATTTCAAAACTCAAGCTTTGATAACAAAATAGATCAGTTGGTGTAGCACTTGCGAGAAACAGCTGAACATAAATTGAAACAATTTGCAAATTATTCGCTTTTTTATTTTATTGGACTGATGGTACCTGCATCTGATGGTCATGGTGCTTTCAAGACAACTGGGAACTTGGGAACAAAAGGAGTTCCCCAGTGATCATCAGGTCAATAATTCAGAGCTCCAGAAAGATGCCAGAGTTTCTGACTTGGAATTCTGAGTTGCATGACCTATTTTTCCCAGTGTCACACCCTGATCTGTTTCACCTGTCGCCCACCTTCCCCATTATCCCCCTGTGTATTTATACCTGTGATCGCCAGTTTGTCTTGTTTGTCAACCAGCATTTTTCTCAGCTCTTGCATTTTCCAAGTCTCTCTTTTGCTCGCCCCCCTGGTTTTGACCCTTGCCTGTCCTGTCTCTGGGCCTGCGTGTCCGACTGTCCATTCTTCTCCTCCCGCCGGCACAGGGTTCTTCTTTGTGGAGAAGAAGGACAAGACCCTGTGCCTGTGCATCGACTACCGGGTTCTCAACGACATAACGGTGAAGAGCCGCTACCCACAACCACTCATCTCCTCGGCCTTCGAGCCGCTCCAGGGGGCCACCGTGTTTTCCAAGCTGGATCTACGGAACGACTACCACCTGGTGGGAAGGGGATGAGTTGAAGACCGCCTTCAACACGGCCAGCAGTCACGATGAGTATGTGGTCATGCCATTTGGCCTTACCATCGCCCCTGCTGTGTTCCAGGCTCTGGTCAATGATGTTCTCCGCAACATGAACCAGTTTGTCTTTGTCTTCCTAGATGACATCCTCATCTTCTCCCGTTCCACCCAATAACATGTGCTCCACGTCCAGTAGGTTCTCCAATGCCTCCTGGAGAACCAGCTGTTTGAAAAGTGGAGAAGTGCGAGTTCCATTGTTCCACCATTTCTTTTCTGGGTTTCATCATCGCCGCAGGGAGTGTGCAAATGGATCCTGGGAAGGTGAAAGCAGTGGTGGATTGGCCCCAGCCTACTCTCAGGGTGCAGCTGCAACACGTCCTCGGGTTTGGCAACATCTAGGCTACGCGGCAGCGTTGGACTAGTAACCGAAAATAAGAATTAGTTCTTAACTGACTTTTCTAGTTAAAAAAGGTCAAATAAAAACATAAAATCTACTGCTGCTTTATCCGGGGTTACAGCACCCTGGCTTCCCCTCACCTCGCCCAAGGTTCTATTCACGTGGTCTCCAGCTGCTGACCGGGCGTTCCGGGACCTCAAACATCACTTCACCACAGCTCCCATCTTGGTTCATCCGGACCCTTCCGTTAGTTCGTGGTGGAGGCCGACGCTTCGGATGTCGGAGTGGGGGCAGTCCTGTCTCAGCTTTCTGCCCTGGACCTCAAGCTACATCCCTGTGCCTTCTTCTCCCACCGCCTTAACGCCACGGAAAATAACTACGATGTGGGGAATCGTGAGCTTCTTGCGGTGAAGATGGCGTTGAGGGAATAGAGGCACTGGCTGGAGGGGGAAGAACATCCATTCATCGTGTGGACCGACCACAAGAACCTGGAGTATCTCCACACTGCCAAGCGCCTCAACTCCAGGCAAGCCAGATGGGCCCTGCTGTTCACATGGTTCAATTTCTCCAACTTGTACCGGCCGGACCCAAGAATGTCAAGCCGGATGCACTGTCCTGCCGCTATAGCCCCACGGGTACCACCCCGGAGCCCGAGACCATCCTTCCCACCTCGTGCCTGGTGACGACACTCAACTGGGGTATAGGGAAACAGGTCCAGGAGGCGCAGCGGTCCCAGCCTGAACCCTGGGGGGGCCATGTTAATTGGATGTTTGTGCCTGACACTGTCCGATCTAGAGTGGCCCCATTCCTCCAGGCTTGCCTGCCACCCGGCTCCTGTTGGACCCTGGCCTTCGTGCGACAACGCCTTTGGTGGCCTACGATGGTTCCGGATATCGCCACGTTTGTCTCCGCCTGCATGGTCTGTGCTCAGAATAAGACTCCTCGGCAAGCTTCGGCTGGTCTTCTGCAACCACTGCCTGTCCTGCACCGTTCCTGGTCCCACATATCCCTGGATTTCATCATGGGTCTCCCCCCGTCTGAGGGTAACACTGCCATCCTGACTGTGGTCGACCAGTTTTCCAAAGCGGCTCACTTCATTCCTCTTCCCAAACTACCCTCGGCCAAGGAGACGGCCCAGTTCATGGTGCAGCATGTCTTCCCGATCCATGGACTGCCCGTGCACGTGAGGGTCCTCAGTTCTCGTCCCGGTTCTGGACGGCATTCTGATCCCTCATTGGGACATTCGCCAGCCTGTCCTCTTGGTTCCACCCCCAGTCCAATGGGGGTGGAAAATAAAAATAAAGGACCCGAGTCTTTATCATTGGATTTTCTACAGAAATGTTGGTGATCGGCTAGGAATGCCTTGAAGATCGACCAGTGGATCGCAATCAACCGGTTGGTACCCACTGCTGTAGTTAGAGATTAGAAGGTCAGAGCAGAGATGGTCCAGAGGAATCATCTGGAGAGATTGAATGACTGATATCTCCTTCCATCGCTCATAGCCTGTAACAACAGTATATGTAATAACTTTTCTATTTGTAAAAAAAAAAAAAAAATGTATAAACGTTTAACTTGCTGGTAAACGTAATAAAATGTTGACCTGTAAATGTAATGACTTTTTATGCTAAATGTAATAAGTTATTACATTAACAAGTGTTGAGTAACAACTGTTTGTATGAATAATGTAATAATTTCAACCAGTCATGTAATAACATTTCAAAATCAATGCTTTTATGTGCTACTTTGCTCAATTTGATGCACATGCAGTGCCTTCAGAAAGTATTCATGCCCCTTGACTTATTCCACATTTTGTTGTGTTACAGCCTGAATTCTAAATGTATTAAATATGTTTTTTCTTCACCCATCTACACACAATCTACACACAATACCCCATAATAACAAAGAAAAACATGTTATGAGACATTTTTGCAAATGCATTGAAAATGAAATACAGAAATGTCTCATTTATATAAGTATTCACACAATTACATTGTTTTTCCCCTAATCATTATACACACAACACCCCATAATGACAAAGAAAAAAATATATTTTTAGAAATTTTTGCAAATGTATTATCAATTAAAGTAAATATCACATTTAATAAGTATTCAGACTCTTTACTCAGTACTTTGTTGAAGCACCTTTGGCAGCGATTACAGCCTCGAGTCTTCTTGGGTATGACACTACAAACTTGGCACACCTGTACAGGTATTTAGGGAGTTTCTCCCATTCTTCTCTGCAGATCCTCTCAAGCTCTGTAAGGTTGGATGGGGAGCGTCAGTGCACAGCTATTTCCAGGTCTCTCCAGAGATGTTAGATCGGGTTCAAGTCCGGGCTCTGAATGGGCCACTCAAGGACATTCAGAGACTTGTCCCAAAGCCACTCCTGCATTGTCTTGGCTGTGTGCTTAAGGTTGTTGTCCTGTTGGAAGGTGAACCTTCGCCACAGTCTGAGGTCCGGGGGTGCTACGGAGCACCCCTTCATCAAGGATCTCTCTATACTTTGCTCCATTCATCTTTCCCTCGATCCTGACTAGTCTCCCAGTCCCTGCCACTGAAAAACATCCCCACAGCATGATGCTGCCACCACCATGCTTCACCGTAAGAATGGTGCCAGGTTTCCTTCAGACGTGACACTTGGCATTCAGGCCAAAGAGTTCTATCTTGGTTTCATAAGACCAGAGAATCTTGTTTCTCATGGTCTGAGTCCTTTAGGTGCCTTTTGGCAAACTCCAAGCGGGCTGTCGTGTGCCTTTTAGGAGTGGCTTCCGTCTGGCCACTTTACCATAAAGGCCTGATTGGTGGAGTGCTGCAGAGATGGATGTCCTATAAGTTTCTCCCATCTCCACAGAGGAACTCTAGAGTTATTTCAGAGTGACCATCGGGTTGTTGGTCACCTCCCTCACCAAGAACCTTCTCCCCTGATTGCTCAGTTTGGTCGGGCGGCCAGCTCTAGGAAGAGTCTTGGTGGTTCCGAACTTCTTCCATTTAAGAATGATGGAGTCCACTGTGTTCTTGGAGACCTTCAATGCTGCAGATATTTTTAGTACCTTTCCCTAGATCTGTTCCTCGACACAGTCCTGTCTCGGTGCTCTACGGGCAATACCTTTGAACTCATGGCTTGGTTTTTTCTCTGACATACACTGTCAACTGTGCAACCTTATATAGACGTGTGTGCCTTTTCAAAATCATGTCCAATCAATTGAATTTACCGCAAGTGGATTCCAATCAAGTTGTAGAAACATCTTAATTAAGGATGATCAATGGAAACAGGATGCACCTGAACTCAATTTCGAGTCTCATAGCAAAGGGTCTGAATACTTATGTAAATAAGTATGTATTTCTCTTTTTTATTTCTAATAAATTTGCAAACATTTCTAAAAACCCGTTTTCGCTTTGTCATTAGGGGGTATTGTGTGTATATTGATGAGTAAAAAAATTATTTAATACATTTTAGAATGAGGCTGTAACTTAACAACATGTGGAAAAAGTCTAGGGGTCTGAATACTTTCTGAATGCGCTGTAGATGGCTTTGCCCAAATAGTCCTAGTATCCCCTCATATACCTTAGCTTACCTTAGCAACATTGATATTGTGGTAGATTGTAAAGTCTTGACCGAAGGTTAAACAATTTACAACTCTTATTTGAACCCCATCATAACCATCAAGGGCTTGTCGTTGTGAGATGTATTGACAAGTTGAAATCACAAGCTGTCTGTTTAAGCAACTAGCACACGGCTCAGACACCCATACATACCCCACAAGACATGCCACTAGGGTTCACTTCACAGTCCCAAAGTCCAGAACAGACTATGTGAAATGCACAGACAGACTACATAGAGCCATGACTACATTATTGTACTCCTAATATTCAACAAATAGCATTACTTTTCCCCAAAGGAATAAGCAGCCACAACTCACATTTGCGGACCGCGGTGCAAGAGAGGCAAAACAGATGAATAAATTACAGAGCACATGGGAAAATAGAGTTTCTGATATGATCAAAGAAAAAATAGCCTACATGAAAGTAAGGGAGAGAGAAAACATTGCTGTTTTTAGTTGAAGTTAGTTACAAGTGAAGTGTCCTGGCTTTACATCTGTTCAAAAAATGTACTTGTGACTGGAGCGAATGCCTGGGAGCTACTGTATGTGGGAGAGCCGGGCAGATCAGCTCAATCAGTCCACGCAACTGAAAGACCTCAATTCTGCCAATGAGAGGATTGTATGAAATATTCTGAATGAGTGCATTCTTGTGATTGGACAAAACAGATGAGAAGGAGCTTCATGTCAAATCAAATTGCCATTAGTCTCAAGTGGAATTCTTGTCTCGTCACATTTTCGTAGACTAAAATTTTAATAAAATTGCAATAGTTATAGATTTTTTTAAAGGGCATCCCATCATAGTTTTAGTCAGGAAAAATAGGTTGCTGACAATTATTTTTTGTCATAGTTATTGTTGACAAAAATTAACACTGCAGCGTAAACACTAACCTTAAAAACCCCACACCATTTCATGACTTTATTTATAATGGTTTGGGCCACCTGGGACCATCATGTGACAAATACCTTCAAGAACTTCCAGGGAAGCTTCAGGGGACCGTGACACAATGTCGCATGAACGTCCTAAAAACATTCTTGGGGACGTCCCGGGACCAACCGGGAACTAGAAAAAAACCTCCAGGGGACCATGACACATGTCCTAAAAACGTTCTTGAGTATGTCCCCGGGACAAACTGGGAACTAAAGAAAACCATCAGGGGACCATGACACAAAAAAATTACTGACATGGTCCTCAGTGACATCCTGGGAACTTACAGGGAAATAGACAAAGGTCCCCCAGAGAACATTCCCTTACGACCATCACACAATGTCCTAAGGACTAGTAAAATTAAAGTCCTGAGAAAATTCTACAAAGGTCCTGACATGGTCCTCTGTGATGTCCTAAAACTAGACAAAGGTCCCCAGAGAACATTCCCTTGGGACCATCACGCAATGTTCTTAGAACGCTCTCAGAACATCAGAGAGATAACGTTGTGCCGAAACCCTTAAGGGGCCTAATGGGAACTTTGCAGAATGTCCTCAGGACCTTCACTGTTTGCTGGGTTACTGCTGTTCAGTCTTCATGTCAATTAATGCATGCATGTATGTGCATTTATTGTGTTTTTTGCTGTTTATAGTGTGTGAAGTCGTAAATTCTTTGTCAATATATTCTGTCTGTATACAATCTTTATCGCCTATATTCACCATTTCACTGAATCGAATTCTGGGTATATGTAAATGTCCTTTGCGAATAAAGGTGATTCTGAATGTTACATACTGTAGCTATCTCAATCGTTATTTGAAATAATTTTGGTGACTTAACAGCAATTGCTAGCTAGCTAAAATGTAGCTAGCTAGATACAAATCCCCCTAGATACAACCATGTCTCATAGTCAAGGCCTGAGATTTGTAAATGAAAGAGGAATATAATAATATGAATTTAATGGAGTTTCCCATTTTCACATTTAGAGTTTCTGGCACAGCACAGAAATGCCTTTAACCAGACGGTGTGACAAAGGCATTTCCTAACAGACCTGCTAACTTTCTTTGTTGTTACTTTAAGGTTGGAACTAACATGCAGTACCTCCAGCAGGAAGAGAGGCAAAAACCATTATTCCGCCAGCTCAGGGACAAGCTACACAAATCACAGCTCTGTGTAATGTTCAATGTAACTGCATTGCTGGACTTCATGTATTTGCATTGTTTAAAAAAAAAAATACAAATAAAAATAAATGTATGGTTTAAACATGTCTTTACATGTTTATTTGTTTAGCTGTTAGTGATAATTCCCCAAGTGTTAATAAATTTTTGTTTACATCAATAAGCCATTATGTATGTTATGAATGACCAAAGGTGTCTGACCTTATAGTAAGTACAGCGTCATATGATACAAGGCATTTATGTATGTGTTATAAATTATCAATTGGGCCCAGCACCGCGTGGTATGGCTCGTTTTTGTAATGTGCACGTTTGTGTACTGAGGAACATGTCACTTGGTTCCAGAAGAAATACACTTTCAATTTCTTTAGGTTGGGGGCTTTCATCAAGGTAAGTGGTTCTTGGGGTAACATCGTCCCCAGGCTATTGCATACATAGCACATATAAGTGTGGGATATCAATCATTCAAGTTGGCCTTAGTGGGAGTGACCATAGAATTCTATAGGAGTGACCTTACTGATGTCGTAACATTTGCTGTTCATTCATGTGAAGACTGTTATATCATCAAATCAATTCTCTATGTGATTAAACTAATTATGGAATAGTAATTAACTAGGAAGTTTGGGGCACCACCGGAAAATGTTGTTTAAAGAGTTGCAATTTCACAATTTTAACTCTCTTCACATATTTTCATATCTTATCGATTACAGTCACTTCATAATGTATTATTACCTCATCAATCATATTCTGAATGTCGCAATCCCTTGGATATCTGCACGAACCCTAGCATAAATTAGCAATATACAAATTGGCTTAAGTATTTATTTACTAACTAACGAAATAATCACACAGAATTATATAAATACACTCACAAGAAAAAGTCCCTAGTGGGAGAAACCGATATGACGGCTTGGTAGACAAATGAAAGGGTTGGGGACAACTCGAGCGGGAAAGCCAGAGAAAAAACACAAATATACAGTTGATAACTACACCCATGGAAATGCTAATACTTTACAAAGAGCTATATAAAGAAATTTGATTTGATATGATTTGAACATGCACAGCCGCTTATTTAAAAAGAAATTGCAATTTACATATTTACAAGTGTATGCCTTTGTTGTCTCTCGCCGGTCCGTCTGCTGGAGAGAGTTGACAAAATGTCTCTGGTTGCGTTCCCCAGAAGTTCCAAGGACTTTCTTGGTTGTAGTTTTCTCAGCGAGCTCTGGATAATGTCTGTTGTAATGGATACTTCAGACGTACCCCTGGTCGCTTGATAAGGAAATGTTCTCCAGAATGGATCTTTCAGAGTACCGTTCGATCGGTTGCATTTACCAGACTAAAATACTTAAACAGCTGCAGACTGAATAATTGGTCTTTGGTTTGTAGATTTCTTAACCATTTCAGCGTGGGGATGATGGCCACGTTCTCTGGTCTTGTCCTTTGGTAGAGTTGTAGTTTAAACCATTTTACAACATCCGGCTCATGCCTTGGTCTGCTTGGTCTATATAGTGGTAGATTTCTCAACCATTTGTAACGTATTCAGCTGGCGCTGCACGTGATTGGTCTCATGTCACTATTTCTATTTAAATTGCCAACCATTTCCATGCTTTCTGGTCTCATATACATTTTGTCGGAAGTGGGTTTTATACTGGAGTAGAAAAGGGGGCGTTCCATGACGCCGATGTAAATGTCTGTGCTCACAGGGGCATGGCCACTGACTAATCATAAGTTTCTATGAAAAACATAAGTTTACCATTCAACATTTTATTACGTTTACCGGCAAGATTTTTTGAATTACCTGGTTAATTACATAAAAAATTAAAAAGTTATTACAAAAAGAAAACGTATTACATTTACCGGTGTTATTACATTTACCGTTGTTACAGAGCCTATCAAAGAGGAGCTTTAGAGCATCAAATGGAGAAGGATGCGAATCACTGAGCTCTTCCATAACTAATCAGGGCACCCCCAGAACCTTCAAAACATTGATATGGTCACCCCCATAATGTGTTAGTTGGTCTAGTCCTTCCCATAACCTTAACCTTAACCCTTTAACCTAACTCCAAAGCTTAACCCTAACCTTAACCCTAACCCCATTGTGATGGACATCCACAAAATGATTCATACCATACAAAAAGTAACATATCATAAATGGAGTTTCTCAGATTTACGTACAGAATTATATGAAATGCTCTGAGACAAGGTTGTTGCACCATGCAGCCAAATACTCTGTCAAGTTCAATTGTAGCCTTGTAGTTCCCAATCTGAGAGGGTTCCATACAGAACAAAGCATTCCACCAATATTCTATCTGCTCTATTTGCCAGTGTAAGACAAAGCATTCCTCTCCCTTCTATCGGTTCTAGATCTAAGATTCTAAGACGCTCTGCAGTGGTGCCATGAGTCACTGAGCAAAACATGCACGCGCACACACGCACGCGGGCGCGCGCACACACACACACACGCGCGCAATACAGACACACAGAGCTCTGAGGGAGGATTGACCCCTGTGGTCAGCCCCTCGTTAGAGGGAGCAGAAGGAGTCTTTGAGCTAGTGGTGGGTCACCGAGACACAGAGACACCGCCAACGGGGGAAAGACAGATGCTCCGGCTAAAAGAGCTAAGCATGCTTAAGCATGGGAGGGCTAACCTTGCCAAGTTTAAAACGAGAGGAACCCCAGTACATCATCAGCAACATGAGAAGAAAGTAAATTTGCACAGCGGTCACACATTGTCCAGGCCTCAGCCTGATCATTGCTGAGGTGGAGGTGATACAGCCCTGCTAGCTTTCACATAGAAAGACAGTGCTGCTGCAGCAACACAGAGATACAAAACTAGAGGGATTCTCAAGGCTCCTCAAGGCTGAGTAGCCTATTCACGCTGTAACAACACTATAGCTAACACCTCAATTTGAGGATTAGCATGGGTCTCCTCACCACAATGCAACACTGTCACAGGCTCACAATGCCTAGATGATAGAGGTAGTAGAGATGGATATTGCTCTATCTTTGCCTCTTACTGGCCTTCCCAGTAAGTAGGCTACTATCACATCATCCTAAAGTAGCAGGCGTAGAAGAAATGCCTGGAACCAAACCCCCACATTCTGGTCTTGATGAGAATTTTTTTAAACTGTTGGGGAGGTTATTTTCTGCACTGTTCAACCAATCTAGTAAATATGAAGTAGGAGTTAAGACATACTGTGGCATTGTTAACGTCCAAAAGTGGAAGTCAGGCACTATCTTAAATTTCCCCTGGAAACCTGAATTTATGGTAGTTGTTGGCAACTCTGCTAAGGTTACTATCACACCAACGCAAGCGTGGATGCTTGACTGTTTCTGCACTGAACATTCAAAACATGCTACAGTGTTGCTTTGCCAAATAAACCAGAGCAAAAAAAAGCATAAACATGCACATTCACCCTCCACTCGCAACTTGTGTACTAACTTCGTAGTACTACGAATTTAATACAACGTACTTTAGAGGTGTTCTGTTGATAGCATGAAGACGCATTGATTTATTATACACTGACTGTGCTGTCGCTCGAGATAAAGAGAAACCCGAATAGGCTATTATGTGAAAAGGTTCCTATTAACATTCAACACGAACTGTCTGGAGTGGTGCTCTACAACCTGGGCGCAATGCAGCGAGATACTTACTGTATGTTCTGAATCCTGTATGTTCTTCAACATTATATGAGTCATTTGATATGTACAGTATTAATATATTGCATGTGCCCTTTCCCTTCAGCACTATTAGCCTACTCTCTTGATTGCGTTCATATTAACTGTGGACTGTTTCCTTCTCCACCTTTCCTCAGTCTACTCTACTTGACACCGCTGCTGGGTGAGTCGGATGTGTGTGTGTGTGTGCGCGCGCGTGAGCGACAGTGTGCGCCGGTGGCATCAACTATAGGTCATACACCTGCCCGCCAGCCGTTCTCCTAGGCATCGTATGATGAAGGTAGGCTGTGGGTACCCTATATTCACCGGGAGAAGCCGTGGGGTTTCTCCACCTAAAGGTTGAACTAAACTGAGTTTCCCGTCACTTTAGCTGAGATAAAACCAAAACACAAGCTAACGTTTTACTGTTCACCAATCAGGGTGCTGTCAATGGAGCATGAACCATGCCCCAGTTTGATCCGGTAAACTATGGGAATAATCCATGAGATGTCTCCAAACGAGATGGGGTGGGGGGGGGGGGGGGGGGGTAACTCTAGAAGTATAATCATGCTAAATGGCATATCAGTGCGTATCTCCATCCCACACACAGTTAGTGCGTCTAATGAGGTAAAAACGGAAAACCAAACCTAAACAACCGCTCAAGCGATATCATGCATTTTGAAGCCCCTTCAACGACAGGTAAACACAAGGTTTAATCCGCCCAATTTTTAGTTCAGACAACAAACACATCTCATCTGATAGTGCGACAGATACATATAAATGCGCATTTACCTACCTCAATTAGCGGAGGAGAGCGAGCGTTTTTATTTATTTCTCTCTGCTGGCGGAGATGCTGAGATGTGGGTTCACTCCGGCCAGAAGGGATGTGTAGACGGCTGATCATGCGCAAGAGACACACTGATGCAGCCCGCTCAGAACGCCCTGTAATAAAGGAGACCACACGGGATTTTCAGATAATAGAAGCGTCTCTAGCCTCATCTGACAGATCTTTGTTGTCCCTCCCTCTCTCTCTACCTCGCTCTCTCTTTCCCCCCTCTCTCCCTTTCTATCTCCGTTTGTCGTCGCTCACGCTCTGTTTCCTGTCTCCCCCCCTTCTGCGCTACTCAATTTAGTCAAGCTGCAGCCCCTGTCGCATTAGGATGTCCTCTCTCTCTATCTCCCTCTCATTTTCTAAAAGCAGCCCGCTTCTTTTTCTTTCGCTGCTATACCCCTTTCCCATCTTTCTCTCCCCCTTCTCTCACCTTCTGTTCTCTTCTCTTCTAGAATGAAACGAAGAAAAACAACGCGCCTGCCTCGCTTTTGTTGCCGGCCTCTCATACGCAGCAGCTACTCATTTTAGAATAGGAGCATTGGTGATTCCCTCCCCTTTCTCCCTTTTTTTCTCCCCCTAGCTGTTTCTCGACCGTGTGTGCTGCGCACCCGCCCCCATCCCCCATCCCTCCCTTCACACCTCACTAATGAACATCTCATGCCCCAATATGCACACAATGTCATCACGGAGTGGGACCGGCTGTCGCACTGGGTGCTCAAGCGCTCTCCTTAAAATGATTTCCTCCGACTTTATTACACCAGTCTCATCTAGGAGTCTAGGCCTACACACACCTGAGCCCCGCTCCCAGCCTATGGGCCACATTAGGCCGCTGACACTCACAGCACTAATGACAAAAGAACAGGCACAATATGAATTAGAGGCATATATAGCCTAGGCTACATATGACTTCACAAGGAATAGTAACACGCAAAAATACAGTAATAAGACATGCAAGTTTAATTTGAGCACTATTACAAAGCACATCCACACAGGCCTATTGTAGAGATTAACCATAGGTTAAGACAATTAGCGCATACAATACACTATTAGACATGCCTAGACTAGACAGACTAGACAGAGAACTGCAACATAACATATACTGTATATCTTCACGGTTAAGATCACTCATAATACACCCATGTAGATCAGTGGTAGGTGAATTACTTACAGGAGTGACACTGTATATGGGACAATTCCTTCATAGGCAAGTAATAAGTCCGTTACTGTGACAACATTCAAATCAGCATTGTTGCAGAAAGTCAACATCAAATAATGTGCCAACATGAGTGTAGTTGACATGAACATGTCCACATTTTTACTTCATCTAATTAACTCTAATAAAAAGACAGGTCATGCATTAAATGTAGTCTGAAATGAGAAATAAATGAATTCAACCCAATGTCATTTGCAGAATGGGAAAGTGTTGTAGGTGACGGTAGCAGCGGTAGCAAGCATAGTGAGTAAAATGGAGTCAAACTAATTCAGTATGCAGACTCATAGAGTGTATCTACAGTATCAAACAGTGCAGGCCTGAGTCCAAGACTGTCATCTTGGCTGCATTTGAATCTCAGGGAGAGGTCAGAGTGGTTTCTGTATTATTGTGATATGCTGGAGCTGAAAGAGCGAGAGAGAGAGAAAACACCACCAACAATTTCTTAAAAAAATATATTGAGTATTTCTCTCTTTATACAAATGAAACTACACAATGTGTGAACAATTTCAATTGGATGCTGAGAAGATGAAATAACAGACAATGTAGACATGTGGGCCAGGCTGTAAAACTCTTGTGGGCTATCCATTCATTTTCAGACAAATCATTTAGTTGTTAGAAGTTTTTCATTGGAGAAGTTTATGAAGAAACCTAGAAAAATCTTGTTGATCTGTTTTACTGCATGGGGAAATTACTCAATAAATTAAAAAAGTTGTACATATACAAATTGTTTTAGTTGTAATATTTGGTCCACTCAAGGGGCCTAAAGCATGAACACTGTGCAACTATATAAGCCAATTCCTAACAACCCATTGGGATATAATCCTTATGAATTAAATCAACACTCAACACAAAAACAGCAGACAATCATATTCATATGGTTGTTACTTTATTAAATTGAAAAAATAAAGAAGCATCCACCACATTTAAATCTACCCAAATGTGTTTAGGTCATCTTACTTGCAGCATACACATGATATGCAAAAGTATAAATTCAAATTAGTAGATTCAACTTTTTCAGCCACGCCTGTTGCTGACAAGTGTATAAAATCGAGCACACAGCCATCCAATCTCCATAGACAAACATTGACAGTTGAATGGCCTTACTGGGGAACTCTGTGACTTTCAAAATGGCACCGTCATAGGATGCCACCAATCCAACAAGTCAGTTCGTCAAATTTCTGCCCGGCTAGATCTGCCCCGATTTGTTAGGGTTGTTATTGTGAAATAGAAACGTCTAGGAGCAACAACGACTCATTTGCGAAGTGGTAGGCCACACAAGCTCAAAGAACGGGATAGCCGAGTGCAGATGCATGTAGCTCGCAAAAATCGTCTGTCCTCGGTTGCAACACTCACTACCAAGTTCCAAACTGCCTTTGGAAGCATAGTCAGCACAATAACTGTTCGTCGAGAGCTTCATGAAATGGTTTACATGGCCGAGCAGCTGCACACAAGCCTAAGATCACCATGCGCAATGCCAAGAAGTGCTGAAGTGGTATTAAACCCTCCGCCATTGGACTCTGGAGCAGTGGAAACGCCTTCTCCGGAGTGATGAATCATGCTTCACTATCTCGTAGTACGGCGTACGAATCTGGGTTTGGCAGATGCCAGGAGAATGCTACATGCCTGAATGAATAGTGCTAACTGTACATTTTGGTGGAGGAGGATTAACGGTCTGGGGCTGTTTTTCATGGTTCGGGTTAGGTGCCTTAGTTTCAGTGAAGGGAAATCTTAACACTACAGCATACATGACATTCTAGACGATTCTGTGCTTCCAACTTTCTGGCAATAGTTTGGGGGAGGCCCTTTCCTGTTTCAGCATGACAATGCTCCCGTGCACAAAGTGAGGTCCATACAGATATAGGTGTGGAAGTACTTGATCGGTGTGGAAGAACTTGAATGGCTGGCACAGAGCCCTGTCCTCAACCCCATGGAACACCTTTGGGATGAATTGGAACGCCGACTGCGAGCCAGGCCTAATCATCCAACATCAGTGCTTGACCTCACTAATGCTCTTGTGACTGAATAGAACAAGTGCCTGCAGCAATGTTCCAACATCTAGTGGAAAGCCTTCCCAGAAGAGTGGAGGCTGTTACAGCAGCAAAAGGGGGTCCAACTCCATGATTTTGGACTGAGATGTACAACAAGTACTTTTGGTCATGTAGTGTAGATCATTTTGTCTTCATCTGCTTTTTATATTATATTAAGCCATGACTTGCTTAATGAATTAAGCCGTGCACCCATGTCAGACGACATGTGTGTTTGTGGTAAAAGGGTTTCATTCATTTATTTGGCCCTGTTCTGGGAAGTAAATTTTTTTCCCCATCGTTCCCGTCTCTTTTTACATGGCTGATGGATGTGCTCATTTTTCAGACCTAATACCCCTGAGCCTCCCTCGTCACCCATCCCTCACCCGCTCCTCATCCCCTCTCTTTTCCCTCAGTGCTGAGCCTTCAAAGCTTCTCATCCCAAAAACTCTACCCCAAACTGTCTCCCTTCACCATCCAAACACAACTCCAGCCCCTCTCCTAAATCCATTTTGAGAGCTTAGCCCCAAAAAAACCTAACCCCCTCTCCCCTCCTTCTCCTCCCCACCCGCCCCTTGATGTCCAAGCCTTGAACCTTCAAAGATTTGAGCAAAACCTCTCATCCCGTCCACTTTCCTTCCACACCCCCTTCACCCCCTCAAACCCAACCTCACCCCCTTTGCTCAGTCTTGATAACTTGGACCGAAGCCCCTCAGTCTGCTACCTAACGCCCCCACTTCTCCCTCACCCCTCCCTCCCTCCCTCCTCATCCCTCCTGTTGAGAGCGCCCCCCATCCACGCCCTATCCCCCCCCCCCTCCCCCCACATGCACGCACCCTGCCTGTCTTCCTGCTGTCGTATTAATTTTCATTCTGACTGCTTGGGCCTCGCGATCCTCCACAAATCACCTCCGGCCTGTCACATGTCAGACGCCACCATGGTGTGTCCGCACACAAGCATGTGTGTGTGGGCTGTCTGGGCTGAGATGGGTTAGACAGGGTGACGTGATACAGTAGTCTACATAGTATTTCAGTCATTTAGCAGATGGAGCATACTGGGCTGGGATGGGTAAGACAGGGTGACGTGATACAGTAGCCTACATAGTATTTCAGTCATTTAGAATATGGAGCATACTGGGCTGGGATGAAAAGGGATGAATGAGACAAGGTGACGTGAAGTAGGACATTCATGAGATTCACTACATTCATTTAGCAGATGCTCTTACTTAGAGTGATTTACATTAAGTGTGAATTTATCATAGGCTCTATATTGCAGGGTTTCCCAAAATGTTTAATTCAGGCACTCCTTCCAGCATTGGGGAACATTGGGCTCTTACAATTCTATACATTTTTCCATGTCTAATGTGTATGATTCATGTGATATTTGATTGAAATCTATGGGCTAAAAAACTTGATCTGGACATTTCTGACAAGTTATAAACAGCTCTCTAAGGTATGCAATGACTGACATGACAAGAGGACAACTGATGACACGCCACCCAATTTCCAAATTGCACTGTGTGCATTTACGATTAACACTTTCAAGAGTAAGTTTATTTTTTTTGGTTTTCCCGCCGGAACTGTAACACGCTCTAAAGCGAATACAGGAACAATATTTCTAACATAGAACATGGGGAACTAATGTCATATTGTTGGTTATTTTGTGATGTCATAAAAAATGTTATATAGGAAATACTGTAACTTGAGATGTATACACACGACATGTACGAAGTCTCCATCCTTGAGCATGAAATATGAAAAATTATGAAAGTATTGTTGTTATGATAGGGATGTGATTTTAGGAGTTATAAGAGATGATTTGTTTTCTACAAACTTCGCACAGTAAGTAGCCACGCCCTGAGTGAGGTCAGAAAGCGTGTCAGCCTGACGGAGCCGTCCCTTTCGAACAGAGTGTATAAAAGGATTGATAAAAAATGTACATTGAGACCAGAGAGGCGTGTAGTAGCTGCAGCTCACGTCCAAAGTGGTTCGAACTCTGAATATCAACACGAGGTAGAGGTGGGAAGCTCACCTCCTGGACAATCATTGGTACGGCTGATTAGCTGTCCTAAGTAAAATATCTAGAAAAGCTAATTTAAGTGGGACATTTCAACCACTCTTCAAACCATCCTATTGTACTACTTCTCAAATCACTGTGTTCTACTACTGTCATCACTAATGGGAACCGTCGACATGGCTGGCTAGCATATCTTCAAAGGAGCATCTTCCAGAGTTTAACAACAGTAGAAGCCTGGGGGGGACCCCTTTTGAACAATCAGAGCCTTACAAGTGTGCTACGGAAAGGCCCAACACACTTCCTAAGAAGGCCTGGTACCAGCAGAGACATGGCGAACAAAGGCATTTACACGTAAATACATTCATGATTTCTTACTCCAAACAGGGGATATGTTCAATGTATATGATTACTGTGAGAGTAGTTCCTAAAATGTATCAAAGATAAGTCTCTCTCTCTCCCTCTCTCTCTCCTGCAAGGGACATTTTTCTGATGTATTAACTGTGTATGTTTATCTGTGTTACCATTTAGTTAGCTAGTAAATAAATAATTAAAACAATTTGTGTAGTACAGAATCATAAGTAACGCTGGGGATTTTGCAGATGCAAGGAGGTTACAACTGTTCAGAATGATGATATGATATGAGGTTATCATTAATATGTTGCCTGTTTAATGGATGTGATAGGTAAAGACCTTTTAGAGTTGAATTCAGGAGATGATAACTCTTTAAGCAAATGCTCTCGTGGTGCCCCACATTCCTAATGAGTTAATTGTTACATGATTTATTTAATTGGGTAACAATAAAACATAGTTAGTTGATTAGATAAATAACAGTAATCCGATTAATGAAAGCAAAGTCACTACACTTTCTAGGGCAGTTTCTGCCAGCGTTTCAGTCCAACAGCACCTCTGCATCTTTTTCAGCACCTGTGACAAATCAGCATCCCGCAAACTTGACTTGAGGCTTGTCAAACAAAACTGGAAATGTGAAAGATATTCAGCCACTCTGGGAGGAGAATGGATATTAATTAGAATAATGCCTTAATATACTGAACAAAAACATAAATACAACATGCAACAATTTCAAAGATTTTACTGAGTTATAGTTCATATACAGTGCATTGGGAAAGTATTCAGACCCCTTGACTTTTCCCACATTTTGTTACATTACAGCCTTACTCTAAAAATGGATTCAATAGATTTTACCCTCATCAATCTACATACAATACCCCATATCGACGAAGCAAAAACAATTTTTTATCAAATGTATTATTTTTATATATTTAGTTATTTATTTTTGTAAAACATTTTTTGGGGGATATCACATTTACATAAGTATTCCGACCCTTGGCCTCCCGAGTGGCACAGCGGTCTAATGCACTGCACCACAGTGCTAGAGGCGTTACTACAGACCTGGGTTCATTCCCAGGCTGTGCCACAACTGGCTGTGGCCGGGAGTCCCATAGCATGGTGCACAATTGGCCCAGCGTCGTCCGGATTGTGTCAGGGCTTGGCCGGTGGGGATTTACTTAGCTCATCACACTCTAGCGACTCCTTGTGGCGTGCCTGTACGCTGACCCCAGTCGCCAGTTGAATTGTGTTTCCTCTGACACCATGGTGTGGCTGGCTTCCTGGTTAAGCTGGCGGGTGTTAAGGAGCGTGGTTAGGCGGGTCATGTTTCGGAAGACGCATGTTTCCACCTTTGCCTCTCCCGAGCACTTTGGGGAGTTGCAGCGATGAGACAATATGAAAAAAGAATGTGCGTAAAAAAATATTCTAAAAGTATTCAGACCCTATACTCAGTTGTGAGTGATGGCGGCGGATGAATGGCACAACAATGGGCCTCAGGATCTCGTCATGGTATCTGTGCATTCAAATTGCCATTGATTAAATTCAATTATGTTCATTGTCCGTAGCTTATACCTGCTCATACCATAACCCCACCGCCCCCATGGGGCACTATGTTCACAAGGTTAACATCAGCAAACCGCTTTCCCACACACCGCCATACACATGGTCTGTTGTAGTGAGGCCGGTTGGATGGACTGCTAAATTCCCTAAAATGACGTTGGAAGTGACTTATGGTGGAGACATGACCTCTCAATTCTCTGTCAACAGCTCTGGTGGACATTCCTGCAGTCAACATGCCAATTGCACGCTCCCTCAAAACTTGAGACATACAGTGCCTTGCGAAAGTATTCGGCCCCCTTGAACTTTGCGACCTTTTGCCACATTTCAGGCTTCAAACATAAAGATATAAAACTGTATTTTTTTGTGAAGAATCAACAACAAGTGGGACACAATCATGAAGTGGAACGACATTTATTGGATATTTCAAACTTTTTTAACAAATCAAAAACTGAAAAATTGGGCGTGCAAAATTATTCAGCCCCTTTACTTTCAGTGCAGCAAACTCTCTCCAGAAGTTCAGTGAGGATCTCTGAATGATCCAATGTTGACCTAAATGACTAATGATGATAAATACAATCCACCTGTGTGTAATCAAGTCTCCGAATAAATGCACCTGCACTGTGATAGTCTCAGAGGTCCGTCAAAAGCGCAGAGAGCATCATGAAGAACAAGGAACACACCAGGCAGGTCCGAGATACTGTTTAAAGCCGGATTTGGATACAAAAAGATTTCCCAAGCTTTAAACATCCCAAGGAGCACTGTGCAAGCGATAATATTGAAATGGAAGGAGTATCAGACCACTGCAAATCTACCAAGACCTGGCCGTCCCTCTAAACTTTCAGCTCATACAAGGAGAAGACTGATCAGAGATGCAGCCAAGAGGCCCATGATCACTCTGGATGAACTGCAGAGATCTACAGCTGAGGTGGGAGACTCTGTCGATAGGACAACAATCAGTCGTATATTGCACAAATCTGGCCTTTATGGAAGAGTGGCAAGAAGAAAGCCATTTCTTAAAGATATCCATAAAAAGTGTTGTTTAAAGTTTGCCACAAGCCACCTGGGAGACACACCAAACATGTGGAAGAAGGTGCTCTGGTCAGATGAAACCAAAATTGAACTTTTTGGCAACAATGCAAAACGTTATGTGTGGCATAAAAGCAACACAGCTGAACACACCATCCCCACTGTCAAACATGGTGGTGGCAGCATCATGGTTTGGGCCTGCTTTTCTTCAGCAGGGACAGGGAAGATGGTTAAAATTGATGGGAAGATGGATGGAGCCAAATACAGGACCATTCTGGAAGAAGACCTGAGACTGGGACGGAGATTTGTCTTCCAACAAGACAATGATCCAAAACATAAAGCAAAATCTACAACGGAATGGTTAAAAAATAAACATATCCAGGTGTTAGAATGGCCAAGTCAAAGTCCAGACCTGAATCCAATCGAGAATCTGTGGAAAGAACTGAAAACTGCTGTTCACAAATGCTCTCCATCCAACCTCACTGAGCTCGAGCTGTTTTGCAAGGAGGAATGGGAAAACATTTCAGTCTCTCGATGTGCAAAACTGATAGAGACATACCCCAAGCGACTTACAGCTGTAATCGCAGCAAAAGGTGGCGCTACAAAGTATTAACTTAAGGGGGCTGAATAATTTTGCACGCCCAATTTTTCAGTTTTTGATTTGTTAAAAAAGTTTGAAATATCCAATAAATGTCGTTCCACTTCATGATTGTGTCCCACTTGTTGTTGATTCTTCACAAACAAATACAGTTTTATATATTTATGTTTGAAGCCTGAAATGTGGCAAAAGGTCGCAAAGTTCAAGGGGGCCGAATACTTTCGCAAGGCACTGTATGTGGCATTGTGTTTTGTAACAAAACTGCACAATAGAGTGGCCTTTTACTGTCCCCAGCACAAGGTGCACCTGTGTAATTGTCATACTGTTTAATCAGCTTCTTGATATGCCACAACTGTCAGGTGGATGGATTATCTTGGGAATGGAGAAATGCTTATTACTATCAGGGATGTAAACAACTTTGTGCAAAAAAAGGTTGCTAAATATTATTTTAGTGCATTTGGACATTTTCTGGGATCTTTTATTTCAGCCCATGAAACATGTGACCAACACTTTAGATGTTGCGTTTATATTTTTGTTCAGTGTATTTGACTAGAAAAATATTGATTCATAATTTGACCAGAAAAATAGTTGTCAAAGGTTGAATAATTGTCCTAATGGTGTGCCCATGCATGTTGTCCTTGTTGTAGAGTGGGTCTACCCAATATAATTGCATATATAATCACAAATTTATTGGATCTCTATGGCCTTTACTTTGTCTATAGATGGCCCTTTAGTTGCTATTTCTGAACATAATTTATTATTCATTTGGAGCTCTCCTGATTCCTCATATCTCCTAATATGGGAGGGCCTGATTTGAGTGTGCTGTGTCCCTCTTCAGAATCCCTCTCCCCCTCCTCGGAGTATTGATCCTCTCAGTGAGTGTCATCATCATTCATGGCCTCCAGTTTAGAAAGTCTATGAGTCAGCCTGTTGATAGACAGACAGACACACCCTCACTCTGGGCCCCAGTCACTCAGCTCTCCCCTAGGGCTGCTTGGGGCTATCTGTTGCTGTAGGGGATCAATAGTTGTGATTTCTAATGATGTCTAAAAGCCCAGCAGAAACCTGAGAGGTCTCTGATCCCAGGGCCCAGGGCTACGCTGTCCTGTCATACACAAGGCTATCATTCAGTTTGATGACCACTGAGCTGACCACTGAGCTGACCACTACTGAGAGGGTCAGGCCCAGCCAGGTCAACCTTCAAACTGCTGTGGACCTACTGGATCAACCTATGGCCCAACATGAACGTTTGCAGTGCGCAGAAGATCACCTACTGGTAATGCAACATGTAAAATTGTCTGGAAATCACAGCCAATGTTCTGTGGTCAGAGGCAGTAGGAGGGTCACCCAATGGGCACGGATGACGTTGGAGTTGGTCCGACCCACCCTTCAGGCTTTATTTGATCTGCTCTTCTGAGCTGAACACTGTCCTCACTCAAGCCTGTCAATGTCCCAACCCGCCCTAAACTCTCCCAAACCAAATCTTGCTCTGCTCATTACACTCATACCATTTATCACTGTTTCAACACAGTATTGTACAGTACAAGTGAACATGTTTTCTTGCTGTTGTAGACCCAGTGGTGGAAAAAGTACTCAATCATCATACTTGAGTAAAAGTAAAGATACTGAAGTGAAAGTGAAAGTATCCCAGTAAACATGTACTTGAGTATACGTTTTAAAGTATCTGGTTTTAAATGTGCTTAAAGGAAAATTCCAATCAAAAACTATCTTTTGGAATTTATTTCATTAGTCCATTGTTGATATAGTCCCAAAATGTTTTGCATGTCAGCAATCAAGTTTAAGATATATAACTTTCAATATATAGAAATATAGCCGGTATGATGCATTTGCGTCATATGTTGCAAAACGCAGCATCATACTGGATGTATTTCTGTATTTTGAAATGAAAGTAAAGTAAAAAGTAGATGCTATCCATTATTATTACATTTTTAATTACAGGCAGTAAAAAAAATATTTGATCATATTACTCCAGTGCTAGCCTCCCTACACTGGCTTCCTGTCAAGGCCAGGGCTGATTTCAAGGTTTTACTGCTAACCCACAAAGCATTACATGGGCTTGCTCCTACCTATCTCTCTGATTTGGTCCTGCCGTACATACCTACACGCACGCAACGGTCACAAGAGGCAGGCCTCCTTACTGTCCCTAGAATTTCAGCTGGAGGCAGGGCTTTCTCCATTTTTATGGAATGGTCTGCCTACCCATGTGAGAGACGCAAACTCAGTATCAACCTTTAAGTCTTTACTGAAGACTCATCTCTTCAGTGGGTCATATGATTGAGTGTAGTCTGGCCCAGGAGTGTGAAGGTGAACGGAATGGCTCTGGAGCAACGAACCGTCCTTCCTGTCTCTGCCTGGCCGGTTCCCCTCTTTCCACTGGGATTCTCTGCCTCTAACCCTATTAATGGGGCTGAATCACTGGCTTACTGGTGCTCTTTCATGCCGTCCCTAGGAGGGGTGCGTCACTGATGTGATCTTCCTGTCTGGGTTGGCACCTTCCCCTGGGTTGTGCTGTGGCGGAGATCTTTGTGAGCTATACTCAGCCTTGTCTCAGGATGGTAAGTTGGTGGTTGAAGATATCCCTCTAGTGGTGTGGGGGCTATGCTTTGGAAAAGTGGTTGGGATTATATCCTTCCTGTTTGGCCCTGTCCGGGGGTATCATCGGATGGGGCCACAGTGTCTCCTGACCCCTCCTGTCTCAGCCTCCAGTATTTATGCTGCAGTCGCTTTTGTGTCTGGGGGCTAGGGTCAGTTTGTTATATCTGGAGTACTTCTCCGGTCTTATCCGGTGTCCTGTGTGAATTTAAGTATGCTCTCTCCAATTCTCTCTTTCTCTCTTTCTTTCTCTCTCTCGGAGGACCTGAGCCCTATGACCATGCCTCAGGACTACCTGGCATGATGACTCCTTGCTGTCCCCAGTCCACCTGGCCGTGCTGCTGCTCCAGTTTCAACTGTTCTGCTTGCGGCTATGAAATCTTGACCTGTTCACCGGACGTGCTACCTGTCCCAGACCTATTATTTGACCATGCTGGTCATTTATGAACATTTGAACATCTTGGCCATGTTCTGTTATAATCTCCACCCGGCACAGCCAGAAGAGGACTGGCCACCCCTCATGGCCTTGTTCCTCTCTAGGTTTCTTCCTAGGTTTTGGCCATCCTAGGGAGTTTTTCCTAGCCAACGTGCTTCAACACCTGCATTGCTTGCTATTTGGGGTTTTAGGCTGGGTTTCTGTACAGCACTTTGAGATATCAGCTGATGTACGAAGGGCTAAATAAATACATTTGATTTGATTCAAGGGCACACTCCATCACTCAGGCATAATTTACAAACACAGTATGTGTTTAGTGAGTCCGCCAGATCTGATGCAGTTGGAATTACAACGTGTTATATTGATAGGTGTGTGAATTGGATCATATTTCTGTCCTGCCTGAGCATTCGAAATGTAACGAGTACTTTAGTGTCTCAGGGTAAATGTATGGAGTAAATATTTTCTTTAGGCATGTAGTGGAGTAAAAGTAAAATTAGTCCAAAATATAAATAATAAAGTACTGGCACAGAGAGACAGGAAACACAGGGATAAATACACTGGGGAAAATAAGCGACACCTGGAGGGGGTGGAGACAATCACAGGAACAGGTGAAACAGATCAGGGCGTGACACTAGTCTACAGCACTAGCATTGATCCAGTCTAGGCTACACTCTTAGATAAAGGGTTACAAAAGGGTTCTTGGCTGTCCCCATAGGAGAAACCTTTTTGGTTCCAGGTAGAACCATGTTGCATTCCATGTAGAACCCTTTCAACAGAGGGTTCTACATGGAACCCAAAACAATTCTACTTGGAACCAAAAGGGTTCAACCTAGAACCAATAATGGTTCTTCAAAGGGTTCTCCTATTAGGTTCTAGATAGTACCTTTTTTTCTAAGCGTGTACCCATCCCTCTGAACTAACCATCTCATTACTGAACTGATGAACACACAAACACACTCAAACAGACTGGCACCAGACTCATCAGAGACCCACTCACACATTCACAATACTCATCTGTTTTTACATGACTTGAAAACTGCTTGTTATTTTCAAAGTCTTCCAATTCATGGACTGAATTACCACTCACTTCCCCGCCCATAAGAAGATTGAATTGACCCAAACCTCTGTCAACAACAACCTAATCACCCAAAAAAGCCTATTCAACCCTCCACTCTCCACCTTCACACCACCACCACAACAGACTGACCAGCCCACCCAGGCCTTTCCAGGCCAGGAGATATGGACTCCCTCTGGGCTTAAAGAGAGACCAATCTGGCCCGGTTTGTTCTACAAACTGATGTTGTTGTAGCGCTACAGTAGATTGCTCCTACAGCCTCCACCTGAGAGAGAGAGCAGTTATTCCATCACTGAGCCCCAGTAAAGCTGCTTCGCCTGGCTGCCAGATTGGAAAAAGAAAACATGTCATCTTCGCTGCAGGACAAAGACAGAGGCTGGGGGATTGTGTTGAGAAAGAGACTAAGATCTGCGGGAAATTACCATAGTGTCGAGTAAATGTGTAATATGATTGTGGTGGAGGTGTGGGAGAAATATATTTTGTTTCGTCACTTTCAAAGGATGTAATACTTGTAGCCAGCCCATCCACACAGGCACGCACACACACGTCACACACCAACATGATAGAGAGTGCTCCTGGTCACTGAAACTTCAGCCTTCCCTGGCCCTGCCATCCAGGGTGGTGTATGTGTGTGTGTGTGTGTTTGTGCATGTGTGTGTGGTTTAGAGAGGTCTCCAGAGCTCCAGATGTTACCTCTCTAGTGAGGTCTCATCTCTCTCCTCCCATCAGGGTTCTGTCTGAAACTGGATGTGAGACACAACACTGATTTTAACCTGCTTGTCTCACATCAGTTCCCCGGGCATCACACCCTCATACCGTTTCGCTGAGTAACTACTCTGTTTTCTCCTCTCAAAAGGAAAGCACTGTTCTTCATTTAACAATGGTGACAAAGTTTCACATATAGGGAAAGCACAAGGGGGTGATTAAGAACGGCTCAGCATAGGTGTCAGAAACAGCACACACTATATGTCATAATAACACTTAAAGCAGTCTTTGTAACAAGGCCTATGGCAGAGAATCTTTTTCATTGTGTGTTCAGTTGAAACCTTCCTTTAACTCTTGTTAACCAGACAGGAGGACCAGTGGGGGTGGAACCACAGTCCCAAGTCCCATTCTCAGCATCCTTACCTTTACAAACTGTCCAAGCAGTCAACCTGATAATAGAATCCCCCACAGTGGAATTCATCAACAGCCACGTTGGCACTGCGTGCCATCTGCCTATAAGGCATATGGTAGCCGCGCACTTGAGAGTCTGTGTCTGTGTCTGTGTGTGTGTGTGTGAGAGAGAGAGAGAGAGAGAGAGAGAGGGGGCGCATCAGGGGCGCATGATTGGTGTTATCGAGTCAGCACACACCTGTGCCAAGCCAGGCAGAACAACAATACCAACACCTCAGCTTCCCACTGTGAGGACTGTCTAACTCACTTACAGATTAACATGCACCTCACCCCCACCCACACATGGAGGCACACACACACTCATGTAAAGGACGTCACGCTGCATGCGTAGCGAATACCACTTCCTCCTGATTCGACACACTGAAGCTTAAACCCAGGACTTCTGCCTTGCATATGTGCCTACCCTCCTGAATTGTCTTACCAGTCTGCGCCATGTGAAAAGCTAGCAATTCGGTGGTGCAAGTGGCGACACTTCAGACTGAGGAGAAAGTTTCACACATGCTCATGTGCTACAATTCACCCCTCAAATGGATTTTTTCAAAACTTGTATTTCGGCAGGGAGTCATGCTGAGACCAAAGTCTCTTTCACAGATGAGCCATGGATACACAACAATACACATCAATATACACTACACACATCACAATACACTACACACATCCCAATATGCACATCAATACATGAAAAGCTAAACACAATCATAGAAAACAAACACATTCTTTATTTAAAAGGTCCTCAATCAGCCTGTTGAATTCCCCCAGAGGCACCAATTCATCCAGCTTTAGAGACCATTCATCAAGCAAAGTGCAATAAATCTACAGGCAGATCTCCAGAGTTAGCCATCCCTGAGACCGCGTCTGGTATTTTGTACGTCTGTAACTTAACAATAAGGAAGTTTATTCAGGAGGGCTTTATAAACAAAAATGGTATAAACTTATAAAGATTTTAAATTGCATACATAAAGGCTTCATAAGCCCTAAATAAATGCTTCAGAAATCATCTTTCAGGATATGTCATACTTGATAAATGCTGTGTGAAGGGTAACATAATAATTCCAACTGTAAGGTGAATTGCCAAATGTGAAATAACACACTGTGTATGTTTATACACCATTTATAGAGTATAACATACGCTCATGGATGATTTGTGAAGCATTCATGTAGTGTGTATGAAGCCTTATGTATACTATATAA